>NC_083732.1:43117832-43775332 GCF_028564815.1 Eubalaena glacialis | reverse complement strand
TTGCTGTGCAAAAGGTTTTAAGTTTCATTAGGTCCCATTTGTTTATTTGTGTTTTTATTTCCATTTCTCTAGGAGCTGGGTCAAAAAGGATCTTGCTGTGATTTATGTCATAGAGTGTTCTGCCTAAGTTTTCCTCTAAGAGTTTGATAGTGTCTGGCCTTACATTTAGGTCTTTAATCCATTTTGAGTTTATTTGGTGTATGGTGTTAGGAAGTGTTCTAATTTCATACTTTTACATGTAGCTGTCCAGTTTTCCAAACACCACTTATTGAAGAGGCTGTCTTTTCTCCACTGTATATGCTTGCCTCCTTTATCAAAGATAAGGTGACCATATGTGTGTGGGTTTATCTCTGGGCTTTCTATCTTGTTCCACTGATCTATGCTTCTGTTTTTGTGCCAGTACCAAACTGTCTTGATTACTGTAGCTTTGTAGTATAATCTGAAGTCAGGGAGCCTGATTCCTCCAGCTCCACTTTTCGTTCTCAAGATTGCTTTGGCTATTCGGGGTCATTTGTGTTTCCATACAAATTGTGAAATTTTTTGTTCTAGTTTGGTGAAAAATGCCAGTGGTAGTTTGATAGGGATTGCATTGAATCTGTAGATTGCTTGGGTAGTAGAGTCATTTTCACAATGTTGATTCTTCCAATCCAAGAACATGGTAAATCTCTCCATCTATTTGTATAATCTTTAATTTCTTTCATCAGTGTCTTATAATTTTCTGCATATGGGTCTTTTGTCTCCTTAGGTAGGTTTATTCCTAGATATTTTATTCTTCTTGTTGCAATGGTAAACAGGAGTGTTTTCTTAATTTCACTTTCAGATTTTTCATCATTAGTGTATAGGAATGCAAGAGATTTCTGTGCATTAATTTTGTATCCTGCTACTTTACCAAATTCATTGATTAGCTCTAGTAGTTTTCTGGTAGCATCTTTAGGATTCTCTATGTATAGTATCATGTCATCTGCAAACAGTGACAGCTTTACTTCTTCTTTTCCGATTTGGATTCCTTTTATTTCTTTTTCTTCTCTGATTGTTGTGGCTGAAACTTCCAAAACTATGTTGAATAATAGTGGTGAGAGTGGGCAACCTTGTCTTGTTCCTGATCTTAGTGGAAATGATTTCAGTTTTTCACCATTGAGGACAATGTTGGCTGTGGGTTTGTCATTTACGGCCTTTATTATGTTGAGGAAAGTTCCCTCTATGCCTACTTTCTGCAGGGCTTTTATCATAAATGGGTGTTGAATTTTGTCGAAAGCTTTCTCTGCATCTATTGAGATGATCATATGGTTTTTCTCCTTCAATTTGTTAATATGGTGTATCACGTTGATTGATTTGCGTATATTGAAGAATCCTTGCATTCCTGGAATAAACCCCACTTGATCATGGTGTATGATCCTTTTAATGTGCTGTTGGATTCTGTTTGCTAGTATTTTGTTGACGATTTTTGCATCTATATTCATCAGTGATATTGGCCTGTAATTTTCTTTCTTTGTGACATCTTTGTCTGGTTTTGGTATCAGGGTGATGGTGGCCTCATAGAATGAGTTGGTGAGTGTTCTTCCCTCTGCAATATTTTGGAAGAGTTTGAGAAGGATAGGTGTTAGCTCTTCTCTAAATATTTGGTAGAATTCGCCTGTGAAGCCATCTGGTCCTGGGCTTTTGTTTGCTGGAAGATTTTTAATCACTGTTTCAATTTCAGTGCTTCTGATTGGTCTGTTCATATTTTCTTTTTCTTCCTGGTTCAGTCTCGGCAGGTTGTTCATTTCTAAGAGTTTGTCCATTTCTTCCAGGCTGTCCATTTTATTGGCGTAGAATTGCTTGTAGTAATCTCTCATGATCGTTTGTATTTCTGCAGTGTCAGTTGTTACTTCTCCTTTTTCGTTTCTAATTCTATTGATTTGAGTCTTCTCCCTTTTTTTTCTTGGTGAGTCTGGCTAATGGTTTATCAATTTTGTTTATCTTCTCAAGGAACCAGCTTTTAGTTTTATTGATCATCGCTATTGTTTCCTTCATTTCTTTTTCATTTATTTCTGATGTGATCTTTATGATTTCTTTCCTTATGCTATCTTTGGGGTTTTTTTGTTCTTCTTTCTCTAATTGCTTTAGGTGCAAGGTTAGGTTGTTTATTCGAGATGTTTCCTGTTACTTGAGGTAGGCTTGTATTGCTATAAACTTCCTGCTTAGAACTGCTTTTGCTGCATCCCATAGGTTTTGGGTTGTCGTATCGCCATTGTCATTTGTTTCTAGGTATATTTTGATTTCCCCTTTGATTTCTTCAGTGATCACTTCGTTATTAAGTAGTGTATTGTGTAGCCTCCATGTGTTTGTATTTTTTACAGATCTTTTCCTGTAATTGATATCTAGTCTCTAGCGTTGTGGTTGGAAAAGATACTTGATATGATTTCAATTTTCTTAAATTTACCAAGGCTTGATTTGTGACCCAAGATATGATCTATCCTGGAGAATGTTCCATGAGCACTTGAGAAAAATGTGTATTCTGTTGTTTCTGGGTGGAATGTCCTATAAATATCAATTAAGTCCATCTTGTTTAATGTATCATTTAAAGCTTGTGTTTCCTTATTTATTTTCACTTTGGATGATCTGTCCATTGGTGAAAGTGGGGTGTTAAAGTCCCCTACTATGATTGTGTTACTGTCAACTTCCCCTTTTATGGCTGTTAGTATTTGCCTTATGTACTGAGACGCTCCTATGTTGGGTCCATAAATATTCACAATTGTTATATCGTCTCCTTGGATCGATCCCTTGATCATTATGTAGTGTCCTTCTTTGTCTCTTGTAATAGTCTTTATTTTAAAGTCTATTTTGTCTGATATGAGAATTGCTACTCCAGCTCTCTTTTGATTTCCATTTGCATGGAATATCTTTTTCCATCCCCTCACTTTCAGTCTGTATGTGTCCCTAGGTCTGAAGTGGGTCTCTTGTAGACAGCATATATACGGGTCTTGTTTTTGTATCCATTCAGCCAGTCTGTGTCTTTTGGTGGGAGCATTTAATCCATTTACATTTAAGGTAATTATCGATATGTATGTTCCTATTCCCATTTTCTTAAATGGGTTTGTTATTGTAGGTCTTTTCCTTTTCTTGTGTTTCCTGCCTAGAGAAGTTCCTTTAGCATTTGTTGTAAAGCTGGTTTGGTGGTGCTGGACTCTCTCAGCTTTTGCTTGTCTGTAAAGGTTTTAATTTCTCCATCAAATCTGAATGAGATGCTTGCTGGGTAGGGTAATCTTGGTTGTAGATTTTTCTCCTTCATCACTTTAAGTACATCCTGCCACTCCCTTCTGGCTTGCAGAGTTTCTGCTGAAAGCTCAGATGTTAACCTTATGGGGATTCCCTTGTGTGTTATTTATTGTTTTTCCCTTGCTGCTTTTAATATGTTTTCTTTATATTTAATTTTTGATAGTTTGATTAATATGTGTCTTGGTGTGTTTCTCCTTGGATTTATCCTGTATGGGACTCTCTGTGCTTCCAGGACTTGATTAACTATTTCCTTTCCCATATTAGTGAAATTTTCAACTATAATCTCTTCAAATATTTTCTCAGTCCCTTTCTTTTTCTCTTCTTCTTCTTTGGGACCCTTATTATTCGAATGTTGGTGCATTTAATGTTGTCCCAGAGGTCTCTTAGACTGTCCTCAGTTCTTTTCATTCTTTTTTCTTTATTCTGCTCTGCAGTAGTTATTTCCACTATTTTATCTTCCAGGTCACTTACCCCTTCTTCTGCCTCAGTTATTCTGCTATTGATCCCTTCTAGAGTATTTTTAATTTCATTTATTGTGTTTTTCATCATTGCTTGGTTCCTCTTTAGTTCTTCTATGTCCTTGTTAAATGTTTCTTGCATTTTGTCTATTCTATTTCCAAGATTTTGGATCATCTTTACTATCATTATTCTGAATTCTTTTTCAGGTAGACTGCCTATTTCCTCTTTATTTGTTAGGTCTGTTGTGTTTTTACCTTGCTCCTTCATCTGCTGTGTGTTTTTCTGTCTTCTCATTTTGCTTAACTTACTGTGTTTGGGGTCTCCTTGTCACAGGCTGCAGGTTCGTTGTTCCTGTTGTTTTTGGTATCTGTCCCCAGTGGCTAAGTTTGGTTCAGTAGGTTGTGTAGGCTTCCTGGTGGAGGGGACTAGTGCCTGTGTTCTGGTGGATGAGGCTGCATCTTGTCTTTCTGGTGGGCACGTCCACATCTGGTGGTGTGTTTTGGGGTGTCTGTGGCCTTATTATGATTTTAGGCAGCCTCTCTGCTAATGGATGGGGCTGTTTTCCTTTCTTGCTAGTTGTTTGGCATAGGGTGTCCAGCACTGTAGCTTGCTGGTCGTTGAGTGAACCTGGGTCTTGGTGTTGAGATGGAGATCTCTGAGAGATTTTTGCCATTTAGTATTACGTGGAGCTGGGAGGTCTCTTGTGGACCAGTGTCCTGAAGTTGGCTCTCCCACCTCAGAGGCACAGCCCTGGTGCCTTGCTGGAGCACCAAGAGCCTTTCATCCACATGGCTCAGAATAAAAGGGAAAAAAAAAAAGAAAGAAAGAAAGAAGGAGGATAAAATAAAATAAAATAAAGTAAGATAAAATAAAATAAAGCTATTATAATAAAAAATAAGAAAAAAATTAAGAAAAAAACTATTAAGAAAAAATTTTTTTAATTTCTTAAAATAAAAAATAAGAAAAAAATTATTAAGAAAAAAAAAATTTTTAATTTTTTAAAATAAAAAATAAGGAAAAATTTATTAAGTAAAAAAAAAAAAGGACGGACCGAACCCTAGGACAAATGGTGGAAACAAAGCTATACAGACAAAATCTCACAGAGAAGCATACACATATACACTCACAAAAAGAGGAAAAGTGGAAAAAAATAATATATGCTGCTCCCAAAGTCCACCTCCTCAATTTGGGATGATTCATTGTCTATTCAGGTATTCAACAGATGCACGTACATCAATTTGTTTGTGGAGATTTAATCCGCTGCTTCTAAGGCTGCTGGGAGAAATTTCCCTTTCTCTTCTTTGTTCATACAGCTCCTGGGGTTCAGCTTTGGATTTGGACCCTTCTGCGTGTAGGTCGCCTGAGGGTGTCTGTTCTTCCCTCACACAGGACGGGGTTAAAGTAGCAGCTGCTTTGGGGGCTCTGGCTCACTCAGGCCGGTGGCAGGGAGGGGTACGGATGCGGGGCAAGCCTGCGGCATCACAGGCTGGCGTGACGTTGCAGCAGCCTGAGGTGCGCCGTGCGTTCTCCCGGGGAAGTTGTCCCTGGATCATGGGACCCTGGCTGTGGCGGGCTGAATAGGCTCCCGGGAGAGGCGGTGTGGATAGTGACCTGTGCTCACACACAGGCTTCTTGGTGGTGACAGCAGCAGCCTTAGCGTCTCATGCCTGTCTCTGGGGTCCGCGCTGATAGCCGTGGCTCGCGCCCGTCTCTGGAGCTCGTTTAGGCGGCTCTCTGAATCCCCTCTCCTCGCGCACCAGGAAACAAAGAGGTAAGAAAAAGTTTCTTGCCTGTTCGGCAGCTCCAGACCTTTTCCCGGACTCCTTCCCGGCTAGCTGTGGTGCGCTAACCCCTTAAGGCTGTGTTCACGCCGCCAACCCCAGTCCTCTCCCTGCGATCCGACCGAAGCCCGAGCCTCAGCTCCCAGCCCCCGCCCGCCCCAGCGGGTGAGCAGACAAGCCTCTCGGGCTGGTGAGTGCTGCTCGGCACCGATCCTCTGTGCAGGAACCTCTCCACTTTGCCCTCTGCACCCTTGTGGCTGCGCTCTCCTCCGTGGCTCCGAAGCTTCCCCCCTCTGCCACCCACAGTCTCTGCCCGCGAAGGGGCTTCCTAGTGTGTGGAAACCTTTCCTCCTTCACAGCTCCCTCCCATTGGTGCAGGTCCTGTCCCTATTCTTTTGTCTCTGTTATTTCTTTTTTCTTTTGCCCTATCCAGGTACGTGGGGAGTTTCTTGCCTTTTGGGAGGTCTGAAATCTTCTGCCAGCGTTCAGTGGGTGTTCTGTAGGAGCAGTTCCACGTGTAGATGTATATCTGATGTATCTGTGGGGAGGAAGGTGATCTCCGCGTCTTACTCTTCCGCCATCTTGCCCAGACCCTGTGTGCTAAGGATTTTGATGTTCATTGAATCCTTATAAAAACCTGATGACTAATATAAGGATTGCCATTTTAAAGATGCAGAAACTGAGGCTCAGTGGAATTTATGAAACCTTTTACACAACAGTGAAGCAGCAGGGCAAAATCTGAACACAATTTTGTCTCATTCCAGACTCTCTCTTTTCCCACAATAGTATATTGCCTCCTTAACCATCCAATGGAAAACAAGTTTAGTTTTTTTCTATTTCCCCCTTTTTGCCCCAAATCTACCTCTTACTACAATGTCAGCTTTACTGATGCATTTGTCGCAGGGTTTCCTCGGGATCTTATGCACATTCAAAGAGTCACTGACCTCTATCGCACATCAAAGCCACTCAAATAAGTAGGAGAGTAGTTATTCTTGTGAACTAGAAGTTCAACATCCAGACCAAGGGAATGTTCCATTGGAAAAAATTTCAAGACCCAGTAGTCCACAAAGATAAAAAATAGTCTGCCTCAACAATTCCCTTATGAACTCCCACAAAGAGCTGTAGAGTGAAAAGGGAAGCCAACAGTAAAATATAGTGGGAACTTAAAATTATCTTTTGAAATAGATCATTGGTAATTATCTTTTGAATAGATCGTTGGTAATGCTGCTACTTCTCCTTTCTTTTTTTCCTGAGTGTAATATGCACAGCTGTGTGAATTATGTAAGACTCTAAGGTAGGGCTCACAGGTGAACCTGGCTGAGCAGAACAAAATCTTCCCAGCCTTGTTTTTACACAGTCCTCTCTAGCAAACTTCTCAGATAATGTATCTAATTCTCAATCAGCAACTTGATATTTTCACTATAGAGGTAAGAGGAGGTGGAGAAAAACCAGGAGACATGCCGTTTTCATTCAGACATATGTTACTTATTTATAGAGTACTGCCTGGATGCTGTGCCCCTGCCAAATCAGGGAATACAAAGAGAATCAGGCAAGGCTGCTGTACTTAAGGAGCTTACAGCCTAGTGGTCTTTTACGCTCTTTTTCTTATCCACATTCCAGTGGTTGAACTGGCATCTCCAAGGTGGGATCAGCATTATGAACTACAGTAGTTAATTCTGTGAAAGAAAGGGCACCATGGCAATTCCAAGTTAAGACACAGAGGACTTGCAAACTCATGCTGAATAAATATTGTAGCTCCAGCACGTTGACATATCAAGAATCACACACTAAACATTAAACTGCCTTCTAGATGCTGGTGTATGCTTGGGGGATAGAGTTCAAAGGACAGACTTTTATCACTATCATACATTTGTACAGAGACTATTATAGACAGCTAAACATTCCCAGGTTTAATTTGGTCCCCTCAACGACTATCAGCTTTAATTATGTCTCTAGACAATTTGTGTGCTATTTTTCATGCAAATTCTCTTATTAGAAAATGAGGTATCACTTCAAGAATTAATCTAGTTTCCTTTTCTGCCTGTAGCCTATAGCTTTTGACTTCAGTCCACATACTCGCTTCTTCGCCCACAAGTGACATCCGCCATCACAGTGAAATAGAATCTCTGAGCGCATGAATGTCAAAACAATGTGCTAATGTGGAATCCAGCCTCCCAAGTTTGCTTTGAGCACAGTTATTGCAAAATCCAATCTATTTTATCACTCTGTCTTCTTGCTGGATTTAGCAGCTTCATAATTCCACACCTCTGTCAATGAGACCTTTATTATGCAGGTTTCTAAACATTTTACTTGGGGAAAGAATAAACAACATATTTAGTAATAATGAGGTGAGACATTGCTTTTTTATTTGCATTACTGTTTAATGATTGTGATATCTCCAGCACTTTGAGCTCTGGGAGCTTGTTTTGATTGATGTGGTTTTTCTTGCAGACAACTAGTTACTTGCACTGCACAGTTTGTCACATGTTCAGAATATGTGGCTTCAGAATTATAGCAAAATGGATTGCCCATCTTCCACTCACCATGGTTACTATACAGATAATAATGTTACTCATTTTGTTTATGTTTCAGTATAAATATTTGAAATGGAGTGTTCAGCAACCAGAAAAATTTAATCATAACATATTTTTCCTGTATTTTTCTCCTCCTTTTTGCTGTATAATGGCTGTGAAATCCCAATGATTTAAAATTTTTTCCCTGACCCTAATTCATCCTAATTCTTCCTGCCTCAATGTGTCTTTCAAAGTTTATTTACTTAAACGTTATTTAGTGCCATCTTATAAAATAAAGCTAAGTATGCCATACTTACTCTAAACTAAGCATGACTGAAAGCAGCAACTTCCGGTCTCTAAATGGGGAGAGTTCAGGAGCAATAGAATAATTACAAAATTAACTTCAGGACAGGTCAAATGCAAAGGCAAAATGAAAAAAAGAGAGAGACTTTGTGGCCAGGCAGTGCTGAATTTAAATCCCAGCTGTGCTACTTAGTAACTCTGTAAGCTTGTGCTAGTGACTTAATTTGACATGTAGGTTCTTTATCAATAAATGGAGGTTTTTAAAATATCAACCTCATTGACTCTAAAGAATTAATGAGATAAAGTATGTGCATTATGTGGATAGCCTGGTGCATATCAGGCACTTAATATATTTTTCCTCTCATTATTATTATTATTATTAAAACACACCAGAATAAGTCAGGTATATGGATAATGGATAACCCTATGTAGATAAATAGTAGTGGTGTTAAAGCTGAGTATTAATAGGGAGACCGAAGAAGAGTAGTTTTTCTTTCTGTGTTTAATCCCTGAAATCTGAAAGCATAGGCTACTCTCCATTCACATCCAAACTTTAGTATGCCTGAGGGACATTAAAGAGTTTCCAAATTATTCCTCTAAGAGTGGGGAAAGGATCTATTCTGAGAGGCAATCCTCAAAGAGAGTTGGTGCATTACAACATGGTAAAGTTGTAGCTGCTAAACCCAAGTGGAGGCCATACTAGCTTGCAGAGATCCTTATCCAAAGGAAAAAGTAAGAAAGGCCTAGAATTAAGGTAGAAAACTTGTACTTGTGAAACTCTTCATTCAACAGATACTTTTTCTAACTCCATTCAGAACACTAAGTATGCTGTGTGAACACCCAGGTGCAAATCCTGATTCTATCACTCACCAATCTATAAAAGAGAGCTCTATACTTTTTACATAAAACAACTGTTGTGTGACTCACATGCATAATGTAATGGTGACTGCTTAGCAAATTCTAAAGCACTTTATATACTCTCTAGCTGAGATGTATAAAATAAGATACTACTCTGTTAGCAATTCAATTTAAATTTGTTTATGGTTTTACTTAATTAGTAAGTTTGAGGGTCCACCGCAGTAAATTTGTTTTTTCTTTCCTAAATGCCTGAGGCAAGAGGTCCACATTAACATCATTAGGGCATCTCACAGGAGAAAACAAAACCTCAAGAGCAGATCACATTTAAATACCTGCAGACCTCTTTAGTTACAACATTTATCCAGCTTATCTCTGTGGCCCACGAAATGTTAAAATATAAAAATGAAGATGCTAGGAACTGGGTAAAAGGAAGGTTTCACAATGAATGAGTGGAATTTCTGAAATATTTTAAATTCTACATAGATAATACTTGCTGAGTTTAACCTCAATAGACCATCAAAATTCTTTCTTCAGAAAAAAATTTCAGGGCCTAGGAGTGGCCTAAAGGAAATAATACACATTTTCTTTGACTGCCTAAAATAGTTATTTCTATTCATTTGTGAAGGGTACCTTTGTTATGTAATGTTATGAAATAAAATATACTCACCAATATAGCTAGCATCGAGCTTAAACATGATCATCAATTTTTTTTACTTGCTCAACCCTTTGACATCATGTCTTTTCTTCAAATTTGTCTGTGAATCACAGTAAAGTATCATGAAGCATAGTTTAATTTTATTTTAAAATTTTCATTGGAAACAAAATATTATTCTGGGGTTCAATGAGAATTTCTTACTCCCCCAAAATTTCTTGACTTGGGGCTGGTTTTGAGAAATTCCCCAATATAGTTTAAGTTCTTTCTCTGGTTTTACTGGTGGCCTCATTTATTCATATGTGTTCGATGAGTTTCTTTTATGCTCCAGGCAGTGTGCTAGGGCTTGGGGTACTAGCATGACCCAGGTCAAAAAAGGTGCTGTTTTTACATACAGTTGGCCCAATGAGCCTGTGGCCTGACTTGCACCGTCATAACCCCAACATATGGTGTAAAGGGAAAACAGAAAATGTAAGCTAAAAATTTGAGAATAGGTGGGAAAGAGTATTGATAGAAAGTGAGATTGAGTTAGAGAGAAGAAACAGGAGAGATATGAGGCCTCCTAAAACTCTCACTGAAAAAGAATCTCAGATGTCACTTCCTTTCCATAAATAACTGTTTATAGGTGAGTTCTAAATTTTTATACTTCCAAGGAAATGCCAAGTTAATGTTTCATATTATTGAATACACAGCAAATTGCTGCCTTAAAATAAGGATTGGCTAGAAATTTGAAGTTGTGAAAGTCTGTTTTTATGCCTTTAATGTTTTTGTATATAGTAATCATACTCTGCAGTGAAAATAGGGTAACACAAGCTTATCATAAAGGGCAAATTAAAAAAAAAATGTACTCAGAACTATAGTTACAAAGGATTAGGTAGGTATTTGAGCTTGGACACTATGGAGAATTATTTTCACTTATGCATGAAACACTATTGCAATTTATTGTGATTATAACCAACCTGGTTGGCATCTTGTAAGTTAGAAATATGGGTTGAAACACCATTTAAGTCCAATCTTTACCAAGTTAGTTGCAATTCTTACTTAAAGAAAGGGCAAGGATTAGTTGAAAGAGATTAATCATGATTCATCTGAATGTTATTGTCTTAAAACACATCTTGGAAACTTACTCATTTTATGGAATTCCTTTTTTCCCTACAGTATTAATAAATAGCAGAGATAGAATGTTAGTTCCTTTGATAAAATATCATGCATGTATCTATCTACAAGGCCATGGAAAAGTCATGGAAATTAATTTCTGAGAATTAATTCCTTTCAACCCTTCCAGCTTTCATGCATTGTCCTTTTATAAGGTATCTTTCTGCCTCTGCCTGAGGCAGGGTCATAGGGAGATAGTGACACTCTCAAGCCAAGAATAGCAGCATTGCTGTTAGGCAGAATATTTTTCATCTCATGTATGAATCTTGACAAATGTAGCAACTTATTGGTCTAGTGTCTGTTGATTCTCAATCTGCTACCGATTTCTTTTTTGATGCCTAGAGTTATACAACCTTTAATCTTTTACCAGCAGTGCCAGGAGGAGCTTACTTCAATACGCCCAAATTTGAACCCAAGTCTGAGATGCAACTTTCCAACCGTCCCACTTTCTTTGTGATTATCTGAATACCTGGGCAGGAATTGTTACATTTCACTTTTTGGAGGAAATAACCAAATGGTGAAAAGCTTATACAGAAATTACAGGCTCTCTCAGAAGTTAATAAAAAGTCTGCTTTCTGTGGATAAATGAAGCTACATACCATAAAAGGTGAGGAAAGTAACAGGTTTGATGAGAGTCAGTAGCAATCTTTTAAATACACTAAAATGAATGTATGCATTTCCACAAGTCAATGTGATGTATTATAATTAAATGGACAGGGCAGTGCACAATTTGTTTCACTTGAAAAAATCAGTTTGCCCAGGGAGACACAACTCATCATGAGTACACGTGAGAGGAAAGAAAGAACATAGAGGTAAGATCCCTTTTTGCCCTAACTAGAGTAGACAGGGGTTGATAGTTAATCCCATAGGAATTCCATCTTCTCCCATCTTCTCACAACTTCCCAAGTCAGATGTCAGTGCTCTTCACAAGTGTCTTCTGTTCTTAGCCACAGAAGTAAATCTTTACAGTGGACATTCATTTTCTGCAGACTTTTGGGGTTTAGAAAAAGTGTCTACACAGAAAATTTTTCTAAAAGCTGAATGTAGATTTCTGCTTGGTTTTTATTTTATTAATATATATCAGTAGACTAAAAAATTTGAATTTTAAGACTTTGCATTAAGCTCAGTAGGTAATAATTATCTATTATTCTATACTGTTTTCTCACGTCCATTGGCCTGGCCCATCTCCCGTGTTATTCTAGTCCTCTCCTGGTGTGTGAGGATGGGGTGGGGAGGAGGGTTACTAGCAATGTGTCTGTGTTGGAATGGAGGATTCCTACTCTAGACAACATGAGTTGCCAAGGTGATATCCACTGGAAAGTGTCAACATTTGAATGTTAACATGATAAAGTCCAAATGTTAGCAAGCACAGGGATCAGAGTAAAAACTCCAGTTTGGTGTTACTGAACCAAGAATTCATACTGGGTGAAGTGGGTTCATATCAGGAGTAGGACAGGAATAAATTCAGAGGGTCCTAAGTAATTGACTCTAACACATGTGAACATTAATAATTTACCTCTAGGTATCAGGAGGTGAGTGGGCCAGAGAGGCAAAAATTGTTAAGACAGAGTGAATATAACTTTTGGACATATACTGATATTCCTGGCCTCTCTAAGCAGTCTAAACTGTAACTATTATTTCCCTCAAATAATTAAGACTTTCTTTAATCCATAACCAAGATAGTTAGAAGTCAGAACTAAAAGAATTCTTGGAATGATCTAACATGGGTTAGATTGGGATGAAGCCAAGATACAAAAAATTGATGAGTTTTAAGAACATCTATGAAAATCTAATATCCTGGGTGTACATTAGATTCACCTGGAGAGCTGGGGTTTTGTTATTGTTGTTATTTGTTTTGGTTTGATTTTTTTTTTTAAATATTCTAATGCCTGGGCTTCACTCAAACCAAGTTAATAGAATATCTGGAGGTTGGTCTCAGGAATCAACATTCATTTAAAAGCTTTTTAGGTGATGCAAATGCACAGGCAAAATTGAGAACAGCTAGCCTAATCCATCAGTCTTGGAAGTCAAGCTCAGTATTTTAGGGATAGTTGAGACAAGTCATTGACTGAATTTTCAAGTATAAAATATGAAATGAGGGAAGGATAGTTACTGTTCATTGGAAATTATCCTTTGTTATATTCATTCATTCAAAAAAAATTAACTGAATGGCTACTCTGTGCCAAGCACAGGTACTAAGGATATGAGCAAATAGCAAAATAACAAGCAGAAATGTATCCTCTGCCTTTTAAGGAAGCCCCAAAACATACCACACCTTTCTCCCCACAGGCTGATAAAAGGGATCAGGGACAGTTCAAGATGATTTCAAGAATTTCCCTGAACCTCTTCCTTTTCTCTCATCCTGGTATTTCACAGACTTTATCTGCTTGGCTTGAGATCTTCTGCTCTGCAAGCTCAATTCTGCCTGTGGATCTTTGAGCCTGGTATTTTTATATGATCTCCTCATCGTTTCACTCTCAGATTCCTCCAGCACCTTTGGTCTTTACAATGCTCTCTGACTGCCTCCTGCTCCAGGCTGCTTTGGATGTTTTTCATTTCAAAGAATAATTTCTTGATATTTCCAGTTCTCTAGTAAAATGGGAGAATTCCAGTTCACACATATTTACTCCTATACTCCAAGAAATAAGAATTAAGATGAATCTGAGCAATAAAACAGCATTTTCTACATGTTACCAATGCAAGAGATAACTCAACCTCAAACATAGCTGAACCCTAACTCGCCAATTAAATTTAACTTAAATGCCCACAAAATCATGAGCTCTTAAGAAGTGGTTCTCAAATTTGGTTGGGTGTCAGAATCATCTGATATTGGAGGGTGGGGAGATTTGAAAATAACATTCCTAGATACTACTCAGAGCAATCAGAGGCTGAGGAGATGAGTGTGATAGGGGATGGGCACCTTGTTTCTTAAGAGTTTGCCAGATGATTTTGATGTACAATGACAGTTAAGAATCACAGCTTTAAAAGAACATATGAAGATGGAAAGAAACCCATGTTCAGTAGCTTTTTTAAAACTCACTAGGAACCCAAAAAAAGTATATGGCTTCTTCTCATTAGAGCCTATAGGAAGCCCATAAAATGAATTCCAATGACTCTTCATAGAGAAGAGGGAGAGAAGGAAACTCAACCAAAGGACACAGATTTTACAAGGTGACCACAGCTTGGGTTAGTACCTCAAAGTTTCCTTTTAGCATATACTTTGATCAAGAGTTTTTACATTTTAATGACATACTTTTGACTGAATTATTTTAAAGATGCTTTATTCTACAAGACCATAACCATATCTCTCCCTTGGAAAACCATTATTATTCCCAAACTCATATGGCTTTTGGATAGAAAAAGAGAATAAGGTAATATCAAAAACAGATAAAGCAACAGTCAATAATGGATCAGAACTTTTAGTCTGAAAAGAAAAATAACTGTCATCTACCTCTAAAGATTAACAGTTACCCTTCATTTATTTTGAAAACCTGGCGGCCAGTTGTAGAACAACTCCATAACATCTCCCTAAAAGTATTTGTCTTCTCTATGGACACAGTATGGGGTTTCTCAATGTTTCTATCATCTCTAATTACACAGCAGGCCTTTGTGTACTTCACTCTCATACACAGGCTCTGCAACTAGCAGTACCATTGTGCTGAACGCAGTATGTGGCCTCTGCATTTCTGTGAAATAGCGTTCTCATAGAAATTTCATCCATAGACTAATGGTATCACTACAGATTGTCTTCTGCAAGTAGAAATACTACATTTTTGCTATTAGATTTTTTCTTCTTTCCTTTACCTAAGTCACAACCTTAGGTAATCTATGAAAAAAATCCATGAAATTTTTGAAAAAAACCCATGAAAAAAACAACTGCATTACTAGACCGATGTCCTCTCTTTGTAAGAAAAAACTTAAGATAAGTTAATCCTCTATGTATCAGAAATTCCAGATCATTTTTCTTAGTTTGACATAAAATTTCACATTTACTCCTTTAAATTTTTTTAAAAAAAAAACAGGAAGTCTCCTAGGATTTTCCTAATTTGTATAACATGGCTTTAGGTTTAGATTTATTCATGTTTGGAATCAAGTCTGTCAGTGTTTTTATCCTTAAATTATATAAAGGAAACACTTCTCTAAAAAAGCTTTTAACAGACTGGCTTGTCTACAAACTTATTTTCAAACTTTTACTCAAATCACCATTACACATGGCCTCAATTTACCAGGAAAGATCTGCCATTCAGAATATTGTTCACCGGTAATGTTGCCTGTGTTTTTTATTCATTCCTTTCTTTCTTCATTAATCATCAACTGTTACAAGGTATTGTGCTAAAATTGCCTATAGACAATGTAAACATGAGTTCATGACAATATAAACATTGTTTCTGTTCTCAGAAATCTTGAAATTTTAATGATGTGAAAGGGATGGTAAAATTGAATAAAATAATGCAATCAGAATTTGATAAATGTCACAAGAGACAGTGCTATGCAGGCTCATAGAAGAGAGAATAAACACACTTTATTGGAGTAGATAGACCAGGGAAGTCTCTATTTTTCATTTATTTAAGATTATTAACACTATCTTTTATGAATATAGTGAACAAAATAACTTAAAGATGCAGAAGTATTCTTTGGGTGTAATCCATGCCTGCTTTACAATGAAAGGAAGTTACCTTTCTCCACAAAAAAGAAAAAAAATCATGTACAAATAAACATGAATGCCTGTATTCTTCTCCTCAAGTCCCTGAGGTAAGGCACAGATGGCTGAGGGTGGCTTGCCCTGCTGCTACAGATGCACTGCCTTTGTGTAGCACCACTGATTGTCAGTCCACTTAGTATACCGACCACTATCCTTACAGATGAGGGAGGGACAGCGGAAATTATTCTTATCAAAATTTAATCTTAGCCTGACTAAAAAATAGTCAAATTTATCTTCAGAATTTCAGACTGTTCTTTCTGGATCTTTTTCACTTTTATTTAACACCTTCATTTCCACCAACTTGCCTCAGAAACCCTGGAATATATCCTATTGAAACATACTGTTAAGTCCCTCAAATTCACATGAAGATATGAATGACTAATATTATGTAAATTTATGCTATTAGTAATTAAGAGAAGTTACTAATTATAATAAGAATAACATTATTTTTGCATGTATTTTATAGTTTGAAATACCATTTTGCCTTTCTCTTTCTAATTTGCTCCCATCAACAACTCTGCACAGTGGTCATGCAGGTATTATTGTTCAAAGTTTACAGGTGGTGAAAATAAGGGTAAAAGAGATTATGCCATTTATCAGAGTCACACGTGATCAAGTGCCATCATCACTGCTCAAACACCAAGTGTTCTGACTCTAAATCATTGCTGTACAAACAGGTAATGATAAAAGTTCAGGCACCCATTTTGTTCTGAGGGAGGTACTTGGAAGGTTTACCAGTTCTTAAGACAATGGACTATAAAGATAGTCAATTATTTTTCCTTCATACTTGACCAGCCCTGGTTATATTACCAGGGACATATAAACTTTCTGATAATTTTCTGTTTCTCCAGTAACTTAAGTCTACTGTTCGTCATTCAGCGTGCATTATACCAGAAAGAAAGAAAAAAAACACCCCACAGGAAATCAACATTTAAAATTCAAAACTGAAGCATGATTTGGATGAATTAAGGATGCCAAGTGATATCTACTGATACCATAGCTGTCACTCAATAACTTTCTCAAGATTCTCCTCCAGCCGCAAAAAAACAGTGTCTAAGCTTAGCCAAAGTAGGACCAGTGATGATACAAAGTGACAGAGCTTTCATTGCATGGGAGACAGTTTAGCTAGTTCTTGCTTTGGATTCCTAAAAGATGCATATGGAGCACTCAGTCTATGACTGAAGTATGTGTGATCTTCAGGGGAGCCGGCCAAAGTGCTAAAGTGCATGGGTTTTGGATGTCAGTGTGAACATGTGGTGCTGTGTGAATAAAATGTGATAGTGCCTATCAGAATGAGCCTGCATCATATTTTTACTTGACACATTAAGCAAAGCTTTCAGTTCTGGGTGTATTGATGATGGAATTTTGTTCACAATTGTTTCATGATAGCTTGTTCTGGGACTTGAAAAACAAATACTCTTTATCTTCTTATCAGGAAAGGTTTAAAAGTAGTATCACACACTTAATCATGTGCTCTGTACCTCTAGAGTTGAGAACTCATTTATTTTCATCTTCAACCTAAAGCGTTTAACCTGTTGAATACCCCAGCCAATATTATACTTTGCATAGAGAACATTTATTTTTGCTGTCCAGTCAAAAGCACTGGACCAAGAATTATATATTTGAGTTGCAAATTCAAAAATTTAATTCACATTTTGAATTAAAATTATTTGATCAGATGAAATAAAAGAGAAAGTTGTGTGTCTTCCAATATATTTTTCATATATACTGAGTTAAACAAATGCAGGTAGTATCTATGTTTATTGTTTGTTTGTTTACATTTTATTTTAAAACTAATCTTTACTGATATAATTCTTTATTATTCATGGATAATTTTAAGGCCAGGGTATCTTAGACTGGGTTGCTCAGAAATCAAGACCTGAAACAAAGTGAAAGTGCTTTATTGGGAAATGTGTTCCAAGAAGTAAGAATGAGAGATGAGGGAGTGAAGAAGAGAAGAAGGGAGAATCAATTCAAAGATGTCTCCCTGAAATGGTGGTTGCTATTGTGCAACTGGTTATTCAATACTATAAGACCTATTGAAGAACTTTATAAAGTAAATTTTAGGACTGTCGTTAGAGTAAGAAAGGAGGAAGAATCTATCCATGTGCTCTTTTCTCCCAAGAGCTGTCCTTCAGAGCACTTCTAGATTACACTTGAGTGTTGCCCCACTCCAGCAGCTGTATCAACAGGGGCCTTCATGGAGAGTCTGAAATGCTGTCAAGATATAAACATACATGAAACAAGGTTGAGCTAAAGCAAAATTGGTTGTTCCTGTGGCTGCAATAAGAACAAATCTGTGGTGGTACTGAAGAGGTTTCTAATTCATGAGGGCTCCATTACTTATGAATACCTGGATTCCAAAAAATCACTTGTAAGTCTGTTATATGAATGCTCTATTCCTACACAAACTGTCTAAATCTCCATCTATAGACATAATTAAAGAAATTCCCAGGGTAATCCACAGAGGCCTACTTAATGCATGTAGATAAAAGTATTAACTTTTTCCAATGAAAAATTGTGTTCAAAACTACTCTTGTAACTGTGTATCATATTGTTTTAGCTAAACATGCTAACTGACATCTAATAGCTCTTGGGAAATGCTTGCCAACAGTCTCAGCCAAATCAGGCTGAAATCTGAAATTCATTCTCATAGAGTATTAGTGACTGATATCAGATGAGTCTGATAAGTGGGAGAGGAAAAGAAAATCATGAGAGTGAAGTATTAAGGGAGAGGATTGGCAAAGGTGAAAGTTTCCTAATTTTTTAAAAATAATCTGTCTGCTTCACAACTTTCCTTCTTCTCATAGCATTTCATTACATACATTGCTTTTATATTGTTTCAATTTTGACTATAGCCTTTGAGTCTGGGTCTGCAAGGCACATTCAAAATGGCATGGTGAGATCGGTTCAAGATGGTGGAGTAGAAGGACGTGTGTTCACTCCCTCTTGCGAGAGCACTGGTATCACAATGAACTGCTGAAGAATCATCAACAGGAAGAAATTGGAACTCACCAAAAAAGATGCCCCACATCCAAATACAAAGGACAAGCTGCAATGAGATGGTAGGAGGGGCACAATCACAATAAACTCAAATCCCATAACCGCTGGGTGTGTGACTCACAAACTGGAGAACAATTATACCACAGAAGTCCTCCAGTGGAGTGAAGTTTCTGAGCCCCACGTCAGGCTTCCCACCTGGGGGTCTGGCAATGGGAGGAGAAATTCTTAGAGAATCAGACTTGGAAGACTAGTGGGATTTGATTACAGGGCATCGACAGGACTGAGGGAAACAGAGACTCCACTCTTGCAGGGCACACACAAAGTAATGTGTGCATCAGGACCCAGGAGGAAGGAGCAGTGACTCCATAGGAGACTGAACCAGAACTACCTGCTGGTGTTGGAGGGTCTACTGCAGAGGCGGGGAGTGGCTGTGGCTCACCATGGGGACAAAGACACTGGCAGCAGAAGTTCTGGGAAGTACTCCTTGACATGAGCCCTCCTGGAGTCTGCCATTAGCCCCACCAAAGAGCCTGTAGCCTCTAGTGTTGGGTTGCTTCAGGCCAAAAAACCAACAGGGGGGGAGCTCAGCTCCACCCATCAGCAGCCAAGCTGATTAAAGTTTTACTGAGCTCTGCCCACCAGAGCAACACTGAGCTCTACCAACCACAAGTACCCCCCATCAGGAAGCCTCCACACCCTCTTAGATAGCCTCATCCACAAGAGGCAGACAGCAGAAGCAAGAAGAACTACAATTCTGCAGACTGTGGCACGAAAACCACATTCACAAGAAGATAGCCAAAATGAAAAGGGAGAGGACTATGTACCAGATGAAGGAACAAGATAAAACACCAGAAAAACAACTAAATGAAGTGGAGATAGGCAATTTCAGAATAATGATAGTGAAGACAATCCAGGACCTCAGAAGAAGAATGGAGGCAAAGATTGAGAAGATGCAAGAAATGTTTAACAAAGACCTAGAGGAATTAGAGAAAAAACAACTAGAAGAATTAAAGAACAAACAAACAGAGATGAACAATACAATAACTGAAATGAAAAATACACTAGAAGGAATCAATAGCGGAATAACTGTGGCAGAAGAATGGATAAGTGACCTGGAAGACAAAATGGTGGAATTCACTGCCATGGAACAGAATAAAGAAAAAAGAATGAAAAATAATGAAGACAGCCTAAGAGACATCTGGGACAACATTAACACACCAACATTCACATTATAGGGGTCCCAGATGGAGAAGAGATAGAGAAAGGACTCAAGAAAATATTGGAAGAGATTACAGTGAAAAACATCCTTAACATGGGAAAGGAAATATCCACCCAAGGAAGTGCAGAGTCACAGGAGGATAAAACCAAGGAGAAACATGCTGAGACACATAGTAATCAAATTGACAAAAATTAAAGACAAAGAGAAATTATTGAAAGTAACAAGGGAAAAATGACATATAACAAATGAGGGAACTTCCATAAGGTTTACAGCTGATTTCTCAGCAGAAACTCTACAAGCCAGAAGGGAGTAGCACAATATATTTAAAAGGATGAAAGGGAAAATCCTACAACCAAGATTACTCTACCCAGCAAGGATCTCATTCAGATTTGACAAGGAAATCAAAAGACTTACAGACAAGCAAAAGCTAAGGGAATTCAGCACCACCAAATCAGCTCTACCACAAATGCTAAAGAAACTTCTCTAAGTGGGAAACACAAGAGAAGAAAAAGAAAAAGAAAAAGGAAAAACAAACCCAAAGCAAAGAAGAAAATGGTAATAGGAACATACATATCAATAATTACCTTAAATGTGAATGGATTAAATGGTCCAACCAAAAGACACAGGCACACTGAATGGACACAAAACAAGACCAATATACATGCTGTCTACAAGAGACTGACTTCAGACCTAGGGACACATACAGACTGAAAGTGAGGGATGGAAAAAATATTCCATGCAAATGGAAATCAAAAGAAACCTGGAGTAGCAATACTCATATCAGATAAAATAGACTTTAAAATAAAGAATGTTACAAGAGACAAGGAAAGACACTACATAATGATTATGAGATCAATCCAAAAGAAGAAATAACAATTATAAATGTATATGCACACAACCTAGGAGCACCTCAATACATAAGGCAAATGCTAACTGCTATAAAAAAGGAAATTGACAGTAACACAGTAATGGTGGGGGACTTTAACACCTCATTTATACCAATGGACAGACCATCCAAACAGAAAATTAATAAAGAAACATAAGCTTTAAATGACACAATAGACCAGATAGATTTAATTGATATTTATAGGACATTTCACCTGAAAACAGCAGATTACACTTTCTTCTCAAGTGCACATGGAACATTCTCTGAGATAGATCACATCTTGGGTCACAAATCAAGCCAATAAATTTAAGAAAATTGAACTGATATCAAGTATCTTTTCTAACCACAGTGTTATGAGATTAGAAATCAATTACAGGGAGAAAAACGTAAAAACACAAACACATGGAGGCTAAACAATACATTACTAAATAACCAAGAGATCATTGGAGAAATCAAAGAGGAAATCAAAAAATACCTAGAGACAAATGACAATGAAAACACGATGATACAAAAGCTATGGGATACAGCAAAAACAGTTCTAAGAGGGAAGTTTATAACAATACAACCCTACCTCAAAAAATAAGAAAAATCTCAAATAAACAATCTAACCTTACACCTAAAGTAACTAGAGAAAGAAGAACAAACAAAACCCAAAGTTAGTAGAAGGAAAGAAATCATAAAGATCAGAGCAGAAACAAATGAAATAGAAACAAAGAAAACAGTAGCAAATATCAATAAAATGAAAAGCTTCTTCTCTGGGCTTCCCTGGTGGCGTAGTGGTTAAGAATCCGCCTGCCAATGCAGGGGATGTGGGTTTGAGCCCTGGTCTGGGAAGATCCCACATGCCATGGAGCAACTAAGCCCATGTGCCACAACTACTGAGCCTGCACTCTAGAGCGCAACTGAAGCCTGTGCACCTAGAGCCCATGCTCCACAACAAGAGAAGCCACCGCAATGAGAAGTCCACACACTGCAACAAAGAGTAGCCCCCACTCGCCACAACTACAGAAAGCCTGCGCACAGCAACGAAGACCCAGCGCAGCCAAAAATAAATAAATAAAATAACTAAATTTAAAAAAAAAAGCTTGTTCTTTGAGAAGATAAACAAAATTGATAAACCTTTAGCCAGACTCATCAAGAAAAAGAGGAAGAGGACTCAAATCAATAATATTATAAATGAAAAAGGAGAAGTTACAATGGGCACCGCAGAAATACAAAGCATCATAAGAGACTACTACAAGCAACTATATGCCAATAAAATGGATAATCTGGAAGAAATGGACAAATCCTTAGAAAGGTATAACATTCCAAGGCTGAACCAGGAAGAAATAGAAAATATGAACAGACCAATCACAAGTACTGAAATTGAAACTGTGATTAAAAATCTTCCAACAAACAAAAGTCCAGGACCAAATGGCTTCACAGGTGATTTCTATCAAACATTTAGAGAAGAGTTAATACCCATCCTTCTCAAACTCTTCCAAAAAACAGCAGAGGATGGAACACTCCCAAACTCATTCTGTGAGGCCACCATCACCCTGATACCAAAACCAGACAAAGAAATACAAAAAAGAAGAAAATTACAGACCAATATCACTGATGAATATAGATGCAAAAATCCTCAAAAGAAAACTAGAAAACAGAATCCAACAACACATTAAAAGGATCATACATGATGATCAAGTGAGATTTATCCCAGAGATGTAAGGGCTCTTCAATATATGCAAATCAATCAATGTGATACACCATATTAACAAATTGAAGAATAAAAACCATATGATCATCTCAATAGATGTAGAAAAAGCTTTTGACAAAATTCAACAACAATTTATGATAAAAACTCTCTAGAAAGTGTGCATAGAGGGAACCTACCTCAACATAATAAAGGCCATATATGACAAACCCACAGCAAACATCATTGTCAATGCTGAAAAACTAAATGCATTTCCTCTAAGCTCAGGAACAAGACAAGGATGTCCCTCTCACCACTATTATTCAACATAGTTTGGGAAGTCCTAGCCATGGCAATCAGAGAAGAAAAAGAAATAAAAAGAATACAAATTGGAAAAGAAGTGAAACTGTCACTGTTCGCAGATGACATGATACTATACATAGATAATCCTAAAGATACCACCAGTAAACTACTAGAGCTAATCAATGAATTTGGTAATGTCGCAGGATTCAAAATTAATGCACAGAAATCTCTTGCATTCCTATGCACTTACAATGAAAGATCAGAAAGAGAAATTAAGGAAAGAATCCCATTCACCATTGAAACAAAATGAATAAAATACCTAGGAATAAACTTACCTATGGAGGTAAGAGAACTGTACTCAGAAAACTATAAGACACTCATGAAAGAAATCAAAGATGACACAAACAGATGGAGAGATATACCATGTTCTTGGATTGTAAGAATCAATATTGTGAAAATGACTGTACTACCCAAAGCAATCTACAGATTCAATGCAAAATATATAAACAGCTCATGCAACTCAATATTAAACAAACAAACAACCCAATCAAAAAATGGGCAGAAGACTTAAATAGACATTTATCCAAAGAAGACATAAAGATGGCCAAGAGGCACATGAAAAGCTGCTGAACATCACCAAATTTTAGAGAAATGCAAATCAAAACTACAATGAGGTATCACCTCACACCAGTTAGAATGGCATCATCAGAAAATCTATAAACAACAAATGTTGGAGAAGGTGTGGAGCATAGCGAACCCTCTTGCACTGTTGGTGGAAATGTAAATTGATACAGCCATTATGGAGAACAGTATGGAGTTTCCTTAACAAATTAAAACTAGAATTACCATATGACAGAGCAATCCCCCTATTAGGCATATTCCCATAGGAAACCATATTTCAAAAAAATACATGCACCCCAATGTTCATTGCAGCACTATTTACAATAGCCAGGGCAACATAAATGTTTCCCATAAATGCCCATAAATGAAGCAACATAAATGTCCTTCAACAGACGAATGGATAAAGATGTGGTACATATATACAATGGAATATTACTCAGCCATAAAGAGGAGCGAAATTGTGTCATTTGTAGAGATATGGATGGACCTAGAGACTATCATACAGAGTGAAGTAAGCCAGAAAGAGAAAAACAAATATCATATATTAACACATATATGAGGAATCTAGAAAAATGGTACAGTTGAACCAGTTTGCAAGGCAGAAATAGAGACACAGATATAGAGAACAAATGCATGGACACCAAGGGGGGCAAGCGGGGGTGGTGGTGGTGGGATGAACTGGGAGATTGGGATAGACATATGTACACTAATATGTATAAAATAACTAATAAGAACTTGCTGTATAAAGAAAATAAAAATAAAATTTTAAAAAGACATGGCATAGCATTTTGAATTGACAATGAGTCCTTTATTTTTCATACATTAATTTTTAAGTCATTACTTGAATGGTAAGAGAAAGGAAAATCAGGGACAGTATGTAGTGATTCTGTATTTTTATTGCATTTGTAAATCAAGTTGTTTAAATTTGGGGAGTACATTTATTTTTATTATGGCCAAATTTTACTTTTTATTTCTGTCTCTGTTGTTTTTATTTGTGGAATGGAAAAAATCTGGGAAAAAAATCTGGTTTACTACTTTTCAGTGTTTCTCTTAGAATTCTTTTAAGAGGTACTTTTCTTTGGAATTTATCCAATTATTCTGAGAGGAGAGACTATCCCTTTGGTATTTAGATTATGAACAAGCAACAAAAGTTATAAAAATTTATTGAAGAGTGATGTCAGTAAAAATAGTGGAGTAAAGAACTCTAAAACTCTATCCCTCCATAAAAGCAATGAACAATTTAACAAAAATGGTTGGAATCATCTTTTTCAGAGCTCTAGAAACTAATCAAAACCTTTCACAATCAGAGTAAAACTATATTTATATAAAAAAACAGAATCTTGTTAAAAAAAAAAACAAGATTCATGACATTTTAACCTACCATGATCCCATCTCCAACTCCCCTGGTGAGTGGTGGTCTTAAAAAAAACAGTCTGAATTTCTGGTATACATACTGGTACCAGAAGGAGCAGAATGGACCTCATTTATAAAGAATTGTGGTTGTTTGTTTTGACCTGTCTTGTGCCTCAATGGAGGATTAGTTCAAAGGAGTTTCCTTCATCCTACCTAACTCAGAACTCTCCCAATGCTGAGGTGGCTACCCAGGACGCATTTGTCAAAATATTTATAGGCAATTACTTTAGTTGTTTCTGTCTATGGCAATGGAATACAGTTGGGGCAAACAATAAACTAACCAAAACTTGGGAGGAAAGGCTGGGGAATGAGATGTTTTGGGGAATAAGGATATGAAAACTCTGACATATTCCTGGGACTCTGAAGTCCCTGCACATGCGCAGGGCTGTATGCATGTTCAGAAAAAAAGCCCTAAACTCTGACCTCTGGATGACCTTCAAACTCTGCACAAGTAGGAAATGAAGTCTAAGGCAGAGCTGTAAATTGCTTAGATGAGTGTTGAAGGTGTTCACTGACACACACAGAAAGCCCATCTGCAAAGATTAGAAGATATATTTTGTTTCCAGGAGTTAAGGTAGTCTCTCTCCAATCACTGGCTAACCACTAAGCTAACAAAAGAGAGACTTCAGTCACCCCACACAACAAAGAATATAGATTTGCAAAACTAGTTCAGAAAAATCAGTAAATAAATATATAATGACTTTTTGTAGTTGTGGCAAAAAATGGCAAAAACATACCCTGGGTATGAAGTAAAATTTATTTCCCATAATTGTCACATTATAATATTCAAAATTTCCTGAATTCAATAAAAGATTATGAAGCATGCAAATAAATAAGAAAACATGACCCGTACAAAAGGAAACAAAGCAGGTAATAGAAACTGTTTCTGTGGAAGCCTGGCATTGGACTTACTAAACAATAACTTTAAATCACATGTTTAAATATGTTCAAAGAGCTAAAGGAAACCATGAATAAAACTAAAGGGTATTGTGTCACTGAATATATAATGTTAATAAAGAGATAGCCATTATGAAAAGGTATCAGATAGAAATTCTGGTACTGAAAATTATTACAACTGAAGTAAAAAATTGACTAGAGGGACTAAATAACAGATTTGAGAAAGAAGAAGAAAGAATCAATAGACAAGAAGTTAGATATATTGAGATTACTCAATCTGAGAAACAGATAGGAAAAAGAATTTAAAAAGGTGAACAGAGCCTAGGAACCCATTTGGCTACCATCAAGTATACTCACATATGCATAATGGGAGTCCCAAAGGAAAGGAAAGAAAGGAGCGGAAGGAATATTTGAATAAGTACTGGTAAAAAAAACTTCCCAAACTTAAAAAAAAAAACAAAACATTAATATACACATCTAAGAAGCTCAATGAACTCAAGTAGGATAAACTAAAAGAGATCTACCCTGAGACACATTATAATCAAAGTGTTGAAAGACATAGACAAAGAGTCTATTGTGAAAGCAGTAACAGAAAAGTGACTCATCATTTAAAAGGGATCCTCCATATGATAATAGCTGATTGCTTATCAGAATCCATGGAAGCCAGAAGACTGTGCGATGACATATTCAAAGTGTTGAGAGAAAACAAAAATTGTCAGCTGATAATTCTATATCTTATGAAACTATCCTTCAAAAATAAAGGAGAAATTAATCCATTCCCAGATAAACAAAGCTGAGAGAATTCATTCCTATTAGAATTGCCCTACCCTTCAAGGTGAAATGAAAGCATACTTGACAGTAACACAAACACACACACAAAATAAAGAACACTGTAAAGGTAACTACAAAGGCAAATATAAAAACCAGTATTCACATGTTTCTTGTTTGTAACTTCTCTTTTTTCATATCTTATTTAAAAGACAACTTCATAAAACAATAATTATAGATCTAGTTTTGATGGGCACTCAATTACTAAAGACGTAATTTGTGAAAATAAAAGCATAAAGGGGAAGATGGAGTTATGTAGTAGCAAAGATTTTATATGCTATTAAATCTTAGTTGGTATTAACCCAAACTAGATTACTATAAATTAATATGTTAACTGTAATCTCCAGGTCAGTTTCTAGGAGAATAATTTAAAAGTATATAGTAAAAGAAGAGACAAAAGTATTAAAATGATACAGTAGAAAATATATATTTAGCACAAAAGAAGGCAATAATGGAGGACTTGAGGAACAAAAGAGATATGACATATAGAAACTAATAGCAAAATGCCAGAAGTCATTCCTTACAAGTTATTACATTAAATGTAAATAGATTAAGTTGTCCAAATAAGAGTCAGAGATTGGCAGAATGGATTAAAAAGATATGATCCCACTAAGCACTGTCTACAAGAGATTCACTGTAGATTCAAAGGCAAATATAGGTTGAAAGTAAAAGGATAGGAAAAGATATTTCATGAAAATAGTAACCAAAATAGAGCCA
Source organism: Eubalaena glacialis (assembly GCF_028564815.1). Taxonomy (NCBI): domain Eukaryota; kingdom Metazoa; phylum Chordata; class Mammalia; order Artiodactyla; family Balaenidae; genus Eubalaena; species Eubalaena glacialis. The sequence continues at coordinate 43,748,092 of NC_083732.1, read as the reverse complement.
GATGGCTATACTTAATATTAGACAAAATCTACTTTAAGACAAAAATTGTTATAAAACACAGAGGATATTCTAGAGTAATAAAAGGGTCAATTCATCAAGGAAATATAACAGTTATAAATGTATGTACCTAAAGTAAAGCCCCAAAATACATGAAGCAAATACTAACAGAATTGAAGGGAGAACAGACAGTTCAACAATAATAATTGGAGATTTCAGTACCTCACTTTCAGTAATGGATAGATGAGTAGGCAGAAGATTGGAGAGATTAGACTAGACTAGAACGCTTGAACATTATATACCAACTAGACCTAATAGACATATATAGAGTATGCCACTCTAAAACAGCAGAATACACATTCTTTTCAAGTGCATATGGAACATTCTCCAAGATAGACCTTATGTTACACCACAAAACATCTCAATAAATTTAAAAAAATTAAAATCACACAAAGTATGTTCTACACAACAATGGAATGAAATTATAAATCAATGACAGAAGGAAATTTGGAAAATTCACAATTATGTGGAAATTAAACAATACATTCCTAAATAGCAATAGGTCAAAGAAATAAAAGGGGAAATTAGAAAATACTTTGAGATGAATGAAAACAAAAACACAAAATACCAAAATCATGGGATGCAGTTAAACTAGTGCTCAGAGGGAAGTTTACAGCTGTAATCTTCTATATTAAAGAGAAGAGAGCTCTCAAATGAATAACCTAAATCTACCATAAGAAATTAGAAAAAGAAGGGCAAACTAAACCCAAAGCAAGCAGAAGGAAGAAAATAAAGATTAGTGCAGAGATAAACAAAATAGAGAATAGAAAACAAGAGAGAAAATTTTAAAACACAAAAGTATATTCTTTGAAAATATCAACAAAATTGGCAAACATTTTGACCAAGAAAAAAAGAAAAAGAATCAAATTACTCAAACCAAGAATGAAAGTGGGGGTATTACTACAAAGATCTGACTGAAATAAAAAGGATTCAAAGAGAATACTACAGATTTTGGTATATCAACAAAGTAGATAACCTCAATGAACTGGGCAAATTCCTAAAAATGTACAATCTAATAAAGCTGACTAAAAAAGAAAATAGAAAATTTGAATAGACCTATAACAAGTAAAGAGATTGAGTCAGTAATCAAAAAACTTTCCACAAGAAGAACAAAAAAGCCCAGGACCACATAGCCTAACTGGTGGATTCTACAAAATGATTAAAGAAGGATTAACACTAATTAACACTAAGGATTAACACTAATTAACACTAAGTCTCAAACTCTTCCAAAAAATAAAGAAAAGAATATTTCCTAACTCATTCTATGAAGCCAGTATTACTTTGATAATAAAGTCATACCAGAAGAATAGGAATAGGAATAAAAGGAGGAGAAAGAGAAGGAGGAAGAGGGAGAAGAAAAAAAGAACACTATAGACTGATATCAATTATGAACAAAGATGCAAATATCTTCAATAGAATAGTAGCAAACAGAATCCAGCAGAATATTAAGAGGATTATACATGATAATTGAGATTTATCCCATGAAATCAAGAGTTATTCAATGTATGAAAATCAATCAATGCAATAAGCCATGTTAATAGAATAAAGATTTTAAAGATACATGATCATCTCAATAGATGCAGAAGATGCATTGGAAAAAAAGTCAACACTTTTTCATGATAAGAACACTCAGCAAACTAGGAGTAGAAAGAAACTTCCTCAACCCAATAAAGGACATCTATGAAGAACCCAGCACTAACAACATACTTACTATGAAACACTGAAAATCTTACACCCCCAGGATCAAAAAAAAAAGTCTGCTCTTTTTGCTTCCTTTCAACATTTTACTGGGAATTCTAGCAAGAGCAATTAGGCAGGATAAATAGATGAAATACATTTGAATTGGAAAGGAAGAAGTAAAACTGTATTCACAGATAACATGATCTTTATATACAGAAAACCCTAAAGAATCCACAAAAAATAGTAGAGGTAATAAATAAGTTCAATGACACTGCAGGATACAAAATTGATAACAAAAATCAGTTGTATTTCTATACACTTGCAATGAACAATCTGAAAAATGAAATTAATAAAAAAATACATTCACAATAGCATCAAAAAGGATAAAATGCCTAGGAATAAACTTAACCAAGGAGGCAAAAGACTTCCACATTGAAAGCTACAAGACATTGCTAAAAGAAATTAAAGACACAGATAAATGAAAAGACTTTTTGAATATCTAAGAAAGATGAATGGTTAAATAAAATTAGTATGAGCATACAATAAAATATTGTTCAGATATAAAAAGAATGAAGTACTTGTACTACAACATGGATGAAACTTGAAAACATGCTGAGTGAAGTAAGTCAATCACAAAGGACCACATATTGTATGATACTTTTTGTATGAAATATCTCTCTAAACTAGGCAAATCCACAGAGCCAGGGAATAGATTATTGGTTGCCAAGGTCTGGGAAGAGAGGGGAATGGAGATTAACTGCTTAATAGATATGGGATTTCTTTTGGAGAGAGAAAAAATGTTCTAGAATTATATAGTAGAGATGGTTGCACAGCATTGCAAGTATACAAAAACCCCCACTGAACTGTACACTTTAATATGGTTAAAATGATGAATTTTATGTTATGTAAATTTTATCTCAAAATTTTGTAAGTTTATTGGAGAAAATATGGCAAATATTTATTTTTGCCCTTGATTATCAGAATTAAAATATTATATTAAGTTAAATACATATAATAAACATATATAAATTTCCATGAATAAAGTAAATGATATAATTCTTAATTTTGCAACATCTAGGATTTTTTCTCATTAAAGGTAAAGAAATAGAAAATCCCTCATAGGCAGCTGCCTGAAGAGAAAGGAAAAGTAGGCTTTGCTGTTTAGTATGAGAACTAGGGTATTCCTTTGAATTAAACAAATGTAAACATTTTTATCTCAAATCATTGGATTCCCAGAAATAATGAACTTTAACTATAGCTTCCAGTTATATTCATTTAAATTCAAACTTGGGAATAAAATCAAAACTCTTTCAAGTAAATTAAATAGACACACAAATTTATTCTATATCTTCAGCACTGGAGGTAGGGCTCCTTGATGTAACTAAATCTTTCATCATTTGGAGCCATTCTAAGAGTGCACTAATTGTACTTACACTGGAAACTTTCAGACAGTAATCCATGTGCTAGGACTCTCTTCCTTCAGTAAGATTACAGCTCTGCTTCAGCATGAATGTGCTTTCCCTCAGGGCTCACTAATGCCTTCAGTTGTTGCAGCATATCAAATTCCCTCTGAACTAGATTGTAATGAAATGCATGATGCATCCTTCAAGATGGATTTATTTCAAGGTATTTAGCAGAGGCTGAATGAAACAACAATGATAAGACAACCACACTAAAACTGATAGTATCTGATAATAACTGTTTTTTATCACCATTCATTCACTTGACAAACATTTGTTTAGCAGTTGTTCATTTTTTTTAGCTAGGCACTGCTCTTGATAAGGAGTTAAAGTTTAACACTCACTACTTTCAAGAAGACCACAGTACATTGGGGATATGATATAGAGACAAAAATAGAAATAATAATAATTTAATGTAGCAAGTACAATGACAGAAATATGCCAGAGTGAGAACACAAGAGAGAAGCAAGTAGCATAACCTGCATGATGAGGGAAGGTTTCTAAGAAGAGTAAAATCTCTTTCTGTGGGTAAAACAGTTAACCAGAGAAAGAGGAAAAGGGAAAGTAATTCTAGACACAGGATAATAATTCATAAAGACACACAGGTAAGAAGTAACATAGAGTGTAGGTAAATTGCAAGATACTTTGCAATGTTTCTAGAAAGGGTCAGACCAAGAAAAGCTTTGTATACCATGTTAAGAAGTTTAGCTATTATCATGTTGGTAATGGAAAACTACTAAAGAGTTTTAAGAAGCAGCAAAGTACAGACTGATTTGTACTTTACACAGTACACCTCTGAAAGAATATGGGATTTGAGGGAATATACTAGAAAATTTTAGAATGAATAGTCTGTATGACACATATTTGATGGATAATAATGAAAAGTTTAGAAATTCATAGCATATCTCTATGATGAATTAACAAAATTAAGAGGACTTCTTGGCATATACAGGTGTGGGTTTAGAAACTGAGGAAGAATGACAGTTGTAAATCTAAGTACTGTTTCCTCAAAAGAGATTCTTTTCTGAGACAAGAGTAGATACCAAACTAGTTGTTAGAGATTAAACCTAGGATCAGGGTTTGGGATTGACCACTGCTATTATAAAATTCCCAATCTTTTGAAAAACAAAAAGGCAAGGAACCCTAAACCTCATATATCAGGTCCCAGGTACTTGCCTTCGGTGGTGTCTATGGATTCCTCAATTCCAAAATAACACGCAATCCAATAAGTAACATTTGAATGGACATTTTCCAATAAACTTGAAGAGTTAAAAAAAAAAAAGCAAAACAAAACAATTAGCAGATAACTACAAAATGCAATCAACATGGTACTTTTTGTTTTGCTTTGTTTTAGACAATTGTTTGGGACTGTACCTGATTGACCGTCAATGTGGTTATTACAAACATTGTAAAGACTGAAATGCATTGTAAAAAAACCACAGTACACAGCTATTTGGTAATGCCATCAATTGCTCTACAGTAGATTGTGAATATAAATATGTTCAGAGCACAAAGCAGAAAAGAGTTGAGATGAATCCCAGATAAAGCATAAAAGCATAGACCTCTTTTTTTCTCTTTCCCTGAAAACTTTCATCTCATAAACTGAAACAGTGTCTTATTGTCCTGACCAAAATCCCTCTTTTTTCAGGAAAACACCATGAAAATTAACGTCTACTAACATCAATGTTGGTTTGAAGTAAAGAGTCTATTATAACTCCATTAAAAGAGAATTGCTTGTGGCATCAAATTACCGTGGGAAACGAGTCCATGCTCTGCCTTCCCATACGCACATTGCTAAGACCCCGTAGAGAATCCATTAGTGGGACACAGAGTCCACTTTTCTTTGCCTTAGGAAAACAGTAACCTGTAATTTTTCTTTGCCAGAGGTTTTAAAAAGGCCATTCCTGGCTGAGTCTCATGCATGCTGTCAGAGTCCCATGTCCAACTCATAGTTGTCCTAGTTACCATCTGGACACCTTCTCAAAAAAAGAAGACACAGTGGAATCAGCCTTCCTTGTTTCACAGTATATCGAGTGAGCAAGGAATTCATTTTAGCTGAGCTCTCTTTCTTGATTTTCTATTTCTGTCATAAATTTGATTTTAATTTTATAAAATAAGATTCTCAAATATTTGGTTTTAGTTTAATATTAGGTATATTCTGTCATCAAAAATTTACATTTGATTTTGTGAGGTTTATAACAATGATATGGAAATTTAACTACACTGTGTTAAAACAGATTCTTTGTCATTAAAGAAGGCCATATTTTAATGGTCATAGTATAATGTTCAAATATATGATATCAAAGTATCTCAGCCTGATGTTACTTTAAAAGATGACACAAAACATTAAAATGATTATTAGAGTAGGTCAAATATGGATTATGCTTACTTAAAGACACAATAATTTCTTGATTGTTTATGTTAATGGAGAAAAAAGATATAAATCTTAGATAAGGAGAGTCTGTATATTAAAAGGCACAATTTTAATTCAGTAGCTTAATACTTAACTCCATCAAATCTAAACCATGTTAGAGTTCATGGATGGGATGATTTGAATCTCCTTTAGGTTAATTATTTTAAGGGCTTGGACTAGTGGTAAATCAGCTGTGTTTTCCCAAGAGAGACTTCTGTCATATTTTTAGATACTTTCATATTACATAATATTGCTTTTTCCTTCTCTAATGATTTATATATTCTTTTGAAGTGATAGGAGTTTGGTGGAGCAAAAGAGGAAATAACACCAGACACATTGCTTTGGTTATGGGAGTATTACTCATCATGTAATCTGATTTCACCTCTTGTGACCTTTGAATCTTAGATAACTGCCCCTTTTGACCATATGGTATTGTCATTCAGGATGGAGATAATGATTACATAGCAGTAGGCTATAATGATGATCCAACAAAGAAAAGGTAAAATTCTAGATAATTTGCATATCACCATGTATTCAACCAATGAATAGTTAATAGCAACAGCATTTGGCATAGCTCACTACTCCATTCTTCTTGAACTACATCATTCACTGGACCCTTTTAGGTTCTCCTCCTTCCTTATTGTTCACTTAGCATTCTTGCTTGTCTCCATCTTACATTTCCAACCTCTAAACAATGGAATGTCTTAGGATTCCGTCCTGGCATCACTTCTTTCCATTTTATACCACTAAACTCTTGGTGGTCTCATCTTGTCCCATGGTTTTAAACACCATCTTCATGCTAATGACTTCAGGTTCATGAATCCAGCCTGACTTCTCCTTGAAATGTCTCCAACTGTCTATTAATATCCAATTCTGTTTTTTGACACTAATTCTTGATGTCTAAAAGGCATCTCAAAATTAACTTTTCTAAAACTAACCTCTTGATTCCTCTCCCTTAAACTTGTTTTTCCCTCAATTGTCCCTTGTCAATTAATAGCAATCTCATTCTTCTATTTAGAAGTCTTCCTTGTTCCCTCTCTTTTTTTCACAGGGCAGATCTGATCCATTAACGAATCCCTCTGGTTCTACTTCAAAATATATCCAGAATCCAATCGATTCTCACCAGTACCACCATTAGCCCCTAGTCCAAGTCACTACTATTTTTTTTTTTTTGCCTGAATATCATAGTAGTCTGTAATTATCATTCCTGCTTACTCTGCTACTATTTATTTCTTACAAAGCAACGAGAATTGATCCCTTTCACAACAAGCTCAGATTATCATTATTCAACTCAAACTTTCCAAACTCAGCTCATTGTATTCAGCATAAATTCCCAAGTTTTGATTATTGCTTACAAGCTACATGATCGGGCTCCTGTTTATTTCTCTAGCTTTATCTCCTACCACTCTGATTACTCTCTCTGTCCTGATACATTGCTGTGTTGTCTTTCTCACTGCTTCTGGAATGTGCCAAGCACAGTCCCATCACATGGCCTTTGCAATTGCTATTCTCTCTGCCTATGTATGTCTATTTACATATTTATAGATAGATACATATCACTGCATTACTTTATACAAGTTTTTGTTCAAATGTTACCTTAAAAGAGAAACCTTCCAGGACCACTCTAACTAGAACAGCACACCCATCTATTATATGTTCATATCTTTTTACCTTGCTTATTTTACCTAGTAGTACTTCAGAGCACTAACATTGAATAGGCTTATTTGTTTATTGTGCCTCTCCCCACAACCACGATGTACATCCCTTAAGGGCAGAAATTTGGTTTTATTCTCTGAAGAATCTTCAGTTTCTAGGGCAGTATGTAGTAGGTCTTAACAACAACATCTGAGAGTCAATGAATTTGTTATACCTTATACTAGGGAACATGCTTTCCTGACTTCACATTTAAAAGTACTTTTTAAAGTTTTTCTGTTTTGAAGAAAGAAGTGTCAGCTTCCCAAGCGGTCTTTCAATTTCTCAAAAACCTGCTTAAAATATAAATGATTACATAAACTCTAAAAACAAGCCTGCTACTTTGGCAAAGAGACAACCATGGAATCTCTTGTCATTTATTTGCTAGTGCTGAATTTCTGCTTTTCAAACTATTAACTCCTTTGCTTGTAAAATTATTCACATAGAATCCCTCTCAGTCTTAAAACATTTGTTCAGTTTTGCGGTCTATGATTGTAGCTATCTATACATCTTAATGTTTGCCCTTGAATGCTAGTAAATAAATCTTAAATCTTCATTAACTAATCAGCCTACTTAGCAGCAATATTAAGTATCAGGCTAATGTATATGAAATAAGTATATTGCTCCTATAATTTTTAGGAAATATCTTATTTGTGTGACCAGATATCAGTTTTCATTCAATATATGATCCTTGGATTAATGGTCTCAGCATATATGCACTTAAGACCAATTTTCTCACTTATTACAACTGAACAAAGCAAATGCATAGATATCTCCTGATGAGATATACATTCTGTGAAATCCTACTTTGACTTGCAAGAACGTCCCAAATTCATCCAGAAGGTAAAAGGGATAAAAATATGTGAAAGAGTTTTTCACTATTAAAAAAAGAAAAGAAAACTGTAAAGTATTTGGGATTTCCTTATTGAAAAATTCAAGCTAACTCTCCTAGAATTCTCTGTCCCCTGCATCTGCCTTCCTGGCGTTCATCACATTTTGGTAGAATTATATTCTCCTCACTTCGGTTAATTGTGGGAAAAAGCAAACATTGGCTTCCTTTTCAGTATTCAAATATTATGTTACTATTGTCAAATATCCAGATTTAACACCAATTTTTTCCCAGGTGTGTTTCATTCAAACCAAGAATATCTGCTTAGTGTTATCCATCACAAAAGAATAATTCACTTGGGTTTTTCCTCATACATACATTTCAGAATCAAACTGAATTTGTTTTTTGGCATATGACCACTGGTTTATGTTCCAGATTTTTTACAGCATGTTCTTCTGGCTGCAGAGGAATTAAGAAAAACTTCATATAGAATTCTTACCAATAATCATATCTTTTATGATATGCCCACTTAAATATACTTTTCTGGAATAATTTCTTTAGCTTGCTATGGATTCATGTATAATGTATGAACATTAGAACAATTTCCTTCAATATACTTTTCTCCCTTCCAGTCCTGTGTCCTATTCTGGACACAATAAATTTGTGGTCAATAAATTTACTTCCACATAAGTTATATGCCACTTTGTCCATTGTTACTCTTTCTGCTTTAATTAGTCAAATGTATTTTAATAAAATTTTGAAACAAGAAGTAATCCTTTAAATTTACCCACAAATTTATGGTTTCAGGAACTATTCCTTCTTTTAGGAAGATATGAGTTTCTATCTGAATGCTTTTTCCTTTAACCCAAAGAACCTTTTATAATTATTTTAATGCAGACCTCCTAGGGACAAATTCTATCAGATTTTGTTATTCTGAAAAGGTTTTATTTTCTTTCATTTTTGAAGGATTTTTTGCTGGGTATAGAATTCTAAATCAACTTTTCTTTTCTTTCAACTCTAGTGAAATCATCTGATTTTCTTCTGGCTTACATTATATGTAACAGGAATTAGGTAGACTTTCTTTATATTTGGTCTCTTATATGTAACAAGTCATTTCCTCTAAAGACTTTTTTTCATCATTTTTTTTTTATTGGAGTATAGTTGCTTTACAGTGTTGTGTTAGTTTCTTTTGAACAGCAAAGTGAATCAGCCACACATATACATATATCCCCTCTTCCTTGGATTTCCTTCCCATTTAGGTCACCACAGAACATTGAGTAGCGTTCCCTGTGCTATACAGTCTGTTCTCATTAGCTATCAATTTTATACATATTAGTGTATATATGCCAATCTCAGTTTCCCAATCCATCCCACCTCCGACCCCCTTGGTATCCATACATTTGTTCTCTACTTCTGTGTCTCTATTTCTGCTTTGCAATTCAGTTCATCTACACCATTTTTCTAGATTCCACATATATGCGTTAATATACAATATTTGTTTTTCTCTTTCTGACTTACTTCACTCTATATGACAGTCTCTAAGTCCATCCACGTCTCTGCAAATGGCACTATTTTGTTCCTTTCCATGACTGAGTAATATTCCATTGTATATATGCACCACATCTTTATCCATTCCTCTGTTGATGGACATTTAGGTGGCTTCCATATCCTGGCTATTGTAAACAGTGCTGCAATGAATATCAGGGTGCATGTATATTTTTGAATTATGGTTTTCTATGGGTATATGCCCAGGAGTGGGATTGTTGGGTCATATGGTAGTTCTATTTTCAGTTTCTTTAAGGAACCTCTATATTGTTCTCCATAATGGTTGTATCAATTTACACTCCCACCAACAGTGTAAGAGGGTTCCCTTTTCTCCACACCCTCTCCAGCATTTATTGTTTGTAGATATTCTGATGGTGGCCCTTCTGACTGGTGTGAGGTGATACCTCCATGTAGTTTCGATTTGCATTTCTCTAATAATCAGTAATGTTGAGCATCTTTTCATGTGTTTGTTGGCCAACTGTACGTCTTCTTTGGAGAAATGTCTATTTAGGTCTTCTGCCCATTTTCTGATTGGGTTGTTTGTTTTTTTGTTATTGAGCTGTATGAGCTGTTTGTATATTTGGGGGATTAATCCCTTGTCAGTTGCTTTATTTGCAAATATTTTTGCCCATTCTGAGGGTCGTCTTTTCATCTTGTTTATGGTTTCCTTTGTTGTGCAAAAGCTTTTAAGGTTCATTAGGTCCCATTTGTTTTTTTTTGTTTGTTTTTATTTTCATTAATCTAGGAGGTGGGTCAAAAAAGATCTTGCTGTGATTTATGTCATAGAGTGTTCTGCCTAGGTTTTCCTCTAAGAGTTTGATAGTCTCTGGCATGACATTTAGGTCTTTAATCCATTTTGAGTTTATTTTTGTGTACGGTGTTAGGCAGTGTTCTAATAACATTCTTTTACATGTAGCTGTCCAGTTTTCCCAGCACCACTTATTGAAGAGACTGTCTTTTCTCCATTGTATACTCTTGCCTCCTAATTCATAGATTAGGTGACCATAGGTGCATGGGATTATCTCTGGGTTTTTTATCCTGTTTCATTGATCTATATTTCTGTTTTTGTGCCAGTACCATGATGTTTTGATTACTGTAGCTTTGTAGTATAATCGGAAGTCAGGGAACCTGATTCCTACAGCTCCATTTTTCTTACTCAAGGTTGCTTTGGCTATTCGGTGTCTTTTATGTTTTCACAGAAATTGTAAACTTTTTGTTCTAATTCTGTGAAAAATACCATTGGTAATTTGATAGAGATTGCATTGAATCTGTAGATTGCTTTGGGTAGTACAGCCATTTTTACAATATTGATTCTTCCAATCCAAGAACATGTTTTATCCTCCATCTCTTTGTGTCGTATTTGATTTCTTTCATTGGTATCTTATAGTTTTGTGAGTACAGGTCTTTTGCCTCTTTAGGTAGGTCAATTCCTAGGTGTTTTATTCTTTTTTTTTTTTGCAATGGTAAATGGGATTGTTTCCTTAATCTCTCTTTCGGATTTTTCATTGTTAGTGTATAGGAATGAAAGAGATTTCTGTGTATTAATTTTGTATCCTGCAAATTTACCAAATTCATTGATTAGCTCTAGAAGTTTCCTGGTGCCATCTTTAGTATTTTCTCTGTACTGTATCATGTCATCTGCAAACAGTGACAGTTTTACTTCTTTTTTTCCAATTTGTATTCCTTTTATTTCTTTTTCTTCTCTGATTGCCATGGCTAGGACTTCCAAAACTATGTTGAATAATAATGGTGGGAGTGGATCTTAGAGGAAATGTTTTCAGATTTTCACCATTGAGAATGATGTTTGCTATGGGTTTTTCTTATATGGCCTTCATTATGTTGAGGTAAGTTCCTTCTATGCCCACTTTCTGGAGAGTTTTTATCATAAATGGGTGTTGAATTATGTCAAAAGTTTTTCTACATCTATGGAGATGATCATATGGTTTTTATTCTTCAGTTTCTTAATATGGTGTATCACATTGATTGGTATGTGTATATTGAGGAATCCTTGCATCCCTGGGATAAATCTCACTGATCCTGCTGTATGATCCTTTTAATGTGTTGTTGGATTCTGTTTGCTAGTATTTTTTAGAGGATTTCCGTAGCTATATTCATCAGTGATATTGGTCTGTAATTTTCTTTTTTTGTGGTATATTTGTCTGGTTTTGGTATCAGAGTGATGGTGGCCTCATAAAATGAGCTTGGGAGTGCTCCTCCCTCGCCAAATTTTTGGAAGAGTTTGAGAAGGATGGGTGTTAGCTCTTCTGTAAATGTCTGATAGAATTCACCTGTGAAGCCATCTGGTCTTGGACTTTAGTTTGTCATAAGATTTTTAATCACAGTTTCAACTTCATTACGTATGATTGGTCTGTTCATATTTTCTTTTCTTCCTGGTTCAATCTTGGAAGGTTGTACCTTTCTAAGAATTTGTCCGTGTCTTCCAGGTGTCCATTTTATTGGCATAGAGTTGACTGTCATAGTTTTTTATGATCCCTTGTATTTCTGTGGTGTCCATGGTAACTTCTTCTTTTTCATTTCTAATTTTATTGATTTGAGTCCTTTCCTTTTTTTCTTGATGAGTCTGGCTAGGGTTTATCAATTTCTTTTATCTTCTCAAAGAACCAGCTTTTAGTTTCATTGATCTTTGCTATTGTTTTCTTCATTTCTATTTAATTTATTTCTGCTCTGATTTTTATAATTTATTTCCTTCTGCTAACTTTGGGTTTTGTTGTTCTTTTTTGTATAGTTGCTTTACATGTAAGGTTAGTTTTTTTATTTGAGATTTTTCTTTTTTCTTGAGGTAGGATCGTATTGCTATAAACTTCCCTGTTAGACCTGTTTTTGCTGCATCTCATAGGTTTTGAGTCATTATGTTTTCATTGTTATTTGTTTCTAGGTATTTTTTGATTTCCTCAAAAATCATTCAAATGATTTTGAATCTTCAGTGATCTCTTGGTTAGTTAGTAACATATTGTTTAGCCTCCCTGTGTTTTTGTTTTTTACAGGTTTTTCCCCTGTAATTGATTTCAAATCTCATAGGGTTGTGGTCAGAAAACATGCTTGATATGATTTCAATTTTCTTAAATTTACTGAGGCTTGATTTGTGACCCAAGATGTGATCTATCCTGAAGAATGTTCTGTGTGCACTTGAGAAGAAAGTGTATTCTGCTGCTTTCAGATGGAATGTTCTATAAGTATCAATTAAGTCTATCTGGTCTAATGTGTCATTTAAGGCTGGTGTTTCCGTATTTATTTTCTGTCTGGAAGATCTGTCCATTGTTGCACGTGGGGTATTAAAATGCCTCACTACTGTTGTGTTTCTGCTGATTTCCCCTTTTATGGCTGTTAGCATCTGCCATGTGTATTGAGGTGCTCCTATGTTGGGTGCACAAATATTTACAATTGTTATATCTTTCTCTTGGATCAATCCCTTGATCATTATGTAGTTTCCTTCTTTGTCTCTTGTAATAGTCTTTGTTTTAAAGTCTATTTTGTCTGATATGAGTATTGCTACTCCAGCTTTCTTTTGATTTCCATTTGCGTGGAGTATCTTTTTCCATCCCCTCACTTTCACTCTGTATGTATCCCTAGGTCTAAAGTGGGTCTTTTGTAGACAGCATATATATGGGTCTTGTTTTTGTATCCGTTCAGCCAGTCTGTGTGTTTTGGTGGGAGCATTTAATCCATTTACATTTAAGGTAGTTATTGATTTGTTTATTCCTATTACCAACTTTTTAATTGTTTTTGGTTTGTTTTTTAGGTCTTTTTTCTTCTCTTGTGTTTCCTGCCTAGAGAAGATCCTTAGCATTTGTTGTAAAGCTGGTTTGGTGGTGCTGAATTCTCTTAGCTTTTCCTTGTCTGTAAATCTTTTGATTTCTTTGTCAAATCTGAATGAGATCCTTGCTAGGTAGAGTAACCTTTTTTGTATGTTTTCCCCTTTCATCACTTGAAATATATCCTGCCACTCCCTTCTGACCTGCAGAGTTTCTGCTGAAAAATCTGCTGATAACCTTATGGGGATTCCCTTGTATATTATTTGTTGCCTTTCCCTTGCTGCTTTCAATATTTTTCCCTTGTATTTAATTTTTGTTAGTTTGATTCATATGTGTCTCAGCATGTATCTCCTTGGGTTTATCCTGTATGGGATTCTCTGCATTTCCTGGACTTTGCTGGCTATTTCTTTTCCCATGTTAGGGAAGTTTTCAACTATAATATTTTCAAATATTTTCTCAGACCCTTTCTCTCTCTCTTCTTCTGGGACCGTTATAATTTGAATGTTGGTGCATTTAATGTTGTCGCAGAGGTCTCTGAGACTCTCCTCATTTCTTTTCATTCTTTTTTCTTTATTCTGCTCCTCAGCACTTACTTCCACCATTTTATCTTTCAGCTCACTTATCCATTCCTCTGCCTCAGTTATTCTGCTATTGAGTCCTTCTAGTGTATTTTTAATTTCAGTTATTGTGTTGTTCATCACTGTTTGTTCTTTAGTTTCTCTAGGTCCTTGTTAAACATTTCTTGTATTTTCTTGATTCGTGCCTCCATTCTATTTCTGAGACTTTTGGGTCATCTTTACTATCATTACTTTTAATTCTTTTCAGGTAGATTTCCTATTTCCTCTTCATTTATTTGGTCTTGTGGGTTTTTACGTTGCTCCTTCATCTGCAGCATATTTCTCTGTCTTCTCATTTAGACTAATTTACTGTGTTTGAGGTTTCCTTTCTGCAGGCTGCAGGGTCCTAGTTCCTCCTGCTTCTGGTATCTGCCACCAGTGGGTAAGTTTGGTCCAGTGTCTTGTGTAGGTTTCCTGGTGGGAGGGACTGGTGTCTGAACTCTCGTAGGTGGAGCTGGATTTTGTCTCTCTGATGGGCTGGAGTCATCAGGTGGTATGTTTTGAGGTGTCAGTGAGCTTAGTACAACTTTTGGAAGCCAGTCTGCTGATGGATGGGTTTGTGTTCCTGTCTTGCTTGTTGTTTGGCATAAGGTGTGTAACACTGGAGCCTGCATGCAGTTGGGTGGAGCCGGGTCTTGGGGTTGAGATGGAGACATCTGGGAGCTCTCGCTGTTTAATATTCCCTGTGTGCCTAGAATTCCCTGGTGGTCCAACATCCTCAACTGGGTGCTCCCCTACAAGAGAATCAGACCCAACCCCTGGCCGGGGAACCAAGACCCCACAAGCCACATGGCATGGGAAAAAGAATAAAAGAAAGGAGGGGGGAAGAAAACAAACAGATCAACAAAACCCAAGACAAATGGTAAAAGCAAAACCAAACAAACAAAAACAAAGAAACACATGCACACAAAAAGGAACAAAAACAAAAACAAGCAAAAAACAGAATAACCAGACAAAAGTACTCAAAAATGAAATCAATTAAAAACAAAACTAACAAAGACAAAAATCAAAATGAAAGCAGAATGCAAACTACAACAAAAAGCAACAAAAACATAAACACACAAAAATGATCTAACAAACAGGATAAAAAAAAAACAGAACAAAGAAAAAAACAAAAACCAAGAAAAAACACAAAACAAAAAATAAAGTAAAAATAGAAAAAATTTTAAATTTAAAATTAAAAAATTAAAATAAAAAAATAAAAATTAAAATAATAATAATAAAACAACAAAACATTAAAAAATAATAGTAATAATAATATTTTCCTGTGGTCTCAGCTGTCAATGTCCTTGCCCCCATTATGAGCCACAGCCAACCTCCTCCTCCCCAGGACATCTTCCAATACCTCTAGGTAGGTAGATCTCTGGACCTGCTCTGGGCACTGTGGGGGCAGCTCAGACTCTGACCTGGCCCCACTACCATGTGTACCTGCCCCCAAATTCCACAGTTGCTAGGGAACACTAGTTGTTCATTCAGATATTCCATAGACACAGGCTTTCCCAAGCCGATAACAGGGTTTTAATCTGAAGCTTGTGCAGGTGCACAGAAAGATTTTCATTCCTCTTCTTTAGTCACCCCACCCCTGGGGCTTAGTTGTGACTTTATCCCCACCTCTTCAAGTGGCCCACCCACAGGAGTCTGCTCCTGAGACTGCCCTAGAGCACTTGGGTCTGCCCTGGTGAGGACAGGGCACAGAGGTGGCATGGCTGCCAGAGTCACAGGAGCCCCGGCGGCAACAGGTACACCAGGGAGTGAGTGGCTACAAGAGATCTGGTCCTTTCAGTGATGAGGTGCACAGAGAAGCTGGTGGCTACAGGTGTGAGAGCTCATCATTGGTTTTTAATAGTTAGACTATGATGTGCCTTGGTCTGGTTTTATTCATATGTATCCTGTTTTGGTTTCATTGAGCTTCTTGAATTATAAATTTATGTATTTTACCAAATTTAGGAAATTTTCTACCTTATTCATTCAAAATTATTGTGTGCCCTATCTTCCTCTCCATCAAGGACTTCAATTACATTTGTGCTAGAAAGGTTATTAATGTTCAACAGGTCATTGAGCCTCTGTTCACTTTTCTATTTATCATTTTTCCTCTCTGTACTTCAATTTTGGTAGATTCTAGTGCCCTGATTCATTGCACTAGACATTTTCTTCCATGGCATCTAACATGTAGTTAAACTCATCCAGTGACTTTTTTGCCTCTGATATTCTATTTTTCATCTCAAGAAGTTGCATTTGCTCATTTTTTAAATAGGTTTCCTTTTTTTCTCCTAATCATGTTCATATTTTCTTTTAAATTCTTGAGTATATTTATACCTATTTTAAATTCATTTTCTGCTCATCCCATCACCCTATTTAAGGGCTCCAAAACTATAGCCCATGGGACTGTTTTTGAATGGTCCATGAGCAAAGAATGGTTTATGTATTTTTATAAAGAATTGTAAAAACACACACGTAAGTACACAACACAATAAAATGAAGAAAAACATGTGACAGAGACAATATGAGGCCTAAAATATTTACTTTCTGGCCCTTTGCAGAAAAACTTTATTGATGCTTGATCTATATCATTTCTGAGTCCATTTCTGCTAACTGATTTATCTTCTGCTTATGGGTTTCATTACTCTATTTCTTTACATGTATAGTAATACTTAATTGGATGCTGGTTATTACAATATGTATACTTTGTTGGTTGTTTATAGTCTAAATTTGTGTGACAATGAAGGTGAAAAGTCATATAAAGTACTAATATTGTTACTTTTGTGCTTTATTTAGATGTAATTCACATACCATACAATTTATGCATTTAAAGTGTACAATAAAATGGCTTTTAGTATATTCACAGGGTAGTGTATCCATCACCACAATTAATCTCAGATTACTTTCATTACTCTAAAAAGAAACCCCACATCCCTTAACTATCAGACCCCAAGTCCCCTATAGTCCTAGGCCACCACTAATTTACTTCCTGCATCTATAGATTTGCCTATTGTTGACATTTCATTAAAAAGTAATCACATAATATGTCATCCTTTGGGACTGGCTTCTTTCACTTAGCATTATGTTTTTAAGGTTCATCCATGTTGTAGCATGTATCAATATCTCATTCCTATTTATGACTGAATACATTTGTATGACTATACCACATTTCATTTATCTATTCATTTGTTGATGGACATGTGGGCTATTTTTACTTATTTGTATTATGAATAATAATGATATAAACATTCTTATACAAATTTTTCATTTACATGTATTTTCATTTCTCTTGGGTATATACCTGGGAATGGAATTGCTGGGTTATATGGTAGCTATATATTTAACTATATTAGAAACTACCAGACTATTTTCCATAGTGGTTATACCAATTTACATTCCTACTAGCAATGTATGAGTGTTCTAATTTCTCTAAAACTATGATAGCACTTGTTATTATTTCCTATTTTTTTAAATTATAACAATGGTAGTAGGTGTGAAGTGGTATCACATTGTGGTTTTTATTTGCATTTCCCTGATGGCTAATGATGATTTTCAAAAGGTTTCTCCCATGCTGTGGGCTGTTTTTTCACTTTCTTCATGGTGTTCTCTGGAGCACAAAATTTTTATATTCAGTGATGTCCAGTTTATCTATTAGTTCTTTTTTTGTGTGTGTGGCTTTGGTGTCATATCTAAGAACCCATTAGCTAATCACAAGGCATGGAAATTTACTTCTGTGGTTTTCTTCTAAGAATTTTATAATTTTAGCCCTTACATTTAGGTATTTAATCTGTTTTGAATTAATTTTTTATATGACATGAGGTAGGGGGTCCAACTTCATTATTTCACATCTGGATATTCAGTTGCTACAGCATCATTTGCTGAAAAAACATCTTTTCCTCCATTGAATTGTTTTGGCACCCTACAATTGTTGTTTTTAATTTTGAATCCTAAGAAATGATCTCAGTAACGTCCATGAGTCTCCAAATAACACTGGGAACTGCTATAGAGAATGAATTTAGATATTTGTATTCAATGTAGGACATTCCCAGAAGCCATTTGAAAAACAAGCTTTCAATGTGTCCTAAATCCTTTTCCTCCTGAGATAAAGAGATTATGCAGAGTAGTATGGCTATCATATATAATTGAGTAAAATGTGGTTTCTAGCCTATGAATGGCCCCCAATTTCTTTAAAATATTTAAGCATATCTTCATCACCCATTGCCCATCTCTAGCTATGATAAGACTGAATAAGACCTTACAGGACCCAAGTATTCTTTCACACAATTTCTGTTTCTCTTACTCAAATAAAGATAAACTTGCAGCTATATTATTAAATCCTCAAAGTTCTGAGTTTAAGTTCTCAGTATAGATAGATTTCTTCAATTGAATTTTGTCCCAAAACTTACTGTGTGGCCTCAGCATATTTCTAAATTTCTTCAAACCTCAGTTTCCTCATCTATAAAGTGAAGACAACAATAAGACTTCATATTATTGGTGTAAGCACTTGGCATAGTTTTGGGCTTATAGTAAGGGTTCAATACATGTTAGCTATAATTAATCAACAAAAAAATATTCACTGATTATCAATACCAGGTACTGTGTTAAGTACTAGAAATAACAAGATAAATAAGAACCAGTCCTTGACTCTAAAGCAGGGACTGATATATGTTGTCTCTACCAGGCTCTTATATATTTGCTTAAAGATTCCCTCTTTGGGTGTGTTTTCATGCTTATTCATCCTATTTGCTCTTCAGACATTCAATGGTTTCTTTGTTTTTATCTACCCTCCCAAAATACAGTGAGATAAGCACAAGGTGATCAAATATCATCATTTACATTTTGGCTTAAACTCATTTACACCAAAGGGTGTATTAAGGTTCAGTCGTCATTTGTTTCCTCATTTATTCATCAATCCAATCATCAAAATTTATTGAGCACTTACTAATGTCAGGCACTGAGCAAAATACTGAGAATGATTCCTAAACTAAAAGAAAGAATATAAGTTATGAACATGAATAACAAGAATTTAAGATGATATGATAATTACTTAAAGATAATTATAAACAAATGCTGTAAACGTTCAAAGAAAAATGAGGCAAATCTGTTTGAAGGTATAATGTCAGCAATGGATTTCAATCTTCAAGAATAAAAAATAAATCAACAAGAATAAATGAAGAATTTCTAAGTGGAGAGAGCAGCAGTGTAAAGAGTAAGTTTTTTTAGGTGGAGAGAAAAAAAGGAGGACAGGGATTTATCCCTGCTCCAGAAAAATTCAATACCTTAAGAATGTCATTAAGGAAAATAAGTTTCAGTACTTTTAATATATCTGAGGTCTGCTCCAAAAAGCCTCAGTCTTTCTCCTCCCCTCCCTTTTTAACTTCCTTTTTGCCTCACTCTTGCTTCCTCTCGAGGCTTTGTTTAAGTAGTACAGATTACAGGAACTCAGACCCTATGCTAAATGTTGCCTCTTATCATTTCATCACAACTGGTGAAACTGGTTTCATTATTATGAGTAAGATGACCATAAAGTCATTACCTTAGACATGTAATTCACATTTTTAGGACCAGTTTCTGCTTTCCTGTCTCAAGTGTGCCCACATCTATTACACTTCACCTATGGGAAACATGAAGAAATTGTTCAAGGAACTTGCAATTAGTGGAATGAACCATACAGACAAAGCAAAATAAATCTCAGGATTAGACCTGTCTTCAAGATGGAATAAGATTCAAAATCTCAAACACCTCAATATTTGACCATTCATGAAAAATAATTCCTGAAGAGATAGATAAAAAGGAAAAGTCCAGGAAAATGCCCTATGTTTATCACTACAACATTGTATTGCCAAATCATATATAGTGTATTTGGCCTTTAGAAATTAGGCTGGGCTTAATCATATAATATGATCCAGGAAGACAAATTTTCCCCAAACAAGGAAAGCCTGCATTATCCAGGACAATTTCTTCTTTCCTTTGATTCTTTTTCTGGTTCCTACTTTGAAAACATCCCACTCAAAGCCCATCATAACACACTGAATATATTAAAAGCAAGTGTTCCAAAAATGAAAATTAAATTCAAGGAGAGCAAGACACAAAGATAACATTAAATAAGGAGACAAATGCTCTTTCTTTTTAACACATAAAGATCCACTCCCAGAACCAAGGTTGGTGTCTTCTTAGCCATGATCCAGCCAGCACTCCTCCTCAAGGAATGAATGACATAAGCTTGAGGTTCCCCTAAGGTTAGGTTTTGTATCCAACATCCTGTACAAGGTGGTAGGGACAGTGTTTGTAATAAAGAATCCTAACTCTTGATGAAGTCCTGGAATTCAATGTAAGTGAATGATAACGTGTATATGTGCTTGAGTTATTGATGATAATGGTAATAGTGAGGATGAATATTGCTAATATATGAAAACCTATAGCCATTGGTGGATAGTAAATGTAAGTTGCTGGAGAACTAGCATACTGAAAGGAAGAAATTTAGATTTTTATATGAACTATGTATAAATAAAATTAAAGCATTTATGTGATTAATTATATTCCTATTTACTACACAATGTAATAGTGATATTATAGTGTATAGATATTATTAAGTATATAGAATTATCTCTTTAATAAATACTATTTGATTAAAGAGTTAATCTGTGTGTGTATGTAGTTGTCATGGTTTGTATCTCATTAAAAACATCATCTGCTTACCAGATTAAAAAAATAGAAGAAACATTACTGCTCATGCTAAATATATTAAAAATATAAAACATTCAAAATAGTAACAATTCACAGTTGAGACTATATTCCATTCTTGAATTATTTGTTTAATAAGTCAGGTTATTGTTTTATTCTTTATTTCTCTCAGTTGAATGGACTGTAATTTCTTCTTGACATGTCATGTCTTGGAATCATTATAATCATTTGAAAACAATTAAATACTTCATGTCCTGAAGAGTAAGTCTGTGAATTAGTTTCTATTGATTACTAGTAGGTTAATAATCACTCTAGCCTATTTTTTAGGTTCATACAACTGAAACAGATAACCTGAAATTTTATATATTAACTTCTTATGACAAGCACCAGTGTTTACTGTGATATCTTCTTCAGCAAAGCTTTTCTCACAGTTATGCATTCTTTGAGTATAAGTTGAGTAAGGCCAAGTTGCGTCCTAAAACCAGAACAGATTCTACTTTGTCCAACAAGAATGAAAAAACTCAGAACACAGTTTAAAGATACTTTTTTTCTACTGTAAATGGCACACAGATGGTGCTTAACTGTTATCTGAATCAATTCCAAAAATGTGCAAAATCCTTAATAGAACTGAAGACGGTTGAGGTTCCATGAATATCTTTAGAACTTGTAAGTTTTTTCTAGACTTTAGGTTGAAATTTATTACTTATAATGTTGTTTGTAGGAAAACCATTTTCAGGGGAAATGACTTTGGATGACATTTAACAATGTCTGTCTAATAAAATATTTTAATTTACTTTGTACATTATTGCATGGATAGAAAGACTCTAAAAACCCAAATACTTCTGACTTCACTCCCACTCTCTGGATAACTTGTATGCTCACAGATGGAGATTTTAACAATTTTATTTGGATTTCACTCTTCCTTGAAAGATGTATCATTCTGTTTCCAGACTCTATCTCACTACATTATTTTCTTGCATTTAATTATTCTTTCTTCACTTTCATATTCCTTCTCCTATTTCATCCCTTAACTTTCCTCTTATATTTTTAATAAGAAGGCGAAAAAAGCAGGGGAGAAGAAGGTAAATGAATGGGAAAAAAAGAGGAGAGAGGAAAAAAAGGAAGAAGAACAAGATTGTAAATCGCATGATTCCAACAGAAGGCCTGGCATACACTCGATGATTCTCATATACAAGCCCATGTCCACGTCTATGAAATGACCATGACATGCCAATATTTCCTATTGTGGAGTCAAAGATGACTTGAAAACAGTCCTGGAAATCCTTGGGCTCAAGGAAACATAGAAATACATGTCATTTAAATAGAGTAGTAAATTGTGTCCCCATTCCCAAATGAATATGGAAATCTTGAGTGTCCAGAATCAAAAAAGGGGCCCATGCTTCCAAAATTAAAATAATTAATGGACAAGAGCCCAGCATAATTGAGAGATAGTACTTCTACTTGAATCAGCTCTCTAAGATCCCTGAAATAATATTTATCTCCTGGGTATGTTTCTGTTCAATACTACTATGTACCAGTCACTCTACTGGGTCCTACCTTGCATAGATAAATGATAAATTGTCCCTGATTCCAAGAACCTCATCATACAGCAAGAGAGGCAAATACACAGAAAGTAAGAATCTATAGGATCTAATAAACAAAGAGTTATTTATTCTGCCTGTGGACTGGGATGGAAATGAGCAAAAGGTTGGTAGAGACTCAGAATATCTTAAAAGAGCTTAAAGATTGAAAAATCACAATGAATTAGTTTGACTTGCAGACAGTTCTTTATGTATAGTAAGGATCAACTCAGAACTGAATAGTAACTTTTTCTTCTGGCAAAACAGATATGAACAACCTTAAAGATGTGTCTGAAGATGAGCTGATGGAGTCTTTCAGAGAAAAATAAAATTAATAAGCTAGATATTTTACTCTATAATTTACTCTATGTCAGAGTCAGCACATTCAAATACCTATAAGGGCTAAACAGAAAGTGTAAATGAATGAATGAAACATGGTACAGATTAAATATATATGAATGGAGTTCATTTCCATAAAGAAAACATAATACCATCTCAGGTTATCTTTCATTTGTTTCACTTTTGATAAATACATGGGTAAAGATACATAATTCTCTGATATTTGCCCTCAATTTGGGAAACAATAGGAATTGTTGGGGACTGTGGCAAACTCGAGAGCATGCCCAAAGAGGATAATTGCTACTTAGCTTCTACCAATTTTCGGTATTCCAGAATGTGGGGCAAATATTAATAGATAATTAAATTGAGAATTGAAAATACTTAATTTTTATGTGAATTATTCTAATTTTTATGAGGTACAGTTTACATAAAATTAAATTCATTCTTTTTAGTTGTACAATTCAGTGAGTGTTGGTTACTGTATATGGTCATGTACACACCACCAAAGAGCATTTTCATCATCCTCCAAATTTCCCTAATGTAGCTTTTTGGTCAGTCCTTTCCTACTACAACTGGCCCTTAACAATCACTTATGAATCTTCTTTTCTTGTAGTTTTCCTTTTAAAAATGTTTTATATAAAGGAAACCATACAATATGAAGTATTTTGTGACTAGCTTCTTTGACTTAGTATAATGATTTCAATATTCACCCATGTTGTTTCATGTATAAGTATGTACATGTATTTTTATTTTTGAGAGGTATTCCATTGTATGGTTATATCACAACTTGATTACCATTAGCCAGTTGCCAGAGAGCTGAGCTGTTTCAAAAATTTGACTATTATGCATAAAGTTACTAAAAACATTTTTTCACATTAATTTATCTTCAGGCAATATCTCGAAGTGGATCTGCTGGATTTTATTGGCATGTGTTTAATTTAATAAGAAACTATTTTCTAAACTGTTGTACCATTTTACGTTTTGCATTCTCACCAGCAATATTTCAGAGTTCCAGTTGCCCCACAACTTCTCCAACACTAGGTATATATGGTCTTTTTTTGTTTTAAATTTTAATTATTCTAATGCATTTGTATCAGTATCTGCTTACGGTTTTAAATTGTATTTTCCTAATGACTAATGATGTTGAGCATCTTTTTTTTATGTGCTTACACCTACTCATGTATCTTCTTTGATAAAATTTTGTTTCAAAGTTTGTGTCCATATTTTGGGTTAATTGTCTTATAATTGAGTTGTAAAATTTCCTTATAAACTCTGTAGATAAGTTCTTTATCAGAATGTGTTTTGAAAATATTTTTCCTAGTTTGTGGATTTTTATTTTCTTAAGAGTATCTTTTGAAGAGCAGAATTTTTAGTTATTATTAAATTGAATTTGTCAATTTTTTTCTCTCATGGTTCATGATTTTTATATTCTATCTAGAAATCATTGGCTAACCCAGGGTCACAAAGAGTTTCCCTATGTTTTCTTCTAGAATTTTTATAGTTTTGGTTCCTACATTCAGGTCCATGTTTCATAATATCAAAATTTTAATATTGTCAAAGTTCATTGTTTTTCCATATATGTATCAAATTGTACCAACACTGTTGGTTGAAGAGATTTTCCTTTTCCTATTGAATTATCTTGTCAAGGTTGTCTAAAGTTAATTAACAAGTCATGTGTGAGTCTATTTCTGGATTCTTATCTGTTCCATTGATCTATATGATTGTTCTTATGCCAGTACCACATTGTCTTTAGTAATGTAGCTTTGTAAGTATTTAACTGAGGGAATATAAGAGCACAGATTTTTCTTCTTTTTCCACATTGTATGGACTATTCTAAATATTTGGAGTTTCCATATAAGTTTTAGAATAAACTTGTTAATTCCTATGAAAGTGTTCTGATTTGAATTTGAGGGATGTTGCACTGGATCTGTAGATCAGTTTGGGAGAAAGCAATATCTTAACAATATTGAGTCTTTCAAAGAATGAAATACCTTTATTATTCAGAAATGTTTTGCCATTTTTAATGTACACATCTTACATATGTTTTGTTAAGTTGATGATAATGTCATGCATTTTGTTGCTGTCATATATCATATAGTATTTTTTTTAATTTATCATTTCTAATTATTCATTTCCAGTATATAGAAATTCAACTGATTTTTTACATTGACTTTATATCTTATGACATTGCTCACTTACCACTTCTTGATTTTAGCAGTTTTTTAAAGTAAATGTATATTTAGGACTTTCTATATGGATAATGTGAGCTGTGAATGAAGAAAATTTTATATATTTTTTTACAATTGGTATGGTTTTTTCTTGCTTTTTCTTTATTTATTGAAGTGGCAATGACCTCCAAATATGTTGACTAAAAGTGGTGAGGACAACTTTTCACCATTAAGTAAAAGCATAATTTTGCTGTAAGGGTTTTTCTGTTTGTTTGTTTTTTGTTTATGTGTTCTATCTACAATTGAGTGAGGAGTGTTGAAAATCTCCAACTGTAATTGTGGATTTGTCTGTTTCTCCTTGCTGTTCTATCATTTTTCTTCATGTACTCTGAAGAACTGTCATGAGATACTTCAGATCCTATATTTAGGATTATTAGGATTGTTTTATCTTTCTGATTTAATTAAACTTTTTTCACCTTGCAATTTCTTTATCTCTGTTAATACTTATTTTACTTTAGTGTTGCAAGGATATATTTTTCATCCTTTTACTTTTAACCTATTTCTTTATATTTAAAGTAAATTTCTTGAAGATAGCATATATTTGGGTCTTCTTTAAATCCAATTTGACCATCTCTACCTTGGATTGAGTATTTCGACCATTTACATTAAATGTATTTATTGATATAGTTGAGCTTAAATCTGTTCTCTTGCTATTTGCTGTCTAGTGTCCCATCACTTCTTTGTTTTTTCTTTCTCTTTTCCTGCCATTTTTGAATTGAGTTATTTTTATAATTCCATTTTGTCTCCACTATATTCTTATTAGCTATTAATATATATCATAGTTTCACTTCTCAATTGTTGACCTACATTTTATAATATGCATCTTTAACTTATCATAGTTACCTTCAAATAATAATATACCATTTTTTGCATATTTTAAGAACCTTACAACTGTATGCTTCTATTTTTTCCCTCCTACCATTTATACTATCATTGTCATTTATTTTACTTTTACATATGTTATAAACCCCACAATATTTTACTATTCTCTTTGTTTTAGACTATCAATGATTTTTAAAGAGATTAAAAATAAAAGAGAATTTTTTCTGTTTACTCACATTTTTACCATTTCTGGTACTAATTCATTTCTTTGTGTAGAGACAGATTTCCAACTGGCTTATATTCCTTCTGACTGTAAAACTTATTTTAATCTTTCTTATAGTACAGGTATGCTGGTGATAAATTCTCTCAGGGTTTGTTTTTAATCTGGAAAATTATTTTGCCTTTATTTTTTAAAGAGACTTTTGTTGGTTGTAACAGTCTCAGTTGACAAGTGGTTTGTTTCTTTACCCAGTCAACATGTAATTTCATTGACTTTTGGCTTACTTTATGATAAGAAGTCTACTGTCATTATTAGCTTTGTTCTTCTCTATTTCTCTGTATGTTTCTTTTTCTCTGATTGTGTCAAGATTTTCTTTTATTTTAATTTTGGCCTTCAGCATTGTGGCTGTGATGTTCCTAGGTGTATTTAGCCTGATTAGGATTCTTTGAGACTCTTGGAAATATTGTTTATTGGTACAGGGCAGCAGAATATGCTACCTCAAAATACGCTGCTTGGTATATTAATTAATTTTGAGTTGTAGACACTGGATAAACAGAAAATTCAAGGAGAGGGTTTCTCTGAATTTCCCTTATCTGCCTAAAGACAGATCCACTGAAAAGAACTCCATTGTCATAGATATCCTCCCTGGGATTTTCATAAACTAGGGAAATTGACTCATCACAGGAGAGGAGATAAGAAGTTGACACCACACCGACAAATTTTGTCACAAATACCTCCTGTCTATTCCTCTAAGGACCCATTCATCTTCCTTAAAAAATTACTTACTCTTTCCTACAAGGCTTATATCCCCTCTTCCTTTTCCCTATTAAGATGGTATTTAACCCTACATTCTAAAGCCACCTCTTTGAGTTACTCATTTTTCCTGGATATCACCCGTGTATACATGGGGTATTTTTTTTTTAATTAATTAATTAATTAATTATTTTTTGGCTGTGTTGGGTCTTCACTTCTGTGCAAGGGCTTTCTCTAGTTGCGGCAAGTGGGGGCCACTCTTCATCGTGGTGCGTGGGCCTCTCACTATCGTGGCTTCTCTTGTTGTGGAGCACAAGCTCCAGACGCGCAGGCTCAGTAGTTGTGGCTCACGAGCCTAGTTGCTCCGCGGCATGTGGGATCTTCCCAGACCAGGTCTCGAACCTGTGTCCCCTGCATTGGCAGGCAGATTCTCAACCACTGTGCCACCAGGGAAGCCCCTACATGGGGTATTAATGTTAGTAAATTTCTATTTGTTTATCTCTTGTTAATCTGTCTTTTATTACAGGAGCCTCTAAGAACTCAGAAGGGTAGAAGGATAATTATTTTTCCTCCCTTACATTGGCTTCAATCAATCTTGGAGAATTCTTGGCCAGTATCTTTACATATATTGTTGTACCCCCATTTCTCTCCTATTTCATTCTGGGATACCATTCCAAGTATTTCATAGAGTTTTACAGTGTCCCACATATGCCCCAAATGCCTTGATAGACATTTATTTCCTTAATGTTAATATGCTTTATTCCCAAAAACTACTCTGTTAAATATTTTAATTTATTAAGTTTACCTGTAGGAACTTCTATGATAAAATGATAATTCAGGCACTATAAAATTTAAGTCTAGGGGGGAAAAAAAGTAGAATTTCACATCTTCTTTGTATATGAGGGCTGAAATAACTATTTTTGGTATTTTCTCTAAAGCAGAGAATGATCCTTTGAGATTTGCACAAATTCCCTGATTATAGACAGTGGCACCAGGAATGTTCAAACTGGATTTCTGCCAAATACAAAAAACAAAACAAAACAAAAAAAACCCCAAAAAAACTAAGGCAGGGTTTTTGGAGTTTAACAAACAAAATGTCCATTAATTTAGGCCATCTGGGAAGTGCTTCTGTGTTTGGGTCATAAAGTCAGGGATCTTTCTGCTCTGTGTTTCTTAACCAGATTATTTGTAATGATGAGGTTCAGATAGTCAATATTAGGCAAGATTATCCCAAACTATCATTTACTAATCTTTTCTATAGTGGATCTTCCAAAATGGTCCTTTGGATACATGTTAGTTTTCATTGAACCCTGTTTACTCCTTCCTTCTTTCTTTCTTCTTTTCTTCATTTTTTCATTTGTTGTCCATTGTAAATTCTTGCCAAACCATAGTTTTTACATTTCTCCACAGGAAAGCACTATATTTAAACTTTAGGAATTTAAATATTACCTTCATGAGATTTTTCTTATTCACATACCACTTATACCAAAATTTACTTTTTAACTAAATTTAAGTAGATTTTTTATTTAGCCTTATCTTAAGCAATTATATTCATCAAATTAGTGGTTCTCAATCTTTAGCACACATTGGAATCACCTAGAGGGCTTGTTAAATAAAACAGACTGTTGGACATCACCCCCAAAGTTTCTGATTCTGGAGGTCTAGGGTAGGGCTTGATAATTTGCATTTCTAATAAGGTCCCAGGTGATACTGATGTTGTTTGTTTGGGAACCACATATTAAGAACCTCACCATTAAGTTGTGGTTTGTTGTGTTAATTATGTAAACACACATATATCCACACATGTTTTCTAATGCGGTTATAGATATTCAATATGTAATTATTAAAATCAAAAATTTGTTTTGTGAACCACCAACAAATTTTCTCACCTATCACACTTTTTTAGGAGGAATTGTCTAGCAGATCTCACTTGATTTTCCTGATGAATAATCCTCTATCTGATTATTCTTACTTCTTCTCTGTTTTTCTCCTTTGATTTTAAAATTCTGAATGCCTATTATGTTATCTGACTACAGATAGAATGTCACTTGGCATACCCCATACACCCAGCATAGAGGGTTATCAGTTGCCCATTAGTTGCTGGGAACAAAAGTTTTGCCTCAAGAAACCTAGGGAAAATAAAGTGTCCAACATTCACTAGCACAGAAAACTCAGTTTTCACACTATGACTTAGAATAGCACTGCACCCTCTCTTCCCCTTACCTCTGCCACTAAATCATTATTCCAAATCCTAGAAGTCCATATTCTTTTCATCATGTTACTACTATATTAGTGGTAAGTAATGGATTTGGAAAATTGCATTTAAGGATGGTTCTTTATTGACATATATTGACACTGAAGAATATAAATGCTGATTACACAAATAATATGGCAAGTAGATTACTGAGATATCAGTATTATTTTTATTATTGTCTAATGAACATTACTATTACTAATGCTCTTAAGTCAACAATGACAGGGTCACCAAAGTCAGAAAAGAAATGGAAATTCAAGGCATTTACTAAAACCATATCCAAGCCATTTAGGTTAAGACACTCAGTGCCATATTTTCACAAACAAAAGGAAAATGTACACCTTGCTTACTTTCACCCTTAGGATTTCCCTCACAATGCCTTTCTCATCTGGAATGTCTTCCTTTCTCACCTCTATCAATTCAAGCTTGAACTTTGATTTAAGGCTCAGCTGGAACACCACTCCTCTAACAGAGTCTTCACCAGTCTTTTATTCCTTGGAACACCTAAAGCAATTATAGAATGTACCGCTTAGCACTTATATTCTGTTACATATTTTTCAACATTGTTTAATAAATATTATTTTTTCCTCAACTGAAGAGAGAAGGGTGTCCCCCACTGTCCCTATAACTGTGTTAAGTATTTCTCAGTGACTCATTTTGATTGGGTTTATATATTCTAGTGAATCCTAAAGAAACATCTAATTATATTGCTTTTCTTGTTATTTAAATCAATTTCTTATTTTACTCATAGATAAAAATAGTCTGACCCCAAATTCTACTATTATTCATTATATGATCATATATAAAGTTTATATATGTGTATATTTTACCTACTGTCTTCTTACTAATTTTTCTTTAATTTATTATGGTCAATACAATGCAACTTTATAGAGAATTGGTCATTTTAACTCAAATTCTTTAACATTGTATCTTATTTTCAGATTAGATGCCTAAACAAATAAGCTCTGACTACTTAAAGAATCAAGAAAAATACCCCTAATTTTATATCTGTAAGAAAGAAATGATAAAGCATGATATGATTTTTCTGCTTCAGAAAAGAATACGTAATAGCTAGCATCAGGAAAATTAAAGTTGTGGCTACAAAACATCATATGACTAATTTTTTGGCATTTTTCTTTTGTCAACAAGACATTTGGCGTCATGTAGACAATGCTAATGTCTACATGATGTCAAAATGCTTACTTTAGCAGTCAACTGACACATGGGGGTGAAAATCAACATGATTTCTTTCCTATACTTGATGGTATTTGACATTTTTAATGGAAACAGCCATATTAACTGATATTTTTAAAGTTTATATCGTAGTCTCTCAAATTTAGACAGAGTCTGGAAAAACGTGAATATTATTTTGTGTCTGCCAGGAGAGCCCTTGCCACTCTATTAAACCTATGGAGGACTTCTGGCTTAAGGGAGACATGTTTTACCACTGTCGGATCTAGTTGAAATCTGCTGAGGAGGAGGGGGAAATGCTTTATTGGTAACAAACAGAAATTATCTCAAGAAGCTTCTACCTTTACAAATAAAAGCTCATCTGAAAACCGTTGTGATACTGAAAGCATGATGAATTGGTTCAGAGGAGGAAACAGACCACTTTTTGATCAGAAATGCCACCATTCAACATTTTTCCTTTGTGTAAAAGTACAGAAAATAGTATTAAACTAAGCAGTCATCAATATGTCCTGCCATATTCTAATTACACCATAATTTTTTCTTGCGTTTGATAATAATTCAGATTATGACAGTTTCCTTTGAGGTGTGAAAACATTAACTTATAAACTCTAACACCTATTTTCCAAAAAAGTACTAAGGTAAAACCAGTATCTAATGCTAAGGGGAAATAAGTCTTGGAGCCAGAAAACTTGGACTCAAGTCTCTGCTACATCATTAACCAGTTCTGCTCTATCATTAACTAGTTATGTCACCTTGGGCTGCTTTAACCTTCTGACTCTAATTCTCTCATCTATAAAATGCAATTATTAATATATGCTTTACCCTTCTGTGGTGAGATTAAATGAAATAAGAGATAGAAATATTCTCTGTAAACCACAAAATGCCAAAATAATAAAATAAAATAAAAATTGGCAACCCAGATCACTGACATCTTTGTTATTGTTATTCATATTACCTGAAAGCAAATGGGCTTAGAGCTATCGCACACTTTCATGTACTCAGCATAGCCACAACCCAATCACTGTCCTTTAAAAATACAGATGTTTAAAGTCCCACCCTCTTGTGAATATTTGGTGTCAAGTTGGATAAAGCACTTGCATGATTGACTTAATTATTTATTTTCTTTTGAATGTTAGTGCCGTGAGGGCAGAATCTATATATATGTATTTGCAATTGGTCAATCAAAAGAAAAGCCTGAAAAATTCACAAAAAATAAAAGGTGCCTTGCAAAGATGGCAATCATATTAATAACTAAACAAATAAACTTACTCCAGTGTCATTCAATATGCAATGGTGGAAAAGATCGTCAAATTCATAGAATCTTAAGATCTGGAAGAGAGCTTGGAAATTGAATTCTCTACCTCTTTACCTCATGAGAGAATCCTCTCTACCATTTTACAGCCAGCCAGATCCTTTTCATTACATCCCAGCAGTCAAGTTTTTCTTCTCCACTCTACAGCTATGTGTTGCCTGGATTCACAGTCATTCCTCAAGTGGCATAATAGTTTTTCTAGATTTCTTCTGATTTTTTTCTGAGAAGTTATCACAAATTATTATGTCAGCTCTTGGTGAGAGATCTCAGAGAACCATTTAGGGGTGGAAGGACTGAGTGGCAATGAAAACAACCTCTTTTGCCTGTTATTAAGATGACTTTTAAAGTGCTAAATAGTTTCAAAAGTTATTTCAATCTAACATATATTTACACAACCCTAAATAAAATACATTTCATTTCTGTTTGTTAATATCTCTATGCCTCTATACAATTTTTTAATTAAACAGGCTTTTTTTTTAGTAGATATTCTAATAGTTTTACTCTACTAGGTATTTTCAAATCTGTTTATTAAGAGAAGCTTCAAGATGGCAGAAGAGTAAGACTCGGAGATCACCTTCCTCCCCAAAAATACTTCAGAAATACATCTACATGTGGAACAACTCCTACAGAACACCTATTGAACGCTGGCAGAAGACCTCAGACCTCTCAAAAGGCAAGAAACTCCACACGTACCTGGGTAGGGCAAAAGAAAAAAGACAAAACAGAGACAAAAGAATAAGGATGGGACCTGCACCAGGGGGAGGGAGCTGTGAAGGAGGAAAAGTTTCCACACACTAGGAAGGACCTTTGCAGGTGGAGACTGTGGGTGGCGGAGGGGGGAAGCTTTGGAGCCATGGAGGAGAGCTCAGCAACAGGAGTGTGGAGGGCAAAGCGGAGAGATTCCCGCACAGAGGATCAGTGCCGACCAGCACTCACCAGCCTGAGAGGCTTGTCTGCTCACCCGCTGTGACAGGTGGTGGCTGGGTGCTGAGGCTCGGGCTTCGGAGGTCGGATCGCAGGGAGAGGACTGGGGTTGTCTGGGTGAACACAGCCTGAAGGGACTAGTGCTCCACAGCTAGCCGGGAGGGAGTCCGGAAAAGTCTGGAGCTGCCGAAGAGGCAAGAGACTTTTTCTTTTTTTTAATTTTATTTATTTTTTAATTTTATTAACATCTTTATTGGAGTATAATTGCTTTACAATGGTGTGTTAGTTTCTGCTTTAAAACAAAGTGAATCAGTTATACATATACATATGTCTCCATATCTCTTCCTTCTTGCATCTCCCTCCCTGCCACTCTCCCTATCCCACCCCTCTAGGTGGTCACAAAGCACCAAGCTGATCTCCCTGTGCTATGCGGCTGCTTCCCACTAGCTACCTATTTTACGTTTGATAGTGTATATATGTCCATGCCACTGAAGAGACTTTTTCTTGCCTCTTTGTTTCCTGGTGCGTGAGGAGAGGGGATTCAGAGCGCGGCTTAAAGGAGCTCCAGAGACGGGCGCGAGCCGCAGCTATCAGCATGGACTCCAGAGACGGGCATGAGATGCTAAGGCTGCTGCTGCAGCCACCAAGAAGCCTGTGTGCAAGCACAGGTTACTATCCACACCTCCCCTCACAGGCGCCTGTGTAGCTCGCCACTGCCAGGGTCCTGTGATCCATGGACACATTCCCCGGGAAAACACACAGCGCACCTCAGGCTGGTGCAAGGTCACGCTGGCCTCTGCTGCCGCATCCGTACCCCTCCCTCCCCCCAGCCTGAGTGAGCTAGAGCCCCCGAATCAGCTGCTCCTTTAAACCCGTCCTGTCTGAGCGAAAAACAGACACCCTCAGGCGACCTACATGCAGAGCCGGGTCCAAATCCAAAGCTGAACCCCGGGAGCTGTGTGAAAAAAGAAGAGAAAGGGAAATCTCTCCCAGCAGCCTCAGGAGCAGTGGATTAAATCTCCACAATCAACTTGATGTACCGTGCATCTGTGGAATACCTGAATAGACAACGAATCATCCCAAATTGAGGAGGTGGACTTGGGAGCAATGATATATATATATTTTACCCTTTTATTCTTTTTGTGAGTGTGTATGTGTATGCTTCTGTGTGTGATATTGTCTGTAGAGCTTTCTTTTACTATTTGTCCTAGGGTTCTGTCTGTCAGTTTTTTTTTTTTTACTTAAAAAAATTTTTTTTCTTCAAAATTATTTTTTATTTTAATAACTTTATTTTATTATATTTTACTTTATTTTATTTTATCTTCTTTTCTTTCTTTCTTTTTTTCTCCCTTTTATTCTGAGCCATGTGGATGAAAGGCTCTTGGTGCTCCACCAGGCATCAGGGCTGTGCCATTGAGGTGGGAGAGCCAAGTTCAGGACACTGGTCCACAAGAGAACTCCCAGCTGCATGTAATATCAAATGGCAAAAATCTCCTAGAGATCTCAATCTCAACGCCAAAATCCAGCTCTACTCACTGACCAGCAAGCTACAGCGCAGGACACCATATGCCAAACAACTAGCAAGACAGGAACACAACCCCATCCATTAGCACAGAGGCTGCCTAAAATCATAATAAGGCCACAGACACCACAAAACACACTACCAGACGTTGACCTGCCCACCAGAAAGACAAGATGCAACCTCATCCACTAGAACACAGGCACGAGTCCCGTCCACTGGGAAGCCTACACAACCCACTGAAACAACCTTAGCCACTGGGGACAGACACCAAAAAAAACTGAAAATACGAACCTGCATCCTGCAAAAAGGAGACCCCAAACACAAAGGTAAGCAAAATAAGAAGACAGAGAAACACACAGCAGATGAAGGAGCCAGGCAAAAACCGACCAGACCTAACAAATGAAGAGGAAATAGGCAGTCTAACTAAAAAAAATTCAGAATAATGATAGTACAGATGATCCAAAATCATGGAAATAGAATAGAGAAAATACAAGAAAAGTTTAACAAGGACCTAGAAGAACTAAAGAGGAAACAAACAGTGATGAACAACACAAAAAATGAAATTAAAAATTCTCTAGAAGGGATCAATAGCAGAATAACTGAGGCAAAAGAACGGATAAGTGACCTGGAAGATAAAGTAGTGGAAATAACTACTGCAGAGCAGAAGAAAGCAAAAAGAATGAAAAGAATTGAGGACAATCTCAGAGACCTCTGGGACAACATTAAATGCAACAACATTCGAATTATAGGGGTCCTGAAGAAGAAGAGAAAAAGAAAGGGACTGAGAAAATATTTGAGGAGGTTATAGTTGAAAACTTCCCTAATATGGGAAAGGAAATAGTTAATCAAGTCCAGGAAGCACAGAAAGTCCCATACAGGATAAATCCAAGGAGAAACAAGCCAGGAAACATATTAATCAAACTATCAAAAATTAAATACAAAGAAAAAATATTAAAAGCAGCAAGGGAAAAACAACAAATAACACATAAGGGAATCCCCATAAGGTTAACAGCTGATCTTTCAGAAGAAACTCTGCAAATCAGAAACGAGTGGCAGGACATATTTAGAGTGATGAAAGAGAAAAACCTACAACCAAGATTACTCTACCCAGCAAGGATCTCATTCAGATTTGATGGAGAAATTAAAACCTTTACAGACAAGCAAAAGCTAAGAGAATTCAGCACCACCAAACCAGCTTTAAAACAAATGCTAAAGGAACTTCTCTAGGCAGGAAACACAAGAGAAGGAAAAGACATACAACAATAAACCCAAAACAATTAAGAAAATGGTAATAGGAACATACATATCTATAATTACCTTAAATATAAATGGAATAAATGTTCCCACCAAAAGACACAGACTGGCTGAATGGATACAAAACAAGACCCGTATACATGCTGTGTACAAGAGACCCGCTTCAGACCTAGGGACACATACAGACTGAAAGTGAGGGGATGGAAAAAGATATTCCATGCAAATGGAAATCAAAAGAGAGCTGGAGTAACAATTCTCATATCAGACAAAATAGACTTTAAAACAAAGACTATTATTACAAGAGACAAAGAAGGACACTACAAAATGATCAAGGGATCAATCCAAGAGGAAGATATAACAATTGTAAATATTTATGCACCCAACATAGGAGCACCTCAATACATAAGGCAAATACTAACAGCCATAAAAGGGGAAATTGACAGTAACACAATCAAGTGGAACTTTAACACCCCACTTTCACCAATGGAGAGATCATTCAAAATGAAAATAAATAAGGAAACACAAGCTTTAAATGATACATTAAATGAGATGGACTTAATTGATATTTATAGGACATTCCGTCCCAAAACAACAGAATGCACATTCTTCTCATGTGCTCATAGAACATTCTCCAGGATAGATCATATCTTGGGTCACAAATCAAGCCTTGGTAAATTTATGAAAATTGAAATCATATCAAGTATCTTTTCTGACCACAATGCTATGAGACTAGATATCAATTACAGGAAAAAATCTGTAAGAAATACAAACACATGGAGGCTAAACAACACACTACTTAATAACCAAGAGATCACTGAAGAAATCAAAAAGGAAATCAAAATATACCTAGAAACAAATGACCATGAAAACACAATGACCCAAAACCTTTGGGATGCCGCAAAAGCAGTTCTAAGAGGGAAGTTTATAGCTATACAAGCCTACCTTAAGAAACAAGAAACATTTCAAATAAACAACCTAACCTTACACCTAAAGCAACTAGAGAAAGAAGAACAAAAAAACACCAAAGTTAGCAGAAGGAAAGAAAACATAAATATCAGATCAGAAATAAATGAAAAAGAAATGAAGGAAACGGTAGCAAAGATCAATAAAACTAAAAGCTGGTTCTTTGAGAAGATAAACAAAATTGATAAACATTTAGCCAGACTTATCAGGAAAAAAAGGGAGAAGAGTCAAATCAATAGAATTACAAATGAAAAAGGAGAAGCAACAACTGACACTGCAGAAATACAAAGGATCATGAGAGATTACTACAAGCAACTCTACGCCAATAAAATGGACAACCTGGAAGAAATGGGCAAATTTGTAGAAATGCACAACCTTCCGAGACTGAACCAGGAAGAAATAGAAAATATGAAAAGACCAATCACAAGCACTGAAATTGAAGCTGTGATTAAAAATCTTCCAACAAACAAAAGCCCAGGACCAGATGGCTTCACAGGCGACTTCCATCAAAAATTTAGAGAAGGGCTAACACCTTTCCTTCTCAAACTCTTCCAAAATATAGCAGAGGGAGGAACACTCCCAAACTCATTCTAGGAGGCCACCATCACTCTGATACCAAAACCAGACAAAGATGTCACAAAGAAAGAAAACTACAGGCCAATATCACTGATGAACATAGATGCAAAAATCCTCAACAAAATACTAACAAACAGAATCCAACAGCACATTAAAAGGATCATCCACTATGATCAAGTGGGGTTTTTCCCAGGAATGCAAGGCTTCTTCAATATACACAAATCAATCAATGTGATACACCATATTAACAACTTGAAGGAGAAAAACCGTATGATCATCTCAATAGATACAGAGAAAGCTTTCGAAAAAATTCAACACCTATTTATGATAAAAACCCTCCAGAGAGTAGGCATAGAGGGAAGTTTCCTCAACATAATAAAGCCCATATATGACAAACCCACAACCAACGTTGTCCTCAATGGTGAAAAACTGAAACCATTTCCACTAAGATCAGGGACAAGAAAAGGTTGCCCACTCTCACCACTATTATTCAACATAGTTTTGGAAGTTTCAGCCACAACAATCAGAGAAGAAATAGACGTAAAAGGAATCCAAATCGGAAAAGAAGAAGTAAAGCTGTCACTGTTTGCAGATGACATGATACTATACATAGAGAATCCTAAAGATGCTACCAGAAAACTACTAGAGCTAATCAATGAATTTGGTAAAGTAGCAGGATACAAAATTAATGCACAGAAATCTTTTGCATTCCTATATATTAATGACGAAAAATCTGAAAGTGAAATTAAGAAAACACTCCCATTTACCATTGCAACAAAAAGAATCAAATATCTAGGAATAAACCTACCTAAGGAGACAAAAGACCTGTATGCAGAAAATTATAGGACACTGATGAAAGAAATTAAAGATGATACAAATAGATGGAGAGATATACCATGTTCTTGGGTTGGAAGAATCAACATTGTGAAAATGACTCTACTGCCCAAAATAATCTACAGATTCAATGCAATCCCTATCAAACTATCACTGGCACTTTTCACAGAACTAGAACAAAAAATTTCACAATTTGTATGGAAACAGAAAGACCCCGAATAGCCAAAGCAGTCTTGAGAAAGAAAAATGGAGCTGGAGGAATCAGGCTCCCTGACTTCAGACTATACTACAAAGCTACAGTAATCAGGACAGTATGGTACTGGCACAGAAACAGAAATATAGATCAATGGAACAGGATAGAAAGCCCAGAGATAAATCCATGCACATTTGGTCACCTTATCTTTGATAAAGGAGGCAAGAATATACAGTGGAGAAAAGACAGCCTCTTCAATAAGCGGTCCTGGGGAAAGTAGACAGCTACATGTAAAAGAATGAAATTAGAACACTCCCTAACACCATACACAGAAATAAACTCAAAATGGATTAAAGACCTAAATGTAAGGCCAGACACCATCAAACTCTTAGAGGAAAACATAGACAGAACACTCTATGACATAAATCACAGCAAGATCCTTTTTGACCCACCTCCTAGAGAAATGGAAATAAAAACATAAATAAACAAATGGGACCTAATGAAACGTAAAAGCTTTTGCACAACAAAGGAAACCATAAACAAGAAGAAAAGACAACCCTCAGAATGGGAGAAAATATT
Organism: Eubalaena glacialis; assembly: GCF_028564815.1. Taxonomy (NCBI): domain Eukaryota; kingdom Metazoa; phylum Chordata; class Mammalia; order Artiodactyla; family Balaenidae; genus Eubalaena; species Eubalaena glacialis. Next base: position 43,709,819 of record NC_083732.1, on the reverse strand, counting down.
TGCAAATGAAGCAACTGGCAAAGGATTAATCTCCAAAACATCCAAGCAACTCATGCAGTTCAATATCAAAAAAACAAACAGCCGAATCCAAAAATGGGCAGAAGACCTAAATAGACATTTCTCCAAAGAAGATATACAGATTGCCAACAAACATATGAAAGAATGTGCAACATCATTAATCATTAAAGAAATACAAATCAAAACTATGGTGAGATATCATCTCACACTGGTCAGAATGGCCATCATCAAAAAATCTACAAACAACACATGCTGAAGAGGGTGTGGAGAAAAGGGAACCCTCTTGCACTGTTGGTGGGAATGTAAATTGATACAGCCAGTATGCAGAACAGTTTGGAGGTTCCTTAAAAAACTAAAAATAGAACTACCATATGACCCAGCAATCCCATTACTGGGCATATACATGGAGAAAACCATAATTCAAAAAGAGTCATGTACCAAAATGTTCATTGCAGCTCTGTTTACAATAGCCAGGACATGGAAGCAACTGAAGTGTCCATCAACAGAGATGAATGTAAAAAGTAGATGTGGCACATATATACAATGGAATATTACTCAGTCATAAAAAGGAATGAAACTGAGTTATTTGTAGTGAGGTGGATGGACATAGAGACTGTCATACAGAGTGAAGTAAGTCAGAAATAGGAAAACAAATACCATATGCTAACACATATATATGGAATCTAAAAAAAGAAAAAAAAAAAAAAGATCAGAATAACCTAGGGGCAAGATGGGAATAAAGATGCAGACCTAGTAGAGAATGGACTTGAGGATACGGGGAGGGGGAATGGTAGGCTGGGACAAAGTGAGAGAGTGGTATGGACATATATACACTATCAAACGTAAAATAGATAGCTAGTGGGAAGCAGTCGCATAGCACAGGGAGATCAGCTCGTGCTTTGTGACCACCTAGAGGGGTGGGATAGGGAGGGTGGGAGGGAGTGAGATGCAAGAGCGAAGAGAGATGGGGACATATGTATATGTATAACTGATTCACTTTGTTATAAAGCAGCAACTAACACACCATTGTAAAGCAATTATACTCTAATAAAGATGTTAAAAAAAATCTGTTTTTTAAGGTTGTGACAAGTAGAGTTGGGCTTGTTTTACACATAAAATTAATGCATATATAGCATATTAATTTCAGGTTCAGAAATTAATTTATAAAAATAATATTGAGTTGGCCAAAAATTTCGTTTGGGTTTTTCCATAACATCTTACAGAAAAACCCAAACAAAAGTTTAGCCAACCCAATATTTTCAGTATTAAGTTATGCTATTCTTCAGGTGTTCTAAATATCACTGTTTTTCCTCTGTCTTTTGCCTTTTTCTCAAATGTAATCAAGGACTTCACCAGAAAAGTAAAACTATGTATTTCTACCTACAGGTGGAAATTTTAAAACATTTGTTTTATCAGGAACTGGGTAAAGCACAAGAAAAATTGAAAAGAGAAAAATTGAAAATACATTTTAACTCATATTCTCCAGTCCTCAGAAGTCTGTGACTTCAAAATAAAGTAGTACTTCCTCTGTTTTACTGATTTATCTTGGTACAGACACTCATCCTGTTTGACTTAGAGATGCTAGTCTTTTATTAGGTTTCCTTCTCCCAGGTGCCTCTGGAAATCCTGAGAGCATTTGTTATGCTCTTAAAACATAGGCTATCAAAATCTTTTCTGGTACTCACTAGTCACTTGGACCCAGGACCCTGATTCTAGACCTTGTTCCCTAGTTCCATGCTGAGCTTCAATTCATATGTATCTCTGGAGGCGTTCCCCTTCTTCTTTGACTTCACCTCAAGCATAGTGGCAAGCTCATGTCTCAATTCTCTGAAGCACAACAGGCGTATGCAATTTGTTTAACAAGGCTGTTCCAAAAAGAAACAACAGAAGGGAACTGTAATACAGAAAACTTATATTTGGTTGTGGTTGTTTTTAGAATCTATAATCTCAAGCCACAGGTCAAAGGTCTCCTGGGACCATTTTTTCCATTAGATTTTGGTCTCCCTCACTGTTGTAAAAATCAACTTCTGTGCCATCTCTTGTCTTTCCTGTCTCATAGAGTTCAGCTTAATTCCTGGTAAATGGGCAAGGAGAATTTCCTAACTACATCTCTTCTTCTGTAGGCTAGATGCCAACTCCCTGAGGCTAAAGAGAAAAGAAATAGCTTTCCTGTTGACACCCCCAGGAGATCTCAATTTCTGCCCTTGATTGACCTCTCCCAGCCTGATTCATGGTGCACATGCATTCTCTTCAGGGAGAAATCCACCCCCTTCCCACGGGTATTGGTCTACCCAGGCACGCTTAAGGACAATTCCACAATACAGAATTCCCTGTGTATTTCCCAAAGTGTAGAATACTGTGCATTAAAAAACATAAATGAAATCAACAAGGTTGGGTCTAGGTAGTAACACTTTAGTTTCTGTTTCCAGCATTTTGTGAGCAAATGCTTGCATGGGAAGCATACAAACAAATGAAGAAATAGTAAGTGCTAACCAAGGGCAATCTAAATCAGAACCACATTACCAAAGAGAACATTTGCTAACTTAGTCTTAAGTGTCTGCATGTAGATTATTTTTCTGATATCAAGATATTCTCGAGAAGAAAACGTAGGTAACTTTCTGTATGTCTGAATAACTTTAAAAATCTCCAAAAGATAAACCTTCCCAGAATAAAGAAAAAAAAAAATCTTTCACAAGAGGAAAAGAAAAAAACTCCATCCTAGAAAACAGAAATTAAGTTCTAGTAATTTTTTAAAAGTCAGCGTTTTAGAACAGTTCTAGGTTCACAGCAAAATCAAGAGGAAAAGACAGAGATTTCCCATATACTTCCTGCCCTGACACCTACATAGCTTCCCCTATTATCAGTGTCACCCACCAGAGTGGGTGATACATTTGTTAGAATTGATAAACCTACATTGACACAACATAATCACTCAAAATCCTTTATTTACATTAGAGTTCATTCTTGATGTTGTCCATTCTATGGGCTTGGACAAATGTATAATGACATATATCCATCATTGCAGTATTATACAAAATATTTTCACTGTCCTAAAAAATCTTCTATACACTGCTTATTAATCTCTCCCCTTCCCCCAATCCTTCACAAACACTGATATGTATAGTCTCCTTATTTTTGCCTTTTCCAGAATGTCATATATTTGGAATCATACAGTATGAAAAGTACTACTTTTCACACTGGCTTCTTTCACTTTGTAAAATGCATTCCATGTATTTTCATTGTTTGACAGCTCATTTCTTTTTTAGTTCCATTGTCTGAATGTACCACAGTTTATTTATCTATTCACCTATTTAAGGATATGTTGGTTGCTTCTGAGTTTTGGTAATTATGGATGAAGCAGCTATAAATATCTGTGTGCAGGTTTTTGTTGTGGACCTAAGTTTTCAACTATTTTGGGTTGATACCAAGGAACATAATTGCAAAATTATATCGTAAAAATATGCTTAGTTTTGTAAAAAACCATCAAACTGTCTTCCAAAATGGCTATATGATTTTGCATTCCCACCAGCAATGAATGAGAGTTCCTGTTGCTCCACATCCTTGTCAGCATTTGGCATTGTCAGTGTTATGGATTATGGCCAATCTAAAGGCTGTGTAGTGGTATTTCATTGTTGTTTTAATTTGCATTTCCCTGATCACATATGATGTGGAACATCTTTACCTATACTTATTTCCCATCTGTATTTCTTCCTTGGTCAGGTGTCTGTTAAGATCTTTGGCCCATTCTTTAATTGGATTGTATGTTTGCTTATTGTTGAGCTTTAAAAGTTCTTTGTATATTTTGGATAATATTCATCAGATGTGTCTTTTGTAAATAGTTTCTTCCACTCTGACTTGTCTTCTTGAACTGTTGACATTTCTTTCACAGGGGAAAGTTTTTAATTCTTTTTTAAAAAAAATTTATTGAAGTATAGTTGCTTTACAATGTTGTGTTAGTTTCAGGTATACAGCAAAGTGAATCAGTTATACATATACATATATTGACTCTTTTTATAGATCCTTTTCCCATATAGGCCATTACAGAGTATTGAGTAGAGTTCCCTTGCTATACAGTAGGTTCTTGTTAGTTACTATTTTATATATAGTAGTGTGTATATGTCAATCCCAATCTCTCAATTTATCCCTCCCTCCGCCGCCCCCCTGTTATCCCCTGGTAACCTTAAGTTTTTTTTCTACATCTGTGATTCTACTTCTCTTTTGAAACTAAGTTCATTTATACCCCTTTTTTTAGATTCCACATATAAGTGATATCATATGATATTTGCCTTTCTGTGTCTGACTTAACTTCACTCAATATGACAATCTCTAGGTCCATCCATGTTGCTGCAAAGAGAATTATTTTGTTCTATTTTGTGGCTGAGTAATATTCCATTGTATATATGTACCACATCTTCTTTATCCATGTTTCCTACTCCTCCACCATCTTGATCCCCATTCTCCAGAATTTTTTTTAATTTTAATGAAGTTTAGCTTATCCATTATTTCTTTCATAGTGATGCATCTAAAAGTGCATCACCATTCCCAAGATTATTTAGGTTTTCTCCTGTGTTCTCTACTAGGAGATTTATAGTTCTATAGTTTTGTGTTTTCCTTTCAGGTCTATGATCCATTTTGAGTTAATTTTTGTGAAGAGTGAAAGGTTGTTTTAATAACTTAAAAAAATTTTTTAGTTTACATTGGAGTATAGGTGATTTGCTATGTTGTGTTAGTTACAGGTGTACAGCAAAGTGATTCAGTTATATATATATATTCTCTTTCAGATTTTTTTCCCATATAAGTTATTACTGAATAATAAGTAGAGCTCCCTGTACAATACTAGGTCTTCGTTGATTATCTATTTTCTATGTATATAGTATGTAAATGTTAATCCCAAACTCCTAATTTATTCCTCCTCCCCACCTTTCCCCTTTGGCAACCATAAGTTTGTTTTCTACATTGGTGAGTCTGTTTGTAATAAGTTCATTTGTATCATTTCTTTAGATTTCACATTTAAGTGATATCATATGATATTTGTCTTTCTCTGTCTGATTTACTTCACTTGGCATGATAATCTCTAGGTCCATCCATGTTGCTGCAAATGGCATTATTTCATTCTTTTTTTTAAATAATTTTTTATTGGAGTATAGTTGCTTTACAATGTTGTGTTAGTTTCTGCTGTGCAGCAAAGTGAATCAGTTATACATATACATATATCCATTCTTTTTTAGATTTCCCTCCCATTTCGTTCACCACATAGCACTGAGTATAGTTCCCTATGCCATACACTATGTTTTCATTAGTTATCTGTTTTATACATAGTAGTGTATATATGCCAAACCCAATCTACCAGTCCATCCTACCACCCTTCCCCCCTTGGTAACTATACATTTGTTCTCTACATCTGTAACTCTATTTCTTCTTTGCAAATAAGTTCATCTGTACCATTTTTCTAGATTCCACATATAAGTAAGTGATACTACACAATATTTGTTTTTCTCTTTCTGACTTACTTCACTCTGTATGACAATCCCTAGGTCCATCTACGTCTCTGCAAGTGGCACTATTTTGTTCCTATTTATGGCTGAGTAATATTACATTGTATATATGTACCACATCTGCTTTATCCATTCCTCTGTCAATGGACATTTAGGTTGCTCCCATGTCCTGGCTATTATAAATAGTGTTGCAATGAACATCGGGGTGCATGCATCTTTCAAATTCTGGTTTTCTCTAGATATATGCTCAGGAGTGGGATTGCTGGATCATACAGCAGCTCTATTTTTAGTTTTTTAAGGAACCTCCATACTGTTCTCCATAATGGTTTTACCAATTTATGTTCCCACCAACAGTGTAAGAGGATTCCCTTTTCTCCACACCCTCTCTAGCATTTATTGTTTGTAGATTTTTTTGATGATGGCCATTCTGAATGGTGTGAGATGATAACTCACTGAAGTTTTGGTTTGCATTTCTCTAATAATTAGAAATGTTGAGCATCTTTTCATGTGTTTTTTGGCCATCTGTATGCTTTCCTTGGAGAAATGTCTATTTAGATCTTCTTCCCATTTTTTGACTGTGTTTTTTTGTTTTTGTTTTTGTTTTTGATATAGAGCTCCTGAGCTGTTTGTATATTTTGGAGATTAATAATCCCTTGTTGGTTGCATCTTTTGCAAATATTTTCTCTCATTCTGTGGTTGGTCTTTTCATTTTGTTTATGGTTTCCTTTGATGTGCAAAAGTTTTTGAGTTTAATTAGGTCCCATTTGTTTATTTTTTATTTTATTTCCATTACTTTATGGATGGATCTAAAAAGATATTGCTGCAATTTATGTCAAAGAGTGTTCTGCCTATGATTTCCTCTAGTAGTCTTATCATATCCAGTCTTACATTTAGGTCTTTAATCCATTTTGAGGTTTTTTTGTGTGTGTATCATGTTAGAGAATGTTCTAATTTCATTATTTTACATGTAGCTGTACAGTTTTCCCAGCACCACTTATTGAAGAGACTCTTTTCATTGTATATTCTTGCCTCCTTTGTTGTAGATTAATTGATCATAGGAGTATGGGTTTATTTCTGGGCTTTCTATCCTCTTCCATTGATCTATATTTCTGTTTTTGTGCCAGTACCATGCTCTTTTGATGATGGTAGCTTTGTAGTATAGTGTGAAGTCAAGGAACATGATTCCTCCAGCTCTGTTTTACTTTCTCAAAATTGCTTTGTCTATTCGGGGTCTTTTGTGTTTCTATACAATTTTTAAATTTTTTTATTCTAGCTCTGTGAAAAGTACCATTGGCTATTTGATAGGAATTACATTGAATATGTACATTGCCTTGGTTACTATAGTCATTATGACAATATTGATTCTTCCAATCCAAGGACATGGTATAACTTTCCATCTGTTTGTGTTATCTTCTCTTTCTTTCATCAGGGTATTATAGTTTTCAGAGTACAGATCTTTTGCCTCCTTAGATTTATTCCTAGGCATTTTATTCTTTTTGATGTTATGGTAAACGGGGTTGTTTCCTTAATTTCTCTTTCTGACCTTTCATTGTTAGTGTATAGAAATGAAACAGATTTCTGTGTATTAATTTTATATACTGCAACATTACCAAATTCATTAATGAGTTCTAGTAGTTTTCTGGTAGCATCTTTAAGATTTTTTATGTATAGTATTGGATTGGCCAAAGGTTCATCTTTAAGATTTTTTTATGTATAGTACTGGATTTGCCAAAGGTTCATTTGGGTTTTTCCATAACTTCTTACAGAAAACTTGAATGAACTTTTTGACGAAGTCAATATCATGTCATCTGCAAAGAGTGACAGTTTTACGTCTTCTTTTCCAATTTAGACTCCTTTCACTTCTTTTTCTTCTCTGATTGCTTTGGCTAGGACTTCAAATACTATGTTGAATAAAACTGGTGAGAATGGACATCGTTCGCTTGTTCCTGATCTTAGAGGAAATGCTTTCAGCTTTTCACCATTGAGTATGATGTTAGCTGTGGGTTTTTCATATATGGCCTTTATTATGTTGAGGTAGGTCCCTCTATGCCCACATTCTGGAGAGTTTTTATTAAAAATGGATGTTAAATGTTGTCAAAAGCTTTTTCCACATCTATTGAGATGATCATGTGGTTTTTATTCTTCAATTTGTTAATGTGGTGCATTACTCTGATTGATTTGAGGGTATTGAAAAATCTTCACATTCCTGGGATAAATCCAACTTAATCATGGTGTATGATCATTTTAAAGTATTATTGGATTCAGTTTGCTAGTATTTTATTAAGGATTTTGCATATATGTTTATCAGTGATATTGACCTGCAATTTTCTTTTTTTGTTGTATCTGGTTTTGGCATCAGCATGATGGTGGCCTCATAGAATGAGTTTGGGATTATTCCTTCCTCTGAAATTTTTTGGACTAGTTTCAGAAGGATAGGTATTAACTCTTATCTAAATGTTTGATAGAATTTGCCTGTGGAACCATCTAGTTCTGAACTTCTGTTTGTTGGGTTTTTTAAATCACAGTTTCAATTTCATCACTTGTGATTGGTGTATTCATATTTTCTGTTTATTCCTGGTTCAGAGATTTTACCTTTCTAAGAATTTGTCCATTTCTTCTAAGTTGTCCATTTTATTGGCATATAGTTGTTTGTCATAGTCTCTTATGATCCTTTGTATTTCTGTGGTGTCCATTGTAACTTCCCCATTTTGATTTCTAATTTTATTGATTTGAGCCCTTTCCCTTTTATTTTCTTGATAAATCTGACTAAAGGTTTAACAATTGTTTTGTCTTTTCAAAGAACAAGCTTTTAGTTTAATTGTTCTTTTCTATTGTTTTCTTGTCTCTATTTCATTTATTTCTGCTCTGATCTGTATGATTTCTTTCCTTCTACTAACTTTGGGTTTTGTTTGTTCTTCTTTCTCTAGTTGCTTTAGGGGTAAGGTTAGGTTGTTTATTTGAGATTTTTCTTGTTCTTCTGAGTTAAGATTTTATTGCTTTAAACTTCCCTCTTAGAACTGCTTTTTCTGCATCACATAGGTTTTGGATCATCGTGTTTTCTTTGTCCTTTGTATCTAGGTATTTTTTAATTTCCTCTTTGATTTCTTCAGTGATCCATTGGTTGCTTAGTAGCATATTGTTTAGCCTCCACGTGTTTGTGCTTTTTACAATTTTTTTCCTTGTAGTTGGCTTCTAATCTCATAGTGCTGTGGTTGGAAAAGATGTTTGATATGATTTCAATTTCCTTAAATTTACCAAGGCTTGATTTGTGACCCTGCATGTGATCTATCCTAGAGAATGTTCCATGTGCACTTTAAAAGGATGTGTATTCTGCTGCTTTTGGATGGAATGCTCTATAAGTATCAATTAAGTTCTTTAGGTCTAATATGTCATTTAAAGCCTGTGTTTCCTTATTGATTTTCTCTGTGGATGAGCTATCCATTGATGTAAATGGGGTTTTAAAGTCCTCCACTATTGTGTTACTGTCAATTTCTCCTTTTAAGGCTGTTAGCATTTGCCTAATTATTGAGATTCTCCTCTGTTGGGTGCATATATATGTATAATTGTTATATCTTCTTCTTGTACTGATATTTTGATCATTACGTACTGTCCTTCTTTGTCTCTTGTAACAGACTTTATTTCAAAATCTATTTTGTCTCACATGAGTATTGTTACTTCAGGTGTCTTTTGATTTCCAGTTTCACTGAATACTTTTTCTATTCCTTCACTTTCAGTTTGTGTGTGTCTCTATGTCTGAATTGGGTCTCCTGAAGACAGCTTATATATGGGTCTTGTTTTTTCACCCATTCAGCCAGTCTTCATCTTTTGGTAGGAGCATTTAATCCATTTAAATTTAAGGTAATTATCCATATGTACGTTCTTATTGTCATTTTGTTCATTGTTTTGGAATTTTTTTTAAGATATTTTTTCAATCTTTTCCTTTTTTTTTTTTTTTCTTTTCCTGTGATTTGATGACCATCTTTAGCATTGTGTTTGGGTTCTTTTCTCTTTTTTGTATGTGTGTATCATAGATTTTTGGTTTGCAGTTACCTTAACGTTTTGGTATAGCAACCTATATGTATACCTGATTGTTTCAAGTTGCTGATCTCTTAATTTCAAATGTATTTTAAATATCCTGCAAATATCTTCTCCTCTTCTCATGCTTACTGTTTTTGATATCATTTTCTGTGTTGATGCTTTCCTATCTTTAGTGTATGTTTGCTTCTACCAGTGAGATTTTCCATTTTGTATTGTTCTTGTTACTAGTTTTGGCCTCTTCTTTTCTGCCTAGAGAAGACCCTTTAGTATTTTTTGTAAAGCTAGTTTGGTGGTGCTGAATTTTTTTAACTTTTGCTTGTCTGTAAAGCCTTTTATTTCTCCATCAAATCTGAATAAGAACTTTGTTGGGTAGAGTATTCTTAGTTGTAGGTTTTTCCATTTTATCACTTTTAATATATTGTGCCACTCCCTTCTGGCCTGCAGAGTTTCTGCTGAAAAATTTGCGATAACCTTATGGAGATTCCTTTGTATGTTTGTTGATTTTCCTTGTTGCTTTTAATAGTTTCTTTTTTCTTTAATTTTTGTCAGTTTGATTACTATGTGTCTCTGTGTGTATCTCCTTGGGTTAATCCTGTATGGACCTCTCTGTGCTTCCTGGACTTGATTGACTGTATTCTTTCCCATGTTAGGGACTTTTTTAGCTATTATCTCTTCAAATGTTTTTCTCGGACACTTTCACTCTCTCTTCTCCTTCTGGGACCCCTATGATGCAAATATTGTTGTGTTTTACGTTGTCCCAGAGGTATCTTAAACTGTCTTTGTTTCAAAGTAGACTTTAAAACAAAGTCTATAATAAAAGACAAAGAAGGGTTTCATATAATAATGAGGATCAATTTAAAAAGAAGATATAAGATTTGTAAACATATATACACCTAATATAGAGCACCTAAATATATAAAACAAAAGAAATAAAAGGAGAAACTGACATTAAAACAATAATACTAGGGCATTTTAACACCATAATTACACCAATGGACACTAATAGAGACAGAAAATCAATAAGAAAATAGTGAGCTTAAATGACAGAATAGCCAGTTGAACTTAATAGATATCTACAGGACACTCCATCCAAAAACAGCAGAACACACATTCTTTTCAAGTGCACATGGAATTTCTCTAGTATAGATCACACAATAGGCCACAAAACAATCTCAACAAATTTAAGAGGATAACAATGACATCAAGCATCTTTTCCAACCACAATGGTATGAAGCTAGAAATCAATTACAACAAGAAAAATTGGAAAAACACAAACACATGGAGATTAAACAACATTCTACTAAAAAAAACAATAGGTCTGTGAAGAAATCAAAGAAGACATTGGAAAATACCTTGAGACAAATGAAAACAAAAACGCTACTTTTCAAAATCTATGGGACACAGCAAAAGCAGTTCTAAGACAGAAGTTTAAAATGATACTAGTCTACCTCAAGGAACAAGAAAAATCTCAAATAAATAATCTAACCTACCATCTAAAGGAATCAGAAAAAGAACTTGCAAAGTCAGCAGAATGAAGAAAATAATAAAGATCAGAGAGAAAATAAATAAAATATAGACCAAAAGAAAAAAAATCAGTGAAACCAAAAGGTGGTTTTTTGAAAAGTTAAACAAAATTGATAAGCCTTTAACCAGGTTCATTAACAAGCAAAGAGAGAGAACCGAAACAATAAAATATAAGAAATGCAAAATGAGAAATTAAAACTGATAGCACAGAAACACAAGCCATCATAAGAGAATACTATGAATATTATATGCCAACAAATTGGACAACTTAGAAGAAATGGATAAACTCAAAGAAACATACAATACTCCAAGACCACCAAATCAGGAAGAAATAGATAATTTAGACAGATGAATTACTAGTATTGAAACTGAATCAGTAATAATAAAAAAACAACTCCCAACAAACAAAAGTCCAAGATCAAAAGGCTTCACATGGAAATTCTACCAAACATATAAAGAAGAGATATTATGAGACTGGCATGCTGCTGGGTATGCTAAGAGGGCAGCTTTCTTGCTTATACTTCTCAAACTATTCTACAAACTGGAATAGGAGGGAATACTTTCAAATTCATTCTATGCAGCCACCATTACCCTGATACCAAAACCAGACAACAAAAAACAGAACAAAAAAACCCCACAAATTACAGGCCAATATTACTGGTGAACATAGATTCAAAAATTCTCAACAAAATATTAGCAAATCAAATTCAACAACACATAAAATAACATAAAACATGATGAAATAGGATTTATTCCAGGGCTGCAAAATTGTTCAATAGCCATAAATCAATTTATGTGATACACAACATTTACAAAACAAAGATTAAAAACCACATGATCATCTAATAGATGCAGAAAAAGCACTTGACAAAATTCAACATCCATTCATGATAAAAACTCTCAACAAAGTGCGTATAGAGGGAACATACCTCAACATAATAAAGGTCATTTATGACAAATCCACATCTAACATCAAACTCAACTTTGAAAATCAGGTACAAGACAAGCATGCCCACTCTCAACATTTCTATTTAATATTGTTTTGGAATTCCTAGCCATAGCAATCAGACAAGAAAAATAAATAAAGACCATCCAAATTGGAAGGGAAGAAGTAAAACTATCACTATTAGTAGATGACATGATGTTATATGGCGAAAACTCTGAAGTCTCCACCAAAAAACTATTAGAACTAACAAATGAATTTGGTAAAGTTGCAGGATACAAGATTAATATACAGTTGTATATTAATTGTACAGTCTGTTGCTTTCCTATACACTAATAATGAACTAACAGAAAGATAAAGCAAGAAAGCAGTACCTTTTAAAATCACATCAAAAAGAATAAAATACTTAAGAATAATCTTAACTAAGGAGGTGAAAGATCTGTACTTTGAAAACTATAAGACATCATTGATGAAGAAAATTGAAGATGATGCTAATAAATGGAAAGATATACCATGTTTATTGGTTGGAAGAATTAGTATTGTTAAAGTGTCCTTACTGCCCAAAGAAATCTATAGATTTAATGCAATCCCCATCAAAATACCCATGACATTTTTCACATAACTAGAACAAACAATCCCCAAATTTGTGTGGAAACACAAAAGACCTAGAATAGCCAAAACAATCTTGAGAAAGAAAAATGGAGGCTCCCTGACTTCAGACTCTACTACAAAGCTACAGTACTCAAAAAAGCATGGTACTTGCACAAAAACAGACATGTAGATCCATTGAACAGAATAGAGAGAACAGAAATAAACCCATGCATATATGTCTTTTCACATATGATAAAGGGGGCAAAAATATACAACTGGGAAAAGATAGTCTCTTTAATAAGTGTTGGTGGAAAAACCAAGGAGCTACATATTAAAGAATGAAATTAGAGCATTTCCTCATACCACATACAAAAATAAACTCAAAATGGATTAAAGACCTAAATGTAAGACCTGAAAGCATAAAATTCTTACAAGAAAGTAAAGACTGCACTCTTTGACATAAGTCTTAGCAATATTTTTGGATCTGTCACCTCAGGCAAGGGAAACAAAAACAAAAACAAAAAATGGAACCTAATTAAACTTAGTAGCTTTTTCACAGTGAAGGAAACCATCAACAAGATGAAAAGACAACCTACTAAATGAGAGAAGATATTTGCAAATGATATGTCTGAAAAAAGTTTAATACAAAAGAATTTTAAAAATCATATAACAATATAACAAATACAAATAACCAGATTATGAAATGGGTAAAGATCTGAATAGGCATTTTTCCAAAGAAGACATACAGATGGGAAACATGAAAAGATGCTTAATATCACTACATATTAGGAAAATGCAAATCAAAACCACAATGAAATATCACGTCACACTTGTCAGAATGGCTATCATCAAGAGAACAAATAATAAATGCTGGTGACAATGAGGAGAAAAGGAAACCCCAGTTCATTGTTGGTGGGAATGTAAACTGGTACAGCCACTATGGAAAACATTATTGAGGTTTCTCAGAACATTAAAAATAGAACAACCATATGATCCAGCAATCCCATTCATGGGTTATACCCAAAAAAACAAAAACACTGATAAGAAAATATATATGCACTCCAATGTTCATAAAAGCATTATATATAATAGCCAAGATATGGAAGTAACTAAGTGTCCATCAACTGATGAATGGATAAAGAAATTGTGATAGATAGATAGATACATACATATGGATATAGATATAAAGAGACACGAAGAGAGAATATTATTCACCCATAAAGAAGAATATAATCTTGCCATTTGCATTAACATGGATGGACCTAGATGGTGTTAGGCTTAGTGAAGTAAGTCACACAGAGAAAGACAAATAGTATGGGTTTTCACTTCTATGTGGAATCTAAATAATCAAACAATTATATATAACAAAAACAGGAACAGACTCATAGATAGAGAACAAACTTGAGGTTACTAGTGATAAAAGGGATGTGGGGAGGGGCAAGATAGGGAAGGGGATTAAGAAATACAAAATAATAGGTATAAAATAAATAAGATACAAGGAAGTAATGTACAACAGGGAATATAATGAATATTTTATAACTCTAAATGGAATATACCTAGAAAAACATAGAATAACTATGCTGTACATCTGAAACTAATATATCATCATTGTAAATCAACTATACTCCAATTTAAAAAAAAAAAAAGAGGTAGAATGGCTGAATGGATAAAAAGCAAGACCCATATATATGCTGCCTACATGAGACTCACTTCAGATCTCAAGACACTCACAGACTGAATGTGAGGGCATGGAGTCATTCCATGCAAATGGAAACAAAAAGAAAGCTGGGTAGCAATACTTATACCAGACAAAATAGACTTTAAAACAAAGACTCTAATAAGAGACAAAGAAGGTCATTGCATGATGAAAAAAGAATCGATCCAACAGGAAGATAAAACAATTTTAAAACAATTTTAAATATATGTACACCCAACATAGCAGCACCTAAATACAAAAAAGCAAATATTTAACAAACATACAGGGAGAAATTCATAGTAATACATTTATAGTAGGGGATTTGAACATCCCACTTACCTCAATGGACAGCTCATCCAGACAGAAAATCAATAAGGAAACTTGGCCTTATACAACACATTACCAGATGGAATTAATAGATAAGTATAGAACATTCCAACCAATAGCAACAGAATACACATTCTTTTCAAGTGTACATAGAATATTCTCAAGGATACATCATATTCTAGGCCACAAAACAAGTCTCAATAAATTTAAGAATACTGAAATCATGTCAGGAATTTCTTCCGACCACAATGGTATGAAACTAGAAATCAATGACAAGAAAAAAACTGTAAAAAACATAAACATGTGAAGGGTAAGCTATATGATACTAAACCACCTATGGGTCACTGAAGAAACCAAAATCGTATCCAAACGACCTGGAGAGAAACGAAAATGGAAACAAAATGATCCAAAACCTATGGGATTCAGCAAAACAGTTGTAAAAGAGACGTTTATAGTGATACAAGCCTACCTCAGGAAACAAGAAAAATCTCAATAAACAATCTAACCTTATACCTAAAGGAACTAAAGAAAGAACAACAAGCAAAAACCAAAGTTAGTAGAAGGAAAGAAAAATAAAGATCAGAGCAAAAATAAATAGAGACTAAAAAATAAAAAATAGAAAAAAATCAATAAAATAAGAGCTGGTTCTTTGAAAAGATACACAAAATTGATAAACTTTTACCCAGATTCATCAAGAAAAAAAAGAGAGGGGTCCAAATAAAGAAAATCATATATAAGAAAGGAGGAGTTACAAAAAACACCATAGAAATACAAAAGACCATAAGAGATTACTACAAATGATAAATGTCCAACCTAGAAGAAATAGACAAATTCCTAGAAATGTACAATCTCCCAAGACTTAATCAGGAAGAAATACATAATGTAAACAGATTGATTACCAATAATGAAATTAAATCAGTAATTTAAAAACTCAACAAAAGTCCAGGACCAGATGGCTTCACAGACAAATTTTATCAAACATTTAAAAGGAGTTCAGACTCATCCTTCTCAAAGTCTTCCAAAAAAATTAAAGGAAAGAATACTTCCAAATTCATTCATTCAAGTTATCAACACTCTGATATCTAAACCAAAGACACACACAGAAAAGAAAATTACAGACCAATATTACTGATGAACAATGATGAAAAAATCATCAACAAAATATTAGCAAACCTAATTCAACAATACATTAAAAGTATCATACATCATGATTAAGTGGGCTTTATCTCAGGGATGTAAAGATAGCTGTAAATCAATCAATGTGATATACCATGTTTAAAAATTGAAGAATAAAAATCATATGATCACCTCAATAGATGCAGAAAAATTTTTGATAAAATTCAACATCCATTTATGATAAAAAGTCTCAACAATAGGTATAGAGGGAATATATCTCAAAGTAATAAAGGCTGTGACAAACCTATGTCATACTCAATGGTTAAAAGCAGAAAGCATGTCTTCTAAGATCAGTAACAAGAGAAGGATGCCCACCCTCACCACTTTTACTCAACGTAGTATTGGAATTCCAAGCCACAACAATCAGACAAGAAAAAGAAAGAAAAGGAAAGGAATAAGTAAAACTGTCACTATTTGCATTGACATGATAACATGCATAGACAGTCCTAAAGAATCTACCAAAAAACTATTAGAACTAATAAATAAATTCAGTAAAGTTGTCAGATATAAAATTAATATAAAGAAAGCTGCTGTGTTTCTATAAATAACTACAAACTATCAGAAAGAGAAATTAAGAAAATAATCTTATTTATAATTGCATCAAAAAGAATTAAAAAATATGTAAGAATAAATCTAAATGACTTAAAATACCTATACTCAGAAAACTATAAGACATTGGTGAAAGAAATTGAAGATAATACAAACAAAAGGAAAGATATACCGTGCTCATGGATTAGAAGAATTAGTATTGTTAAAATGACTCTAGGGACTTCCCTCATGGTGCAGTGGTTAAGAATCTGCCTGCCAATTCAGGGGACATGGGTTCAATCCCTGGGCCAGGAAGATCCTACATGCCACGGAGCAACTAAACCTGTGTACCACAACTGCTGAGCCTGCACTCTAGAGCCCATGAGCCACAATTTCTGAGCCCAAATGCCACAACTACTGAAGCCCCTGAGCCTAGAGCCCGTGCACTGCAACAAAGAGAAGCCACAACAATGAGAAGCCTGCGCACTACAATGAAGAGTAGCCCCCACTCACCACAATTAGAGAAAGCCCGTGCACAGCAACAAAGACCCAACACAGCCAATAAATAAATAAATAATAAATACATTAAAAAAAAAAAGACTCTACTCCCCAAGGCAACCTACAGATTCAATGCAATCCTCATCAAAACACCAATGGTATTTTTCCTAGAACTAGAACAAATAATTGTAAAATTCATATGGAAACACAAATAGCCAAAACAATCTTGAGAAAGAAGAACAAAGTTGGCTGTCTCATGCTCCCTGATTTTGAACTGTACTACAAAGCTATAGTCATCAAAACATTTTGGTACTGACACAAACAAAAGACACATAGATCAATGGAACAGAATAGACAGCCCAGAAATAATCCTGCACACATGGTCAATTAACCTATGACAAAGGAGGCAAGACTATACAATGGGGAAAAGACAGCCTCTTCAATAAATGGTGTTGGGAAAACTGGATATCTACATGTAAAGGATTCAGAATAAGTACTTTCTTATACGATATACAAAAATAAACTCAAAATGGGTTAAAGACTTAAATATGAGACCTGAAACCATAAAACTCCTAGAAGAAAACATAGGCAATATGCTCTTTGACATTGGTCCTTGCAATATTTTTTTGGATATATCTCCTCAGACAAGGGAAATAAAAACAAAAATAAGCAAATAGGATTCATCAAACTAAAAAGGATTTACACAGTGGAGGAAACTATCAACAAGAGAAAAAGGCCACATACTAAATGGGAGATGATATTTGCAAATGATATATCTGATAAGGGGTTAATATCTAAAATATATAAAGAACACATATAACTCAAAGTCAAAAAGCCAAACAATCTGATTATAAAATGGGCATAGAACCTGAATAGAAAATTTTCCAAAGAATATATACAGATGGCCAGCAGACACGTGAAAAGATACTCAGCATCACTAATCATCAGGGAAATGCAAAAGAAAACCACAATGAGATATCACCTCACATCTGTCAGAATAGCTATCATCAAAAAGACAACAAATAACAAGTGTTGGCTAGGATGAGGAGAAAAGGAAATCCTCATGCACTATTGGTGGGATTGTAAATCTGTTTGGTCACTATGGAAAAAATTATGGAGTTTCCTCAAAAAATTAAAAATAAAAATGTCATGTGATCCAGCAATTTCACTTGGGTATTTACTCAAAAAAATCCTACTACTTTGAAAAGATATATACATACTAATGTTCATTTCCACATTATTTACAATAGCCAAGATATGGAAGCAACATAACTGTCCATCAATAGATGAATGGATAAAGAAGATCTGGAACACAGTGGAATATTATTCAACCATAAAAGAGAATGAAAGCTTGTCTTTTGCAAAACATGAATGTATCTAGAGGGTATTATGCTAAGTGAAATAAATCAGACAGAGAAACACAAATACCAAATGCTTTCACTTAGATGTGGAATCCAAAAAAACAAAGTCAACAAAGAAACAAAACAAAATGAAAACAGACTCATAGATACAGAGAACAATCAGATGGTTGCCAGAAGGAAGGGAGTGGTGGGATGTGCTAAATAGGTGAAGGGAATTAAGAGGTACAAACCTACAGTTATATAATAAATAAGTCACAGGGATGTATTTTACAGCATAAGGAGCATGGTTAATAATATTGCAGTAACCTTGTATGGGAACAGATGGTTACTAGAATTATCATGGCAATCATTTCATAATGTATGCAAATGTCAAATCATCATGTAGTACACCTGAAACTAACTTAATATTGTACACCAACTATATTTCAATAAATAAAAGAAGTATTTGCATTGGTTAAAAGAAAGATTCTATTATGCATGAAAGAAGGGAATCGATGCTTTGGTTAACTTAATACAATCAATCCTTTTTTCTTTTTTCTCTGAGTGATGTCAGTTATTTTGGCATTTCTTGTTTCCTTAAGGTTACCAATAGCTGTTACAACAGATAAATCTCCAAATTTCAGTTGTTTAACATAATAAAAGTGTGTTTTTTCTCACATAACAATTCAATGAGAACATTTGGCACATAACTTTCCATGTAATGATTCAGGACAAAGAATCTTTCCATGTTCTGTCTACCACATCCCCTAAGGGTCTCATGGTGTTTTGTTTACAGCTTGGGAGAAAGGGGAAGTGAAAGTAGAGAAAGCACATCTACTTCTTTATCAATTTGGCTAAGAAGTGGTACATCTCTACTCATATTCCATTTACAAGAGGGAATTTTATGTCCCTCCCCCACCTACTAATATGCAGAGCAGAAAATGTAGTCATTTGGACAGCAGCTTCCTAGAAAATATTCTCCTTTATAGAATGGGAGCATGGATATTTACTAGACAGCTGAATGTGTCTGTCACAGTTCCCAATAGCTGGACACTTGGCCTCAGATAGACAAAATCATATGACAGTTATTGAATGAATGAATGAGTGTATTTATGTGCATGTTTACATATTTGAGGATATATGTGTTAATTGAACCTATAGAGACTACAGTGAACATTAGTTGTTTTAGTTTGTGGGATATTTCTTCCTACTGGTAACACATTTTTTATGGTTTGGCTAGAGCCACAAAACCCACTGCCAATTCAGGAACACATTGATCAGGCCTCGTGATTCAGAGTGGACTTGACCATTCCTCTGGTAGCAGTAATTGGCTCATGAACCAATCTGGGTTCTCCACAGGATTTAGTAGCTTAGAGGATGTAAATATAGGGCCGCCAGCAGCTATCATGCCCTTCATAAGAGTGTTCATTAGAAAACCCCAGAGACCATTGGAGAAGACCTAGCCCAAAGTTATTTTATTTTCTCATCTTCATTTATCATATGTCCTTCTTACTTGTACTCTCCCTGGTATGGTTCCTAAAGAATAAGCAGCAAGAAGAGAAAGGAGCTAATTAATAATGAGGACAAGTATATAAACAATGGAGGGGAGCATCTACAGAAGATGCTGGCCTGGTTGGCAGCAGAGAGGGCAGAGGCTTAAAGGAAGATGCTGTTGCTCAGTAAGGTGTGGCCATATCAGAAAATATTTTTAAAGTTGGAAAAATTAGTGTGAGATTTCTTCTGTGGACAGTAGGTGGACATTAAGATTTTTGAAAAAAAGTAGAAATATTGAATCATAAAACAAGTAAGAATTTGTGAAACTTCAGAGTTAGGAATATATAGAGATCATTTTATCAAAAATTGTTTTCTCTATATTTGAATTCTGATTCAGAACTGAAAATTGGGTAATTAGGAGATAAATCTGCATCCTTGTGGGAAAATAAAAAATGGAATCATGCAGGGTGATATCAGAGTGGGCTTGGGCTAGGAAACTGGCCCTGTATAAGAATTATAGTAATTAAAAGCATTCCATATAGAGTCCCAAAGTAAGGAAAAGTCATATGCACTTAGATTTCAGGTGAAAAAATGGAGATATGGTACCACTGACTAAAACAGAAAAGTTAAATGAGAATGCCAGTTTTGGAGAAATAACATCAGTTCTGTTTTAAATGTATACACTCAGAGAATGTTGAGTTTCTGAGTATAGCAAATCACACAGGAAAATTTTCCAATAGAACTAGTTATAGGGGACTTCCCTAGTGGTCCAGTGGTTAAGACTCTGCACTTCCACTGCAGGGGGCGCAGGGCAACTAAGATCCCACATGCTGTGTGGCTTGGCCAGAAAAAAAAAAATGAACTAGTTATAGAGCATATAGTAAGGGCTAAGAACTATGATAAGTGATTTATTTACAGATACTATCAAATTTGATTCTCACAACACTTCTTGGGGTGCTTAACGAGAAGGTTTAATGGCTTTGCTTAAAGTCCCAGAACTACCAAGGGTCAGGGCTGGGAGTGAAGCCAAGACTCAGCTGTCTTCCAGGCTCATCCTCTCAATAATGACATCTCCCATTGTCTTGTCTTCCTGAAGATACTTTGGAGGAGTAACCAACATGACTCAGTGACTAACTACATATGGGCCCTGAAGGAGGTGAAACAGTCATTACTTCCAAAGTAAAGGTGTACATATGCATTGCAAAATCATTGGTATAGAGATGATTGTGTATCCTTTGAGAAGGGCATGGGGCAGTTCTCATGCTGTGGTAATGAAGTGAGGAATATGGAACAAAGACAAGATCTTAAGCATCCATACCCACAACAAGGTCCTGCACAGAGAAAAAGAACTAGTAACAGGGCAGAAAAAGGAAACTCAGAGAAAGTGGAAGACTTAGAAATGGCAGGTTTTAAAGTATATAGTATCTTAGAAAGCCAGGAAGAAGAGGTTTAAAGAAGATGGATTTAACTACTCATGTCTAAGGCAACAAAAAATCAAGGTACAATTGTGAAAAAATAGATTTGGCCATTATGATACCATGGGCACCTTAGTGAGTGCAGTTCCTTAGTAATGTGGAGCAAGCCTGTGGTGGTGAAATAGAAAGATAAAGGTACAGAAATAGAAACAGTGGGTCTAATTCTGCCTTCACATGGATTTTTTTCTTCATCTGCTTCTGTATCATATAATCATAACTGCATATAATCTATATTTCTACATTTGAAACTCTAATCAGAATATTCACTTCATTTAGACTTTGATCCTTTGCTCACTGGTTCTCTCAATTATTCTCAGGTCATCTGTCAGCTCATAAGCATCTCCATGCTCCAAAAAGAAGAGACGTTGCTGCCTATGTTCTAAATCCCAGTGACTTAGAACACGCAGAAATCCCTTACATGGGGAAACAGTGGGAAAGATCTGTGTAGTGATAAAGGAAAGAGGACAGACTTGGTAGAGCTTTTTAAAGGAATTCTGTCCTTTCCCTACTGTTACCTGTCTGATCACGAATCACTCATAGCCAGATGGAACTAGATTTACATTATCTGACTTTCTGGCAAAGGCCAGACTTCTCTCACTTCTCAAAGAAAAGTATCCAGTCCTGCTGCAGAAGCAGCCCTCCTTTTAGATTTCAACATGGACTTTTTATGCTGTTTTGCTTGCTCCTCTTTGGTGTTATAAAACAGTCAAGCAAGATGAATATGGCTGGTAATTTATACTAGTAACTTGCATTGAATTGTACTTGGATGACTTATTAAATGAAGGATATGATCAATATTACATCTGTCATAAATGAAAAACTCCACTTTTGAATGGATTTAATCCATTCATTGTTTTATGAGCAGAGTGGCCTCCATAGAGAGTCACAAATCCAAATAATGTCACTGAGTGATGGATTTTATGTTCTCTTCTCAGACATGGCTAAAAAATGTGTGAGATCCTTATGCAGAATGAGGGTTCCCCTTTGGCAAAGCATTGAAGCACTGAAAGAATCTTTCATAGAAATTTTCATGAGACTATCAGGAAATGTCTTTGTTCAGCTGCAAAGATTATAAAAAGCAAGGCAGTAAATGGCAGATGGGTAAATATGGCCTCAGATAAACAGAACCTCTTGTTTCCTTACTATGAAATCATTTAATGAAAGAGGCTAGATTTGGAAGTCTAATGTTCCTTCACTTGGTGAATGTTGTTTAGCTCACTCACTGTGTTTTGCAACAATGCCAAGGAAATTAAAAACCACAAAAGTTTCCTCATTTCCTGAACAATATTTCCTATTATACATAATATTTTGCATTAATTTGTAATGCTTAATCTCTTTTTGATGAACTATAATATCTTCCATACAAGACACAATCCATTTTGCGTAAACTCAACTCTAAGATAAAAATGGGTGACTACTATTGTAGAGTTCTCTAGAACAATAGTAGTCATCCATTTTAAATTAATTTTAAATAAAATTAAAATTATTTAATTTTATAAGACCTCAATGAGATAGGTTATATTATTGTTCCATTTTTAGACAAGAAAACTGAGAAATAAATATATTTTTTGTTTTTTGTTTTTTTTACATATTGTCTGTGGCTTCTTTTTTTAAACTGAAGTATAGTTGATTCACAATATTGTGTTAGTTTCAGGTGTACTACAAAATGATTTGGTTTTATATATATATATATATATATATATATATATATATATATAATTCTTTTCCATCATAGTCTATTTACAAGAGAGTGAATGTAGTTCCCTGTGCTATACAGTAAATCCTTGTTGTTTATCTATTTCATATACGGTAGTATGCATCTGATAATCCCATACTCCCAATTTATCCCTTGCTCCCTTCCCCTTCGGTAACCATCAGTTTGTTTTCTAGGTCTGTGAGTCTGTTTCAGTTTTGTAAATAAGTTCATTTGTACTGTTTTTTAGATTCCACATATAAGTGATATAATATTTGTCTTTTTCTGTCAGACTTACTTCATTTAGTATGATAACGTCTAAGTCCATTCATGTTGCTGTAAATGGCATTATTTCATTTTTTTATGGCTGAATAGAGAAATATTTTTAAATTGCTTAATATCAAATAACATGCTTCAGAACTCCAGAACTCTTACTCTTAACCATTAAATATAATTCCTCATAAACCTCATAAATCACTAGTAGAGGAAAATTCCTAGTGAATATACATTATTCTACTGATTAAAAGGGCTCATCAAGTGCCCAGTACAACAGATGAAAAAAATATCTCACCAAAGCTCATCTTTTTGAAATCTCACAATAGGAGTGAGGAGTAGTAACTATAACTAGAGATTTTAGAAAGAATAAATATCACCTACAAAAGGATGGAGAATTATATGACAGAAGGTATTTTAACAGCAAGTTTCAATGTCAAAAAATTTATACCCAGCCAAACTCTTAACCAATAGACAGTAGAATGAAGACATTTACAGACAACTATGGCCTCTGAAATTTTATCTGATATGTAGCTTTTCTTAGGGAGTTCCTTGAGAGTGTACTACAGCAAAAATAAATGAGTAAATAGAGAGGAAAAAACAGGTTTCAGGAAACCACAACTGAAACCCAAGAGAGCAGTAATAGGCCATCCCAGGAAGATGTCTGTGCCCCAGGCCCTGAGAACCCTGAGGAAGAACTGGATAAAATTCACTAAGGAAAAAGCTTACTCATTAAAATGTAAGAAATGATGGCATGTTTGTAAAGAAAAAAAAAAGAAAGAGGATTACTTTAAGTCATTTTCTTGGGGAATAGGAGAGAATGGATATTTCAGAAAGAGAAATTAATGGTTTGATTTATAATATATTGGGGAGGAGATTGGTTCAAGATGGTGGAGTAGAAGGACGTGTGCTCACTCCGTCTTGCAAGAGCACAGTAATCACAACTAATTGCTGAACAATCAACAACAGGAAGACACTGTAACTCACCAAAAAAGATACCCCACATCCAAAGACAAAGGACAAGTCACAATGAGACAGTAGGAGGGGCACAATCACAAAAAAATCAAATCCCATAACTGCTGGCGGGGGGGGGGGTGACTCACAAACTGGAGAACACTTATACCACAAGAGTCCACCCACTGGAGTGAAGGTACTGAGCCCCATGTCAGGCTTCCCAATATGGGGGTCCAGCAATTGGAGGAGGAATTCTTAACGAATCAGACTTAGAAGTCTAGCAGGATTTGATTGCATGACTTCAACAGGATTGGGGAAAACAGAGACTCCACTCTTAGAGGGCACACAGAAAGTAGTGTGCACATCAGGACCCAGGGAAAGGAGCAGTGACCAGACCTACCTGCTAGTGTTGGGGGGTCTCCTGCAGAGGCAGGGGGCAGCTGTGGCTCACTGTGGGGACAAGGACACTGGCAGCAGAAGTTATGGGAAGTACTCCTTGGCATGAGCCCTCCCAGAGTCCATCATTAGCCCAACCAAAGAGCCAGGTAAGCTCCAGTGCTGGGTCACCTCAGGCCAAAAAAACAACAGGGAGGGAACTCAGCCCCACCCATCAGCAGAGAAGCAGATTAAAGTTTTACTGAGCTCTGCCCACCAGAGCAGCCCCTCTCATTAGGAAGCTTGCACAAGCCTCTTAGATAGCCTCATCCACAAGAGGGAAGAAAGCAGAAGAAAGAAGAACTTTAAGTCTGCAGCCTGTGGAACAAAAACCACATTCACAGAAAGACATACAAAATGAAAAAGCAGAGGACTATGTACCAGATGAAAGAATAAAATAAAACCCCAGAAAAACAACTAAATGAAGTAGAGATAAGCAAACTTCCAGAAAAAGAATTCAGAATAATGAAAGTGAAGATGATCCAGGACCTTGGAAAAAGAATGGAGACAAAGATTGAGAAGGTGCAAGAAATGTTTAACAAAGACCTAGAAGAATTAAAGAACAAAAAAACAGAGATGAACAATACAATAACTGAAATAAAAAATACACTAGAAGGAATCAATAGCAGAATAACTGAGGCAGAAGAACGGATAAGTGACCTGGAAGACAGAATGATGTAAATCACTGCCATGGAACAGAATAAAAAAAAAAGAATGAAAAGAAAAGAAGACAGCCTAAGAGACCTCTGGGACAACATTAAATGCAACAACATTCGCATTATAGGGTTCCCAGAAGAAGAAGAGAGAGAAAAGGGGCCCAAGAAAATATTTAAAGAGATTATAGTCAAAAACTTCCTTAACATAGGAAGGGAAATAGCCACTGAAGTCCAGGAAGCACAGAGAGTTCTAGGCAGGATAAACCCAAGGAGAAACATGCCAAGATACATAGTATTCAAATTGACAAAATTAAAGACAAAGAAAAATTATTAAAAGCAAGAAGGGAAAAATGACAAATAACATACAAGGGAACTCCCATAAGCTTAACAGCTGATTTCTCGACAGAAACCCTACAAGCCAGAAAGGAGGGGCATGATATATTTAAAGTGATGACAGGGAAGAGCCTACAGCCAAGGCTACTCTACCTGGCAAGGATCTCATTCAGATTTGACAGAGAACTCAAAAGCTTTACAGACAAGCAAAAGCTAAGAGAATTCAGCACCACCAAACCAGCTTTACAACAAATGCTAAAGGAACTTCTCTAAGTGGGAAACACAAGAGAAGAAAAGGAACTACAAAAAAAAACCCAAAACAAGTAAGAAAATGGTAATAGGAACATACATATCGATAATTACCCTAAATGTGAATGGATTAAATGCTCCAACCAAAAGACAAAGGCGCACTGAATGGATACAAAAAAAGAGACCCATATATATGCTGTCTACAAGAGACCCACTTCAGACTTAGGGACACATACAGACTGAAAGTGAGGGGATGGAAAAAGATATTCCATGCAAATGGAAAGTGGAAGAAAGCTGGAGTAGCAATACTCATATCGGACAAAATGGACTTTAAAATAAAGAATGTTACAAGAGACAAGGAAGGACTCTATACAGTGATCAAGGGATCAATCCCAAAAGAAGATATAAAAATTATAAATATATATGCACCCAATCTAGGAGCACCTCAATACATAAGGCAACCGCTAACCACTATAAAAGAGGAAATCGACAGTAACACAATAATCGTGGAGGACTTTAACACCTCACTTACACCAATTGACAGATCATCCAGACAGAAAATAAATATGGAAATGTAAGCTTTAAATTACACAATAGGCCAGGTAGATTTAATTGATATTTATAAGACATTCCATCCAAAAACAGCTGATTACACTTTCTTTTCAAGTGCACATGGAAACATTCTCCAGGATAGATCACATCTTGGGTCACATATTCAAGCCTCAGTAAATTTAAGAAAATTGAAATCATATCAAGCATCTTGTCCGACCACAACACTATGAGAGTAGAAATCAATTACAGGGGAAAAAATGTAGAAAACACAAACACATGGAAGCTAAACAATACATTACTAAATAACCAAGAGACCACTGAAGAAATCAAAGAGGAAATCAAAAAATACCTAGAGAAAAATGACAATGAAAACATGATGATCCAAAACCTATGGGATGCAGCAAAAGCAGTTCTAAGAGGGAAGTTTATAGCGATACAATCCTACCTCAAGAAACAAGAAAAATCTCAAACAATCTACATTTATACCAAAAGGAACTAAAGAAAGAAGTAAAAACAAAACCCAAAGTTAGTAGAAGGAAAGAAATCATAAAGATCAGAGAAGAAATAAATGAAATACAAACAAAGAAAACAATAGCAAAGATCAATAAAACTAAAAGCTGGTGTTTTGAGAAGATAAACAAAATTGATAAACCTTTAGCCAGACTCATCAAGAGAAAAAGGGAGAGGAATCAAATCAATAAAATTAGAAATGAAAAAGGAGAAGTTACAATGGACACCACAGAAATACAAAGCATCATAAGAGACTACTACAAGCAACTCTATGCCAGGAAAATGGACAACCTGGAAGAAGTGGACAAATTCTTAGAAAGGTATAACCTTCCAAGACTGAACCAGGAAGAAATGGAAAATATGAACAGACTAATCACAAGTAATGAAATTGAAACTGTGATTAACAATCTTCCAACAAACAAAAGTCCAAAACCAGATGGCTTCACAGGTGAATTCCATCAAACATTTAAAGAAGAGCTAACACTCATTTTTCTCAAACTCTTCAAAAAAACTGCAGAGGAAGGAACACTCCCAAACTCATTCTCCGTGGCCACCATCACTTTGATAACAAAACCAGACAGAGATACTACAAAAAAAGAAAATTACAGACAAATATCACTGATGAATATAGATGAAAAACTCCTCAAAAAAATACTAGAAAAACTCCTCAAAAAAATACTAGAAAACAACACATTAAAAGGATCATACACCATGATCAACTGGGAGTTATCCCAGGGATGCAGATTTCTTCAATATATGCAAATCAATCAACGTGATAAACCATATTAACAAATTGAAAAATAAAAACCATATAATTATCACATTAGATGCAGAAAATGCTTTTGACAAAATTCAACACTGATTTATGATAAAAACACTCCAGAAGGTGGGCATAGAGGGAAACTATCTCAACATAGTAAAGGCCATATATGACAAACCCACAGCAAACATTATTCTCAATGGTGAAAAACTGTAAGCATTTCCTCTAAGATCAGGAAAAGGACAAGGATGTCCACTCTCACCACTATTATTCAACATATTTTTGGAAGTCCTAGACATGGCAATCAGAGAAGAAAAAAAAATAAAAGGAATACAAATTGGAAAAGAAGAAGTAAAAGTGTCACTGTTTTCAGATAACATGATAGTATACGTAGATAATCCTAAAGATGCCACCAGAAAACTACTAGAGCTAATCAATGAAATTGGTAAATTTGCAGGATACAAAGATAATGCACAGAAATCTCTTGCAATCCTATACACTAACAATGAAAGATCAGAAAGAGAAATTATGGAAACAATCCAATTCATCATTGCAACAAAAAGAATAAAATACCTAGGAATAAACCTACCTAAGGAGGTTAAATACCTGTACTCAGAAAACTATAAAACATTGATGAAAGAAATCAAAGATGACACAAACAGATCAAGAGATATACCATGTTCTTGGATTAGAAGAATCAATATTGTGAAAATGATTATACTACATAAAGCAATCTAGAGATTCAATGCAATCCCTATCAAATTACCAGTGACATTTTTCACAGAACCTTAACAAAAGGTTAACAAACCTTAAAAAAAATTGTATGGAGACACAAAAGACCCTGAATAGCAAAGCAGTCTTGAGGGAAAAAAAACAGAGCTGGAGGAATCAGACTCCCTGACTTCAGACTATACTACAAAGCTATAGTAATCAAGACAATATAATACTGGTACAAAAACAGAAATATAAATCAATGAAACAGGATAGAAAGCCCAGATATAAACCCACGCACCTGTGGTCAATTAATTTATGACAAAAGAGGTAAGGATATACAGTGGAAACAGAGAGTCTCTTCAATAAGTGGTGCTGGGAAAACTGGACAACTACATGTAAAAGAATGAAATTAGAACACTAGCTAACACCATACACAAAAATAAACTCAAAATGGATTAAAGACCTAAATGTAAGACCAGACACTATAAAACTGTTAGAGGAAAACTTAGGAAGAACACTCTTTGACATAAATCACAGCAAGATCTTTTTTGATCCACCTCCTAGAGTAATGGAAATAAAAACACAAATAAACAAATGAGACCTAATGAAACTTAAAAGATTTTGCACAGCAAAGGAAACTATAAACAAAACGAAAAGACAACCCTCAGAATGGGAGAAAATATTTGCAAATGAATCAACAAAGGATTAATCTCCAAAATATATAAACAGCTCATGCAGCTCAATATTAAAAAAAACAAACAAACAACCCAATCAAAAAATGGGCAAAAGACCTAAACAGACATCTTTCCAAAGAAGACATACAGATGGCCAAGAGGCACATGAAAAGCTAC
Organism: Eubalaena glacialis; assembly: GCF_028564815.1. Taxonomy (NCBI): domain Eukaryota; kingdom Metazoa; phylum Chordata; class Mammalia; order Artiodactyla; family Balaenidae; genus Eubalaena; species Eubalaena glacialis. Next base: position 43,680,696 of record NC_083732.1, on the reverse strand, counting down.
TTAACATCACTAATAGAGAAATGCAAATCATAGCTACAATGAGGTATCACCTCACACCGGTTAGAATGGTCATCATCTGAAAATCTACAAACGACAAATGCTGGAGAGGGTGTGGAGAAAAGGGAACTCTCTTGCACTGTTGGTGAGAATGTAAATTGATACAGACACTATGGAAAACAGTATGGAGGTTCCTTAAAAATCTAAAAATAGAATTACCATATGACCCAACAATCCCACTACTGGGCATATACCCAGAGAAAACCATAATTCAAAAAGACACATGCTCCCCAATGTTCATTGCAACACTATTTACAATAGCCAGGTCATGGAAGCAACCTAAATGTCCATCGACAGATGAATGGATAAAGAAGATGTGGTATATATGTACAATGGAATATTACTCAGCCATAAAAAGGAATGAAATTTGGTCATTTGTAGAGACGTAGATGGACAGACTGTCATACAGAGTGAAGTTAAGTCAGAAAGAGAAAAACGAATATCGTATATTAATGCATATATGTGGAATCTAGAAAAATGGTACAGATGAACCGATTTGCAAGGCAGAAATAGAGACACAGATGTAGAGAACAAATGTATGGGCATCAAGGGGGGACTTGGGGGGCATGAATTGGGAAATTGGGATTGACCTATATACACTATTATGTATAAAGTACATAAGTAATAAGAACTAATAAGAACCTGCTGTATAAAAAATAAATAAATAAAATAAAATTTAAAATTAAAAAAAAAGAAAAAAAAAGAATCAAGAATGGGCAGAAGTAAGAAAAAGTTATTTTGAAGCAGAAGTAATTACCAGTTGAGAGAATTTTATCTTGTGCTTCTAAGATGACCATGGTAGAAATTTATTTTATATTTCCGATTAGGCCACACCCAAAGTACTTTTTTTCTAATCGCCTTTTGCTGGTTGGAAAGGGACTTTCTTGTGGGTGATGTAGAATGAAGGAGGAGGGATGCTAAAGAGTTTTCCTTCCCTACCCCCGCCATCTTCACCCTTCACCCTGGCCCCATCACCTAGAGGAGGAAGAGACTAGATTCCTTAACAGAATCGGCCAAAATGGCCTGGATCTAGAGTAACATTTTCTGCAAATTTCCAAGTCTATGCTCACATTGTGGGAGGGAATTCATCAAGGAGGGATGAGGAGAGACACTTTTAGTAAAGGAATCAACATTTCAATTTGGAGTAGGAATTAGTCAAGTCAAAGTGAGCAGTAGGGAAAATTTTCCAGGCTGAGGGAGTAGCTTTGTCAAGAAGTGAGGAGACCATTTCACATTCTGATAAAGTGTTCTGTGTGACTACACTATGAAAGATCTCAACTCATGTGAGAAAAATACACTAAAAAGGAAGAGAGCAGTTCAGAAAATCCTTGCTGGAGGAATGGACTCTTCAAACCTGAGCTATTCAACATGAAACAGTTCTGAATCCATGTCCAAACATAGGGAATTTGGATGTTCCAATATTTTTTTTTAAAAATGAGAAAAGAGAACAAACACATGTGAATGGAGAAATAAACCTTTACATAAAAAATCCACAAAGCAAGAAAAATGGTGGAAAGCAAATGTGATCACACTGAGTAAAGATAGTTCCTATAGTGTTCAAACATGTTGAAGAATTAGCTATAGATTTGCAAGACCGAAGGCACATTAAGAGCATTTATAAACTATTTTCTCACTATGAAAGTCATGGATGTTGGATGTTCACATTTAACAAGGTAGGATTAGTGACCCACAGGGTGCATGTGCTGTGGCTTCAGGTGATACTTAATGGGAAGAATGTGTCCCAGGACCAAGTCAGGAAGTAATTGGCCCTTTCACAATCACAGTACATATCAAGGTAGCCAGGCCAGTAAAGAGAGACCTGAAGTGGGGTTCACTAAAATAGAGTAGATCGCTTAAATTCTGGTCAAAATAACACTCATTTGAAGACAGTAACTGCCTTTGAAATCTGAACAATGAGAGTCAAGAAACAAAACAGGATTAATTCAGGACATTTTCTGATCTATACCAGGATTGAATCAAAAGAACTGTGTTTCTTACTCTAGTGGTGTACAAGTTGTGTGTTTTCACATAGAGGTTTTATTACTGCTTATGTTTTTTCTTATTAATCATATTCCATATATTTTGGCAGCCTCTGTACTGTGTTCTTGTTTTATATCCATGAGACGAGAGAAAATTATTCAGGAAGCAAGTCAGCCATCATTTTTGACAAAATATACTCAAACATCTTATGGGAGCTCCTCCGCCCTCCAGAAGGAGACACAATTGACTTTAATATCAAAGTCACAGCTGTGGGGAGTACAGCTTTTACTAAGAGGAAAAGGTTGAGGCCTAAAGAAAAGAAGGTCAGGAGGAAGCAAGTTAGGGTTTAAGGAGAACTGGAAGCCTTTGAGAAGCACATATGGGCAATGGATTTTACTGGGCTAGAAGTTTGGGGACAAACATTAGTATGAAAAAAATGGGCATTTATCTGTAATTTAATTTAATTTTATGCAGAGGCATATATTCCCTGAAAATCCAAGTGGTTGAGGATTCTGTGACTTGAGGCCTCAGTCATTCCTCTTTCCCTCAGGGACATAATTAACAATTATTATTACTGAAATATAACTAACAAATATTTTAAAAATATTCACTAGTTATCTATATACAATGGCTCTAGGATAGACTGTTTCTCTTTGAAATAGCAGAATTTTTAAAAAGCAGAATAAAGAGCAGTTATTTCCTAAAAATAAAAAGGGAAGATACACAAACTCTACTACATTTTTTTATTACAAATAGATTATAAATTCCTTTTACAAAATTAAGGAAATACAGGTTAGGAAAACTGTACACAGTTTAAAAAAAACTTTGAATCACATCATACCTAGCTTTTTAATCTGCTTTTTCATTTATATTTATATATCATCAAGAGTAAAGAGTCAGATACTTGGCTTCCTTTTGCTCCCCCCCTTCATTTATTTCTTTCATAATCAATCAAGCTGGTTTCAGATATTTTCTCTCAATTTTTTAATTTATCAAATCTTCAAAGAGTAACAAGGGAAAACACAAATCTGTATACATAGACAATGCAAAACTAAAATAAAGACTGTCCTCATCTTGGCCAAGAATTAAAACACTTAATACTGCTATGGGAAGAAAAATAGTCATTTCTTTTGATTGAAATACTAAACAATCTATGCAATTATCTAGTAAGAATAAAAATTCAGTAAGATGACCAATAATACTCTCTCTACTTTATATTAATACCTATTAGGCATTTACAGAGGAAAAGAAGACTCAACATCCTCTTTTTTTCCACATTCAGGTTTATGCTCTCTCTACTTTATAATATCTATTAGGCATTTACAGAGGAAAAGAAGACTCAACATTCTCTTTTTTTCCACATTCAGGTTTATGTTATTAAAATAAACAGATTACTTACAGTGGGGAATTTGTCTTGTGTTTCCAAATTCAATCTGATTGGGTAGTATTAAGCCTAGGAGCTTATTAGGAAACCTTTAAAAATAAGCTTATTCTCATTTCTGCTTGAATAAAACATTATTGTGAAATAAATCTCTTAGATGTGCAATTATATTATGTACATGTCTTAAACTTTATTTTACCTGTTTATTTATTTACTTACTAAAAGTATATCCTGAACAGGGTGTTACCTTCGTGGTCTAAATGTTAGTGAACTGTCGTAAGTAAAAGTCAGTGGGCCACCAGGACTTCTGGAATATGAACTCAATCCCTCTCATTTTAATATGTCAGCCTACAGTGCTAACATATGTGAGTATATCTGCCATTGCCCTAAGAGCATATTACACCCCCCTATGCCTATCCTTCTTCCTCATTAGATTGGAAGCTCCCTGAGGATTGGGATCTTATCTTTCATGCCTTCATGTCATCTTCACTTCCTATCAAAACAATGGAAGTGTAGCAAATTTGAACAAATATTTGTTAAATGAATTAATATATGTCATCCATTCACACCAGGTCATCAAACTACTTTTTTTGTTGACTTAGTGAGTAGATGTCTTCAAACATGTCTGTTAGAAAGAATACCAAACCCTGAAAAAATGTAACACTATTTGAAATGTTCTATTTTATCACCACTCTGTTTATCTGTTCTCAAGGACTCATGGCTAAGACATTTTAGACAGGAAAATAGAACATGCCATGAAAATGAAAATAGTTTGAGATAAAACTGACCCTCACACTTATCCCATGCAAAATCAAATTAAGCCCTCCATATCTGATCGGGTTATTGAAATGGATGGCAGATAATCCCACAGAAAGATGATACTAATAAATAAATTTTGGGCTCCCAATGACAAGGTGGGGGGAATTTGTATATTTCTCTCAATCTTTTTTCTGGTGTTTTTAAATTATTTATTTATTTATTTTTATTTATGGCTGTGTTGGGTCTTCGTTTCTGTGCGAGGACTTTCTCCAGTTGCGGCGAGCGGGGGCCCCTCTTCATCGCGGTGCGCGGGCCTCTCACTATCGCGGCCTCTCTCGTTGCGGGGCACAGGCTCCAGACGCGCAGGCTCAGCAGTTGTGGCTCACGGGCCTAGCTGCTCCGCGGCATGTGGGATCCTCCCAGACCAGGGCTCGAACCCGTGTCCCCTGCATTGGCAGGCAGATTCTCAACCACTGCGCCACCAGGGAAGCCCCTTTCTGGTGTTTTTAGAACTTAATCTTATATATTTGGGTCAACAAAGTTGGGAAGGGTCAACAACTCCCAAGAATAAAGGAGAAAGTAATAAGGTGGTTGTGGGGCTTTGTGGACTATAATTGAAATCCTTACTTTTTAACAGGAAAATTACTTTTACCCACATTTTTCTTTAGAACTAAACAGACCCTTGAACTATACTTGAATCCCTCTCTTTAATATGTAGCAATACCATGCTTTCTTTGCTAAGAAAGCTGTGCTGTGCTAGTATCAAAGTTGAGATGCAAGACTGGGTTGAATATCAAAATGTGTTTCTTTGTAGACATGCTGTGCCGGTTGAATCACCTATACACAAGGGAATTATTTACTTCATTTCAATTTATTTAAAATATCTTAGAAACCATTTGATGGCAAACCATTTTCACTGAAAAGGAAATAGTGACATCTGGTGGAATATTTTTATCTAAAAGCCTAGTCATTAACATTTCTACTCCCTCAAAATAAGTGTTTAAAATATGCATTCTTTCCCTGGAGAACAAATGTGCCTTTGTAATGGAACTGGCATCTGCTATATATCATGATGTTACATTATGGTTCCAATACCAGTAACTAATCTCCTTCTTAAAATAAAAACATGGAGATTCTTCAGTTAATGTCCACAGCAATAAATCTTAAAAAAAAAAAAAAAAACAGAAACTGATTACAAGGATTTGAGTCTTCTATCATTCTAGCCATTTGAGCAATACAATCTGAAAGTCACAAGCAATATGGTATGTACAGAGATATGTAAACATACTTGTATATGTATATGTGCATATATGTGTATGTATATATTAATTATATATTATATGCTTATGTATATATTAATTATATAATATATGTTATATTATTACATTATATTAATTATATAGTATATGTGTATATAATATGTGCATATATAATTATATGTACATATACATATATTAATTATATATTTACACTTTATATATTTAATAAAATTATATATATATATATACAACATAAAAACATAATTTGTGAGGTCAGGTAACCTGGAGAAAAGTGAAACATGCTTTTATAATGCTCAAGAGGGCTTAACCCAGACCATAATGAACTTGCAAATATTCAAATGCCTGTGTAGCATATAATTTTTAAATTAATTTATAATTGAGTATGAATAGTGAACCATGAAGTAGTCATAAATTACAGTACTGAATGATGGTCTAGCCTGGTGCCCACATAGCAGCCACAAAGGGTAAATGTTTCCATGATTACTAATTGTACTACATGTCCTGGAATGTGAGTCATTTGTAGCTACTGTGTATTGCAAATTCTAAGTCAAATAAAGCCAAGGATCTCCTCTAGGTTACATGGTTCTTGAGAGGTAGTTTAGATCTTAGACTTGGATTCCCACAGACCTGGGTTAGAATCCTGGTTTCAAATTGGTTAAGTCATTTAATTTCTCTGTATCCCCGTTAGTAAAATGGGGACAAAAGTGCAACTGAGTTGTTGTAAGTATTAATGGAAAAATATAGGTAAAACACTTTAGCAGAGCGACTGGAAAATAATGCTTATTTGTAACAGTTATGATTACTCTTATTACTCCCTTTCTATGTCACACGTTTTATAATACATTGTGTAACACAGTATGTTGTATCACATATTTATTTATTTATTTATTTATTTATTTATTATTTTTTAAAAGTTTATTAATGTTTTATTTTAATAATACTCTATCTTTCAAGCAATTTCTACTTTCCATAATTTACTCATTCTTTTTTTTAAAACATCTTTATTGAAGTATAATTGCTTTACAATGGTGTGTTAGTTTCTGCTTTATAACAAAGTGAATCAGTTATACATATACATATGTTCCCATATCTCTTCCCTCTTGCATCTCCCTCCCTCCCACCCTCCCCATCCCACCCCTCTAGGTGGTCACAAAGCACCGAGCTGATCTCCAAAATGTTCATTGCAGCTCTATTTACAATAGCCAGGACATGGAAGCAACCTAAGTGTCCATCATCGGATGAATGGATAAAGAAGATGTGGCACATATATACAATGGAATATTATTCAGCCATAAAAAGAAATGAAATGGAGGTATTTGTAATGAGGTGGATGGAGTTAGAGTCTGTCATACAGAGTGAAGTAAGTCAGAAAGAGAAAAACAAATACAGTATGCTAACACATATATATGGAATCTAAGGGGAAAAAAAAAAGGCCATGAAGAACCTAGTGGCAAGATGGGAATAAAGACACAGACCTACTAGAGAATGGACTTGAGGATATGGGGAGGGGGAAGGGTGAGATGTGACAGGGTGAGAGAGTGTCATGGACATATATACACTACCAAATGTACAATAGATAGCTAGTGGGAAGCAGCCGCATAGCACATATTTATTTTTGTGTAAAAATTTCTGACCTTAAGTACAAAGGTCATAGCTACACAGCACTTGAGAGCTTGGAGTCTAGAGCAAAATCAGAATGTGGTTCAAATCTTGGCTCTGTCATTTACTGTGTGGTCTTGGGCAAGTTACTTAATTTTTCAGTGACCCAGCTTCATCAGTTATAAAATGAGGATAAAACTTTATCTTACCTCATACAGTTTTATTATGAGAATTTATTGTGAGGTTTTATTGTGAGGATTAAATGTGTTTATGCATGTGAAGCTTTAGAGCACTGCCTGGCAGAAGGTAAGAGCTTTATAAATATTACCTCTTAGTATTGCATTATCTAAAGTGTAATAACACAGAAAACAAAGAGAACACTTGGTCTACTATTCCAAATAATTTCAGTGGATGTGAGTGGAGAAGTTGATCTAAATTTGACTCCTAAAGTATAAATAGCACAGAGGAGAATTCTGTGGCCACTGCCACTGATCTTTTCAGCTTGCTTATCCATTGATGAGTATATGTACTCAACTGAAATGTGTAATTCATTTTTCCTTCTTATGTATATATAATCTCACCTTGGGCCTAAATTATGCTCACTGTTGGGATTCAGACATCACTGGGTATCTCTGGCTGACAGGAAGAAATTGCGTTGTGGTAGTATTGTGAGTTGGACCTACATGGTAAATAGAAGCCAAATCAAAAAGGGCCTTGAGTATTAAGCTTATCTATCAAATGGGAAAGTTGTAATGCATAGACTCTTGTTCTGGTCTTTCATGTAGCGTTTCCTGTAATGGACATAAAGCCCTTTCTCCTATATCACATGGAAACGTAGAAGCTCAGGATTGGGTGAAACGAGCTCTTAATTCCAATCTGAGGCAGGAATCCTGTCAACAGTCCTCTTGAGTGATTGTCCATTCTCTGCTTGAACACCTCCGGTGACTAAGAACCATCGCCTCTTGAGATATCACATTATGCCTTTTTGAAAGTAATTACTGTAACTAAAGTCAAACATGAAATATTGAGCGACCCATTTATCTCCCCTCTTCATCTCCAAAATTCAAGTAAAACAAGTAAAGAATTGCTTTTTTAAAATTCCACAAGAGCAAAGAACCAGGGATGTTAATTTAACTTTGGAAGTTGATTTGGCAGAATAGAGAAATGAGAAATTCAAGTCTGCAATGCAGAAGACAAACCATGGAAAGGCTCAGGTACATCTGAAGTGTGATGTGGGACTGAAAATGAGAAGTTATTGAAAGGCTGTTTAAAAAGAGTCAGACACCCAGATTCTCTCCCTCACCTCATAAAGCCGGAGAACTATCCTCCCTCTTACCCAGTCATATTGAATTCCTTTCTGAAGATGTTGAACCATAAAGATTGTCAACACTTGGACACCAGGCACAGGGGATGGTGGAGGTGAAGCACCTTCTGAAAACAAGGGGACTAAGTGTAGGTCTGTATATTGAACACTGAGCCTCTCAAAAGGCCTTCCAGCACAGTAGTCACCACCCAACTCCTTCCCCAATTTCATCTGTGGAAATTTACCAGCCCAAGAGAAATATCTCTGATACTGATACTTAAGGACCTCCCTAAGTGATCACTCTCCCAAAATGATCACCTTGTGGTGAGGTTTACCATTTGCCTAACCTCACACACATCACAGAATTTAATTGCCTTGCTGTTGTGGATTCTGTAGTGTATCATCTAGATTCTCCCTTTAGGGCTGAGGTGATGCTCCCAGTTGCTGGATGTATTAGTGGCTTATGGATCATAGCTGATTTCCTCTTAGGAAATCACCCCAAATGAAGAGAGTTGCCTTGCCCAGAGGACTAGCCCAAATCCATTGATTTGTAGATGATTGCAGTCTTTCCCGGAGGACATCCCAAATCCAACGATTTGCAGATGTGAGGCAAAGAGGTCTGGCCCTCTTGCCTCAATTTAGTCCATCTCTGATGTGTCATCCCAATACCAGAGCTTTCCTTGTGTTTGCCTGATAACTGATTGAAACCATATTCCCACCCAATTTCTCTCTCTCCCCCTCAGGTGTTGATCCCAAGAAAATCCCAAGTAAACCTGCTGCACAATCTATTTTCCAGGGAACCTAATTTAACAGACTCACTCTAGAATATGAAAGGATGCCCCAGTCTTTAGTTTTTAGGAAAGACTCTAACATGAAAGACTGAGTCCAAATCAATGCACAGTGAGGAGGAAAAAAAGGAACTTGAAGGAGAAAGGTAATGCAGAGAATATTAATACTAAATTATTCTCAAAGAGATAATACTTTATTCATAAAATGAAAAACAGGATGCTCTAAGAACAGAACTTTCAGAGAACAAAGATGAGCTCTTGAGAATTAAAAATACAGTAATAGAAATAAAAATTTTGATAGACTGAAAGATAGAATTGTGGAATTCTTCAGAATATAGAACAAAATACAGAGAGATGGAGAGTAAGAAAGACAGCATGAGAAACTTATATCTGGGAGGCACAACATTTTACTAGAAAAGTAATTTTAAAAATAGAAAAGTTCTTTAAAAAACTAATAGAGAACATGAGAAAATTTCTCAGAACTGAAGGCCAAGAGTTTCTAAAGTATCCACACAATCAATAAAAAAGTTCCACATTAATGCAAATCGCTGAGAAATTTCAGACTAGAAAGAGAATTTACTGAAAACTTTCCAGAAGGAGAATAAACAAATAAATGCAACATATATGCAAAGGATAGTCTCAGGCTTCTTACCAACAATCCTGAAAGTTAGAAAACAATGATGAAACCCATGCCTTTAAAATTTGAGAGAGAGTAATTTCCAATCCAGAATTCTAGGCCCAGGAATACTCTTAATCAAATTTAGGAAAGAATAGGGACATTTTCAGCTGGTCAAGTTTCAAAAATTTTATTTATTATACGTGAGGAAGCTTACTGGAAAAGATGTTCCATTAAAATAGGGAAATGGAACAAGAAAGAGGAAACTGTAAAATTCAGAAAATAGGTAAAGGGTATTGAAAGGACCACAAGTGCATCAAGATAGGAGCCAGTGAGCTGAAGACCCCAAAGAGAATTTTGCTAAGAAAAAAGGGCACTGAAAGATTGACCGACATGTTTTACTGCATTGATTGAAGCCTTGCAGCTCTGATGGAGAGTTTGAGGATGAATTAATAAAAGCACCCAGGGGAAATAGCAAAAATAGGATAATCATTAATTCTAAGGAAAACAAAACATTGTATAAGACAGAAAATATCATCTTAATACTTTATGTGACTCAATCATGAGCTATTTATATAAAGTACATTCTGAATATTGATTTAACCAGAAACAGTTATTTAACTATGCTGGGAGAAGGGGAGAAGAGGGGACAAGGTGATAGAGAAATAAATTCCCATTTTCTATAGTAGAAGTCATTAGATTTAATGTTTTTAAAGCAGAATATGCATGATATTTAGAAAACAGAGGGAAATACTGGAAACATAAGTGAAAATAGTCCCTAGAGGTTGCTCTGGGGAGAAAGGATTATGGTGGGGAGAGAGAAGATAACTGTTGTTTTAAATTACATGCTTTGCAGTGTTATTTGTCTCTGTTAACTGTGTGTGTGTGAATTACTTTGATAAACATTTTTAAAAAAATAAACATTTAAAATAAAATTTCTTTCTTGTTCTGACCTAATATCTGTCTCTCTACCTTCTGGTCCTAATTACACTCTCTGTGACTCAACATATAAAAAAATTAAGACTTTCTCTTCACCATGACTATCCTTCAAGTACTTTAAACCAGAGCTCTTATTCTTCTTTCAGTTTGCATTTATAAGGGCTAAAATCTCCCGTTTCGTTCAACCGCACCTTATGTGAAACCATTTGCTTCCCTGACTTGATTGCTTTTCTCTGTACTCAATGGAGTGGTATCTGGAGCTGAGGAAGATACTCTGGAGATAAGTCTGGCTAATTTACAGCAACATTATCACTTCTTTCATTCTGTACATTATAATCCATTAAAGGCAACAAAAATCACATTAACTATCTTAGAATCCAAAACACATGAATGCTTCGTAGTGAAATCTTAAAGTCTCTTCCGCACATATTATTTTTAAGTCACCTATCCTACGGGTAGAATTTGCTGTTCAGATCTTTTTTTTTTTTTTTTTTTGTCTTGGTAGAGAGCCTTACATTTACCTCTGTTAAAAAGTGTGACTTATTAAAGTCACCTTATTGTCAAACTGAAAAGAAAATATATTTGGTTCTTGATCTATTCATAGATGTTATTAGCTATCTCTTTCAAATTTGTGTCACATAAATGTGATAGCTGTACTTGCAATTCAGGTCTTGAGTAAAAATGGCAAACACCACCAAACCTAGCAAGACAGAGCCCTTCAGCCACTGGAACACGTGTTTCAAGTTACCAACCATCTGTTAGTCAGCTTTAAGTTACAAGTTGTTCAACTGTTACAAGATCATCGAATCTGGCCCAGAGCCAGATACACCAAGTAGGTAACAGTCCTATATTTTAGCCATTTTATTAGCCCAGTCATTAAAAAGATAAATTAATATAATTAAATGTATTACTCTTTATTCTGATACAAATTATTATGAAACAAATACAAGCAGCTACTATCATTCCTACTTCATTAGCTATTCAGACACAGAACCGTCATTTGACTTGTCTGTTATCTTATAGTGACAGACCTGGATACAAGTTTTGATTTTGGCTCCTGACTTCAAGCCCTATTCTTTAGAAGTGTCTTGGAATATATTATTATTGCTGTTGTTGCTGTTGTTATCTTAATGTGAGTTTGTAGGCCAAAGACTTTTATCTTCATTTTCATACCCTGAAATCCCACGTGGATATAGCATAGCTCAGTCCTGGAGGTCATGCCATAGATATTTACATTTTAACGGGCAAACCCTGGCCTCCCCAGGCCCAGCTATTCCCATTGCTTTCTGACAACTGACTGAAGATACAGCTTTAAGCCTTTAGATGTTCCTAGGCAAAGAGTCTGTACTTTGACATTTGCATTTATCTCATTATGTTTGACTGGCATATTGAGATCCATAAGCTTGTGGTTAATATACTGTCAAGGATTCTTAATTAAGCTGGTTGTACAAAAAAGGCATCAGAGTCTCTTGAGAAATGTATAATCTTTGCCAGTCATTCACTTTGAATTTGCCTTGCTGCCCTGGTGGTATAACAGTAGCACTACAGGGAAGATTGGAGGCTTGACATAACAACCAAAGGCTTGTAACCTGGTTCTGCCATTTGAGTTGGGAGGCAAGGAAAACTGTCACGATAGAGAGGGAAGACATGCAGAATACCTAAGTTCATATTCCCTATGGACAAATGAAACAGAAAAACAAAATATATCACAGGCTAAGCTGCTAGTTGTCATACACCGGGGAATTTGTGAACATTAACATGTTTACTTTTTACTTACTTTTTCCTACTAGGCTTTTCATGAAATCAGGGAAGCTGAGGCAAAAAACAAATCTCTACTGAATCAAAGCCACATATATGTGGCTGTGTACTGTAAGGCAGTGGGTCTCAAAGTTTGCTGCAGGGACCAGCAGGACCAGTATCAGCTGGCAGTTTAGAAATGCAAATTCTCAAGTCCCACTCCAGAGCTATTTAATCAAAAACTTTAAGGGGAGGGCCCAGAAATGGGTGTTTTAACAAGTCACCCAGGTCACTCTGAAGCACTTCAGTTTGAGAACCACTGCTATAAAGGAACCACTCAAATTTTCCAAGGTGGGAACCTCTCAAAAGAGATGATAGAGTGATTCTGAGCAAGGCAAGGACAGCTCATGGAAAACTCTAGGCTGAGTATACTCAATTTTTCCCCTGCCTGCTTGGCTGTCATTGCATTAGCATCCCCTGTGTGGCAAAAGCCACAGGGACCACAGTGTCCATCAGATGTCCTTAGGGGTTTCCTTTAGGAAGCAGCATTCCTATAGGAGAGGCATGATGCTTTTCTCCCCATGATCCATTACCTGCCAAAGTAACTTCCACCTTTGCCTTCTGTCTTCTTTGCTCTACCTCATGACCATGAGCCTTGTGAGAAAATTAATTTTGTTGACTTTGGACATTATGCATTCATGTCATTCACACCTTCCCTCCCCTTCCTGTTCAGGGTTCCTCCAGGCATCCCCTTTATGGCCTGACCAGCATGATGTTGTGGTTTAAATATAGGTCATGCAACGCGTAGTGCGCCACTGGGATCTAGGCTGCTCTGCTTTCCTTATACCCTGTTTATTTCTAATGATCCCATTCTCAGTTTTGTTCCAAACCCCTAGATGATGCTTCCCTGGCACACGATGGTTGAGACGTCTCAGCTCTGCTATGCCCACTGAGAATCTGTTAAATACAGAGAATGAGTATTAGGCTTTAGTCCAAGACGGGTTTGTTGACATTACCCTTAATTGTCATATATACCAAATATCCCTATGGCATGCACCCCTGAATAGCAACTGTTCTACTAGGAGGCATATGAGGGTACATGCTGAAACAAATGCATTTAAATCTTTTCGATCTGTGGATTCCTAAGTTGTTTTCCTTTTGCTATTCACTCACTGTGCCTAACCTTTGCCAAACAACTGCAGAACTATGATCTGGCCACAGGTTTTATTTGTTGCCTTTAGTCATTTTCAATTTCTTAGCAGAAGCAAATATGAGAGTAAAAGTCAATGGAAAGCAGGTTTAGGTAAGCTCCATTCTGTCCATACATATTGTCAAGAATCCCTGCATGTACTTGAGGCAAGGAGGTAGTTTCTGCTTGGATTTGGAACACCATAAATCAAATAACTATGGTTCAACCACCCCCAAGACCACTGACATGGCTCCCTCCCAATATTTATTGCCACATGTAAGAACTTACAAATGCCAGCATAAGTATGCTGCCTGCACCTGGCAAATTATTTCTGGTTTGTCAGAAAATCCAGGGGCTGCTTTTGTTTGATGTTAGCATGGTTCAGTTATTGTTCCAGTGCCGTTTGAATGACAATCATTTCACAGCATCAGAAAAGGTGGGAATCACCAGGAGAATCTCCAGACCTCATATTGTATAATCCTTTTCTCCATAAATGCTCACTGACAAGCCTCTCTTCATATGTGCCAGCATTTAAAGATTTCAAAGACAGAGGTGACCAGTGAGTTGTTTTCATAGCTATCAGGTATAGTTAGTTGAGTTGTCATTTTACATGGGTGAGAAAATGATGTGTTTGATGAACATTTTGTGAGTATCTAGTATGTGTCAGCCGCTGTGCTGGAGACAGTGGACACTGACCCTGCCCTCAAGAAGCTGACATCCTTTGACACCATTTAGGAGTCCAAGTGGCTTTCTCCTTGCTTGTTTACCAACACATGTGTACCCCTTGATGTCTGAGTGGTTCTTAGCTGTTCTCTGTTGCACTGAGCTCTGTGGGATGGAGTTAGTTATATTGTCATTGTAGCATAGCTAGTGACAAGGTCATAGAGGATATGACCCAAGGCTGGCCATTCCAATATGGTCACATGATTCTACTGGAGCCAGTCATAGTATTTCCTAAGGCTTTTTACTTGAACTAACAAGGAGTCCAGGAAGATGTACAGGAAGCCATTCTGACGGCCACAAGGAGAGCCCCTGCCTGCAGAATGAAATCAAGTAGAGAGACAAGCAAAACAGTAAAAGAGAACCCTAATGATAATCTCTGATTTCCGGGTTGTAGCTATATCTGAAGTTGGCTTTGTTCCTAGACTTCTAAGTTTCATGAGACAGTAATTACTATTTAGCTCAAACTGGCTGTAGATTTTTTTGATACATTCAAACCAAAAAAACCGAAAAAACAAAACCTATTTGAACATACAACTCCAAACTATCCCACAGAGCTATAGGAAATACAAAATCTTAGGCCAAGTCTGAGCCACATTGACTAGAATGAGGTTCGGAGGGCTGGTGGAAGAATTTATCAGTTTGATCAGAACTACATATCTAAAGAATGGAACCAATTCTCAGGTTAAATAAACTGAAAGGGCATTTAGAAATGTATTCATTAGTTCTTTTTTTAAAAAAGATTTATTTATTATTTATTTATTTATTTATTTAATTTATTTATTTAATTTATTTTTGGCTGCGTCAGGTCTTAGTTGCATCACGCAGGATCTTCACTGAGTCATGCGGGATCTTTCATTGTGGCGTGCAGGCTTCTCTCTAGTTGTTGTGTATGGGTTTTCTATTCTCTAGTTGTGGCGTGCAGGCTTAGGGCATGTGGGCTCTGTAGTTGTGGCACACGGATTCCAGAGTGCATTGGCTCTGTAGTTTGTGGCACACAGCCTCTCTAGTTGAGGTATGAGAGCTCAGCAGTTGTGGCACGTGGGCTTACTTGCCCCGCGGCATGTGGGATCTTAATTCCCCGACCAGGGATCGAACCCGCGTCCCTGCATTCTAAGGTGGATTCTTTACCACTGGACCACCAGAGAAGCCCCTATTCATTAGTTCTTACACACTATGTGCTTTTTTTTCTATAAATACGAAATAAGAAAGCTCCAACTCATATCCCATGTCATGATAGTCACTGAAGAGGGAAGAATACAATGAGTAGAAAACATGGCCCTCGTTTCAAAGAGTTACTAACCTAGTTTGACAAAATTGATATATGCATATTTTCTGTTGCTTAACTAAAACCTAAAAGAAAAGTGATCAAAGTAACTCACTTCTATAGCCTGTTCTACTAGGACTTTTTAGAATATATGTTATGTATAGGACTACATAGGATCAACACATTTTCCCCAGTTAGACTCCAGCTGATGCTAGGATGCATTCTATGAAAGTATGTAATATGGAATATATGAGGTAATAGAAATAACACTGAACTGAGAGCCAGGAGACCTCCTGTAGACGAGTTGTTAGCCCCAAGTTGTCACATGACTTAGACTTATCATTTACCTGAGTTCTAGTTTATTCATCTATTCAACAAGCAACTTAAACTTCATAGGTTCTAGCACTAAAAGTCAGAGATTCATTATTCAAAATATAACACCTCAGAATAAGGAATTAGAGTTGTCCCTTAAGACTATTGTTTCTTCAGTTACTCAGCCCACGTCACCAATTTGGTGAATCCCCTGAGATCTCTAGAGAGAGATATAGCACATCTAAGTATTCAAGATGGTTGAAAATAAAGAATGGAAAAAGATATGTTAGGCAAACACTAACAGTAAGCTTGTATAGGTATATTAAGAACATTATTAAACATATCATAATTTAACAAATTGTTATAAAGTGCCCACCACTTTATTGTTATAAAGTGTACCCACCACACAGATCAGGAAAGGGAGGATTACTGGCAGGACTGGCCCCCACCTGAAACCACTGTGCGTCTCTTACTAAGCACAATTCTTTCCTTCCCTCCTTGAGATATGACAGTAACTTTATGGCAAGAATGTTCTTGTTATACATTATATTTTTACCATCATTGTTTTTCAACTGTATGTGAAACAGAATCATAGTACATACATTTCTTTGTGATTTGCTTCTTTAAAATAACATTATATTTGTTGCAGCCAACTGCAATTTGTTCACTTTTATTATCATATAATATTCTATGTGTGCCAATTATTGATTTATTTTTTCTCTTACCCTTCCTTGCCTTAGCTTTGTGATACTGGAGCTAGATCTTGCACATATTTCTTTTCTGCCAACTCACACAATATTGAGCTTTGTTAGTAGAGCATGCTGGAGAGGACCTATAGGAAGAAGAGGCTTTTTCTTCCTGGCCCTAGTGTGTTTTCTTCTTGTTTTTGTGGTTCACAGCTGCCAGCTTCATCGGGGACACCTGGTGACACTCATGTCATGCATTTCAGTGACACCTCAGTGGATGACTGTTCAGGGAGTTTCACAGCACCCCTGCAGGCAGGTTCCTAGTGAGTTTCACTGGCATCCAAGTTCATGGTTTCCTGTATACCAACCCTGGCCTGTCGCACCTCAGCAAATTTCTCTGACATGCAGTGGGCCACAGCCTCACCCTCCCCTTGAGGTGTGAACCTCACCCTTGTAGGGACCCTTCTTCAAGCTTCTTCCTTCCTTGGGTACTTTCTCTCAACTCTAGGCTATCCCTGTATCTGCTCTTTCTATATTGGTTAGAATTCACTTTACCTCTCTTAGTAGTTTATATTCTGCTACTAATTATCTCTTTTATTAAATTTTGAAATTAGTGATATGGTTTCTATCTCCTGCCTGGACTCTGACTGATATATTTCATACATGCAAATGTTTCTTAATTGCATTATTTTTTTTCAAAGAACCAACTCTTGGTTTTGGTGATCTTCATCTTTGTATATTTCTGTTCTATATCACTAATTTCTGATCTTTATTTCACCCTTTCTTCTACTTTACTTTCCTTTACTAACGTCTGAGATGGATGCTCATTTTATTTGTTTTAATCTTCTTATTTTCTAGTATAGGTATTTAAGGCTATAAACTGCTTTCTAAGTACTTCTATAGTTCCAACATGCATGTTTCTAAGATTTTGTTATCATTCAGTCTAAAATATGTTATTTCCATTTTAATTTCTTTTTAACTCATGGAAGATTTAATTTCCAAATATTTGGGAATATTCTAGTTCTCTTTTTGATATTAACTTTTAGATTTCATTTCCCTTTTTATCAGTTAACAGTCCCTATATGATGTAAGTTCTTTGAAATTGTTGATGCTTTTATGTCTCAATACATAGGAAATTCTTATTTTCTATTTCTTGAGGTGATATTATTAGGTTCATACAAATTTTAAATTAGTATATTTTTCTGATGAATTTAATCCTTTTATCAGTATGAAGTGGATCTCTTTACCTCCCTTAATGTTTTGTCTAAAATCTAATTTGTCTATTATTAGTGCAGCTATAAAAACTTTCTCTTAGTATTTGCCTAGTGTATCTTTTCCCATTCTCAGATTTTCAACCTTTCCATATTCTTAGGTTTTGGGTGTTTCTCTTTTAAATAGTATAATTGGATTTTGAAAAATTCATTTAGAAAATCTTTACCTTCCTTTTATTCTACTTGCATATGTATAAATACTGTATATTTGGGTTTAAATCCATTATCTATTTGTCCTGCTTGATAAATATTCTTTTTTCTCTTCTATATTGCTTACTTTTGTATTGCTGAATATTTGTAGCATTCTCCTTTCTGGTTTCAATATTTTAATGTTTATTCGAGGAATTAAAACATGCATACTTAAAACATCATTAAAACATGTATAATCAACATTTACCTTCCTCTCAGATAACACAAGGGCCTGAGAATATTTTACCAGCAATTCACTCTTACTCTTGACTGATATTTCACAGTTTTCCACGTATTTTGACTCAATAATTTTTAACTCTCTTAGACATTATTTTAACTGTTTTGTATATCATTGTTCATTTACATTTGCACACATATTTACACTTTTTCCCTCTTAATTTGCTCTTGCATCTCACACCTTCCATCTGGGATCACTTTAATTCTTCCTTAAACATCTTTTGAATATCCTATTGAAATAATGATATTAATAAATTCTTTTAGATCCATTTCTTTGAAAATATCTTTATTTTGAAAAATATTTTTGATGGTTTTGGAATTTTAAGTGGACAATTCTTTTCCACAGCAAATAGAAAATATCATTACACTTACTTCCACCTTCCATTTTTACGGTTCAGTCAGATGTCAGTAGCTTAAACGGAATTTGGGTTTGGTTTGGTCTCTTCAAATTTTTAAAGATTTTTTTCTCTTTTTAGTTTTATGTAATTTTATTATGGTATGACTAGGTGTGGAGTTTTTAATTTTATTGTAGTTGGAATCCTCTGGGCCACTTCACTCTGTAAGTGGAAGAATTTCTTATTTCTCATTATTATATCTGCTCCTCCTTCTGTGACTCATCAAATGTTTGTTAACCTCCTTAGAGTTCCCCCCACATTTCTTGCCCTCTATTTCCATCTTTTTCCCTCTCGGTGTGTATACTGAGTAAATTCCTCTGATCAATTTTTCAGTTTACACATTCCCTATTTCTTTATTCTATCTGCTGCTAAACACTTCCATTAAGTTTTCTTTGTTTAACTATTTATTCAGAAGTAGATACAGTAATACAACAAACATAATACTCACACAGCTTCAACAATTATTAGCTCGCAGCCAGTCTTGCTTCATTTATATCTTTCCTCACTTCTCTCATACCCATAACATTTTTTTATACCCATAACATTTTGAAGCTATTCCCAGGTAGCATTTCACTTCATCTGTAAATATTTCAATGTGTTTTCCAACAGAAATATTTTTTTTCAAAAATAATCACAGTAATATTATCACAAATTAAATTTTAATAGTCTTTACTGTCACCAAGTATCCAGAGTTAAATTTCCTACTGTTTTATAATATCTTTTATTCTGGTGCTTTTGTTGTTGTTTTCCATTAAATCATTGAGCATATTTATAAGAGGTCTTTTAAAATCTTTATTAGCTAATTTAATCATTTCTGTAATTTCTGGGCCTGTTTTTATTGACTGCTTTTTCTACCAGTTATGGGTCTTTTTTTTTTTTTTTCCTGCTTCTTCACATTTCTAGTAACTTATATTAGATACCAGACATCATAAATCTTATTTTTGAATATTGGATTTTGTTGTATCTCTTTAGATTTATGGGCTTTGTTCTGGCAGGGACTTAGGGTACTTGTGAATCAACTTGATCTTTTCTAGGGCTCTTTTTAAGCTTTTGTAGGGCCAGGTCAGAGACGCTTTGCTCTGGCCTTTGTTTAGTCCCACTGCTAATATGTGCCCCTTTTAGATCTCTACTTAGAGGCTGTATATTCAATCAACAAGGTCTCTCCACTCTGTCTAGTGCAAACACAAATGATTCCAAATCTTTGTGTTCAGTTTACTGTTCCTTAATAATTATTATTTTTAAGCTTTTTTTTTGCATATTCTTTGGAGTTTCACCTTACATATACACAGATGGGTATTAAAACAAAGACTCAGGGAAATCCCTATGCAGATTTTTGTAGCTCTTTCTCTGCATAGCTCCTTCCTCTAGGATACTCTACCTGCAAATTCTGTCTCCTCAACTCAGTAAAATTGCTGCACTCTCTTTGGGTTCCCTACCTCTGTATCAATTCAGAAATTGCCACCAGACCTACAGTTACTGTAATTGTAGGGCTCACTACTTTTGTTTCCCTTCTCTCAGATCACACAGTTCTGAACTCACCATTGTTCAGTGTCTGAAAACAGTTGTTTCATACATTTTTTCCAGTTTTATAGTGATTTATAATGATAAGGTTTAAGTCCTGTAGAAATTAATCTCTCATAATCGAAAGAAGTCTGATAATTATTTTCTTTTAACATAGAAACTATAGATGTTTTATAATCTTTGGATAATTCTAATATCTGAAATCTGTTTCTGCTCTCTATTTTCTTCTTTCGTTCTCACTTTTACTACCTTGTAGCCTCGATATCTATTTATCTTTGGCAGAATGATAGTCACTGCATTTTTTTTTAATTACATAGAGGTTCCCTAAGGCCCTAGGATGTATGTGTCTTCTACCAGAGGCATTTGGATGGGAATCTCCTCAAACCTGGGGCAAAAAGAAAATAAAGGGGAATATTAGTCTACTGTCATAAATTTTTAGATATTTTTTTCTCTTTTCTCCTAGTTCATTGCTTAAGTCATATTTTTCAGTGTTTGGGGAGAAAGACAAAGATAGTTTTAATTATGGGTTGCCCTTATTTTCTCAGTGAGACCAGTCCTAGCTTAATGTGGGAGAGACTCTCTTATAAACTGTGGGTAGGATCTTTTATGAAAAACAAAAACTTGAGTTTACGCTTCTGTTTTCCTTGCCCCAAGAGGCCCAATAGTGTCACTTTCACATATCCTCAGCATAAAACAAACAACAAATGACAAATAAATGGCTTTAGTGTTCTGATATTCTGTTTATTTTGCCTAATTTTCTAGGTTTAGACTTTTTCAAATATTTAATCTTTGATATGCAGTTTCCTACTAGTATATATTAAAAATACATAAATAATATATAACTAACTTGTAAAAAATAAATAATATATAACATATTATTCATATACATTAATATAATTATATATTAATATATAGTATATACTAATGTATATACTATATATTAATATAATATATAATATGTACTACAATATATATTAAATATGTACTATAATATATGTGATATATATGATAAATATTTGGAAAGAGCATATAATTCCACTATATCTTACTGTTTTCAGCAAGAGAAAGTAATCTAAATAATCTAATTCATCATTCCCGGAAATAGAATTCTTTCGAACCAATTTCTTAAAAGCTGAAATAATGAAGGGTGAAGAAATTGTTCTCTTCTTCCTTCTCAGCCTCAGTGCAAGGTGAAGTAGTGATTTTGGGTAAGCGTGACTGCTCTGAAGACCACTCTTCCCATGTGGGCTGTTCTAAAGTACAGGCTTAGAGGGATAGATAGTATTATCAGCTCCATTTGATTGTAGATCTATAACCATATTCTTTTTTCATCTTATAACTGGAAGTCTGTACCTTTTGACCACCTCTAGCCATATTCTTCAATCAGGTTTATCTATATAATAAAGCTTATATTTGACCTCCAGTTCTCTGTTTCCTATGTCTTATTTCTCAATTGCTTCCCAAACTTGGAAAAGAAGAATAGTTACCTATTCTATCAAAACCCTTCCCCCAAAAAAGAAAAACACAACAGCATATATTAAAAGATATTTTTCCTTTTAATTCCTAGCTAAATTTGTATGTGGAATTATGAAAAGATAGATGAAAAAGAATGATGCAAGAAAAGAGAAACAAATCCTATGTGCTAGTCATGGTCACTGAGATGGGAAAGAGGACTAGTTATTTCTTGTTTCTCCTCTGCTACCCAGAGAATAACTTGATGATCCCTACTACTAAGTCAAATGGTGCCCAAAAGATACCTTGCTTCAGTATGTGGTTTTACAGTTTGTGGGTCTTCAAGACAAGTATGTTACATTGTTTTATTACTCAGGACAACTAAAGTCATTACACAGAGCAGTGTTTCCTTCTAGCACTTTTACTCAATGACTGCTCTAAACCTCACCTGTTAAATATTCATTTGAGGGACCTCTTCATTCCTTTAACTTCTTTGGCCAGAAAATAAGAAAACATGTATGAAATAATTAAAGACATCTCAATGAGGTTAAGGTAAGAATTAAAGAAAATTGCTTAGTTCTTAAATACACCTAAAATAATGAGCCACAAAATCTCTGCTTTCTATGCACTCTCCAAATCATTCTGGTTTCTGGTGCCTGGGACAGGCTAAGATCAGCCTACACTGTAACTCAATTACCAGTCCACTAGTATCAGTTATGCACGATGAGACAACAATAATATTGGATGACAAGAGAGTCTGTGTTGGAGTGTAAAAAAGTTAAAAGGTCAGAAAGGTAAACAGAATCAGGGCTATTGAGAAATTTATAGGTCATTAAAAGGATTTTAAAAGCCATATGCTGTCTAGGAGGCAGCCAAGATAGAGATTGTAAGATGGGAGAAATATGATCTGTAGATCAAGTCCTAGTAACAACGCTGGCAGCAGCAGCATTCAAAACCATCTGCAGCCAGTTTAGCAAACAATCTGGAGTGCCACCAGGAACAAATTAAAATAGTCAGTCCTGAAAGAAATGAAAGCCTAGCATGGATGAGTGAAATGTTGCTTGCTGGAGAATGCAGAGCCTGTAGTCTTACAATATTCTAGAAACCATAAAAAGAATTTTTCACCACCAATGTAATATGGAGATTGAAAGTTAAATTGAGGGCCCTAAAAAGAAACATGCGTGGAAAAACTGCCTTTTGAGGCAATGAACATGAATCCCAATCCCATTGGTTCTGCTAGCATAACGTGCAGCTCAGTTGGGAAGGAACAAGGTTAACTCTGCCACAGTCTGTAAGGGACACTGCTCACCTGGTCAGCCTTAGAAGCACAATAATGTTGAGTTTTGGAGCCAGCAATTTGAATAATGCCCCTTGATAATACCTAAAGTGGACTTTTAGATCAGAACTATATTAAGACTGCAACTCGATTTGTTAACACTTGTTGAGAATGAACTCACATCATTCAGTAAACTTATATTGATTCTTAAATAGCAAGCAAAAGCAGAAGCAAACATACATGATCACTAACATTTACTAAATGCTTACTCTATAAGCCAACACAGTTCTATGTGCTTTATATAAAGTCTAAGGTCATTCTGACATCATGAAATACTGTTATGATTTACCTGTTTCCTTTAGGCTAAATGCCTGGTTGTCTTATAACTCCTCTTCCTAACCCTTCAATGACATTGCTCAGGGAGAAAAATCCATGCCCTGTCCTTTGCAATCATTGGAGCAGAGGATTCCTTAGAATAAGTATGGGTTTCTAGTATTGCAAGTTTACGTGTAGAAACTGATGAGACTAAATGTGCCTGATGATGAAACATTACCAGTGAAGTGATCATCCCCATTTTACAGATAAGAAAGCCAAGGAACCATGAAATTTAGTAGCTTGCACTTTAGTGCAGTGGTCCCTTAGTATTCAGGACCTCTCTTCCCCAACCCCATGGATACCAAAATCTGTGAATGTAAGTCCCTTACATAAAATTGTCTAGTATTTGCACATAACCTATGCAAATCCTCCCATATACTTTAAATCATCTGTAGATTATTTATAATCACTAATACCATGTAAACTCTGTGTAGACAGTTGCAAATACAATGTAAATGCTATGTAAATAGTTGTCAGCACAGGGCAAACTCAAGTTTTGTTTTTTGGAACTTTCTAGAAATTTTTTTTCCAAATATTTTTGATCCACGGTTGGTTGAATAAGGGCCAACTATGTGTTGCTGGGCCAGAATTTGAACTCTGCTGCTTAAAAATCTTATACAAATCTAACCTCATAGTGGTTCTGCATTGTCGTTGAGTTCCTCTTGAGCCAACTACTCAACCTCTCTCCCTCTTTTTCTGTTCCCCCTTGTGAATGATAAATATTGCTTACCATATCAATAAACAAATCATGTTGCAGCCATCAAGCCATAACATTACAGCTGCCCTGGGAAGTTAGCCCTGAGGAGACTCAGGAAGAGAAAGAACAGGATACTGGCCCCAGATAGCTGAGGTGCATATCAAAGTAATGATTTCAGTGAGTCCAGACTCTTGCATCTTCCCATACATAGAAAAAGAGCTAAATTCCTTAACCTGAGATATCTGGTTTTCTTTAATTAACAGTGACTCTTTTGATGTTCTGACTACCTGGTCTTTGTTGCAGAAACTCTTATATATCCTGGCTTCCCCCTTGCCTCCACAGAGCAGTCTCTAAGAGCTATCTGAGATGCTGTGTCCCGGGCTTAACTCCTCAGTTTTGTCCATTGAATAAAACATAATTCTCAACTTTTAGGTTGTGCATTTTTTTCAGTCAACACCCATTACTCATTATATAAATTTAGAAACTAATGCTATCCTTCAGTATCTATCTGAAATTGTTCACAATTCAGAACTTTTAAAGACAAAACGCCCCGCAGGGAGATTTAAACACCTCCAGCTCTCCGTCTCATTTCTGCAATGTTAGAACTCCTATGCTCATTCTAAGAAGTTGTCAGCTCTAGTTGCTTGCAAAGAGCCTTGTATAGCCTTTTTTCTCTCTTGGTAATGTCACTGAGGAGTTAGGGAGAGAAGTAAATAATAATAAATAATAAATAAATTTGGCAGTACAAGCATACCTCATTTTATTGCACTTCGCTTCATTGTATTTCACAGATACTGCATTTTTTTACAAATTAAAGGTTTGTGCCAACCTTGCTTCAGCAAGTCTATTGGCACCATTTTTCCAACAGCATTTGCTCACTTATGTCTTTGGGTCTCATTTTGATAATTTTTTTGATAATTCTCACAATATTTCACATTTATTATTTATTTCATACTTTATTATTTCACACTTTATTATTATTATATTTGTTATGGTGATGTGTAATCAGTGATCTTTGATGTTATTACTACTACTCACTGAAGGCTCAGATGATGGTTAACATTCTTTAGCAATAAAGTATTTTTTAATTAAGGTATGCACATTGTTTTGTTTAGGCATAATGCTATTGCGCATATAGTAGACTATAGTATAGTGTAAACATAACTTTTATATGCACTAGGAAGTCCCCAAATTCATCTGACTCACTTTATTGCAGTGGTCTGGAAAAGAACCTGCAATATCTCTGAGGTATGCCTATAATAACTTTCTATTTGAGCTCTGCCTAAAAAAGTTTTATCCCACTGTATTGACCTCTTAAAAGTGTTAAGGATAATTTCTGTGTTATACTCATAAAGTCTATCCCCCTTTACTTCAGGAAAGAGTTACGAGTGTTGACCAGCAGCACCATCCTGGTATTTAACATTTAAGGCTCACTGTGTTGGCTTCACTTGCAGGCTCCAAAAGATCAACTGTGAATCATGGGAGATTTGCAAGTGGGCTTAAACTTCCTCAGAAATAACCCTCACCCAAGCACAAATGGACAAGGATACATTAACTACAAAATGGTAATATTTGGTTACACCACAGCACAACCAGTGAAAAATTAGATGAATATTTGAAGGTTTTTTTTGTTTTACCATGATTCTCAGAAGAGGAACAGTAACAGGAAAAATCCATCTGCGAGGAAGCCAGATTTTATATGTAAATTCTGAGAAAGATTCAAAAGTCGGTTAAGATTTGCATATGATTTTGATATTTTAAGTAGGATGGGTGCCTTGTAAATTTGCTCTAAAATATGGTTAAGAGATTATTCTAACTTTGAAGATTACTGTTAAAACTGCATCTTGAGCCTAATTTATGATTGAGGAAGGACATTCTGATATTCTAAAAAAATGTAAAGTATCAAATTTACATACAGAGGTGTATTACTGACATTGATAGCAATTGATCCTGTGAATAAAGTTTACAATAGTCGTGAAGCTATTTTTGTCTTTATCACCTCTTTACACATCAGACATAATATGGACTAGAATTAAGTGTTTTAATAGCTAATTCAATAGAATACCACTGATGATTATTCCATTAAACTAAATACTAACTGCTGGTTCCCTAGTTTATACAAAATTTCACAGCAAAGGAAGAAACTAGGAAATGGGATGGAAATAAACTGAAACAAAAAGAGTAGAAGTCATGTATTCAAAGCTTAAATTTGCTAGGCACATTCTAAATATTTTTACATTCGGTATTCATTTGATTGACACTGCACTATTAATGGCCCTTTAGAGAAGAGGACTCCAACTATAGTAGCCAATGGGCAACAGGAAATTACCACTTAAAAGCATAAAAGTAGACTAGTACTATAAATGTTCAAGTCAGTGCTTTAGGGTTCAGGATTTTGACATATTCTGTAGATGGCATTATTGTTTCCTGAAGGAATATCTAAATGTTTATTTCAGTATTTTTTTTCAAGAAATATTTTCACATTCTCATAAATGCCAGAGATTTCATATACAAATACATAATCATATGTATGTAAATATACATATACATATACTCTGAAAATAACTGACATTTATATTAACCATTCAAAAAGTTGGGCAAATTTGAAAACTTGTGCATATATGTTCATAGCAACATTATTCATAGTAGCAAAAAATGGAAACAACTCAAATGTTTATCAACTGATAATGGATAAATGAAATATAGTATGCTCATACAATAGAATATTATTCAGCAATAAAATATAATTAAGTATTGATACATGCTACATGAACCTTGGAAACATTAAGATAAGTGAAAGAATGATAGTCATAAAAAAGCATGATGTATATTTCCATTTATATGAAATGTCTAGAATAAACAAATTTATGGAGACAGAAAGTAGCTTAGTGATTCCAGGTAGTAGGGAATAGGGAGTGACTACTAATGGGTATGGGGTG
Source organism: Eubalaena glacialis (assembly GCF_028564815.1). Lineage (NCBI taxonomy): Eukaryota > Metazoa > Chordata > Mammalia > Artiodactyla > Balaenidae > Eubalaena > Eubalaena glacialis. The sequence continues at coordinate 43,653,731 of NC_083732.1, read as the reverse complement.
ATAAAATATTATAAAAATAGATAGTGGTAATGGTTGCATAAGTCTGTGAATATACTTAAAAAAACCCTCTGAGTTAAATACTGTAAAAAGGCAAGTTTTATGAAAAATGAATTACATCTCAATTAATTTATAAAAATATAACTATGATCACATTTAGAATAATATAAATTTGTCAATTCATGAAAGCAACATACATCGAGAAAATCATTGACTAGAGTCATGTGACATATAAAATTAGGACAATTTTGATGCAGTTCCAGTCTAGATGTTATTAATTTTAAGGGTAGATAACTGATTATCAAAAAAGAGAATATGTGGGGCTTCCCTGGTGGTGCAGTGGTTGAGAATCAGCCTGCCAATGCAGGGGACGCGGGTTCGAGCCCTGGTCTGGGAGGATCCCACATACCGCGGAGCAACTGGGCCTGTGAGCCACAACTACTGAGCCTGCGCTCTAGAGCCCCCGAGACACAACTACCAAAGTCCGCGCGCCTGGGGCCCATGCTCCGCAAAGCGAGAGGCCACCACAATGAGAAGCCTGCGCACCACAGCGGGGAGTGGCCCCCGCTTGCTGCAACTAGAGAAAGCCCGCGTGTAGCAGCGAAGACCCAATGCAGCCAAAATTTAAATAAATGAATAAATAAATTTATAAAAAAAAAAAGAGAGAATATGTGACCAAATCAGCTCTCATAGGCAAATAATTGCCAATCTAGCTTAAAATTTGAGAGTCACTTTAGTAAGCAATTTAAAAATATTATTTATTATCTTTAGTAAACAAGACCATTCTTTCACGGTAAATGAAGAGAAATCCACTCAATCCAAAAATTAAGCTAATATAAATATATTCTGTCTTTTATAAGAAGGTGTTAATTTTACTCTCACAGGTAAATCTATTTTAAAAAGACCCAAATAATACTATCTGTGACTCTTTAGAATAGGACATGGTGCCCAAGAAGAGGACTTATATTCAGCTGGTACCACTGGTATGACCATACTAGTGGTTAAAATAGTGAAATAGTCTGTACTTTCTGGTAAATAGCCTCTACCTCTAGCCTCTTAGTGCCTCCCTGCTTTCCAGTTGACCTGAACTGTACCCTAGATTCCAGCCTCAGATCTCTGTATAAAGCAAGTATAGGATAGAAAATCTGGTGTCCATACAATGCAGTTGTAAATAGTCAGAATATAACACCTGATTAGAAATAATAATCTGGCAAAAGCAACAGCTAATCAAAGCATAGCATTTATAGCTTATAAATTGCTTCCACACATTTTTTAAATTAAAGCATAGTTGATTTACAATATTATATTAGTTTCAGGTGTACAACATAGTGATTCCTGTAATGCAAAGTTGTTTCAACAAATGAAAATCAATCAATGTCATACATCACATTAACACAATTAAAAACAAGATCATCTCAATTGACAAAATTCAACACTGTTTCATAGTCATGACATTCAGCAAATTAGGAAGAAAATTACCTCGTAATACATAATAAAGGTCATCTATGAATAACCCACAGATAACATCAAATTCTATGATGCAACTAAAGCTTTTCTTTTAAAAACAGGAACAAGATAAGGATGCCCATGTTTGCTACCTCTATTCAACACAGTACTGAAAGTCCTAATCAGAGCAATCAGGTAAGAAAAATAAATACAAGTAATCCAAATTGGAAAGGAAAATATTTATAAAATTATCTCTGTAGAGGGAATGATCTCATATGTACCAATACTAATGATTCCACATTTTTTAAAAAAGCTGTTAAAACTAATTTAAAAATTCACCATTCACTTATGAACATACAAAAATCAACATCAACACAATTTCATTTTTTTACATGTAGTTGTCCAGTTTTCCCAGCACCATTTATTGAAGAGACTGTCTTTCCTCCATTTAACACCACACACAAAAATAAACTCAAAATGGATTAAAGACCTAAATGTAAGACCGGACACTATAAAACTGTTAGAGGAAAACATAGGCAGAACACTCTGTGACATAAATCGCAGCAATATCTTTTTCAATCCATCTCCCAGAGTAATGGAAATAAAAACAAAAATAAAAAAATGGGACCTAATTAAACTCAAAAGCTTTGGCACAACAAGGGAAACCATAAATGAAACGAAAAGAAAACCCACGGAATGGGAGAAAATATTTGCAAATTAAGCAACTGATAAGGGATTAATCTCCAAAATATACAAACAGCTCATGCAGCTCAATATCAAAAAAACAAAGAACCCATTCAAAAAATGGTCAGAAGATCTAAACAGACATTTCTCCAAAGAAGACATACAGATGGCCAAGATGCACATGAAACTGTGCTCAGCATCACTAATTTTTAGAGAAAATGCAAATCAAAACTACAATGAGGTGTCACCTCACACCAATTAGAATGGCTATCATCAAAAAATCTACAAACAGTAAATGCTGGAGAAGGTGTGGAGAAAAGGTAACCTTCCTACGCTGTTGGTGGGAATGTAAATTGGGACAGTCACTATGGAGAACAGTATGGAGATTCCTTAAAAATCTAAAAATAAAGCTACCATATTATCCAGCAATCCCACTCCTGGGCATATATCCAGAGAAAACCATAATTTGAAAGGATACATGCACCCCAATGTTCATTGTGGCACTATTTACAATAGCCAGGACATGGAAGCAACCTAAATGTCCATCAACAGAAGAATGGATAAATAAGATGTGGTACATATATACAATGGAATATTACTCAGCCATAAAAGAATGAAATAATGCCATTTGCAGCAACATAGGTGGACCTAGAGATTGTCATACTGAGTGGAGTAAGTCAGACACAGAAAGACAAATATCATATGATACCACTTACATGTGGAATCTAAAAAAAAACGGGTACAAATGAACTTATTTACAAAACAGAAGTAGAGTCACGGCTATAGAAAACAAACTTATGGTTACCAGGGAATAAGGGGTGGAGGGATAAATTGGGAGATTGGGATTGACATATACCCACTACTATATATAAAATAGATAACTAATAAGAACCTACTGTATAGCACAGGGAACTCCATTCAATACTCTGTAATGACCTATATGGGAATAGAATCTAAGAAGAGAGTGGATATATGTATATGTATAACTGACTCGCTTTGCTGTACAGCAGAAACTAAGAAACATTGTAAATTAACTATACTCCAATAAAAAATATTAGATAATAAAAAAATCAACACAAAAAATCAGTTGTGCTTCTGTACACTAACAATGAATAATCTGAAAAGGAAATTAAGAAAACAATTCCATTTACAATAATATTGAAAAGAATAAGATACCTAAGAATTAACCACGATGATGAAGACTTGTACATTGAAAACTATAAAGCATTACTGAAGGAAATTAAAGAAGACAAATAAAAAGAAAAGCATCCTGGATTTATGGATTGGAAGACTTAATATTGTTAAGAAACCAATGCTACCCAAAATGATCTACAGATCCACTGAAATCCTTATCAAAACCCAATGACTTTTTTTTTTTGCAGAAATTGAAAAATCCACCCTAAAATTCATATGGAATATTAAGGGATCCTTAATAGCCAAACTAACCTAAAAAAAGAGCAAAGCTGGATTTCAAAACTTACTACAAAGCTACAGTAATCAGAAGAGTGGGTTACAGGCATAAAGGCAGACATATAGACCAGTGGAATAGAATGGAGAGCTCAGAAATAAACCCTCACATTTATCTGCTCTGTCAAAACTTCCACTCTTAGAAAATATCCCTGGGTTAAAATAGTCCATAACATTTATTTATACTTTTGGTTTACAGGATTAATACATAAAAATACATCCATGTTTTATTGGTCCAATAACTGTGTTGTGACTATATTGCCAATAATAACCTTTCTTGTCTCAGTAGTCTAGCTGGTAATGGTATACAGGGTCAGATAGATGGGTCAGGGTTCAAATCTTGCAGAAGAGTGGGATTTATATTAACTATGTGTACCAAGGAAGAGTTCTATGGTTAGAGAAATACACAGAGGACAAGTTGAGAAAGGGATCTCATGATGCATGTTGTGTTAATACAGGCATACCTTGGAGATATTGTGGGTTTGGTTCCAGACCACTGCAATAAAGTGAATATTGCAATAAAGTAAGTCACAGGTTTTTTTCAGTTTCCTAGTGCATATGAAAGTAATATTTTACATTATGGTGTAGTTTATTAAGTGTGTAATAGCATTATTTCTAAAAAACAATGTGATACCTTAATTTAAAAACATTTTATTACTAAAAAAATGCTAACCAGGATTTCCCTGGTGGCACAGTGGTTAAGGATCTACCTGCCAATGCAGGGGACACGGATTCGAGCCCTGGTCCGGGAAGATCCCACATGCCGCGGAGCAACTAAACCTGTGCGCCACAACTACTGAGCCTGTGCTATAGAGCTACAACTACTGAAGCCTGCGCACTTAGAGCCTGTGCTCCGCAACAAGAGAAGCCACCACAATGAAAGCCTGCGCACCGCAACGAAGAGTAGCCCCTGCTCACTGCAACTAGAGAAAGCCCGCGCACAGCAATGAAGACCCAACGTAGCCATAAATAAATAAATAAATAAATGTACTTAAAAAAATGCTAACCATCATCTGAGTCGTTAGCAAGTCACAGTGGTTTTGCTGGTGGAGGATCTTGCCTCCATGCTGATGGCTGCTGACTCATCAGGGTTGTGGTTGCTGAAGGTTGGGGTAGCTGTAGCAATTCCTTAAAATGAGGCAACAAGGAAGTTTGTCACATCAATTGATTCTTCCTTTCACAAACAAGTATTCTGTAGCATGCAATGATACTTGATAGCATTTTACCCACAGTAAAGTTTCTTTCAAAATTGGAGTCAATCTTCTCAAATCCTGTTGCTGCTTTATCAACTAAGTTCATGTAATATTTTAAATCTTTTGTTGTCATTCCAACGATCTTCACAGCATCTTCACCAGGAGAAAATAACATCTCAAGAAACCACTTTCTTTGCTCATCCATAAGAAGCAACTCTTCATCCATTCAATTTTTACCATGAGATTGCAACAGTTCAGTCACATCTTCAGGCTCCATTTCTAATACTAGTTCTCTTGCTATCTCCACCACATCTGCAATTACTTCATCCACTGAAGTGTTGAACCCCTCAAAGTCATCCATAAGGGTTGGAATCAACCTCTTTCAAACTCCTGTAATGTTGATATTTTGATCCCTTCCTATGAATCGCAAATGTTCTTAACGGCATCTAGAATGGTGAATCCTTTCCAGATGTTTTCAACTTACTTTGTACATATCCATCAGAGGAATCACTATCTATGGGAGCTATAGCTTTACAAAATATCTACCTTAAGTAATAAGACCTTAAAGTCAAAATTACTCCTTAATCCATGGGCTTCAGAATGGATATTGTATTATCATGTATGAAAATAACATGAATCTCATGGTCCATCTCCACAAGAGCTCTTGGGTGACCCAGTGTACTGTCAATAAGCAGTAATATTTTGAAAGAAATCTTTGTTTCTGAGCAGTAGCTCTCAACAGTAGGCTTAAAATATTCAGTAAACCATGTTGTAAACAAATGTGCTTTGTTTGTTCTAGTTTTAGAGCAGAGTGGATTCAGCAGAATTCTTAAGGCTCTAAGATTTTCAGAATGGTAAATGAGCCTTGGCTTCAACTTAAAAGTCACCAGCTGCATTATGCACTACCAAGAGAGTCAACCTATCCTTTGATGCTCTGAAGACAAGCATTGACTTCTCTCCCCTCCCTATGAAAGTCCTAGATGGTATCTTCTTCCAGTATAAAGCTGTTTTGTCTACATTGAAAATCTATTAATTAGTGTAGCCACATTCATTAATTATCTTAACTAGATCTTCTGTATAACTTGGTGCAGATTCTACATCAGCATTTGCTGCTTCCCCTTACACTTTTATGTTATGGAGATGGCCTCTTTCCTTAAACTACGTGAACCAACCTCTGCTAGCTTCAAACTTTTCGTCTGCAGCTTCCTCACCTCTCTCAACCTTCGTAAAATTGAAGAGTTAGGGCCTTTCTCTGGATTAGGTTTTGGCTTAAGGGAATGTTGTGGCTGTTTTGATTCTTCTATCTAGACCATTAAACTTTCTCCAAATCAGCAACAAGGCTGTTTCGCTTTCATATCATTCATGTGTTCACTGGAGTAGCACTTTTAATTTACTTCAAGAACTTTTCCTTGGCTAACTATTTGGTGCAAGAGGCTTAGCTTTCAGCCTATCTCAGCTTTCAATATGACTTCCTAAGGCATGGTTTCTAGCTTTTGATTTAAAGTGAATGATGTGTGCCTCTTCCTTTCACCCGAACACTTAGAGGCCATTGTAGGCTTATTAACTGACCTAATTTCAATGTTGTTGTGTCTCAGAAAGTAGGGAGGCTTAAGGAGAGGGAAAGAGATGGGGAAGGGTTGGTCATTGGAGCAGTCAGAATAAACGCATCTATTGATTAAGTGTGTCATTTTATGTGGCACAGTTCAAGGCACCCCAAAACAATTACCAAATAACATCAAAGATCACTGATCACAGATTACCATAACAAATATAATGAAAAAGTTTGAAATATTGTGAGAATTACCAAAATGAGACACAGAGATATGAAGTGAGCAAATGCTTTTGGAAAAATGGTGCCAATAGACTTGCTCAAAGCAGGTTTGCCACAAACCTTCAATTTGTAAAAAAACACAATTATCTGGGAAGTGCAGTAAAACAAGTTATGTCACTGGGTATTTGGTTGGATGTGGCTGGGTTGTTCCATGAGGGAAGAGTTTGAAAAGAGAAGCTTGGTGAAACACTATAAAAAACAGGTGGCGAACGTGTTAATGTAGGCTCTTTACAAAGCGTCTTGCTTGTTTGGGAGCAATGAGATCAAGTGTTGTAACCAAGCAGGACACATCATCCCCACCCTGCCATGTCCTCCACATTGTCTGTAGAAAAACTTTAGCCTCCTAGGACTTCCCCAAGTTCAATGAGTAAATTTATTCAGAGAAGTGAGAAAATGCATAAGGAAAGGAAAACAGTCAAGCAAGACAAAATAATAATTGTTTTGCCAATAAACAAAGTCAAGGACCTTTAGTTCCTCCTCAAGGGCTATAGATAATATTCTGAGCCATATCCTTTTAGCTGCTTTACAGATAGTGAAACCCCCACCAGGTGGAAGAAGTTAACTGTATGCTGCCCACAAGCATGTAGAACCCAGACCAGTTGGAACCAGAAAGTTGATGGTGTTGATTCCCAATTATCTCACCACCAACCAGATAGAAGAATGTACACAAGCCGATCTTGCACCCCACAACCCCTCTTCCCTCACCCTCTCTTTAAAAACCTTTCTCTGAAAGTCTTTGGGCAGTTCAGGCCTTTTAAGCACTAGCTACCTAGACTCCTTGCTTGGTACCCTGCAATAAACCCTGCACTTTCCTTCACCACACCCAGTGTCAGTAGATTGGTTTTACTGTGCATGGGCAAATGGACTCAAGTTTGGTTCGGTAACAGTGTGGCTCTCTACCACTTAGTGGTTGGGTGTAGTGGCACCATAATGGGGATACTGAGCATCTAATTAACCCCCCTACAACTATCCCATCTCCCAGAGTTAATAGGTGATGTTTCCCTTGAATTGTTGTTATATAGAGGTATGAGAGCTATAGACCACAAGAAGTATGGGCTGCTATTTGGAGAGGTTTTAGTAGGTATGACTCTCACACTTACCTGTCCTTGGCTGGTGCTTACCTACTGGCTGATCCAGCCCCACTGAATGAGGTATCAATTTCATAAGATATAAGTAATGTTTTTCCTACCTTTAAATCAGTGACCATTGGTCAGAAAGCTACAAAAGAAAAAAAATGACCCTTCTCCTGTTGCTTGGCAATATGATATCTTTATTTGAAAATTCTCAGCAGAATGTGGTAGAAATAGTATACTCACAAAAAGAAAAGCCAGTGCTATGTTATAGTGGGTTTTGTTACTATTTCCATTCCTTTAACAAAGATAAAAGTGAAAGGTGCTGGTGCTGTAAAAAGATGAGAATCTGCAACGTCCAATGTACAACTAATCAAGATTTGGATAACGTTATAGCCATTCAAAATGGGACAGGAAAATATGAGCACAACACTGAGGTTAAAGGGAAGTAAGGAAAACCATGAAAATCTTAAGACAACATTTGGAAGAACCAAATGCAACACCATCACAGGTACTTTGAAGAACTCTTTGTGATATTCAGATGCTATAGGAAAGAAACTGATTAAAGAAGCAAGTAAATAGAACTCAAAATAAACATCAACCTCAAAACCCAACTTCATTGTATGGAATTGAAATTCCAGAGGAGTATAATTCCAGACACAGAGAACAATTTCTTATGCATTATTCCAGTGCTTGAGATGACAAAAGAATTCTTATTTACACAACTCATGACAATATACGACATTAAGTGCCAGTACCTCATTATTCAGTGATGGCAACTTCAAGATGACACCAACAGAGTTCACTCAGTTATTTACTATTCATGCTGTAGTGTTGGGTTATACTATGCCATTGATTTATGCATTAACAATGGAAATGCGAGACGACACTTACAGATACATATATATATATATATATATTTCATATATATATATGAAAGTTCTTGAATTTGCATGGGAAAGAAATCTTGATGTTAACTTTTCACTGTGTGTGATGAATTTCAAGATTGCAAATATGAATGCAATCTCAAATGCAATTTTACTATTCCTACCAAATGCACAAGTAAAAATGCTTGTTTCACTTTTCACAATCATTTTGACAAAAAATATCTTCTTTGGGTCTAACACATGAGTGTATGACAATGGAAAGTAACATTGTACATGTGCATACACATTGTTTAGACTTCCACTTATGTCTTTGGAAGATGTAACTGAAACTTTTGAGTATATTGTGGAGAATGCAGAAGAAAATTTAGATGACCTGATGGATTATGTTGAGAGAGTGTATGTCCATGGAAGGTATGGCAGAGAGAGAAGAGAAGAAGCTCCAAGATTTCCACCAGAAACTTTGAATGTTTATACATCAGTACTGAACAGTGATCACAAGATGAACAATGCAATGGAAGACTAGCATAGCAAATTTCAAAAGCTGATGGTAGTGCATCATCTCTTAATGTGTCCTCACATAGTTTTCCTTTGTATATGCACACTCCTGGAGTCTCTTCTTTTAAGACCACAGTCCTATTGGATTAGGGCCCCATCCATATGACCTTATTTATCCTTAATTACCTCATTAACGGCCTTATCTCCAAGTACAGTCACATTGGGTGTTATGACTTCCACACATGAATTTTGGGAGGACACCAGTTCATAACAGACTCTTACTTACCTTCACAAACCACCCCATGGCACCATCTTCTCAAATTGCTGACCAAATTCTATCAAACAATTCTTATGCTATCAACCTTAAAAAATTACTTCTTATTTGGTAATAAAGTAACCATGATTATGTTGCCAACTAACTAGAAATTTTCAAGATAGTAAATTAGTTGAAAATACAGTGTATAGTTGTTCTATGAGGAAAGAATGCAAATTCAGTCATTCAATAAGAAAGCACAGAGTGTTACACCTTTGCACAGTAACACATCCATCAGACCAGATAACTGCATATTCATGCATCATTTGGTCTGTCAAATAAAATTGCTATAACAAGACATTAATGTAGACTGCTTTGAAACTAAATACTTCATTTCAATAAATGTCTTGGTTTCTGCTATGATTCCATCTTACAATGCAATAACATTTTATTTGATCCACACCCTATCCCTCTAATATTCTCTGTTAATTAAAGTTTAATTGATTGATTAGATAGACAAAACAGATGCTTCTTCAGATCCATAGATTGTATACTTCAAGCTTATTTTCAGTCTTTGTCAGTTTTTATGTCTAGCTTTCAAAAAATGGTAGGTTGCTATCCTGTTGGTACATTGCTACATATTGTGCTTCATCTGAGTCACATTGACCTGAGGTTCATAGACACTGACTCACTCTTGTCACTTAGGACCTATTTAGGTTTTTTTGCCCACCCCAAATATTTAAAAATACTAAAGATATTATTCATCATATCCATTATGAAACTCTGGATTTGACAGTTGATGTTAGCCAGTTATTTATATTAATATAGGTAAATTTTTTAAATTTACTTATTGAAAGGAATAAATACAGAAAATGATACTTTTCACAATTGACTTCTCACTATTGCAGCAAACTAAAAATATTTCTTTCTGGATGATTAAGTTTTTTGGGAAAAAATTTTAATGTTTTTTATGTGTTTATCTTATATAAGATAATTTTTACTTTGTAACAAAACCAACATTACCACTAATAAAACATTGTTCTTTTATTAAATTTTAGAGTATTGATAACAGATGCTTGCTGATCAAATAGTTTATTCACTTGGTTCCTAAGAAATTATTTGATACTTCTGGAATGTCCTATTATCACAGAGAAATACCTAACAATGCATGCATATTACAATGATGGGCAAATTGAAGAAATTTGATAGGTAGTAATAATTATAATAAAAATAATGATTAAGATTCAAGGAAAACATGATTTTCCATATAAAAGTGGATACAATTCCTGTATTTAATCAGAAATCACTCAACATACAATTATTGAGTGCCTACTATGTGCAACTCTCAGCAATAATCTCTGAGAATAAATAGTGCATGAAACAAAAACTATAGAGATAGTTAACACAAAAAGAAGGCTCTTTTCTTCTGTTTACAGATTCTTTGGAACCCTATTTGCCCACATACAACATAAATTCAATTTGCATGATTTATAGCATAATACTTTGAGTGGGATTTTTTTTTCCTTCAGTACTCCATGACCACCCCTAATGCAAAATTACTACTAATATCTATTTCTTTCATATATGGTTCCATCATTGCTGGAAAATGTTAAAGACAAAGAGATCTGTTCCTGAATTCTTCTTGAGAATTCTGAAATTTGGCTCACTATTCTTCATTTACTCCTCCAGCACTTCCTAGAAGAGAAAAATAGAAGTTGTTGGCCAAAGGCAAGAATATAAAGTTAGGAAGAAGTTGTGCTCTTTCAACTCTTTTTAGCTCACTGGTATTTCACATACATTAAAAAAAAGAGAGAGACAGATAAAAGAAAAATGACAAGAGAAAGGAAGGAAAAGAAAAACCACTATGGTAGCCCAGTTAAAAAAGTTTGAGAACAGTCAGCTCTGTCACAGTTTTTCTTTGAGAAATTGAGAAAAGGAAGGTCAAAAAGGAAAAAGTTTCCATTCAATGTTGTTTTGTAAATGGATTTCCCAAAGATTTTTCAGCTTTCCTAGAGGAAAGAATCAGAGTTCATTGATTCAAATGGTCATCTCTGCCTATGGGATTAAAATCAGATGAACCTAGATCTTTTTCTTGGCTAAAAACCTCAAAAGAAAGGAGAAGGGATACAATGGTGGTTGACTACAGATGAGAAAAAGAACTGGTTTGATTCACAGCTTTTCTGTAGTTCAATGAAGAAAATTTTCTATTATTATTCCCTGAACTCAGCGCTGTATTGTATTACCAGGCTAAAATTATCTTTAGATTTGCTAATATATATATATATATATATATATATATATATATATATATATATATATATATATATATATATATACATGAATGTTTCTATTAGAATTAAAATGCTCTTTGCAATTATTTGATATCAATCTAGTTGGCTAGAATTATACACATCTATTTATCAATTTGGAGATTAATCTCAAGTAAAATAAAATAACATTAAATTACTAAAATTATTGCTTTGTGTTGGTTGAAGTGAACAATGCAAGATAATTTGAAAATGAAATGCAGAGGCTGTCTGGTGCAATTTCATACAAACTGACTTAGAGTTTTGTTTTGAATATTAGGAAACTCACCTAAACTGGGAAACTACAGAGCTTTTTATGAACAATTGTGTATAGGTACATCAATTTATTATTGTTGATCTTTGGAAAATGAATATGAAGCTTAACTCAGGTGATTATACATACCAAATTTGAAGGTGATAATCATAAGAGTATTTACCATGAAAACTTTGCCTCAAGACTTGGATGAGTCTCCACTGGATTGCTTCTGTTAATATCAATCTCACTTCACAATGCCTAGAAACCCATGTCCTAAAGGAGATCTCCTTTTGGTTTTATTCCCATTTATTTTGTTAACTTACATTTTTGACAAATACTATAAATTGACTTATTATACCTTCTATAAAATGGAAACAATAGCATTTGTTCTTTTCTTTGTTCCCATAGCATATATATAAAGTGATAATATGGAGCGTTTCTATAAGTACTTCCAAAAAATTGATAAGACTTCTCCCTGGGCACAAAAATAATCCTCCTTCAAAATAGTAAGCATAAATTGTAAAATCACCCATGATTTAACAAATATTAATTGTGCACTTTCTCTATCTCAGACACTGTGATCAATGACATAAAAATGAAGAAGGCACTGTCCCTTTTCTCAAAAATTTTACCACCTAATAAGGGAAATAAATAAATATAAAGTGGTAAATTCTGTATCTATGGTAAGGCCCCCAAAGCATAATGGTCAGTCTAATCTGAAGGTATCAAGAAGTAACTTGGTAAGATTTGATGTTTAAATAGAGTCTTGAAGGATGATTCTTCAAGCTCATCCACAAAAAATGAGGAGGAATTCTGTGTGCAAAGACACAGTGACATGAGATGGGAGTGTGTGAATGTGGTGCAGTATGGCTAAACATTAAATGTATGTGTGAGGATTATATGAATCAGTAATCTTTTGATTGCAAGAGAAAGAAATACAGCTCAAATGAACTTAAACATATAAGGAAAATCTGTTGATTTAAATAAATAAACTACAAAAAGACAAAGGTATTCTTTAAGACAATGGGATCCAGAGGCACAACTTCTATTAGGACTCAGTTTCTCCATCTTTGTCTCTAATCTCTTCTTTGTTTGTTATCTTATGGTTTCTTCCTTTCCACTATGCAGGGCTTTCTCTACAGTGTAAAGAACACAAGCACTGGGAGTTCGAGATTCACATCCTAACCTAACATCAAGAGAGAAGAAAGCTTTTTTCTTTCTTCCAGCTACAGAATAAGAATTTCCAGGGAAGGAGTAATAATAAAATAGGGCAGTGTGAGTCTTATAAAAGGGAGCAAATATAATAGCTACAACCTTATTACAGATAAGATAGGTCATAGATCATTGAGAATTCTTTATGCTATACAAAGTTTGGTTTTCATCCTTTATCTTAAAGGACACCAGTGAAGGGTTTTAAATAGAGGAGTAATAGATCAGGTTTCTATACTTAAATCACAGAGCATGATAGGGTAAAAAGAGAGAGGGCAGGATGACAGGAGGTGGTTGCCTTGATCTATATGTGAGATGATAATGGCTTGATTTAGAATAATAGCAGTAGTAGTCTAGGAGAAATGGAGTAAATAGGAACTAGTATTCACTAGTCATAGGTGTTTGAGAAGGAAAGTTGTATGGAATGACAAGAAGATTTCTGGTTTGTGTGCTAGGTAAATAATGGCACTGTTAACCAGAATGAGAACTATGCAAAGAGGAAAGAGGTTCATTTTGAATAACTTGAGGATTATGTGTGATATCGAGGTGATGTCCAGCAGCATCTTGATTATCTAAGTCTAGAGCTCAGGAGACAAGTCAGCTAAGCTGGGAATATAAAGTTGGGGGATATTCACATAGAAATGGTAGTTGAAGTCATAGAGGAGGCTGAGGCAGGCAAGAGAATACGTAAGGTGAGAAAAGAACAAAATACAATTGTTCCTTGATATTCATTGGGGACTCATGCCAGGACCCCATGCAGATACCAAAATCTGAAGATGCTCAAGCTCTTTATACAAAATGGTGTAGTATTTGCATATAACCTACACATATCCTCCCATATACTTTAAATTATCTCTAGATTACTTATAATACCTAATACAACGTAGATGCTATGTAAATAGTTGTAAACCCAAGGTAAATTTTGAGTAAATGGTTTCTGGTGCAGGGCAAATTCAAGTTTTGCTTTCTGAAACTTTCTGAATTTTTTTTTTTTCTTTGATTTGTGTTTGGTTGAATCTGCAGATGTGGCAACTGAGAATACAAACGGCATACTGCACAGAACACTATTGAATTAATGGATGACTGTGATGACTTTGTAAAGTGTCCACTTCACTGAACTATATTTCCTAGAATTCTCTTTTTTTGGTACATTTCCAGTTGAAGTGGACTGGTGATTCTCTTGCTAGAGATAAGGGAGCAGAATGGAGGTGACAGCTATTCTGTTTTGTGGCCAAATATGTGGAGAATATTCAATGTGTTCTTGAGGAGAATATCTATTCTGCTTTTGTTGGGTGGAATATTCTATATATGTCTATTAGGTTCAATTGTCTATAGTGTTGTTCATGTCCTCTGCTTATTGATCTTCTGTCTGATTGACCTATCCATTATTAAAAGTAGAGTATTGAAATATACTATTATTTTTTACTATTTCCCTTTTCAATTCTGTCAACGTTTGCTTCATATAGTTGGATGCTTTGCTATTTTCTTTTTTTTTTTCTTTTTTTTTTTTTTTTGAAAATCATCTTTTGTAATGCATGGCTGAGGGATTACATATACTTCTTTTTTTTTTTTTTTTTCCACACACACACACACTGTATTTTATTTTTACAAGAGATAAATAGACTGACACCAAGCATTGTACATGGATGACCACAACAAAAGCAACAATGATTGCAATTACCAAACATGAAACACACTCATACTATGTCATAATATTGACATTCAGTCCAGTAATCCTCCACTGTAACAACTCCTTTACTTTGCAGTGAAAATTGATTTGTATATTCTTTGCCTCTGAGTCCTTGTGGGATTTTTTTCTTTTTTTTTAAATTCAAACAGAAAGTCACAAAAATTATACTCATCCTCATCAGTTCACTCAGTCCCATGTAATTAATTTTTTTTTTTCATCTTGATCTTTTGTTAGCACTTTTATGAGCTCATCAGTTTTTCATTAGAGTTCTGAAAATACTTATTCATTCAGCTCAGCAGTACAGTCAGTTACCAGAAACCTGTACTTGTCAGAGTCTTTTCCATGAATTTCCTGAAGATGAAACCCTTTCATAGGAACGTATTTACAAAAGCATCAGAGTACACACAGAACTGTCTGTAAATGACAAAAGACTTAAAAATGACGACAGTTTAAAGATTTGATGAAAGTTCATAATAATGCAGTTGACAAGAAAATTAGTTATTTCTGAGATATACATTTTACAGTAATAACTAGGATTATGACTTATAACATTATACCAGAACATATAAGATTTTTAGAAATTTCATGTAATGTCTGAAACATTTATATTAACATATTTCCATACAGATAACCCAATGAAAGTTTAGTATTAGTTGTTTTGTTTGTTTGTTTATACTGCAGGTACTTATTAGTCATCAATTTTATACACATCAGTGTATACATGTCAATCCCAATCGCCCAATTCAGCACACCACCATCCCCACCCCACCGCAGTTTTCCCCCCTTGGTGTCCATATGTCTGTTCTCTACATCTGTGTCTCAACTTCTGCCCTGCAAACCGGCTCATCTGTACCATTTTTCTAGGTTCCACATACATGCGTTAATATACGACATTTGTTTTTCTCTTTCTGACTTACTTCACTCTGTATGACAGTCTCTAGATCCATCCACGTCTCAAGAAATGACTCAATTTCGTTCCTTTTTATGGCTGAGTAATATTCCATTGTATATATGTACCACAACTTCTTTATCCATTCATCTGTTGATGGGCATTTAGGTTGCTTCCATGACCTGGCTATTGTAAATAGTGCTGCAATGAACATTCGGGTGCATGTGTCTTTTTGAATTACGGTTTTCTCTGGGTATATGCCCAGTAGTGGGATTGCTGGGTCATATGGTAATTCTATTTTTAGTTTTTTAAGGAACCTCCATATTGTTCTCCATAGTGGCTGTATCAATTTACATTCCCACCAACAGTGCAAGAGGGTTCCCTTTTCTCCACACCCTCTCCAGCATTTGTTTTTTGTAGATTTTCTGATGATGCCCATTCTAACCGGTGTGAGGTGATACCTCATTGTAGTTTTGATTTGCATTTCTCTAATAATTAGTGATGTTGAGCAGCTTTTCATGTGCTTCGTGGCCGTCTGTATGTCTTCTTTGGAGAAATGTCTATTTAGGTCTTCTGGCCATTTTTGGATTGGGGTGTTTGTTTCTTTAATATTGAGCTGAATGAGCTGTTTATATATTTTGGAGATTAATCCTTTGTCCGTTAATTCGTTTGCAAATATTTTCTCCCATTCTGAGGGTTGTCTTTTCGTCTTGTTTATGGTTTTCTTTGCTGTGCAAAAGCTTTGAAGTTTCATTAGGTCCCATTTGTTTATTTTTGTTTTTATTTCCATTACTCTAGGAGGTGGATCAAAAAAGATCTTGCTGTGATTTATGTCAAAGAGTGTTCTTCCTATGTTTTCCTCTAAGGGTTTTATAGTGTCCAGTCTTACATTTAGGTCTCTAATCCATTTTGAGTTTATTTTTGTGTATGGTGTTAGGGAGTATTCTAATTTCATTCTTTTACATGTAGCTGTCCAGCTTTCCCAGCACCACTTATTGAAGAGACTGCCTTTTCTCCATTGTATATCTTTGCCTCCTTTGTCATAGATTAGTTGACCATAGGTGCGTGGGTTTATCTCTGGGCTTTCTATCTTGTTCCATTGATCTATGTTTCTGTTTTTGTGCCAGTACCATATTGTCTTGATTACTGTAGCTTTGTAGTATAGTCTGAAGTCAGGGAGTCTGATTCCTCCAGCTCCGTTTTTTTCTCTCAAGATTGCTTTGGCTATTCGGGGTCTTTTGTGTCTCCATACAAATTTTAAGATGATTTTTTCTAGCTCCGTAAAAAATGCCATTGGTAATTTGATAGGGATTGCATTGAATCTGTAGATTGCTTTGGGTAGTATAGTCATTTTCACAATATTGATTCTTCCAATCCAAGAACATGGTATATCTCTCCATCTGTTGGTATCATCTTTAATTTCTTTCATCAGTGTCTTATAGTTTTCTGCATACAGGTCTTTTGTCTCCCTAGGTAGGTTTATTCCTAGGTATTTTATTCTATTTGTTGCAATGGTAAATGGGAGTGTTTCCATAATTTCTCTTTCAGATTTTTCATCATTAGTGTATAGGAATACAAGAGATTTCTGTGCATTAATTTTGTATCCTGCAACTTTACCATATTCATTAATTAGCTCTAGCAGTTTTCTGGTGGCAGTTTTAGGATTCTCTATGTATAGTATCATGTCATCTGCAAACAGTGACAGTTTTACTTCTTCTTTTCCAATTTGTATTCCTTTTATTTCTTTTTCTTCTCTGATTGCCGTGGCTAGGACTTCCAGAACTAAGTTGAATAATAGTGGTGAGAGTGGACATCCTTGTCTCGTTCCTGATCTTAGAGGAAATGCTTTCAGTTTTTCACCGTTGAGAATGATGTTTGCTGTGGGTTTGTCATATATGGCCTTTATTATGTTGAGGTAGGTTCCCTCTATGCCCACTTTCTGGAGAGTTTTTATCATAAATGGGTGTTGAATTTTGTCAAAAGCTTTTTCTGCATCTATTGAGATGATCATATGGTTTTTATTCTTCAATTTGTTAATATGGTGTATCACATTGATTGATTTGTGTATATTGAAGAATCCTTGCATCCCTGGGATAAATCCCACTTGATCGTGGTGTATGATCCTTTTAATGTGTTGTTGGATTCTGTTTGCTAGTATTTTGTTGAGGATTTTTGCATCTATATTCATCAGTGATATTGGTCTGTAATTTTCTTTTTTTGTAGTGTCTTTGTCTGGTTTTGGTATCAGGGTGATGGTGGCCTCATAGAATGAGTTTGGGAGTGTTCCTTCCTCTGCAATTTTTTGGAAGAGTTTGAGAAGGATAGGTGTTAGCTCTTCTCTAAATGTTTGATAGAATTCACCTGTGAAGCCCTCTGGTCCTGGACTTTTGTTTGTTGGAAGATTTTTAATCACAGTTTCAATTTCATTACTTGTGATTGGTCTGTTCATATTTTCTGCTTCTTCCTGGTTCAGTCTTGGAAGGTTATACCTTTCTAAGAATTTGTCCATTTCTTCCAGGTTGTCCATTTTATTGGCATAAAGTTGTTTGTAGTAGTCTCTTAGGATGCTTTGTATTTCTGCGGTGTCTGTTGTAACTTCTCCTTTTTCATTTCTGATTTTATTGATTTGAGTCCTCTCCCTCTTTTTCTTGATGAGTCTGGCTAATGGCTTATCAATTTTGTTTATCTTCTCAAAGAACCAGCTTTTAGTTTTATTGATCTTTGCTATTGTTTTCTTTGTTTCTATTTCATTTATTTCCACTCTGATCTTTATGATTTCTTTCCTTCTGCTAACTTTGGGTTTTGTTTGTTCTTCTTTCTCTAGTTTCTTTAGGTGTAAGGTTAGATTGTTTACTTGAGATTTTTCTTGTTTCTTGAGGTAGGCTTGTATAGCTATAAACTTCCCTCTTAGAACTGCTTTTGCTGCATCCCATAGGTTTTGGGTTGTAGTGTTTTCATTGTCATTTGTCTCTAGGTATTTTTTAATTTCCTCTTTGATTTCTTCAGTGATCTCTTGGTTATTTAGTAACGTATTGTTTAGCCTCCATGTGTTTGTGTTTTTTACGTTTCTTCCCCTGTAATTCATTTCTAATCTCATAGCATTGTGGTCAGAAAAGATGCTTGATATGATTTCAATTTTCTTAAATTTATTGAGGCTTGATTTGTGACCCAAGATGTGATCTATCCTGGAGAATGTTCCGTGCGCACTTGAGAAGAACGTGTAATCTGCTGTTTTTGGATGGAATGTCCTATAAATATCAATTAAATCTATCTGGTCTATTGTGTCATTTAAAGCTTCTGTTTCCTTATTTATTTTCATTTTAGATGATCTGTCCATTGGTGTAAGTGAGGTGTTAAAGTCCCCCACTATTATTGTGTTACTGTCAATTTCCTCTTTTATAGCTGTTAGCAGTTGCCTTATGTATTGAGGTGCTCCTATGTTGGGTGCATATATATTTATAATTGTTATATCTTCTTCTTGGATTGATCCCTTGATCATTATGTAGTGTCCTTCCTTGTCTCTTGTAACATTCTTTATTTTAAAGTCTATTTTATCTGATATGAGTATAGCTACTCCAGCTTTCTTTTGATTTCCATTTGCATGGAATATCTTTTTCCATCCCCTCACTTTCAGTCTGTATGTGTCCCTAGGTCTGAAGTGGGTCTCTTGTAGACAGCATATATATGGGTCTTGTTTTTGTATCCATTCAGCAAGCCTGTGTCTTTTGGTTGGAGCATTTAATCCATTCACGTTTAAGGTAATTATCGATATGTATGTTCCTATGACCATTACCTTAATTGTTTTGGGTTTGTTTTTGTAGGTCCTTTTCTTCTCTTGTGTTTCCCACTTAGAGAAGTTCCTTTAACATTTGTTGTAGAGCTGGTTTGGTGGTGCTGAATTCTCTTAGCTTTTGCTTGTCTGTAAAGCTTTTGATTTCTCCATCAAATCTAAATGAGATCCTTGCCGGGTAGAGTAATCTTGGTTGTAGGTTCTTCCCTTTCATCACTTTAAGTATATCATGCCACTCCCTTCTGGCTTGTAGAGTTTCTGCTGAGAAATCAGCTGTTAACCTTATGGGAGTTCCCTTGTATGTTATTTGTCATTTTTCCCTTGCTGCTTTCAATAATTTTTCTTTGTCTTTAATTTTTGCCACTTTGATTACTATGTGTCTCGGCGTGCTTCTCCTTGGGTTTATCCTGTATGGGACTCTCTGCGCTTCCTGGACTTGGGTGGCTATTTCCTTTCCCATGTTAGGGAAGTTTTCGACTATAATCTCTTCAAATATTTTCTCTGGTCCTTTCTCTCTCTCTTCTCCTTCTGGGACCCCTATAATGCGAATGTTCTTGCATTTCATATTGTCCCAGAGGTCTCTTAGGCTGTCTTCATTTCTTTTCATTCTTTTTTCTTTAGTCTGTTCCGCAGCAGTGAATTCCACCATTCTGTCTTCCAGGTCACTTATCCGTTCTTCTGCCTCAGTTATTCTACTATTGATTCCTTCTAGTGTAGTTTTCATTTCAGTTATTGTATTGGTCATCTCTGTTTGTTTGTTCTTTAATTCTTCTAGGTCTTTGTTAATCATTTCTTGCATCTTCTCAATCTTTGCCTCCATTCTTATTCCAAGGTCCTGGATCATCTTCACTATCATTATTCTGAATTCTTTTTCTGGAAGGTTGCCTATCTCCACTTCATTTAGTTGTTTTTCTGGGGTTTTATCTTGTTCCTTCATCTGGTATATAGCCCTCTGCCTTTTCGTCTTGTCTATCTTTCTGTAAATGTGGTTTCTGTTCCACAGGCTGCAGGACTGTAGTTTTTCTTGCTTCTGCTGTCTGCCCTCTGGTGGTTGAGGCTATCTAAGAGGCTTGATGGGAGGCTCTGGAGGTGGGTAGAGCTGACTGTTGCTGTGGCGGTCAGAGCTCCGTAAAACTTTAATCCACTTGACTGTTGATGGGTGGGGCTGTGTTCCCTCCCTGTTGGTTGTTTTGCCTGAGGCAACCCAACACTGGAGCCTACCCGGGCTCTTTGGTGGGGCTAATGGCAGACTCTGGGAGGGCTCACGCCAAGGAGTACTTCCCAGAACCTCTGCTGCCAGTGTCCTTGTCCCCACGGTGAAACAGAGCCAGCCCCCGCCTCTGCAGGAGACCCCCCAACACCAGCAGTTATGTCTGGTTCAGTCTCCCCCAGGGTCACTGCTCCTTCCCCTGGGTCCTGATGCACAAACTATTTTGTGTGCGCCATCCAAGAGTGGGGTCTCTGTTTCCCCCAGTCCTGTCGAAGTCCTGCAATCAATTCCCACTAGGCTTCAATGTCTTATTCTCTATGAATTCCTCCTCCTGTTGCCGGACCCCCAGGTTGGGAAGCCTGACCTGGGGCTCAGAACGTTCACTCCAGTGGGTGGACTTCTGTGGTATAAGTGCTCGCCAGTCTGTGAGTCACCCACCCAGCAGTTATGGGATTTGATTTTACTCTGATTGCGCCCCTCCTACCGTCTCACTGTGGCTTCTCCTCTGTCCTTGGACGTGGGGTATCCTCCTTGGTGAAGTCCAGTGTCTTCCTGTCGATGATTGTCCAGCAGCCAGTTGTGATTCTGGTGCTCTCGCAAGAGGGAGTGAGAGCACGTCCTTCTATTCCGCCATCTTGGTTAATCTCCGCTATTTTCTATGTAAGTGTTTATAAGCATTATGTCTTCCTGGTGAATTGATTATATATGATTATATAATGTCCTTCTTTGTATCTTGTAATGGTTTTTGACTTAAAGTTTATTTTGTCTGCTATAAGTATATCCACTCCTACTCTTATTTGGTTACCATTTGCTTGGTATATCTTTTCCCATCCTTTTACTTTCAGCCTATGTATGTCCTTATATCTAGAGTGAGTCTCTTTTAAACAGCATATATCAATAGACCTTGTTTTTTCACCCATTCATACACTCTATGTCTTTTTATTGGAGAGTTTAAACGCTTTATATTTGAAGTAACTGGTGATAGGAAAGAAAACCTTATATTGTCATTTTGTTTATTGTTTTCTGTATGTTGTATAGCTATTTTGTCCCTCTTTTCCTCTCTTGCTGCCTTTCTTGTGTTTAATTGATTTTTTGTAAAGACAGACTTTGATTCCTTTCTTGTTTTCTTTTGGGCATCTTCTATAGGTATTTTCTTTGTGGTTACCATGTGGATTATATAAAACATATTATAGCTAAAACAATCTGTTTTAAACTGATAACAGCTTAACTACAGTGACATAACAACTCTACTCCTTTAAATTTTCCCCACTACTTTACGTTATCAATGTCACAAATTACATCTTTTTTAATATTTTTATCCATTAACATATTTTTATGAATATATTTTTATGTTTTTATAATTTAAATTCTATACGTGAACTGAAAATAATTTATGTACCACCACTACAATATTACAAGATTCTGTATTTGTCTATATATTTACCTTTACCAGGGAGATTTATATTTTCACATCCTTTTATGTTCTAGCCTAGGGTCTTTTATTTTAACTTGAAGGACTTCCTTTAGCAACCCTTGTAATGCATGCTTAGTGGTGATGAACTCCCTCAGCCTTTATCTTGGAAGTTCTTTATTTTTCCTTCATTTTTGAAGGTCAGTTTTGCCCCATATAGTATTCTTGGTGGGCAGGTTTTTTCTTTCAGTACTTCGACAATATCATCCCACTCCCTTCTGGCTTGTAATGTTTCTGCTGAGAAATCCTCTAATAATTTATGAGAGGACCCTTATATGTAACAAGTCACTTTTATTTTGATGCTTTCAAGATTCTTTGTCTTTAATTGTGTGTCTCATGCATTTATCCTTCTGAGTCGAATTACCGATGGGTACACTGAAAAATGAAATTCCTGGACTTACAAACCCAAGAGCAAGACCATACTTTCTTAATCAGTTAATTTCCCTAGGAGGCCCTCTCTTAACAGCAACCTGTGAGCTCCTCGAGAGTATCTTCCTTCTTTTTAGCTGACGTAGTTACTGCTGTCAATATTTGTTAAATAAGTGAATGAGTAAATGGCAAGCCAGCATCTTTAAATGATTGTTCTATAGTCCAACTCAACAATATGGATCATATTTGGAGGATTTTGAGTTTTTTTGAAAGAAGAATCACTTGAAACCAAGGGAGTGTAATGAAACACACCATAAATAATATTAATCTCTTTATTGTCTTAGAAACATTTTTCTAACATCTTGCTTTCTTTATGAAGACAATTCTCACAAAAAGTGTTCAGCATTTGATAATACGGTTGCCCTGATACATTATTCTCAGAAAGAGGTGCTGAACCAGAATATGGCTTTAGCTGTTGTAGGGTGTGATGGCACCCTCTGAAAGTTCTGTGAACTCTGATCTCCTGTGGGTTGTTCTGTAGAGTCATGGACTTAGAAGTTAGGTCTACCTTGGTGTAGATGTTCCCCTAAGTTTTCATGTGGGTGTTAAATGACTTCTATTTTTTAAAAAAGTTCATTTTTTCCCCATTTTTGTCCTACACAGATAATATTGGTTGTCAATTAGTTGTCCAAAATATGTCCTCCAAAGTACTCATCCTGGCTCTTCAATACATTTCAAAGTAATATCAGGTAATATCAGTAATATCTTTGAGTAGATAATACAACCCACTCACTAAGTGAGTTTGTTTAGGTATCATGACCACAGACAAGAGAATTTCTTATTTAACTTCTAAAAATAGTAATAGAAAACAGTGGTTTCTTGGTGATATAATCAACTTAATACCCATAATCTTCAATACAAAACCAGTATTAACTAGAATTATGAATGGATTTTCCAACTTTAGAAAAAAAAATCAAGTGTACATTTTAGAAATCTTGGTCAATTTGGATTAAATGAAATTTATAGATCAGGCTATCTAAATTTCTCTGGTTTAGTTAGTGTATGCAAAGTAAGTTTATGCAGCTGAATTAATCACAAGCTGAAGCTAATGTTTTTTGCATCCTTACTAATCAGGCTAGGATTTCTGTTCTATGAATGTAAACACAGAAAGTTCAACAGTTTTGCTAGGGGCATGTTCTAAGTCATGGGAATTAAGTGAAAAGTCATCTTTCACTCCCTTGCTGGACTAAAAACAGACTCCATCCTTAATACTGAGTTTTAGATAATGTGGAATGTGCTGTATTCACAGAGCATATACTTTCTGAGCAACCATGAAGGTCATTATAGGATTGTCAGCCAAGTCCACAATGGTTCTTTGAATAGTGAAAAGTGGTTTTGCATATTACGCCTTGGGATATTTCTTTACTTTTTTTTCCCCTCCAAGAAGATTTTGTAGATTGTGATAATGCTCCACATGCTGCTTTTTCGTGTGAAATTTTCTACTTGATGTGCCAGAGGTGATGGACAATAAAGCAGATAGCTTAAATTAATTTAGAAAGTTTGTGTTTTTCTCTAAGAGAGAAAATATTATATTACTTTAGAAGCCCTTATAAAAGATAGCAGTTGGGAAATTACATAAAGCAAAGTTCTTCACTCTTAAAGTTTTAGAACGTAACAATTTTGAAAAAAATCGCAAAACATTGGTTGAGGTTTTGCATTTTAAATTTCTATTACCCTAACCCCTATATACCACAAACCCATCTTGCTCTCTTAAATACATCAAAACGCAAGCGATTTCTTCTTCACTGTGGTGACTATAAAGCTTCATAGCATCAGCCGAAAGAATTTCAAGTGAAAATACTCCTCAGCTCCAAATCTGTACAATAGCTTTAGAAAACCTATTTCACTCAAATAATTGTGCGACAACTAAGAAATACTGGAATGTGATTCTCTTCTAATTTCTATAACTTTATGTTTTTGTCCAGTTTTCTGATATTCTGGGTATTTGGCAGATCATTGAATGTGGAAACTCTGCCTAAGGTCACCCAGGGCATTTGAAAACCACAGTACTCATTTGTTCATTATTTTATTTGTTCAACCATTGAACAAATGTTTATTGGACCCATCTTCAAGCTAACCACTGTACTAATGAACATATCTTTTCCCAAAGGCCCCAGGTGCTATTCCTGGGAGGTCTCATCTCCCTCTGACACAAGTGATTCCCTCAGTTTTGCCCAAATCATGCTTCTCTGGCATTCTCAACACCAGTAAGCCCAAGGATACATGGATAGCTGCTGCTCGCCAGTGGCAATGGATTCTATTATCACTATTAATATATTGCTCACCCAATTGCCCTTCCAGATCCCAGAATAGCACCCACAACTGAACCAAAGGGCATTCCCCTTATCTAAAGAAATCTGTGGAGTTTTATGTATTCACTGTGCCCAATTATCCCATGAAGCCAACAATGTGTCCAACAAAAGTTAGACCCTCTCCCTTCCCCAGCTTCAAAAAGACACTTGGCTAACACTCCAGCTTACAACAGAAGCAATACCAGCAAACAGCTATTGCCCTCCTGGGATGGAACTGCCACTGTTGAGATACAAACACAGAAAGTAAAACTTCTGCCCTTGAGGGGCTCATAGCTTAGCTCAGTCACTGCTGTGTTACTTACCACTGCCTTTGCTTTATACTCTCTCACATATCTAGGTCTAGAGCTTCCTGATGCTCTGATTGGTACTCCCACTTGAGTCTTTTTAGCTCAGCTGATCACTGGAATTTGAACACTTTATCCCAAAGTTCTCTTTGGGTAGCAGATCTGATCTCAGACACTTTGGCACCCAGATTGGCAATACAGAATAGATGGACCCATGTGCAATTGGCCAAGAGAGATCCCTGCATACCTGGCACTAAGGTACCTGGGTAACTGGCATACTTGTCATGGGCTCTAGGAGTGGCACGTAACCCCTAAGCCTTACTAGGCTGAGGATGGGTCACCTGTATCACTCTTCTTTTCCACTTATTCAGTACCTACCAGGACTCAGGCTTAGTCCCAGGAATTTAGCGTTCATTAGTACTAATCTCCACTAACAAATTCTTCTACAACATAGGTACAAAGAAGCTTTTGTCGCTCAAGGACACAAAGCCAAAATTCCAACCTCTTCAGCTTTCTGGTTGTGGTACTAATTCCCTGATGAGATTGATGTGCTACCTTGAAACTAACCCATTCGGTTGGTACTTGTGTAATCTGCCTGGTTCTTGCCAATTCCTTTCTCTAAGACAGAAACCTCTTCCCTAATAACCCAAGACATTCTCAAAGACCCTTATATTTGGCAGCTTTTATTTGGACAGACTCTATGGGTCCTGATGCTGCAGCTTACCTGGCTGA
This sequence comes from Eubalaena glacialis, assembly GCF_028564815.1. Lineage (NCBI taxonomy): Eukaryota > Metazoa > Chordata > Mammalia > Artiodactyla > Balaenidae > Eubalaena > Eubalaena glacialis. Next base: position 43,627,830 of record NC_083732.1, on the reverse strand, counting down.
AAATATCTCCATCATCTGACTGCTGCTGACTTCACCCACCAGGTCTAACTCCTTGGATGATGATGATATGAGTGACATGGGAACCACCAGTTTTCAAGGTATCATACTCTATACTAGGACCTTTGCATTTAGTAGGTAATTTATTGATCACAAAAATTCTGTGATATGGACATTGTCATCTCTGATTTATGAATGAGGTCCAGAAAGATTAAGCCATTTGCCCAAGTTCTGTGACTAGAAACTGGATTCAAACTCACTGTAGTACTCCAAAATCCATATTCTGACCCTTAGGAAATATAATGATATAGGGCTCCATTTAGAGGATCAATCTCTCTGATTTAGGAGTGACCCATCAGCCTGATTCTCCTGGGACTATCCTGGTTTTAACTGAGAAGTGCCTCTTTTCTCCAAGGAAACCCCTCAGTCTTGGAAAAGCCAGTACTATTGGCCCCTAGCCTGTGTTAGAAGCCTTAACTTTGGCTCTTCCTCTTTTTGTGGTACTACATGGTCAGGCCTGCGGTAGACCCAATGTAGCAGTAGACACGTGAAGGCCAAAGTAACTCCTTCCTGGTGTAACTTAGGAAAGATTAGAGGCTTCTAGCCCTCTGACATCGAGAGTTACCCAATTCTGAGACTGTTTTGATTTCTGTTGGTAAGGAACTAGGGGAGCAATGGGAAGCAATGTCCTTAACTCACATATTTTTTACTTTGTACTGTTGGTTTGTTTCTCAGTAGTAAACAGAAGAGACAACAATCTTCAGCTGAGCCCAAGTTGTCACTCTTGGCACTCTTAAAATCTGAACCAGTCTTTGGTGAAATGGCCTTACTTACCTTCCCTAGCCCCTTTCTCTGTCCCATACAAGGCTAGGTTTCTGGAATGTTTTTACCATGGGAGCCATCTACAGCTTCAGAGCCCCCATGCTCTTGGGATGGCTCATGGTTGGATTCCTCCTCAGGTAGGCAGCAGAGGCCTATTTACCATGAAGTTATTGAAGCTTAAGCTTCAAGGTCCTGCACCTGCATTGTCTTTTCAGAGTCCCTGCGAAAGACTTCAGTAATGTATTCACATGATGGAACTTTTTTTAAATAATATTTTTCCTCAATTTTAACCTCAATTGATTAAGACAGGTGTCTCTTTCCATTCCTATGACTCCTGCATATATTGTACCTTTGATAGGTGACTTTAGCATAGCTGTGACTATATTTTAGGATCTGGCTAAGGAAAAGGTAAGCTGGGAATATGCTGTATTAAATGAAATTTAGAAGGATGTTTTAGAAAGTTTCAATAAAACAAATGGAAATTACAGATAATTGATTTGACCTTATATTTTGTCTGTTTTAAAATTTACCTATTAAATATATTTTTTAAAACTCAGATTAAAAATTAATGGAGTAGGAAACAGGATCAAAGATATGTACAAGGAAATTAAGACAATGATTCTACAATGAGAAATGAATTGCAGCACAACAAAAACTCACATAATACTAAAAGCCATAATTCTTTGTATGAGGGGATCTTTTCCAAATAGAAATAATGAATAGGCACTGGTTTATTTGAGAATCCAATTAATGAAGAGAAGTAAACCATATTACACATTTGAAGAAAATATTTAAATTGCCTGCTGATTTAACCAATATGAGCAATGAGAAAGATAATAAAATACTCAGAATACTACAGTATAACAAGAACACTGGTGACAAACTGGTTAATGCCAATTGTCAATTCAATGGCCACTTGAAAGTGGTCATTGTACAAGAAAACTTGAAATGCCCTGAAATGAGACAGCTAATACATAAAAGAAATTTTGATAGAGATTTTCACAACTTTGAAAACTATCCTAAATATCCACATAACATTATTAATACCAAGTCACAAATCTAAAGTATTTTCAAAATTACCAACACAAAAATACAATTATTACTCAACAATGCTAAAAGAATTAATAAATTTTCTATGTTTAAAAATTTACACTCACAGTCATCTAGAAGTTCTTGATAAAGAACAACGTTATCATTTAAAAATGTTGGAGAGAAAAGAGATGCCTAATGGAGCAAGATCCTTTGGGTGATGTGACAGGAGGCACCAAAAGGAAGAAGAGTTGAACAGAAAGCAAGGTTGCTTCTTCTGGGATTAGAGACAGGGAGGAAGGTTGGACCAGAGACAGTAAACCTGGAGGTGTGAGCAGGGCCAGCTTCAGGGGCCTGCGACTGTGCGGTGGCAGGGGCTCACCCTCGCAAGGAGCCTATGTTTGCCCACTTTCAATTTCTTAATAGTGTTCTCTTTGAACTTGCATCTCGTATGTGGAGTCCAATGGGACCATGAAGCACGCACATGAACAGAAAAGGTACGCCTGGCGGCTGTGCACACACACTCAAGTTCAAGCCCACAGACACAACAGTCAACAGGCAGCCCACTGATATGCATTAAAGCATATCAGGGAGTTATTAGAATATTTCAAAGAGTTCAGAATTTCTGGGTTTGAAAACTGCAACACTGCCAAGGAAATGTCCATTAAATTGCCATGGTATAAATTTACATTTAAAATTAAATTCAGACTTAACACAGAACTGATTTGTATGAAGAGTTAAATCTTTTTAGAAAAATTGTTCCACAAGAATCATCAGCTCTAGATGTACTAAAATTTATATTTCAAAATAATTTGTCAGAAATTTATCTCAATGCTGTCATAGCCTATAAAATACTCTTAAGAGATCCCAAATTATCAAAAATTATTTGAATCTTGCATTGGAAAAGAGCAACTGATGTTGCTTTCAATTATATTGTTTGAAAATGAAGTTGCTGAAAGTAAAAATTGTGCCAACCTAATTAATGAACTTGTAGAAAAGTGAGCCAGAATAATCTTGTGATTAGAATGTCACATGAATAAAATATTGTCAAGTGTTATATTATATACAATTATGATACCAAAGATATTATTTTTTGTAATTTGTAAGCTTATGTTTTATTCATCTGTCACTATTACTCCTAATATATACTGCAGTTAATAAAATATTTTTAAAGGAAAAAAATTTACATAATTGCTGTCATTTGAAGTGGTGATTAAAGAGTATGCAGGGAAAAAATGTTTTAAAAACATTATAGAAGTGGGATTTCCCTGGTGGTCTTAATACTCTGTGCTTCCAGTGCAGGGGGCACAGGTTCAATCCCTTTTCAGGGGACTAAGATCCTGTGTGCCTCAGGGTGTGGCCAAAAAAAAAAAAAAAAAACCCATTATGGAAGTGAATCCAGAAGTTAATTAACTAAAAATAATATTATTTTTCTAGGTTTGGTGGTGTTTCTGATATTTGTCAGTTTTGTTACATTTAAAAAATGTGATTTAACTTTTTTCTCAGTATAAATACTTATTTTTATACCTAATTTCATAATCTTTTTCTGGATTTGAGAGGTCACTTCCCATAGTTTAAGCTCCAGATCCCACAGAGCCTAGACCTGCTTTCTTCTTACTTGCAATGCCTGAGGGCTGTAGATTCAATCAACCAGGCCAGCCTGGGCTATTTCTGTATGCAGAGTCAGACTTCATCTTATGTAACTAGAACTTCCACTTCTTTCTTCAGGCACTAGCCTAAGAATTGAAACTACTCAAAACTTTCCCATTTTAAGCACAGAAGATAGTGGTTCTCCAAAGCAACGTTTTGGAAGTATACTTATTAGGATACAAAAGTGTCCACCACTGCTATTTCCCCCAGTACATTTTAGAGTCTGTTTCTGAAGTTTTGGCTTAAATACTACAGATCCCCAATAGATGTTCAATCATGTATTAATTATTTGCATGCAGTTAGAATATTTGACAATAAGTAAAGTTTTATAAATTTAATCAGACTGATAACAGAATCAGCTGGCTTTGCTTTATTTATTGTCACTATGTTACTGTAGTAGCATTACAGCTGGAAAAATCCTAAACATGAGATGTCAAATATACCCAAATATACTCCACCCTATCCACCTCAGACCATCTGGTCATTCACTTAACCTAGATTCTACTCATTTATCTATAGCATCAAGGAGTCTGGAAAAACTAGATCCTATTGTATAAAAAATTGAGGTGAATTAAATACACCATAAATCAGTTTACTTAAAATAATTTCAACCTTTTGGGGACTATCTAGTTATTTACTAATATGAACAATCAAGTTTATTTGAAACATCTACCTTATTTATTAGAAACAGCCCAGGTCCCATGACAGTGAAGTTTGTTCAAATTATGACTTATTCCAAATGTATAACTTATGTATAACTTATGATTTCAGAACAACAGAGCAATAGAATGAAAAGGGTACAAGAGCCACACCTGGAGGTGACAGACTGAATTCCTGAGAATAGATGTTTTAGCACATGAAATTTATATCAGGAAATAAAACTAATATAAACTATTTAAAGCAGTCTTTGGTCTTAAGGCGGCTGAATTTAGACTTTGTAAACACTGGATTAGGAGTCAGTCAGACCTGGGTTTAAAAGCTATCTGACATGGCCAAGTTATTGAGTTAGCTATACCTAACTTCCCTGGTATGTAATAATAATAATACTGACCTTATAAGGCTATTGAGAAAAATGTACATAATAGACACCAATAAATGGGAGATATCTTTAACCCTGTTCTAATAAAAGTTATACAATGATTTTTAAAAATAAGAGTGGTGTCTATATTATCTATGTAAAATAACTTCCATTGTTTATTTTACTTCATTTGCCAATGTACAATTTTTAAATAATTAGGAGAAAAATTTGGATGGCAGGGAGGATCTTTCAAAATATATTTGTCAGGGAGGAATCCCAACCTTATGGGAAGGGAGGGAACAAACTTGCACCATTCCATAGATGCCAAATGTAGATGAGACAGTTTATCACTCATAACAGAGCACACAGCAGGGACATCAGCATAGTGGTGTCGGATCCTGGGTTCCCAAATCCTACGGGCAACACCATGGGCCCAGATGGATGCCTAGAGCCAAGGGACAAGCAATCCTTGAGCAAGCAGCAAACAAGCCAATCCCACTCCACGAGGGAATGAGGCCATTTTGTGGTCATCCGAACTTGCTTAGTGGCCCATGTGGCTAACTATGAAGACTGCTCAGAACCAGGAGATGGATAAACCTTGCAGTTTATGTACATGGCAAGAATATTCAGGGACACTCAGGGCCCCTGGCCAATTGCTTTCCCTGACAATGTTATTTTCAAGAAAAAACAATCTTCCTTTGAAGTTAAACACTAACTGGAGATGCTATTGTTTACATAATCTAATTCTGATTTGACCTTTTTACAAATTAAAGTTTATGAAATGATGAAGAACCTTCTTCTCCTCTTCATACCTGTCTAGAAGTTTAGACTTTACAATTTAACTGGTATAGTATAATATAAACTGCTCTTGTAATACAGACTGACCATTTCATTTTGGTTATTGTGTTACCCTTTCTCATCTACACATGTTTTTTTCCAGATCAGTTTCTGCTTCCATCTTCTACTCAGCCATAGGAGGATGTGGTAAATGATGATACAAAAATACAAAAGTCCAGTAACAATCCACAAAACATTAGCAGTTAAAAAACAAGTAGGTTGATTTTAGATTCTCTCATTGCCCCTTCACCTTAGTAAATTGTTGGCAAAGTTACTGTAAGTCTCAGAACAATTTTTAACTTCTACAAAGCAAAAGATGAAAAAAGTATGTAAGATTATGCTAAATATCATTTAACACCATAGATTTTCAAAAGATCAACTGCCTTATATGATGTTAAATATAGTTGAATGTGGTCCCACATCTCTGCACCACTTGCCAAGTTTCCGTCGGATGCGATTTGCAACAACATATTAAACCTCCATAAATAGTCATTATAATGTAAACACTGAACACGCCTTATTGCAGCAGTGAAAGCAGCCTCTCCAAAATATATAAAACAGAAAACAAATCCTTGAATTTCATCTCAGGGCAGAAGGTGGATTTGAATTTGGAAACATGCCAAATGGTAATTTTGGGCACAAATATTTCAGACAAAGCTGATCCATTATGAGTAATAACAGCATACATTAGTTTCTAAGTCAGTTTGCATATGCCACAGGAAGCACACCCAATTAGTATGTGAGGCCATTTACACTTCAGCAAAGTTCTGAAGAGTAAATCATAACAATGTAGGTATAATCAAATTATAACTTCTATTTTAAATATACATAAAAATCAGACACAAAAGCAAAAATACGGAGAAAAAGAGAATCTTAAATGAATTAAATCAGCAAATTAACTTCTTTTCTTTCTCTTTCTTCTTCTTCTTCTTCTTCTTATTATTATTATTTTATTTTCACATAGCCAACTGCTATGGCTCTTGACAGTTTCCTTTTAGCTAGCTAAGTCTCAGAGGATTAAAGAAGACATTTGGCCTTTATGGTTTTCTGTGTCTGAATGTGTATGTCCTGAGGAGAAAAGGAGCTGTGCAAGAAGCTATTAAGACCCAGTGAGTGAGCACGGATGTGGAAGATCTGAGTTATGTTCACTGAAACAGATGGCGTGTCCCAGAATTCCCTGAGCTGCCTCAGGCTTTTGCTGGTGTCAACCCTGTGGTAAATGGATTTTCATAATGAATTTACTGTTAATTTTCACACACACACACACACCCCATTAGAATCACATTAAAGGGCTGACTAAATGCCACCAAGACTCCAAGCATGACTGTCTTTTGTTCATTTGGAAGACGCTCTGAAGAATCCAGAATCTCAAATCACTCATTCATGATAGCTTGTGGAGAATAGCAGACCTCCCTGTGGCTGGAGAGGGGCAAATAATTTTGGGGGTTCCCAAATCCCACTCACTAGAGCAAGCCTCCTAATTTTTTTCCAGATAATCACAGTAATGATCACTGCTCTCAATACCAAATATAGGGTATCTTATCAAACTAACTTGATTTTTAAATTTTTGTTTAGTCATTTCTCTCTAAAATATGTTTTAGCAAATAAAGCAAAAAACCTTTGGTTGGAATAAATAATGTAAATATATTAGAGAAACACATAGTCCACAGAGACTACCAACTATGTGTGGAATATCTAGAGGATACAATAGCTTAATATAAATGCTCTGAAGGTAAGTATAAAAACAACAGAGAGAGTCACAGAGACTGACAGAAAGACAGACAGATAAGAGCATTATCAAAAGGGGACACTCGAAGTGAGATCTGTTTTTCAGAAAATAGCAAAGCTACTAGTACTGCTAAAAATAATAAAGACAGCAATCAATTCTGTTGATTGAGCACCCATTATGTTTCAAGCACTATACTAGATGGTTTTTGTACATTACCTTGTTTCTTTCTCATAAAAATGTCAAGAATAAAAGCTAAAAGCATTTGTAAATTCTTCCTTCATGCCAGGCTCTGTTGTCAACACCCACACCATCACCCCCAAGCCATGCTGTTGTCCTTTCAATGTTTTAACACTTGAGATTTTTCTTGCAGCTGAGTTTTCCTCTTGGAGTCCTCTTGTGTCAGCTTCACCTACCCTAAACTTGCTTTTTGGGGGAGTATCTCCCTCTTCTCCATAACTTCTCACTTAAAAATCATATCCTCTAATAAGCGTTAGGTTCCCAACTGTCTCACTCAATCCCTCCTCTCCCCTCCTCCTTCCCAATCCCTCCTCTCCCCGCTTCCTTCCAGCTGTGTTATTCTCTATCATGGTGGTGACTTGCTTAGTTCCTCAGGGCACTTTCTCAATTTGTAAGTATTTATTTGCCTTATTTTTGTCTTACTGCAGTAAAGCATCTTAAGGTCAGGTTCCAGCTCCTGTTCAGTCACCAGTCAATACACAGTAAATAACAAGGGATGTGGTGCATGGTTGGTACTCAATAAACATTCATTAGATGAAAGAATGTGCTAAATGCCTTGCATTAATTATCTCATTTAATGAATGATCTTCCTGTGAGCTTACTGAGGACAATGTGCCCTTGCCCACACAAATAATAAATGCCTATGGTAAAATCCAAAGCCAATTCTGTAGTACTTCAGACCATGACCTTATCCATTATATGCCCATTTGACAATCTCACAGATTCATAACATAAATTTGGTATAGATATTTAAGATTGTTTCGTGTTTTTTTAAAAATTAATCTTTCACAATTTTGGCCAATGCACAATCCTTTTCAGTGTTGCTTTAGCACTACTGCTCTCAAGTGTTCATCAGCTACATTCAGCTTAGTAGCTCGTCAGCAACTTGGAGTAAAGTAGATCAAGAAAGAAAAAGGCAAGACATATAGCTTCCGCAATATATATAGCTCTCGCTGTATACAAGCCCAAGGAATAAAAATCTCACCCTGTTTTAATACCTCAGTATGGGTTAAAGCCACATGAAAGATAAGGGGGCTTTGTTAGATGGGGCTTTGGTTAGAACCTGAAAGGAATCATCATTCTATTTTACTGAGGCTTCTAACTTTAAGCTACTATGATATATGTTTGTTTTTTTTTAAAGAGAAAGCAATGAAGTTTCTATGGACTGAATTGTTTCCCCCCCCCCCACCTCCCCACCCCCCCGATTCATATGTTGAAGCTTTAGCTTCCAATGTGATGGTATTTGAAGGTGGGGCCTTTAGGAGGTTTAGATGAGGTCTAGATGAGTTTAGATGAGGTCTTTAGAGTGGAGGCCTCATGATGGGATTTGTGCCTTTATAAAAAGAGACATCAGAGTTTGCTTCCTCTTTCTCTCTCTAATGGCAGGCACCAAAGAAAGGCTGTGTGAGGACACAGTGAGAAAGCAGACATCAAAACCCCAGAAACTAACACAGTATTGTGAAGCAATTATACTCCAATAAAGATCTATTAAAAAAAAAAAAAAACCCAAGGAGAGAGCTCTCACCAGATACCAACCCTTCTGTCACCTTGACCTGGAATTTTCAGGCTCCAGAACTCTGAGAAACAAATTCCTACTTGTTAAGCCACCCAGACTGTGGTATTTTGTTATGGCAGTCCAAGCTGACTGGGACAGTTTCCTCTGCCAAAAGCAAAACCCCATATAGTGTGACTACTTGATATTGTTTCCCATACATCATTTATTTGTGACTTTAGATCATGTCCTTATGCTACTATCCTCCTCATAGTCATTGACCTTTGGGATATTGGGGAAATTTAAAGAAATAGAGACTACTTGCATACTGGCTTCTAAATATTTGTTTGGTGACATAACATTTCCCATATTTTTGGAACTGAGCATATTTCTATGCTAGGAAAAAAATTACATAAAAAGTTTTCACAAAACCATTAATACACCACAGCATTGTAATATTATCTCATATTTTTCTCCCAATCCCATCTTTATTTTATATATATAGGAAAAATGAGCAGAAGAGATTCTTAAATATATCTTATCTCCTAGATAGTCTAAGATTTTTATCTCTGAATTTGTCATTATGCTTTGAAAACTAATGATTTCAAGCTCTATAACTCCATAACTTTCAGAAAGTAACCCCAGATATAAACCAATTATACAGAAGGGGAAAAAGCATAAACTAAAGCAAAATTGTGTATAAATCCAGCTAATTTTGCCCTTAGAATAAATAGATAGACATAAAGATTAAAACAGAGAAGAAAATGTGGATATTCATGGAATTTTCAAAGAAGAATATTCAGATTCTTGGTCATCTTAACCAGAGTTTAAAAAGATGAACTTTGGGGAAAACTTTCTCCATCGTAGAGTTGCTTTAAGTATTAAATTATTATAATACTTTAAAGTATTTAAAACAGTGCTGACACAGGAGGTGATCAATAAATTATCATTTATATTTCACCCTTTAACATTTTAGACACTCTCCTGTGTGGCTGAACCACACTGACTCCAATTTGTCAGCTCCGTCTTAGGCCCCAGTCCTAGCCCCACCCCCTTCCACATGACTGAGCTTTAGCCTACTCATAAGGAATGTACCCAAGCCAGATAAATTCCCTATCAACATTTACTCTGCCTTTATCCGATATGAAAACTGAAGAATGCCTTTTGCTGATGCAGATAGTGGCCATGAGATCCCTGGTGGGGGGTGCAGATGTGCTTCTCCCTAATAGTCAGATTCTACTTTTAGCTTTGACCCCTTTAAATCCGCCTGTACCCTTTTCAGCACAGAATGCAGCTGCAAATGCCTCTGGACCATTGTCAGCCCAATCCTCCCTATATGTAAGTTACCCACAATAATCTTCATAATTGCATTTTATAGAGTTGCCTGCCTCGTTTTTTGGTATCAAATTTTCTTCTCATTTGGGAGGGTATTATTCAATATCTTCACCTTCCAACACTCTTATAAAATGAATCAATCAGGTGTACTTTATAACCTAGAAATATAACCAGCTGTTTATATCCTCAATTACTTTGTCACTTTCAATATTGATTTTGCCTCCTCTTGGCATTGGTCAAGGTGAAGAAGAGAATAATCTCTGGACATGTTATATTGTTTTTTCAACAGTGGCTTCAATTAGTTTTTTTTTTTTTTTTTAATTTGTTTCTGCTTGATGTGCCTTTCCACTCCTAATCATGGAAAGAAATAGGATGCTGTGTGGATATCCTGACCAAAGAATTTTGCTATGAAATTCATGAGATGGGGCATGTATGGCTGTTAGCATAACTGACGCCATCTTGGGCCCTTACAGTTTCTCCTGTCCTTTCACTGACTCTACTCAGGACTGTTTTGTGAGTAAATCACTCTCTGTCATCAAGGGCATTGTAGTTAATATATATTGTTTGTTAATCATTAGGATCAAGTAGCCTCTACGGTCTATTAGTCCCCAAACAATGATTAAAAAACTTCACTGACATATTCCCAGTGCCCACAAGACTAGTTATCAATTCATAAACTTTGACTTAGGAATGTACATTCTGTTTCCAAGCACCCACCTCCATACCCTAGGTTAACTATAAAATTATCCCAATGGTCCCTCGGTAGTGCGGAGTGCAGCTGTGAATGTTTCTGGATCGTTGTCTGTCTGATCTTGATCTCACTCTGTAAGTTACCCAACTGACCCATTGATTATATGGCTATGATGCTCAGTTCGGTGGGCACTTTTTGTTCCCTCTGTCCTCCAACAGGGTGAGGCAACTAGTTGTTTAGGTCACAGATTGAGAAGTGGGAGTTGTCAGGTCGGGGAGAGGAGAAAATAGAGGCTGGAAGGAGGCTTATTAGTAGGGGCTGGAAGAGCAGTGAGGAAGTGCTGTTGGAGACTAGTAAGAATGCAACTGAATTACATAGTGGCAGAACAACAGAGAGAATATTGCCTGCAGGAATTTGAATATAGAAAATGAATTTATGTATCTGGCTAAGGAGAGTGTCAGGTAGCATTGAAAGTGCCATTTGGTTTTGGTTTTTGTTTGTAGCTGCGTCTTGTAAGGTGAGGGAAAGGAGAGATGAGTTAAGAGAGAAATTTTCAGTTTGAAAGCAGAATGTAAAGGAAATATAGAAAAGCTAAGAATTGCTTGGTTAAAATATAAAACCAATGCGCATTTCCATCCTGCAGAAGATTCTCATGTAAGAAATGATCTATAAATATATATAAATATAAAGTAAAAATCTATTTAAATATGAAGTTATAAAACCCCTTGCTAAGATCTCAGAAAGACTAAGGGTGGTGGCTAGTTGACGCTTAATTAGTCAAAGGTTTTCTAAAAATCAAGTGTGTTGTCCCACAGCAGTTTTATATGCTCAAAGTAGATAGAGATCTGTTCCAAAAAGAATTATGTATATCACTTTGGGGGCATGGCATCAACCCCAATAAGATTCATGACAATTTGAAGAGAATGATATTGATGCAAACCCTGCCTCCTTGGACCAAAAGGAACAGAAACAGGAAAAGAAAGGCCTCTGGAACTTTAACTTTCTATGAAAAATAGAGCAGGCTAAGACAGCTACTCAACTGCAAAACCAGCTATTTCTATCAAAAAGAGAAGACTTCTTAGACAGCAGAACCAAAAAGCCTGAAGCTGAAGTCAAGATCCAAGAACAATGAATTTGAGAATCACTCCCAGGCTGCAGAACTTGACCCTAATTAAGGAACCTGCCTTGATCCCAGAGGAGGGAAAGCTGGTGACATGTACCCAATTGTTTTTCAAAATTACAAGAAAATCATGACTGCTATGTGCTTCCCACTCTTAGTCTCTTTTTTTTCTTAAAGTTTTTTAAAATTTTAGATTACTTTTATATTTACTGAAAAGCTGCAAAGATAATAGAGAATTCCCATATACTCCTCATCTACTTTCCCAAACTATTAACATTATACACAACCATGAAGCATTTGTCACAACTAAGGAATGAATATTGTAATTACAATATAGTAATATAGTAATTACACTACTAATAATGAAACTCCACAGTGTTTCATTATTAAATAGTGAAAATTTTCACTATTTCCCCCACTGTCCTAATGTTCTGTTTCAGAATATTCTGCAAGATACCACAGTGCATTCAGTCATCACGACTCTTCAGTTTCCTCTGTGATGGTATCTTAGTCTTTGCATTTGATGACCTTGACAGTTTTCAGGTGTACTGGTCAGGTATTTTGAAGATGAACTGGGGGTCTTTGACCCTCTAATTAAGTTTTTCAGTTTTTTTTAATGACCTAGAACCAGCCATCTCTCCAAGGAGCTCTGGTTCCTTCTATTGCTTAATAGAATTAGAAAGCAAGATGTGGGTGTTGAATATTCCCATTGCTCCATTCTTACATTTTTTGAACAGGAGTGTCTATTATGGTTATTCTGCCCCTCTCTTACCATTGTATACTGCAGTGTGTGACTGGAAGATCACTTATGTTTCTAGTTCCCAGCTCTTAGAATCAAAAGAAGCTGCACCTGAGGAACTGGACCTAAGGAGCTTCACCCACACTGAACCAGACACTGGTTATGAGATACTGGACTCAAAACCTGATGCTATAATTGGGGTGAGAATTTGGAGTCCTTGGATGTGAGTGAGCATATTTTGCATGTTGAAGGAATGTGAATAATTTGTGTGACCAGAGGTAGACTCTGATATATTGTTTGATGGTTAAAACATTATGCACATCCCTTTGCAAAGTGGCTTTGCCACTCCTCCCATGCAGAGATACAGTCTATTTCTCCATTCCCTTAAAATTAAACTGGCCTTGTGGTGGAAGAAATGTGGTGGAAGTGACATTTTTTGAGTTCCTGAGCATAGGCCTTAAGAGCCTTGCAACTGCTGCTTCATTCTCTTGGAATCCTATGACTTCTCTAGGCTTGTGAAGAAGCCCAGCCATCCACGCGATCCCAGGTGAGCCCAGCCCTCAGCTAACTCACCAGCTGAATGCAGCAACATGAGTGAACCCAGGGGAGCCCAGCAGAATCCAGCCGACAAATAGAATCATGAGAAATGATAATTCACTATGTTTTGGAGTAGTTTGTTAAGAAGAAATGGATAATTAACACAGTTCAACTGACTACCAAAAAAAGATCATATTTCTATTGATCCAATATGTAAGTTCTATTTACCCAAGTCAGGGTTTTTGGTAGGCAATAAAATATAGTCAACTGTAATAGCAAGTTAATATCTTAATTTTATCTTTTCATTTTATAGTATTTTTACTGATGACATATGGAATTAATGCTTTACTGGAAAAGAGTTTTATCAGTAAAAATTCTGAGAATTGTCACGAATTGGCAAGGTATTTGGAGAATTGAAACTTCTGGTTCCCCCTCAGATGTCATCATAGAGATACCTGCTTACTCCACCTGAAACTAGAGATTAGTTCTCTGGGAGTCAAGGTTAGGACACTGCAGTGTAATTGTGACTGGAAACTGGCAGGCTTATATTGTTCAGTAGAGACAGCAACTTTTTCATGAAGAAAGTTCTATTTACCTCTCCAGATTTACTTCAAGTTACTGACCTTGTTTATTCTGTGCTAAACACCCTGGCCTTCTGAGTCCGTTGAAGATAGATGCCAACCTCTTTTCCTTAGTTGATTCCTAAGTTTTTAATATCTTTACATAGTGTTAATTTGGATTGACATCATTTCATTCATCTCTTCAACAAACACATATTAAACATAACATTTAATGAACCAGGAATACAACAATGATTACTATATAGCTGATGCCTTTAAAAGGATACAAATGAAAAATTATCATTAAATACTGTCAGTGTAACCTTAGAGGAGGGAATGGGTAGGCATCTAATGTAAATTAGGTGAATTGTAATAAAGACTCTAACTCCATTATTTGACTACTGCTGACAGCTTTTAAACCAAACACCTTTCTTTCCCCCTCTACCCCGCATCTGGGCAAACTTATAGGAAGGCTTGAGTGCTTCCTTCTTTGTTATGGGAGGTTCAAGAACACTTTCCCTGGCCACACCCCTTAACCACCATAAAAATCTCAAGCTAGTCTCCTTCCCTTGGTCTCTCAAATCATTTTTTACGAGGGTAGGAGGCCCGCCCACTATCCCCAGAAAGCTGATTATGTAAGTAACAAACATTTTCAAACCTTGTTTGTGCCTGTGTGGCACCATAATTCTCAAGCCAAATTTTGAGAAAGGGTAGCCATCTTGTCTCTAAAGAGTGACCACAAAAGAGGTGATCATGAAAGGTAGCCTGGATGATATTTGAACAGCATCTTAAACTGTGTGTACTTAGCATGTAGGATTATAATTCTCTTTTTACCTATTTATGTCTTGCCGGAAGTAACTAATATCCTTAAAGGCAAAAAATTACTCATTCTTGTATCCATATCAACCAGCATCGTACATGGAATGTAATAGATGTTCAAGTACTTTTTGAACACATGAATGGTTTTCAGATGCCAAGAGAGAGCACGATTTTAAGGAAGAGAGGGTAGTTGAGAGTATGAAAAGCAAAGAGGATAAATAAGAAGTGTATTAAAAAGTAGCTACTGAGTTTGGGAATTTAGAAGTAAATGATCATGTTTTTTCAGAATCCTTTAAAGTGTGATGAGGGCAAAAGTCAGACTGCGAAGGCCAGAGATGGGCAAGTTGAGACAGTAAATGTTGACTACTGTTTTAGTGAATTGGAATAAAGATTATTCAGGCAAGACTGAAGATAAGCAGAGAGAAGAGCAAGAAAAGAAAGCATGGCCAGGTGAGGAATTTTTTTTTTTTTTTTTTTTTTTTTTTGAGGAGGGGAATAAGATAACAAAGTTTTTTTTAAAATAAACTATGGTTACATCCAGTCAAGCAAAAGAGATTAAGATAAGACACTAGAAAGAAGAGTTAATTGATAGATCTTGCTGGGAAAGGCAAGATGGAAGTTTTGGATTTTAAAAAATGAAGGTAAACTAACAAAGAAAGGTGGGGAGGAGAAAATTGCACGTGGCAGATTTGATCTTGATTAGAAGAAAGTACAACTCAACCAAATATACTCAAACAATGTAAGTACATATGGATATGGATGTGTGTATCTTTTAGGTGGCTAGGATCAGTAGGACTTTGAGGGAGAAAATGCATAATGGCTTCCTAAAGTGGTGGAAGCAAGGTTATCTGTGGAGGGCCCTGAGGAATAGGATTTAGAAGGGGAATTAAGGATGTGGTTATGGTTTAGAACACTGGAAAGTAGGAATGGCAGAATCACTGAGCATAGAGAAGTGAAAGCATTGACAGACAGCACACAAGGCCCACCTTGTGGTAGAGACTAGGACTTTTCAGGGACACTAATCTGCAGAAATGTGACATTTTTCCAGTCTGTATATACCACAAGAATTGGGATCCAGGATCTCAAGACTATACATATTAGATTCCCCTCCATTTTCACTCAGACTGCAACTAATTTTTCTAACAATTATTATGTCCTGTTTTGCTTTATCCTCTCTCTCCCTCACATTGGTGTTAACCTGGATGGTTTGTCCTGAGCAAGTAAGACATGGGAAGATGTGCAGAGAGGTCCCCCTCACAGCTCCTCTTGGACTTGGGTTGCAGAACATTGCTATATAACATTCACTTTAGAACAATTTCTGATTTATTTAAAAAGAAAGAAATTTAAAAAAGATTGAGATGGAGTCCAAATACATATTTTTATTAATTTTTGGATCTTCTGAACATTTAATGCAATTAAATCAATTACCCATAGAAAAAGAATCACTTTAAAAAGTGGATAAGGAATATACTGAAGTAAGAATATTCCAGAAAAATGAAACCTGAAGACATACATTCACACATCTGGCAGTGATTCATAATTGAATATTATTTTCTCTGTAGTTATGATGGTTTACATCAACCCCATTCCCAAACTAAAAGTAGCTGAGTAATATTACCGACACCATCACTTTATCCTAGCTCCATACGTGCAGAATAAAAGATTTTAATTACAATTCACTTTGGTAGCATTACACAGGAAATTTCAATGAAAGTGCTGAAAGAAAATAATCACCCATGGAGCCTTAGGCTGGAAGGGAAATCTCTCTCTCTCTTTATGAAGTGTTTCTAATAGATATGTGTGAGGAGCAGCTTGGAGGATGAGACCATTTTCTTATATGACTATATTAGTATCTTTCAGAAACAGTATAAATTTGTGAAACAAGGAGGAGACTGAAATTTTCCATGATGAAAGATATTAAATACAAACTTCCTGTCTTAGGAAATTCACCCAAGAGTATATGAATAGGAATAATATGTTTCAGATACTTTCTGACTCTGACAAACTCATATTGATCAAAAGGTATGGTGAATTTGACACAGTTCTTTGCCATGTTATGCTCAGTTCTGGTAACTGAAGAATAGCACTGTAGATCTACTATATATCCACAATACACTATGACTGATGCACAAGCCCAAATAAAACAAGTGGTGAACACATATGTGACTAAGACTTAGAGTACAGGGCTTCTTTCTAATACCAGACTAAAGAAAGCCTTTGTGACAGTGATTCCAAACTTTAGCGTATAAAATGAAAGTGGATGATTTTTTTAAAATTCTTTTCCACATAGTCACCCCAAAGAAATTCTGATCCACTAGGTTTGGGGTAGGGTGCTTAAATCTACATATGTAGAAAATACCCATGGTGATTCTTGTGCAGATATTATAAGGATCACATTTTAACCAAGATTTAGGAGAGAGCTGGCACCATCATTTTCTTGGTTTTAATTGATTAAGCCTCTACTCTGTTAAGTGAGACCCTCACTACTTCAATCTTTTCATTGGCAGAGTGAAGAGGCACAATTGAAAAAAAAAGGTTTACACAAGGCAAGAATTGTATGTCAATTCCATTTTTGTCAGTTACACTGCTATTCTCAAATTTTAATTCCAGAGCCAAAGCCAAAGGCATGGGTCCAAGCTCCAGGAAAAGCTGATATGTGGGAAGAACTGTGTTTGGCTTCATAAACACCAGTTCCGCCATGTCTATGTCTTTGGAGTGAGGTGAAAGGGTGAGGGCCTGGCCACCCAGTTATGCCTGAGGCACACTGTTCAGCCTGTCTCCCAAAGCCACATCACCATTCTCATCCCTGCCCTCAGCAGCACCCTGAACTCCAAAAGAGATTTTTAACCAGCCTTTCCTCATCAAAATTCATTCTGTGCTTTGTTTTTCCCAGCCCTTGATGACAGTGTCATAAGCTTATCAGATGAACCAGTTCTTCCTAAGGCTAACACAATGCATGGCAGGACTTACATGTGTTCTTCCTTTCTTATAATATTTACTCCATCCTAAATAAGTCGTTAATGCTGAGAATCTCAGGTCCCTTGGAAGACTGATGAAGTATATATTTGGACTCAGGAGACAGCTAGATATTCCTAAAATCATAGAGTTTGCCATGCCAACCAACCTCCTCCTCATCTATTCACTACCCGCCTTTATCCTCAGCCTTTCCTCCTCCCCCAAAACCATCTAGTGCCTAGGCATTGCATTCACTGCCCTCCCTTCCCCATTCTCTCTCAGGCTTCATTAGCCTAAGGAAAGGCACCTTTATTTAAACAATAGATACCTTGCTACAAATTAAGAAAATAGGGAGCATGGAAGCTTGAGAACTCTGTAGCATATAAATCAAGGTGTAAAGAAGTGTAGAAATAGGGCTGTTAAATATGGAAGTTGATTTGGAAAACATATTACAGTCTAATAGAGTCTGTCTTTCTTTACTTTTCTACCCTCACAAGGCCAGAAATTGCTTTAAAACAAAGAAGGGGAAAAAGGCAACTCTAGAAGCAAGGGAAGTAAGGATACAATTCTATTTTTTTAATTGAAGCATTTTATTTTTTTAATGCAACAATTGTTCTTGTTAAGTATAAATTCTTACTGGACTTATTCATTAGCCAATTTCTAAATGTGGCCATAAAAACAAGAGGCTCCAAATAGGAAAAAATACTAAAAAGCTCTCTATACTTAGTAGAGAGACTGGTCTTTATTATTTAGGACAGAAAAGAAATATGTTTGACCAAGATAACTTTCCTGTTGCTGGATCAATAGAAAATGAGTGAGGATTTTTACATAATGAGCACTCTGAAAGCCATAATTTCAGAGCACTTAGCTAATTTGTAGTAACCTAGTATTCTTTCCTTCTTAATAAACAAACAAAAAAAAACACAAAGAAACAAACAAAAAGGTGGAAAGCTCTCACTGCAGTTAGCATCAGGACTCTGTTCTGCACCTGTCTCTGTGACAACTGGTAGAATTAAGCATGTCTCTTGTTATTTTCTTTAACAATATGATAGTTAAGGGAAAGCTAACTAATTCAATTCTATCTTCAAAACAGGATGGCTAATCATTAGAAACCATCACCAGAATGTAATGTCTCAGCTTCTGAACAACCATTGGTATACTGCAAACCCATTCTGACCACTTCACATGTTTCATGGCCAGAATCTCATCTCAGTAGCCAGGTATGGCTAGTAATATCTATGCTAACCTACACTTTCTAGCATTGAAATACTTTAACCAGACAGTTTACAATTATTTCTCATGTTTTTGATGCAAAAACATCACATTACATTAAATATAAATAAAATTCTAGTAAGCCTAATTTTCAGACATAAAAAAAGGAATTTTTTAATATATAAGAAATTTATAACTCCCTGCTATGGACTTGTGTCTCCCTAAAATTCATATATTGAAGCCCTAACCCCCAATGTGACTGTATGTGGAGATTGAGCATATAGGGAAGTAATGAAGGTTAAATAAGGCCATAAGGGTGAAGTCCTAAGCTTATAGGTTTATAGGATCCTTTAGAAGAGACCAGAGAGCACTCTCTTTCCACCATGTGAAGGACACACCAAGAAAGTAGCTGTCTACTACTAGCTACTAACTACAAGCCAGAAAAGAAGCTCTCACCAGAAAATTGAATCAGTTGCCACCTTGATCTTTGACTTCCCAACTTAGCAAACTTTGAGAAGTAAATGCCTATTGTTTAAGCTCACCAGTCTGTGGTATTTTATCATAGTAGTCTGCTAAGACATTCCTGTTATCACCATTCCTGCCACCTTATCTCAGGACACAGCACCCACATTTCTGCCATACTTTCTATTTTCTTTCCTTAATTTATTCTTATTCTTAGCACATATTATCATTTAACTTATAATAAAGGTATTTAAAGTTTATCCCATTTATTTTGTCTTCCCTTGTTAGAATGTAAGTTCCATGAGGGAAGGGATGTTTTTTCTGCTTTATTCACTGCCATATCTCCAACACCTAGAAGAGTGACTTATCTTCTTGTTCTTTGAGCAGTAACCCTTAAAATGTTGGAGAATATTGAACTCAGCCTAGAAACTCAGGAAAGACAAACAATAGTATATAAATGAAGAACCCAAACAAATTTAAAAATTAAATTATATATTAATTAAAATTAGAACACAAAGGATTTAAACCTGGTGTAAAAGGATTGTGTAAGTGTAGTGTTGCAGCAAAAAGTAACTTTATTAGCCTTCCATAAATTGGCATACCATACCTTACAATTTTAGGTTTAAATTTTGTAAGAACAAATTACAAAGAATATTTAATCCAGGAATTTTCAACACATTAGACTGTGGTCAGTCTAAGACAGCAAAATGTAATATTTGCTTTACAGGAGAGTAAATAATTTGAAATAATGGACACAAATCCATTTAAACATAATAGTTACCATATTTCAATTTATTTCCACGTAAATTAGTTGTTATATGCTGAGTCAGTGCAAAGGGTTATTTAAAAGATAATTAAATGCATTGAAAAATATAAAAATATGTGTGACATATTAGATGATACGATTTTTAACTAAAAATCTTAAGACTGTACAAGCCTCACTTAACTCCCTATTGAAAATCTGGCAACAAAATCACTGCCAAAAAGCATATTTTACATTGAATTAGACGATCATCCCACAGAATGCAGAACATGCATTTCTAGGCATATGTATGTTCAAAAACATACTAATATATTTTGGTAACCACTAAATGTCAAACATTATCCATACACGGTATTAACACATTAATGTTTTCATTAAAAAAGAGAGATTTCTTTCCTCATTACATTACACATTTATACAATAGAGATCTGTCACATAAATTACTGCAAAGTAATTCAAGTTAGACTTTATAACACTTGAATCATATAATCAGGGGAAAATAACCTTTAAAATGAAAGACAAATGGTAAAATGTAAGGGCATTTAATTTGCATAAATGTAATGTTAACTGTCTTTTTCCTGGTTACACACTTTATGGTTAATTTATATATGTCACTCTATTAGGTCCTTAACTGGTCTTATAGGTCAGTTTTAATTTTTCCCAATTTTATTTTACCATAATAAGTAATACGAAAGTAATTTATCATATACAAAAATAAGGTAATCTCATAAAACTAATTCATCATGACTAGAAACAGTCTAGCATCAGTACCATATTATAGTTCTTCTGTTATTAATGTCTGCTTTGAAATAAACGTTTATGTTTTAGAATCTTGTGTGTCTGAAACTCATATTCAGTTATTGAGCTCTCAAAACTCAATTCCAGGGGTTCCTACAGGTCTAGTCACTGGGACCTTAGTATGCAGGATAAGCCTTAGAACAAAGGGTTATTTATGGTACATGTTTTGGTCTTCCTTTACTTTGATTATAATAACATTTGACACCAAAGTTATTAGCTTTTAAGTTTTATCCATTAGATGTCTACTATAAACACCGAAATGCATTCAAATACATCTTCTCATACAACTATGTGTCAGCTTTGTTAATAAAATAGAAGAAACCATCCATTGATTACCTGTGATGATTTTAATGCCATCTACAGTCCATAATCTCTAACAAATTAGAAAATGCTTACAGTGCATGCATTTAATAATAGACTAAATTTGCACAGAAATACATCAATTTATACATAGCAAAATATATTTCTTTCATAACTTGCCTTGACTCATGTTTATGTGCCAATGACCAATGGATTAGAGATGGTGAATGTTGCCACCATCCACCATTGGAATAATTTAATCAGAAAAGGAGAGTGAAATTCCTTTCTTTAAGGAAATTTTACTTCTAATTATTACTTCCACATTTTCTTGGAACAGTATTTGATAGGAAGAAAAATTGGCTTCACTCATTTCAATCCAAATTAGTGATGAAAGGATTGAAGCTTCCTGTGGGAAAAATACTACCCTTTGTAGTTCATGTCAATCAGAATTGACATGGCTAAATAAGTTACAAGAATTTGAAATGTTTATTATTCCCCTTTCATTTTATTATATTGTCTGCCTAGGACTCAATGGTAAAAATAAGGGCCATGTGAATGTTTACTACACATTTGTTAGGAACCAGTACATCACACGGCAGATATTAGAATTTACTCTTACAGATGTTCTCAAAAACACCTAAATTACCAGTCTTTTAATTTTGTTTTCAAGCTACTTCTCAAACTCACTTTAAAGTACTTGGTTTTTTGTTAACTGGTAATTTCTAGAACAGTTAAAATGGCTTAAGACTAAAATGTGCATCTACATCTATCTTTGAAAGTGAGATTTCTTCATAGGTAAATCAAATTGTTTGATAAAAATATGAAACTATATAATTGTATGTGATTGAAAATATATGTAGAAACATGAAAACAATAACTTATACAAGTCAGCCTGGCCTGTGGTATTTATTTGCCAATACACTGTTGGTTTAGTGGGTTTAAAGATAATCACTTACCTAAGCTCCCTTCTAACAAAAGAAAAAAAAAAAGCATTCTAAGGAGATCGATCTATCTATACGGATATAGATAGATAAATGTATTATATTATATTGACTATCTCTCTGAAATAGGAAAGTCCCAAACTACTATAGTTAATCCTATATTGGAATAGTACAAAGCTATTCTACTGGTGATATTTTCTCTTCTAAAAATCGTATTTGTGAAAAAAACATAAAATGTGCAACTTCCACATTCTCCGGTTCCAAAAAAACTAAAGCTGAAAATGGAAACTTTTATGGGGTGGGAATGTGGAAATTAAGGCTATAAGGTCTGAAGACCCTCAGCATTTCCAATATTCACAGCAAAACAGACTAATGTCAAGGACATGGTTTCACTGGGATACTACTTATGTTGAAAACATTCCTGAAGACATCCATGCATGGAAAGGTATGGAGAAGAATGGTTTCTAGTTTGTCATTTGTTTTTGTTTGACTTACTTTCTGTGAATTTCATAATCATATAGCATGAAGTAACATTTAAGCTTATTGATATTTAATGGCTTTTTTGGTTAGGGAAAATGGCACACTTGCTAAGTTGTTTTTATGTATTAGTTACAGATGATCCTGCATTTTTACAAATGGCTTGCAAATGTTCTAAATCTCTTATATGACAAAGTATTTCTCACTTTTACAAATGAACTACAACAAACTGAATTAACACAAAATACTTTGGTATGAAAAAAGGAAATAAATTCATGTTTACCTTTCAGTACACTAAAACTAAATGCATACTGATTTTTATAAAATAACTATACAATAACCTACAAAGTGAATTTGCTTACTAACAAAGATTAGATAAAATTGTTGGCAAACCTTGAGCAGTGGTTATGTGGTTACTAAGTCACATCACACTTATTTTAGTAGAGGTCATTTGTAGGATCTACACAACAAAAAATGTTGTGAAAATACTTGAGTATGGCCTCTTCGGGGCAGTTGCTAAAGAAAAGAGCTGTACTGCAGCAAAAGAGTCTCAGATTTCACTGTGGTCACTGAGTTTGCTCAAATTCTGAAATAGAAGGGGAAGAAATTAGCACTTGCTACTTACTTAACCCTTAAGTTGATATCATAGTCAAAGAACAGTAGTAACTGAAGCAAGCGTCCAGCCAAGCTAAGAAAATGGATATTCTCTGAGGCATCAGAGTATAGAAGTTTAAAGCTCCAGGTTCTAGGTCAGACTGCTGACTTTGAAACTGGCTCTACCACTTACAAATGGTATAACTTCCCTGGACCTCAGTTTCCCTATTTCTAAAAATAGGTTCAATAATAGTATCTACTTCATGAGGTTGTGGCAAATTTAGTGAAGTAACATAGGTAAAGCTCTTAGCACATTCCTGGAACATAATGAGCACACAGTGAATATTAGATATATAACAGTAGTAGCAGCAGCAGCAGCAGCAGTAATAGTAGTAGTAGAAATGATAATAATAACAATAATGTTATTATTATTATTTTGTAAATACATACTGTTCTAATTGCACATAATAGGGATGACTCAGAGAGATAACAAATGCTGTTCTAGGGATAAGGAAAGGCCAAACAATTCAAAATCAAAGAAAAATTATGGGAAATCAAAGTTCTAGGAACAGTTCTAAAACTAACCATACAGCCCAGTATTGGAAGGTAACTTTGACACTTCAGACCATGTGAGTGTTGGGCTCTGCAAATAGTATTTCCAAAGGTGGCAATATGAGCTTAGAGTAAAGGGTATGAGAGCAGCAAAAAGCTATAAGGCTATATTTAGAGTTTTTGCATTTGACAGAGGTGGATTCCAATTCCCAGGATAGTAGATCCTGGAAGACGCATTTATTTTATAAGCAAGCACTTTGCACTTAATAGGTGATCACCAAATCCTCTAAGCAGTGATATTGTTGGAAGATCCAAATTATTAAACAATTCATAACTTGTCCAAAAAAGGAATGAAAAAATTCCTTTACTTGTAGCAGAGGACTCTGAGGAGAGGGCACATTTTAATAGGTTTTTAGATGTCAGTGGGATAATAGGCTAATATAAAAAATGCAAAGCCCTTGTATTCTACATTCCAATTTTCTTATAATTCTGGCATGCAAACTTGCTCAACTCACCTTATTTAAGTGGATGTTACTTATTGCAGCAGATACTGATTCAAAAAAAATTGGTTTCTCTGAATCTAGGTTTCCCCAGTATTTCATTGCTTTTATCAAGGAAGCTATAAGAAAACACAAGTGATATAAGGTTACATGGAGCAGCAGAAGGATCATGTCCAATGTTAGCCAAGGATACTCCCTTACCTGTGCAGTGGACTAATGATACATCCACACTCTTGTTCTTACAGTCCGTGTAAACCTGGAAGAATTAAAATAGTACACCCACAATTAATTCAGGATAGCTGGCAGGAAGGAATAAGATGAGCTTCAGAAAGCAGAATTTCTAGTAAAAAAAAAGCCAGTGTTTATGATACCACACAACCAGGGGGTGGCATTGTAACACATTCAGGCATACTCTGACCCACTTCTAAAAGAGACGGTCTTAGCAAAGGAAGATGAACGCCAGCAAGGCATTTGCCTTTTTTTCTTTCATTCTTTCTTTCTTTTTTTTTAAATAGATCTTTATTGGAGTATAATTGCTTCACAATACTGTGTTAGTTTCTGTTGTATAACAAAGTGAATCAGCTATATGTATACATATATCCCCATATCCCCTCCCTCTTGCATGTCCCTCCTACCCTCTCTATCTCACCCCTCTAGGTGGTCACAAAGCACCGAGCTGATCTCCTTGTGCTATGCTGCTGCTTCCCACTAGCTATCTATTTTACATTTGGTAGTGTATATATGTCGATGCTACTCTCACTTTGCCCCAGCTTCCCCCTCCCCCTCTGTGTCCTCAAGTCAATTCTCCATGTCTATGTCTTTATTCCTGCCCTGCCACTAGGTTCATC
The DNA here is from genome assembly GCF_028564815.1 of Eubalaena glacialis. NCBI lineage: Eukaryota > Metazoa > Chordata > Mammalia > Artiodactyla > Balaenidae > Eubalaena > Eubalaena glacialis. The sequence goes on along the minus strand of NC_083732.1, from coordinate 43,602,816 downwards.
AGTGCCATTTTTCTTTTTTTTTTTTTTAGATTCTCTATATATGCGTTAGCATACAGTATTTGTTTTTCTATTTCTGACTTACTTCACTTTGTATGACAGACTCTAGGTCCATCCACCTCACTACAAATAACTCAATTTCATTTCTTTTTATGGCTGAGTAATATTCCATTGTGTATATGTGTCACATCTTCTTTATCCATTCATCTGTCGATGGACATTTAGGTTGCTTCCATGTCCTGGCATTTACCTTTTATGTAACTAAGTTTTGCTGCTTACATTTTCCATTTTATTTAATAAAAATAAAAACACCACCTTTCCTTCCCTATAAGAATGATATAAAATTGTTTTCAACCGTCTTTTATTGGAAGTCAAGGACCCATCTGTGAATATGATGAAACTGCTTACCTACTGCTTACTTTAATATTTTACAACAACTTGTACATATTCATGGATTCTCTAAACCCCATCCATGGACAGTAAATTGAGAACCTCACTATAATCAAAGCCAAGTTTGATTGCCCAACTTCCATTTTTAGGGTCCACCAAGATGAGAGATCCTGACTAATTTTCTTGGCATAATGCAGGGTCTTGCCTTCTTTAAGTCCTAGAAAATCTCAAGTAGTAACAACCTTACTGAAGGCCCTGATCTTAAATTCACCCAGACCAAAGTCAGCCGACAAAACTCAGTAAATCCAGAAGTTTTAGTAACAGTAGGATGGATTTGGTTACATAATAGTAAAGTGTCATACATATAAAATGTAGAATGCTGCATTTACAAAACATTTTAAGAGTATGCATGATACACCCAAAAATTTCCCTTATATTCTTCCAGCAATAAGCAGTTATCTCTATGGTAGAAGAATTGTGGAATAATAGGAGACATCACTCTGAGCATAAATAAACAAACAAATAAACAAATAAATAATACATGGTCTGAGACTCGCCATTGAATAAATGGCTCCTGTTTTTGTAAGATAAAATGAAAATTCAAAGTGATCTGTCAGTGTTTTACTTTTTCTTAAGCTCAGTGAAGCACAAACACATTGCTATGGGTGGTTTGTTGATGCTGATAAACATATTCTCTAGTTCACTAAGTAGAAGTGTCCTAAGTAGAAGAATAAATAGAACTCACTCCATTTTCTTCAACCTATAACTCTTAGGAGAATCTTCCTTATACCAAAGTGACTAAGAAAATAAACCAGGGAGTGTTTTTGGGAAGCAGGAAGACATGCATGGCTGAAGAGACTCTGTGGCTCTTTACTCTGGACCCTATTTCAGGGTGGCAGGAACTAAGAAATAGTAGTAGTTGCAGTGATATTATTTTAACAAATGACTTTTGCAAAATGAGAACAAATAATAGAAGCTAGCATTATTGAATACTTACTAACTTCTAGAAACCTTTTTATATGTTTTATATACAATATGTCATTTCTAAGCTTCACAACAACTTGAAGTATTTCTACTTCCAGTTTACAAAAAAGCAAACAAATACTTAAACCCAGATCCTAGATCTAGTTATGTAGCTAATATTTGGACCTAGAATTTGTCTATATTTAAAGTCTATGGTCATAACATACATCACAATTTACTGTAACCATGATGAAATAAACTAAATAGTAATAAGGAAACTAAAAATAGCAAATTGATACAAAACTGCTGGTTTTGTATACACAGAAGGGCAAATGTCATTTTCTGCCAATTTAAAAATAAAATGCATCAGTTGACTTATTCCTTCATTATGTTGTGTAGTATTTTAAAACCATTAAGATGAATTCTTAAAAGTTTCTTTCTCAGCATGCCCAAAACCTAGATTATTTGAATTCCTCTGAATTTTCAACCTTAGATCTTAAACTCACTGACAATAAGTAACCATTTCCTCCTCTTTACTAACTCTAAGTCCTGATTTGCAATATCCAGAGAGGACAGCTAATAAATACTGGAGTATATTCAAAACAAATTTTAAATACAATTAAACAAAAAATATACATACTGACTTTTCCCAGTAAAAGGAAAATCCTAGTCTAGTGTTGCTCCAAACATAATCCTTGGACAAACTACATTGTTCAAAATGATTATTCCTGGGCCAGAACCAGGACTCAGAAAACTGCATTTTTTTCCTTCTGGTTTTATTGAGTTATAATTGACATACATCACTGTATAAGTTTAAGGTATACAGCATAAGGATTTGACATACATACATCATGAAATGATCACCACAGTAAGTTTGGTGAACATCCATCATCTAATATAGACACAAAATTAAAGAAATAGAAAAAAGATATTTTTCCTCTGATGAGAACTCTCAGGATTTACTCTCTCAACAACTTTCATATATAACATACAGAAGTGCTCATTCTATTTATCATGCTGTACCTACATCCCTAGTACTTTTTATCTTATAACCAGGAGTTTGTACTTTTTAACTGCCTTCATCCAATTCCCCCTCCCCTCACCCCTTGCCTCTGGTAACCACAAATCTGATCTCTTTTTCTATGAGTTTGTTTGTTTGTTTGCTTTTGGAGTATAATTGACCAACAACACTATGTTAGTTCCTGCTAACATAACATAATGTTTCATAATTTCTGTACATTTCAAAATGATCACTCCATCAAAAGACTGCATCTTAAATAAGCTCCCCAGGTGATCCTTATACACATAGGTTTAACAGTGTTCTTCTAGACCTTGGCAACACAGTAAATAAAAGTGCTGAACACAAGAAGCCCTCCAATGATGAGAGACTCTCTGTTTACAGTCAGGATTTAGATGCAAGAAAAGTATTGAGGTTGAACCCTATGCCAAATTGTGTGAAGTTTTTATGGTGAGCAACAAGAAATTAAAAGCATATTACACGTGGAAAAGGGTGATTTACCAAAAACAGCCACTAGATTTAAGGCCTAGGATATTTAAAATTCAATTCTTTTGCATAATTTATTTCTTTTTTGAATATCTACTAAATCTGAAACAAAATCGCCCCCCCATTTTTACAAAATGAATAAACTGAGATCCAGACAGGTTAAACAATTTTCCTAACATCTCCCAGCAGGTGTGATAGATCTGAGACTACACTCTGTCACATAGTAAGCTGCTTCTCTTCGCATAGTCCCACCCCATCTTTACAGGAAAGCCAGACTGAAGCTGACCTTTGTACTATCTTGAGTTTGAAAGGTTGGACATTTCAAATGTAAAATATGAATGAATAGAAACAGTTATGCAACACCATGGGAAAGCGATCATAATCTACAATGTGAGACCTTCTAAAGACTACTGGTTTTAACTCTTTAAAAGTCAATGTCCAATTTTGACTTCTGGCCATAAAGAGTAATTAATATAAAGACTATCCTATCCTCCGTAAATAAGTAGACAAATGGAGAAAATATATAAATTGTTTTCCGGCAATGGGAACAGGCAGCAAAAGACTGAGTTCTCTGAAAGAAAGAAAACAAATGAGGTGAGCTCTCAGATCATCTCAGCTTTCTGCTGCAAAGCAGTTTGTGGACCACGACATGATGAGGGGGGACCCAAGCAAAATGCAGCCACTTCACTGAGCTGAGAAGACAGAACTGGCATTCAGGAAGGATTGAGTGGGTGAAATTTATGGGAGAGAGTAATGGAAAGAAGGGACATATGCAGGGAAAGAGCTCCAGAAATTGCCATAGGTTATGATTAAGTTTTTGGCTGAATACAAAGCCTCACACAGCATGAGACTGTATGAAGCCAGGGTAAGAGAACCGCTGGGGAGCAAACAGCCAAAGGTGAGGTGAACCAAGCTCCACACAGCAGAAGCTAATGGAGGACTGAGGACAGCTGAGAAATAGACACTGCTTGATCCTCAAGATCCTCCCTCATATTTAAGGTATTGAGGAGAGAATACATGGAAATAAGAAAGGGAGTACATTCCTTATTGACTTAGTATTTACTCAAAAAAAAAGGAGGAAACAATTCCAGAAGTGTCTGAGTTTTCCTTGAATTGGCAAAATTAGGTGTTCCATCTAACTAAATGGAGGCTTCAGTTTTAAAGAAATAAAACTTTTATTTTTTGCAACCAGGATCATGGAGACCCCATGGAGATCATGGGGTAGAGGACACCATTGTCTGAGAGAATGGAGAAAAACCCCTGCACTGGGTATTATTTCAGAGACCAGGAATGGTTTCAGGTCAGACTGTACCCATCCACGATGTGAGAGACAACATCCTGCCATCATCAGGCCACTTGCTCATGGAGGGGACTTTTCTCCTTCTTTCTAGAAGCCTAGGAGTTGACTGCCCAGCATCTGCTATACCCATTACATCTCAAGTCTATGTTCTGTTCTAACACCCCACATGAATATCCACCTCTACTCCTCCTGCCCCCTCCAGATTCACACACAGCTAGAAACTTCACGGCATCTCCTGAAAAGAAATCTACAGTAGTGGGAGAAATAAAGTCTATGTCCTTTGGGGAGAATGGGTGAGATGAGTATTGAAACAAGCAGGATCAAAACCCCAGAGCTGAGAGAGAGACTGGTGAAACCCTGTTACTAAAGGGAAGGGAAAGAATCAGTCCAAACACAAGTTGTGCAAATACCTCAACAAGCATGGAGACTCCAGAATAGTCAGAAAAGGTCAATCCACTGCAATCTAGGATTAAAGAACACTTCTGATTCAGGCAGGGTTGTGTTGCTTCTTCTGTAGGAGGAACAGAGTTGAGTTAGGGAGAATTCTTAGAGATTTTTACTGTTGATATTGTTGAACATTGGGAAGATTAATGGTGGCCTCGTGTTTAACAAGGCCAATTCCAAACACTTTTAATTTTTACATTTTTCAGTTAATTACTAATTATTTTTGAACTCTTTGATTTTTGAATATTCAAATGTTATCTCAGGTAATTATTACATAACTCAGATAGGAAGATGGGCTAACTTAATTACCAGTATCATTTCACAGATAAACAAACTGAAGCTCAGCAAGTTTAGATGATTCTGAAAGGAGACCTGGCAAGTTAGTGCCAAACACAGCCCAGAACCGAGGCCGCTAGACATCCTCAAAATTCTCTTTGCAGAATATCCCACATCTTCCTTCATGCGTATGCCCAGAGGTAGAGCCCTATTTTGTGGTGTCCGAAGTTTATACAATTTTTGTGTCACACTAAGGAAAAGATTCCATCTTGGAGCTTGTCCCTCAGACTTAGAAGCATTCTGTGTGAGGGGCCTGAAAATTAAGCTTCATTTGGTTCATAGTAAATCTGACTCTGAATGCACCTGGTGGGAATTTTGTTTTTAATTAGGAGTTCATGACCTCTTTTTCACTAATGTCCTCAGGGCCACAGTTTTCTCGTGTGAAATGACATATTTCTAAACAGTGACAGGCCACCACATCTGAGGTCCCTCTAAGGAGTGATAAGGTTCTGAGAGCAAATCATGTAGGCCAAGATTCCCCCACCATTAGTAGGGGGAATTCAAATAAACTCCAATTCATTCATTATTATGAAATTCTCCGAAAATATAAATTTTTAATTGAGATAGTTTTGCTATGTAAAATGTCCATGGTTTTCCTCTATAGTGGCTACAGAAAAATGGGAATATGGTTGTTTCTCAATTAGCATTGAAGGGAAGTATGAGGGAAAATGGGTATTTTTAAAAACTAAGAAATGCTACAAAGTAATTTTTAATGTATTTTAAGAGTGGTATTCAGGTATAGGATTTGTTTCCAAGTTTCATCTTTAGATGTATATTCATATTTATTAATTGAAATAATAACTATAGAGCATGAGTATGTTCAAGAAATTTTTTGAAATGAAGTGAACGATACAAATGTGCAAGATCCTATTACCTTCTTCTAGGAGTTTATCCTTTAGTGCCAAGAATAACATTGGTAAATAACACATGATTAAAAATGAAAGAGAATGGAAATTTAAAAGAGGAAGAAGTGTCTTTGGGGCAATCAGGGAAGGCTTCACGTAAAAGTAAGCTTGAAGGGTATGTTTAATTCTAAAAGGTAGAAACAGGATGGAGTTGTAAGCATTCTAATCATATGGACAGCTTTAATTAAACACTAATGATAGTCTGAGATCTCAAACTTTTCCTGCTCCCAGTCAATCAATATTTATTGGGGGCCTACCTCATGCCAGGTACTCTAGTAGTGCCTCTGTTTCCCTTTTTCTCCCATGAGAAGGAGGGCTGAGGGTAAGTATAGATTCAGGCTATGATACTGGCTCAAAATGGTAAATTAGAAACTCAAACAAAATGAAAAGTGACCACAACTTAGTTCTTCCACTGACCACTCAGTAATAACAATTATAATTCAATATTTGCCTAAATAAAACAGGACCTAGCCCTACTATCCCAGGGCTCTTATTTATAGACTCAGATATAATGTGTCCCTGCTCATTATCAGAGATTGGAGAGAGGGTTTAAGAATACAGGAAAAATAAAAATATGTATCTTAAGCAAAGATAAACAGTGGAATGTTGATTGGTATTTATTCCTTTTATCTCCTAGTCTCACAGACACACACACACATGCACACACATATAGGTTGGCACTACATTAATTAGTTTAGAGATACATTTATTCCACCTTATTTAGAATTACAGAGGCAGAATTACTAGATCAATATTAAAAGATTTGCTAAGACATTTGGCCAATTATTTGTTTGTGGTATGTATTTCCTTGCAATTTTTTTTATGATTCATAAATATATTTTTATCCAATTTGGAAATATTTTATTGAATTTTCAGACTATAAGAATCTATAACAATTAAATATCAGATAAGCTTTCCTATAAAAGTTCAATAATTCACAAGATAAACATACATAAAATATATATAATGGATTAGATATTTCCTTACAAAGTTAGATATAAAAAACTTTAGTAAGACTAATCGTTTGCAATGTACCATGGAGTTCAAAATTTGAAGGGGTCGTATGCAATTCTCCTGAATATATCTGTTTTAGAAAATAAACTGTATGTGATTTTTTAAAAGACATCTCAGACCAGCTCTTTTTACATCTTTTCAGAATGTCAATAGTGTACATATCTTTTCAAGCTCTATGTTTAAAGAAAACATATTTATACCATGGAAATTGGCAAGTGCAACAAATCAGTGCTTTTCCACCACCCCAAGCCATAACCTCCACTCCAAGAGTTGTTTGTCAAAGACTTACCAGCACATCACTACGTAAATCTGGTACTCTTGTTAAACAAAGAAAATAATCAGTAATGTTTAAAAATTCAATGGCTTGGATTAAATAAATAAATGAAACCTCTGACATATTTAGCAATAGATGTTAAAATGACAGTGATGTTCTACACACAGCCTGCTGTCTCCACCTCCATCTTGAGTTGGGATGCTGTGCAACTGCTTTGAGCTAGAAACTCTGGTCTGAAAGTGCTGGGTTTGAGGTCTCTGCACGCTGCATCCTATGAGCCAGTGAAACTAGACTAAGTGCAAAACAAAAGAAAAAAAAAAGTGGCCTGGAACTGTACCAGCAATATTTTCAAGGTTCTCCTGTATACAATTTAATGAGTTTGGACATATGCAAAAACTCATGAAAACATCACCATTATCAAGCTGAAGGTGTCATTACTGTGATCTGTGGGATGATTCTGCACACGAGCTGGTATTTCTCTTTCCTCTCATCAGACTTGGAGCCGTGTGGCTGGCAGGGTCTTGGTGCTCCAGCCGGGTGTCAGCTCTGTGCCTCTGAGGTGGGAGAGCTGAGTTCAGGTCATTGGTCCACTGAGACCGCCCAGCTCCATGTAATATCAACCAGCGAAAGCTCTCACAGAAATCTCCATCTCAACCCTAAAACCCAGCTCCACTCAGCAAGCAGTAAGCTACAGTGCTGGACAACCTATGCCAAACCACTAGCAAGACAGAAACACAACTCCACCCATTAGCAGAGAGGCTGCCTAAAATCATAATAAGGTCACAGACACTCCCAAAAAAGCCACTGGATGCAGTCCTGCCCACCAGAAAGACAAGATCCAGCTGCATCCACCAGAACACAGGCACTAGTACCCTCCACCAGGAAGCCTACACAACCCACTGAACCAACCATAGCCACTGGGGGTAAAGACCCAAAACAATGGGAACTACGAACGTGCAGCCTGTGGAAAGGAGACACCAAACACAGTAAGTTAATCAAAATGAGAAGACAGAGAAACACACAGCAGATGAAGGAGCAAGGTAAAAACACACCAGAAAAAAAAAAAAAAAAAGAGGAAATAGGCAGTATTCCTGAAAAAGAATTCAAAGTAATGATAGTAAAGATGATCCAAAATCTTGTAAATAGAATGGCGAAAACACAAGAAACGTTTAACAAGGACTTATACAACTAAGAGAAAATGAAAAATGATGAACAACACAATAAATGAAATTAAAATTCTCTAGAAGTAATCAACAGCAGAATAACTGAGGCAGAAGAACGGATAAGTGACCTGGAAGATAAAAAAAATGGAAATAACTACTGCAGAGCAGAATAAAGAGAAAAGAATGAAAAGAATTGAGGACAGCTTTAGAGACCTCTGGGATAACATTAACCGCACCGACATCCGAATTATAGGGTTTCCAGAAAAGAGAAAAAGAAAGAGTCTGAGAAAATATTGGAACAGATTATAGTTGAAAATTTCCCTAACATGGGAAAGGAGAAAATCAATCAAGTCCAGGAGGCACAGAGAGTCCCATACAGTATAAATGCAAGCGGAAACACATCAAGACACATATTAATCAAACTATCAAAAATTAAATACAAAGAAAAAATATTAAAAGCAGCAAGGGAAAAAACCAAATAACATACAGGGGAATCCCCATAAGGTTAACAGCAGATCTTTCAGCAGAAACTCTGCAAGCCAGAGGGAGCGCCAGGACATATTTAAAGTGATGAAAGGGAAAAATATACAACCAAGATTACTCTAACCAGCAACGATCTCATTCAGGTGTGATGGAGAAATTAAAAGCTTTACAGACAAGCAAAAGCTAAGAGAATTCAGCACCACCAAACCAGCTTTAAAAAAATTGCTAAATGAACTTCTCTAGGCAGGAAACACAAGAGAAGGAAAAGACCTACAATAACAAACCAAAAACAATTAAGAAAATGGTAATAGGAATATACATATCGATAATTACCTTAAATGTAAATGGATAAAATGCTCCCACCAAAAGACAGAGGCCGGCTGAATGGATACAAAAATAAGACCCATATATATGCTGTCTACAAGAGAGCCACTTCAGACTAGGGACACATACATCCTGAAAGTGAGGGGATGGAAGAAGATATTCCATGCAAATGGAAAATCAAAAGAAAGCTGGAGTAGCAATACTCATATAAGACACAATAGACTTTAAAATAAAGACTATTACAAGAGACAAAGGAGGACACTACATAATGATCAAGGGATCAATCCAGGAAGAAGATAAAACAATTGTAAATATTTATGCACCCAACATAGGAGCACCTCAATACATAAGGCAAGTGCTAACAGCCATAAAAGGGGAAATCAACAGTAACACAATCATAGTAGGGGACTTTAACACCCCACTTTCACCAATAGACAGATCATCCAAAATGCAAATAAGTAAGGAAACACAAGCTTTAAACGGTACATTAAACAAGATGGACTTAATTGATATTTATAGGACATTCCATGCAAAAACAACACAATATGCTTTCTTCTCAAGTGCTCATGGAACATTCTCCAGGATAGATCATATCTTGGGTCACAAATCAAGCCTTGGTAAATTTAAGAAAAATGAAATTCTATCAAGTATCTTTTCTGACCGCAATGCTATAAGACTAGTTACCAATTACAGGAAAATATCTGTAAATAATACAAACACATAGAGGCTAAACAATACACTACTTAATAACCAAGAGATAACTGAAGAAAACAAAGAGGAAGTCAAAAAAACCTAGAAACAAATGACAATGAAAACACACAGACCCAAAACCTTTGGGATGCAGCAAAAGCAGTTCTAAGAGGGAAATTTATAGCATTACAATCCTACCTCAAGAAACAAGAAACATCTCAAATAAAAAACCTAACATTACACCTAAAGCAATTAGAGGAAGTAGAACAAAAAAGCCCCAAAGTTAGCAGAAGGAAGCAAATCATAAAGAACAGATCAGAAATAAATGAAAAAGAAATGAAGGAAACCATAACAAAGATCAATAAAATTAAAAGCTAGTTCTTTGAGAAGATAAATAAAGTTGATAAACCATTAACCAGACTCATCAAGGAAAAAAAAGGGAGAAGACTTAAACCAATAGAATTTGAAATGAAAAAGGAGAAGGAACAACTGACACTGCAGAAATACCAATGATCATGAGTGATTACTACAGGCAACTATATGCCAATAAAATGCACAACCTGGAAGAAATGGACAATTACTTAGAAATGCACAACTTCTGAGAGTGTACCAGGAAGAAATAGAAAATATGAAAAGACCAATCACAAGCACTGAAAATTAGACTGTGATTAAAAATTTTCCAACCAAAGAAAGCCTAGGACCAGATGGCTTCACAGGTGAATTCTCTCAAACATTTCGAGAAGCGCTAACACCTATCCTTCTCAAATTCTTCCAAAATATAGCAGAGGGAGGAACACTCCCAAACTCATTCTACAATGCCACCATCACCCTGATACCAAAACCGGACAAAGATGTCACAAAGAAAGAAAACTACAGGCCAATATCACTGATGAACATAGATGCAAAAATCCTCAAGAAAATACTAGCAAACAGAATCCAACAGCACATTAAAAGGATGATAAACCATGATCAACTGGGGTTTATCCCAGGAATGCAAGGATACTTCACTATACACAAATCGATCAATGTGATACACCATATTAACAAATTGGAGGAGAAAATCCATATGATCGTCTCAATAGATGGAGAAAAAACTTTCGACAAAATTCAACACCCATTTATGATAAAAACCTCTGGAAAGTAAGCAAAGAGGAAACTTACCTCAACATAATAAAGGCCATATATGCCAAACCCACAGCCAACCTTGCTCTCAATGGTGAAAAATTGAAACCACTTCCTCCAAGATCAAGAATAAGACAAGGTGGTCCATTCTCACCACTATTATTCAACATAGTTTTGGAAGTTTTAGCCACAGCCATCAGAGAAGAAAAAGAGATAAAAGAAATCCAAAGAGGAAAAGAAGAAGTAAAGCTGTCACTGTTTGCAGATGACATGATACTATACATAGACAATCCTAAAGATGATACCAGAAAACTTCTAGAGCTCATCAATGAATTTGGTAAAGTAGCAGGATACAGTGTTAATGTACAGAAATCTCTCGCATTCCTATACATTAATGATGAAAAATCTGAAAGATAAATTAAGGAAACACTCCCATTTACCATTGTAACAAACAGAATAAAATACCTAGTAATAAACCTACCTAAGGAGAAAAAAGACCTGTATGCAGAAAACTATAAGACACTGATGAAAGAAGTTAAAGATGATACAAGCAGATGGAGAGATATACTATGTCTTAGATTGGAAGAATCAACATTGTGAAAATGACTATACTACCCAAAGAAATCTACAGATTCAGTGCAATCCCTATCAAAGTACCAATGGCATTTTTCACAGAACTAGAACAAAAAATTTTACAATTTGTATGGAAACACAAAAGACCCTGAATAGCCAAAGCAATCTTGAGGAAAAAAAAAAAAAAAAAAAAAGGAGCTGGAGGAATCAGGCTCCCAGAGTTCAGACTATACTACAAGGCTACAGTAATCAAGACAGTATGGTACTGGCACAAAAACAGAAATATAGATCAATGGAACAGGATAGAAAGCCCAGAGATAAACCTACGCACTTATGGTCACCTTATTTTTGATAAAGGAGGCAAGAATATACAATGAAGGAAAGACAGCCTCTTCAATAAGTGGTACTGGGGAAACTGGACAGCTACATGTAAAAGAATGCAATTAAAACACTCCCTAACACCATACACAAAAATAAACTCAAAATGGATTAAAGACCTTAATGGAAGGTCAGACACTATAAAACTCTTAGAGGAAAACATAGGCAGAACACTCTATGACATAAATCACAGCAAGATCCTTTTTGACCCACCTCCTGGAGAAATGGATATAAAAACAAAAATAAACAAATGGGACCTAATGAAAGTTAAAAGCTTTTGCACAGCAAAGGAATCCAAAAACAAGATGAAAAGACAACCTTCGGAATGGAAGAACATTTCTGCAAATGAAGCAACTGATAAAGGATTAATCTCCAAGACTTACAAGCACCTCATGCAGCTCAATATCAAAAAAACATATAACCAATCCAAAAATTGGCAGAAAACCTAAATAGACATTTCTCCAAAGAAGGTATACAGATTGCCAACAAACACATGAAAGGATGCTCAACATCACTAATCATTAGAGAAATGCAAATCAAAACTACAATGAGGTATCACCTCACAGCAGTCAGAATAGCCATCATCAAAATATCTACAAACAATAAATGCTGGAGAGGGTGTGGAGAAAAGGGAACCCTGTTGCACTGCTGGTAGGCATGTAAACTGATACAGCCACTATGGAAAACAGTATGGAGGTTCCTTAAAAAACTAAAAATAGAACTACCATAAGACCCAGCAATCCCACTACTGGGCATATACCCTGAGAAAACCATAATTCAAAAAGAGTCATGTACCACAATGTTCATTGCAGCTCTATTTACAATAACAGGACATGGAAGCAACCTAAGTGTCCATTGCCAGATGAATGGATAAAGATGTGGTACATATATACAATGGAATATTACTCAGCCATAAAAAGAAATGAAATTGAGTTATTTGTAGTGAGGTGGATGGACCTAGAGACTGTCATACACAGTGAAGTAAGTCAGAAAGAGAAAAATAAAAACCATGTGCTAACACATATATATATGGAATCTAACAACAACAAAAAAATGATTCTGAAGAACCTAGAGTCAGGATAGGAATAAAGACGCAGATATAGAGAATGAACTTGAGGAAACGGGGAGGGGGGAGGGCAAGCTGGATGAAGTGAGAGAGTGGCTTGGACTTATATATACTACCAAATATAAAGTAGATAGCTAGTAGGAAACAGCCGCATAGCACAGGGAGATCAGCTCTGTTCTTTGTGGCCACCTAGAGGGGTGGGATAGGGAGGGTGGGAGAGAGATGCAAGAGGGACGAGATATGTGGATATATGTATATGTATAGCTGATTCACTTTGTTATAAAGCAGAAACTAACACACCATTGTAAAGCAATTATACTCCAATAAAGATGTTAAAAAAAAAGACAGTGATGATACAATTTGATAACAAAATTAATGAAGTCTTTTTTTACATCTCCTTACACAGCATTGCTCTTAACAAATGACATATGTCATTTATAATATATTACATATTTCAAAATAAGCTAAATCTAAAATCCTTAGTCCAAAAATTTACATAGAAAAAGTTATCATTAATATCTAATCCCCCAGATTATATAAATTATGAATTTTTGAGATCTTTAAGCCTTATTCTGTATTTACTAGAAAACATAATTGTTATTGGCAATATTTAATATAATTAAATATATATTAAATATAATCTGAAAAATATTAACAACTATTTTATTTGGAAAATGTCAATGCATTGCTTTTCCTGAAGGAGATACATAAATTATTACCCATAACTAACTTTATGGCATGTGTTCTATCATCCCCATTCCTTAACAAGCCAAACATGGCTAATCAATCATGGTAATTTTTCCACTTAGATCAAAGAAGACCTCAGAATTTTTATCAATTCAGTGTTGCAGGAAGTCACTACTAGTTCATAAGAAATTTACTTGTTGATCTGAACATAATATTCCAGTGAAAAAACTCTGTATATATTATTTGGAGAGATTGATCACTAGATCTAAATGATTAGGAAATGGTGGTTAAAATGTACAGAAAATTATTTAAGAAATAAGTTTTTTCTCTTTTCTATCCTATCACATTTATTTCACTTGTAAATTATACTTGCCATTCTCTGTATTTTCTTGCAATTAGTTCATTATTTAAGTGATGATAGATTGTTAACTATGAAAATGTTTGGGTTTAATCAATAGAGAAACAAAAATTTTCCTTCCATTGTTTCAGTGTGCTTGCTTTGTCTTTCATTTTTACAATCGAGGTTCCTCTTTTCTGCTCCTTTGATCAAAATACATGCACATTTTCACATCATCCAAAACAAAATAAAAGAAAACAAAAGAATTGTGCCATGTATTTGTGGATAATCATTTAAGTAAGCTATATTAAGAGAAGCAATTCATGATGTTTTTTGTAAATAAAAAGACATTCTTAATGGCAAAGTTACCATTTCACTCAAATGGAAAATTAAATACAAAGGACATTTCTGAAATCTTCCCAAAAATAAGTGAAATTTTCTTTTACACTCTCAGTTCTGCCATTGTAATGATTTTATGGCTATATGCTTGGGTTCTAAGCTTCTAAGTAAATCAACCAGTGCAATAAAAATCACATTGTTATAAAAAAGAGTAAAGTGAATGCACAGCTAATATCCTGCCTTATACAAAATGAGGTAAGCTTGGAGCATGTACAAAAGAGACAACTAATCTGTACCCATGTGGGATGTGGTAAATGATGGGCTTTATCTACAAAAAACATTTCAGAAAGAAATTAACCACCAGGTGTGGGTGAGCAATTAACTCCAGACTGTGCAAGCCAGCTCTTTCCTGTGGAATATTCATTAACTCCTTTTATTAAAAAGTATTCATAGTTGCATAATTTAGGAGTGCTTCTTTTATACTTCAAAATGTTCTTGACAGTCTGTGAGTCATTCATAATTTTTTAAAAGAAGGCATTTTCTGTTGATATCAAGTAACTATTGAGAAACAGATTTACATCTCAAACTTCTCAAGAAAACAAGGATATCAGAAATATTTAGGACAAACCAAAACACTATCATTTGAAAACATGTGCACATATTATTGAGCATCTCTCTAATTCATTCATTCATTCATTCAAGCAGTCAATCAATATAGAAGTATTGGGTGCTTAGTCTAATCATTGTCCTAAGAAATACAAGCAGAATGATGGACAAGAGAGATGATGGTCCTTACCCTCAATAGACTCACAACCAAGCTAGGAAACCAGTCAGTTGAACTAGTAATCTGAAGTGTTACAAAGACTGGGAAAGTTATGCAGAAAGTTCTAAGGAGGTACAGGATAGACCTGATATTATAGACAGAATAATGACCCCCAATTATGTCCATATCTTAATCCCTAGAACCTGTGGAATATGTTGCCTTACATGGCAAAAGGAATTTTGCAGACTTGATTAAATTAAGGATCCTGAGATGAGCAGATTACCCTGGATTATTGTTGTGAGGGAGGTCCAATGTAATTACAAGGGTTCTTATGAGAGGGAGGCAGGACGGTCAGAGTCAGAGAGGGAGATATGGTGATAGAAGAAGAGGTCAGAGAGATATGAAAATGCCAACACTGCTGGTTTGAAGATGGAGAAAGTGGTCATGAGCCAAGGAATGTGGATGGCCTCCAGAAATTGAAAAGGACAAGGAAGTAAAATTATTCTCCCCTAGAGTCTCCAGACAAAATACAGCTGGTTTGGGGAACTGGAAGGGGGAGGTGGTTGAGGGAGGGGAGCTAATTTAGGTTTCAGCATCCATGATGACAGAAATCATGCCTGCTTTCTTCGTCCTTGAATATACAGCATCCATCATTGTGCCTAGGACTCAGAAGATGTCCATTAAATATAAAAATATTTGCTGAGTGAACAAGGACATGATAATACAGGAATGAAAGGAAGAATGGGACATGTAACCTGAGATTTGGAGGATAGTTTGAAGTTAAGCAGGTAAGAAGGTGGTGGATGGAGACCTTCAAGATGGCAGAAGAGTAAGACGTGGAGATCACCTTCCTCCCCACAAATACATCAGAAATACATCTACATGTGGAACAACTCCTACAGAACACCTACTGAATGCTGGCAGAAGACCTCAGACTTCCCAAAAGGCAAGAAACTCCCCACGTACCTGGGTAGGGCAAAAGAAAAAAAGAAAAAACAGAGACAAAAGAATAGGGATGGGGCTTCCCTGGTGGCGCAGTGGTTGAGAATCTGCCTGCCAATGCAGGGGATGCGGGTTCGAGCCCTGGTCTGGGAAGATCCCACATGCCGCGGAGCAACTGGGCCCGTGAGCCACAACTACTGAGCCTGCGCGTCTGGAGCCTGTGCTCCGCAACAAGAGAGGCCGCGACAGTGAGAGGCCCGCGCACCGCGATGAAGAGTGGCCCCCCACTTGACACAACTAGAGAAAGCCCTCCCACAGAAACGAAGACCCAACACAGCCAAAAATAAATAAATAAATAAATTTAAAAAAAAAAAAAAAAAAAAAAAAAAGAATAGGGATGGGACCTGCACAAGTGGGAAGGAGCTGTGAAGGAGGAAAAGTTTCCACACACTAGGAAGCCACTTCACTGGCGGAGACGGGGGGCGAGGTGGCAGGGGGGAAGATTCGGAGCCACGAAGGAGAGTACAGCAACAGGGGTGCAGAAGGCAAAGCAGAGAGATTCCCACAAAGAGGATCGGTGCCGACCAGCACTCACCAGCCTGAGAACCTTGTCTGCTCACTCGCCGGGAAGGGTGGGGTCTGGGAGCTGAAGCTCGGCCTTCGGAGGTCAGATCCCAGGGAGAGGACTGGGGTTGGCTGCGTGAACACAGCCTGAAGGGAGCTAGTGCACAACAGCTAGCCAGGATGGAGTCCAGGAAAATGTCTGGACGTGCCTAAGAGGCAAGAGACCATTGTTTCACGGTGCGTGAGGAGAGGGGATTCAGAGCACCGCCTAAACGAGCTCCAGAGATGGGCGCGAGGCAGGGCTATCAGTGCAGACACCAGAGACAGGCATGAAATGCTAAGGCTGCTGCTGCAGCCACCAAGAAGCCTGTGTGCAAGCAAAGGTCGCTATCCACATCTCCCCTCCCAGGAGCCTGTGGAGCCGACCACTGCCAGGGTCCCGTGATCCAGGGACAATTTCCCTGGGAGAAAACACGGCATGCCACAGGCTGTTGCAATGTCATGCTGGCCTCTGCTGCCACAGGATTACCCCACACTCTGTACCCCTCCCTGCCCCTGGCCTGAGTGAGCCAGAGCCCCCTAATCAGCTACTACTTTAACCCCCTCCTGTCTGAGTGAAGAACAGACGCCCTCAAGTGATCTACATGCAGAGGCACTGCCAAATACGAAGCTGAACCCCAGGAGCTGTGTGAACAAAGAAGAGAAAGGGAAATTTCTCCCAGCAGGCTCAGGAACAGTGGCTTAAATCGCCACAATCAACTTGATGTACCTTGAATCTGTGGAATACTTGAATAGACAATGAATCATCCCAAAATTGAGAAAGTGGACTTTGGGAGCAAAGATATGTATATGTTTTTCCTTCTTCTCTTTTTCTGAGTGTGTATCTGTATGCTTCTTTGTGTGATTTTGTCTGTATAGCTTTGCTTTTACCATTTGTCCTAGGGTCCTGTCTGTCCATTTTTTTAAATTACTTTTTAATTTTTAATAATTATGTTTTACTTTTCATTTTAATAACTTTATTTTATTGTCTTTCTTTATTTTTTTCTCCCTTTTCTACTGAACCATGTGGCTGACAGGGTCTTGGTGCTACACCAAGGTGTCCGGCCTATGCCTCTGAGGTGGGAGAGCCGAGTTCAGGACATTGGTCCACCAGAGACCTCCTGGCTACATGTACTATCAAATGGCAAAAGCCCTCCCAGAGATCTCCATCTCAATGCTAAGACGCAGCTCCACTCAATGATCAGCAAGCTACAGTGCTGGACAACCTGTGCCAAACAAGTAGTAAGACAGGAACACAACCCCACCCACTAGCAGAGAGGCTGCCTAAAATCATGAAAAGGTCACAGACACCCCAAAACAAACCACCGGAAGCGGTCCTGCCCACCAGAAAGACAAGATCCAGCCTCATCCACCAGAACACAGGCACCAGTCCCCTCCACCAGGAAGCCTACACAACCTACTAAACCAACTTTAGCCACTGGGGGCAGACACCAAAACCAAAAGGAACTATGAACCTGCAGCCTGTGGGAAGGAGACCCTAAACACAGTAAGTGAAGCAAAATGCAACGACAAAGAAACACACAGCAGAAGAAAGAGCAAGGTAAAAACCCACTAGACCAAACAAATAGGCAGTCTACCTGAAAAAGAATTCAGAGTAATGATAGTAAAGATGATCCAAACTCTTGGAAATAGAATGGAGAAAATATAAGAAAGGTTTAACAAAGACCTGGAAGATCTAAAGAGCAAACAAACAATGATGAACAACACAACAAATGAAATTAAAAATTTTCCAGAAGGAATAATAGCAGAATAACTGAGGAAGAAAAACTGAAAAGTGACCTGGAAGATAAAATACTGGAAGTAACTACTGCAGAGCAAAAAAAAGAAAAAAGAATGAAAAGTACTGAAGACAGTCTTAGAGACATCTGGGACAACAGTAAACACACCAACATTTGAATTATAAGGGTCCCAGAAGAAGAAGAGAAAAAGAAAGGGACTGAGAAAATATTCGAAGAGATTATGGTTGAAAACTTCCTTAATATGGTAAAGGAAATAGTTAATCAAGTACAAGAAGCACAGAGAGTCCCATACAGGATAAATCCAAGGGGAAAAACAACAAGACACATATTAATCAAACTATCAAAAATTAAATACAAAGAAAAAGTATTAAAAGCAGCAAGGGAAAAAAACCAAATAACATACAAGGGAATCCCCATAAGGTTAACAGCTGATCTTTCAGCAGAAACTCTGCAAGCCAGAAGATAGTGGCAGGACATATTTAAAGTGATGAAAGGGAAAAACATACAACCAAGATTACTCTACGCAGCAAGGATCTCATTCACATTCGACGGAGAAATTAAAACATTTACAGACAAGCAAAAGCTAAGAGAATTCAGCACCACCAAACCAGCTTTACAACAAATGCTAAAGGAACTTCTCTAGGCAGGAAACACAAGAAAAGGAAAAGACCTACAATAACAAACCCAAAACAATTAAGAAAATGGTAATAGGAACATACATATCGGTAACTACTTTAAGTGTAAATGGATTAAGTGCTCCAACCAAAAGACATAGACCGGCTGAATGGATACAAAAAAAAGACCTGTATATATGCTGTCTACAAGAGACCCACTTCACACCTAGGGACACATACATTCTGAAAGTGAGGGGATGGAAAAAGATATTCCATGCAAATGGAAATCAAAAGAAAACTGGAGTAGCAATTCTCATATCAGACAAAATACATTTTACAATAAAGACTATTACAAGAGACAAAGGAGGACACTACATAATGATCAAGGGATCAATCCAAGAAGAAGATATAACAATTGTAAATATTTATGCCCCCAACATAGGAGCCCTCAATACATAAGGCAAATACTAACAGCCATAAAAGGGGAAATCGACAGTAACACAATCATACTAGGGGAATTTGACACCCCACTTTCACGAATGGACAGATCATCCAAAATGAAAATAAATAAGGAAACACAAGTTTTAAATGATACATTAAACAAGATGGTCTTAATTGATATTTATAGGACATTCCATCCAAAAACAACAGAATACACATTCTTCTCAAGTGCTCGTGGAACATTCTCCAGAATAGATCATATCTTGGGTCACAAATCAAGCCTTGGTAAATTTAAGAAAATTGAAATTGTATCAAGTATCTTTTCCAACCACAACGCTATGAGACTAGATATCAATTACAGGAAAAAATCTGTAAATATTACAAACACGTGGAGGTTAAACAATACACTATATAATAACCAAGAGATCACTGAAGAAATCAAAGAGGAAATCAAAAGAAACCTAGAAACAAATGAAAATGAAAACACACAAACCTAAAACCGATGGGATGCAGCAAAAGCAGTTCTAAGAGTGAAGTTTACAGCAATACAATCCTACCTCAAGAAACAAGAAACATCTCAAATAAAAAACCTAAACTTACACCTAAAGCAATTAGAGAAAGAAGAACAAAAAATTCCAAAGTTAGCAGAGGGAAAGAAATGATAAAGATCAGATCAGAAATAATTGAAAAAGAAATGAAAGAAACCATAGCAAAGATCAATAAAACTAAAAGCTGGTTCTTTGAGAGGATAAATATAATTGATAAACCATTAGCCAGAATCATCAAGAAAAAAAGGGAGGAGGAGGAGCTTCAAGATGGTGGAAGAGTAAGATGTGGAGATCAGCTTCCTCTGCACAAATACATCAGAAATACATCTACATGTGGAACAACTCCTACAGAACACCTACTGAACGCTGGCAGAAGACCTCAGACATCCCAAAAAGCAAGAAACTCCCCTCGTACCTGGGTAGGGCAAAAGAAAAAAGAAAAAAACATAGACAAAAGAATAAGGATGGGACCTGCACCAGGGGGAGGGAGCTGTGAAGGAGGAAAGGTTTCCACACACTAGGAAGCCCCTTTGTGGGCAGAGACTGCAGGTGCAGGAGGGGGGAAGCTTCGGAGCCACGGAGCAGAGTGCAGCAACAGGGGTGCAGAGGGCAAAGCAGAGAGATTCCCGCACAGAGGATCTGTGCTGACCAGCACTCACCAGCCCGAGAGGCTTGACTGCTCACATGCCGGAACGGGTGGGGGCTGGGACCTGAGGCTTGGGCTTCAGAGGTCAGATCCCAGGGAAAGGACTGGGGTTGGCTGCGTGAACACAGCCTGAAGGGGGCTAGTGCACCATGGCTAGACAGGAGGGAGTCCAGGAAAAGGTCTGGAACTGCCGAAGAGGCAAGAGACTTTTTCTTGCCTCTTTGTTTCCTGGTGCACGAGGAGAAGGGGTTAAGAGCGCTACTTAAAGGAGCTCCAGAGTTGGGCGCGAGTCGCGGCTATCAGTGCAGACCCCAGAGACGGGCATGAGATGCTAAGACTGCTGTGCAGCCACCAAGAAGCCTGTGTGCAAGCACAGGTCATTATCCATACCTCCCCTCCTGGGAGCATGTGCAGCCCGCCACTGCCAGGGTCCCGTGATCCAGGGACAACTTCCTCGGGAGAACACACGGCGTGCCTCAGGCTATTGCAACGTCATGTTGACCTCTGCTGCCGCAGGCTTGCCCCGCACTCCGTACCCCTCCCTCCCCCCAGCCTGAATGAAGCAGAGTCCCCTAATCAGCTGCTCCTTTAACCCCATCCGGTCTGAGCAAAGAACAGAAGCTCTCAGGTGACCTACATGCAGAGGCAGGGCCAAATCCAAAGCTGAATCCCAGGAGCTGTGCGAACAAAGAAGAGAAAGGAAAATCTCTCCCAGGAGCCTCAGGAGCAATGGATTAAATCTCCACAGTCAACTTGATGTACCCTGCAGCTGTGGAATACCTGAATAGACAACGAATCATCCCAAATTGAGGAGGTGGACTTTGGAAGCAAGGATATATATATATTTTTTCCCTTTTTCTCTTTTTGTGAGTGAATATGCGTATGCTTCTATGTGTGATTTTGTCTGTATAGCTTTGCTTTTACCATTTGACCTAAGGTTCCATCTGTCCGTTTCATTTTTTTTTTTTTTTTTAGTATAGTTTTCACCACTTGTTATCATTGGTGGATTTGTTTTTTAGTTTGTTCTCTTCTTTCTTTCTTTCTTTTTTTAAATTAATTAAAACAATTTTTAAATAATTATTTTTGTTTTTTTATTTTAATAACTTTTAATTTTTATTTTATTTTATTTTTTCTTTTTCTTTCTTTCTTTCTTTTTTTCTCCCTTTTATTTTGAGCTGTGTGGATGACAGGCTCTTGGTGCTCCAGCCAGGCATCAGGGATGTGCCTCTGAGGTAGGAGAGTCAAGTTCAACACATTAGTCCAACAGAGATCTCCCAGCTCCATGTAATATGAAATGGCGAAAATCTCCCAGAGATCTCCATCTCAATGCCAAGACCCAGCTCCACTCAACGACCATCAAGCTACAGTGCTAGACACCCTATGCCAAACAAATAGCAAGACAGGAACACAACCCCACCCATTAGCAGAGAGGCTGCCTAAAACCATAATAAGGTCATAGACACCCCAGATACACACCACCAGACGTGGACCTGCCCACCAGAAAGACAAGAGCCAGCCTCATCCACCAGAACACAGGCAACAGTCCACTCAACCAGGAAGCCTACACAACCCCTGAACCAAACTTAGCCACTGGGGGCAGACACCAAAAACAATGGGAACTGTGAACCTTCAGGCTGTGAAAAGGAGACCCCAAACACAGTAAGTTAAGCAAAATGAGAAGACAAAGGAACACACAGCAATTGAAGGAGCAAGGTAAAAAACCATCAGATCTAAAAAATAAAGAGGAAATAGGCAGTCTACCTGAAAAAGAACTCAGAATAATGATAGTAAAGGTGATCCATAATATTGGAAATAGAATGGAGAAAATGCAAGAAATGTTTAACAAGGACCTAGAAGAACTAAAGAGCAAACAAACAATCATGAACAACACAATAAATGAAATTAAAAATTCTCTAGAAGGGATCAATAACAGGATAACTGAAGGAGAAAAACAGATAAGTGACCTGGAAGATAAATAGTGGAAAAAACTACTGCAGAGCAGAATAAAGAAAA
Organism: Eubalaena glacialis; assembly: GCF_028564815.1. Taxonomy (NCBI): domain Eukaryota; kingdom Metazoa; phylum Chordata; class Mammalia; order Artiodactyla; family Balaenidae; genus Eubalaena; species Eubalaena glacialis. The sequence goes on along the minus strand of NC_083732.1, from coordinate 43,580,197 downwards.
AAGAATGAAGAGAATTGAGGACAGTCTCAGAGACTTCTGGGACAATATTAAACACACCAACATTCGAATTCTAGGGGTCCCAGAAGAAGAAGAGAAAAAGAAAGGGACTGAGAAAATATTTGAAGAGATTATGGTTGAAAACTTCCTTAATATGGGAAATGAAATAGTTAATCAAGTCCAGGAAGCACAGAGAGTCCCATACAGGATAAATTCAAGGAGAAATGCACCAAGACACATATTAATCAAACTATCAAAAATTAAATACAAAGAAAAAATATTAAAAGCAGCAAGGGAAAAACAACAAATAACACACAAGGGAATCCCCATAAGGTTAACAGCTGATCTTTCAGCAGACACTCTGCAAGCCAGAAGATAGTGGCAGGACATATTTAAAGTGATGAAAGGGAAAAACCTACAACCAAGATTACTCTACAAAGCAAGGATCTCATTCACATTCAATGGAGAAATTAAAACCCTTAAAGAAAAGCAAAAGCAAAGAGAATTCAGCACCACCAAACCAGCTTTACAACAAATGCTAAAGGAACTTCTCTAGGCAGGAGACATAACAGAAGGAAAAGACCTACAATAACAACCCCCCAAAATTAAGAAAATGATAATAGGAGCATACATACCGGTAACTACTTTAAGTGTAAATGGATTAAATGCTCCAACCAAAAGACATAGACTGGCTGAATGGATACAAAAAGAAGACCCGTATATATGCTATCTACAAGAGACCCACTTCACACCTAGGGACACATACATCCTGAAAGTGAGGGGATGGAAAAAGATATTCCATGCAAATGGAAATCAAAAGATATCTGGGGGGCTTCCCTGGTGGCGCAGTGGTTGAGAATCTGCCTGCCGATGCAGGGGACACGGGTTCAAGCCCTGGTCTGGGAAGATCCTACATGCCATGGAGCAACTAAGCCCATCAGCCACAATTACTGAGCCTGCGCATTTGGAGCCTGTGCTCCGCAACAGAGAGGCCACGATAGTGAGAGGCCCGTGCACCATGATGAAGAGTGGGCCTCACTTGCTGCAATTAGAGAAAGCCCTCGCACAGAAACGAAGACTCAACACAGCCATAAATAAATAAATAAATAAAATTTTAAAAAAATAGAAATCTGGAGTAGCAATTCTCATATCAGACAAAATTGACTTTAAAACAAAGACTATTACAAGAGAAAAGAAGAACACTACATAATGATCAAGGGATCAATCCAAGAAGAAGATATAATAATTGTCAATATTTATGAACCCAACGTAGGAGCACCTCAATACATAAGGCAAATACTAACAGCCATAAAAGGGTAAATTGACAGTAACACAATCATACTAGGGGAATGTAACACCACAATTTCACCAATGGACAGATCATCCAAAATGAAAATAAATAAGGAAACACAAGCTTTAAATGATACATTAAACAAGATGAACTTAATTGATATTTATAGGACATTCCATCCAAAAACAACAGAATACACTTTCCTCTCAAGTGCTCATGAAACATTCTCCAGGATACATCATATCTTGGGTCAGAAATCAAGCCTTGGTAAGTTTAAGAAAATTGAAATCGTATCAAGTAGCTTTTCTGACCACAACGCTATGAGACTAGATATCAATTACAGGAAAAAATCTGTAAAAAATACAAACACGTGGAGGATAAACAATACACTACTGAATAACCAAGAGATCACTGAAGAAATCAAAGAGGAAATCAAAAAATTTCTAGAAACAAAGGACAATGAAAACACGATGACCCAAAACTTAAGGGATGCAGCAAAAGCAGTTTTAAGAGGGAAGAGTATAGCAATACAATCCTACCTTAAGAAACAAAAAGCATCTCAAATAAACCACCTATCCATACACCTAAAGGAATTAGAGAAAGAAGAACAAAAAAACCCCAAAGTTACCAGAAGGAAAGAAACCATAAAGATAAGATCAGAAATAAATAAAAAAGAAATGAAGGAAGCGATAGCAAAGATCAATAAAACTAAAAGCTGTTTCTTTGAGAAGATAAACAAAATTGATAAACCATTAGCCACACTCATCAAGAAAAAATGGGAGAAGACTCAAATCAATAGAATTAGCAATGAAAAAGAAGTAAAAACTGACACTGCAGAAATACCAAGGATCATGAGAGATTACTACAAGCAACTATATGCCAATAAAATGGACAACCTTGAAGAAATGTCCAAATTCTTAGAAATGCAAAACCTTCCTAGACTGAACCAGGAAGAAATAGAAAATATGAAGAGACCAATCACAAGCACTGAAATTGAAACCGTGATTAAAAATCTTCCAACAAACAAAGGCCCAGGACCAAATGGCTTCACAGGCGAATTCTATCAAACATTTAGAGAAGAGGTAACACTTATCCTTCTAAAACTCTTCCAAAATATGGCAGACGGAGGAACACTCCCAAACACATTCTACAAGGCCACCATCACCGTGACACCAAAAGCAGACAAAGATGTCACAAAAAAAGAAAACTACCAACCAATATCACTGATGAACATATATGCAAAAATCCTCAATAAAATACTAGCAAACAGAATCCAACAGCACATTAAAAAGATCATACACCATGACCAAGTGGGGTTTATCCCAGGAATGCAAGGATTCTACAATATATGCAAATCAATCAATGTGATACACCATATTAACAAATTGAAGGAGAAAAACCATATGATTATCTCAATAGATGCAGAAAAAGCATTCGACAAAATTCAACACCCATTTATAATAAAAACCATTCAGAAAGTAGGCATAGCAGGAACTTACCTCAACATAATAAAGGCCATATATGACAAACCCACAGCCAACATCATCCTCAATGGTGAAAAATTGAAACCATTTCCACTAAGATCAGGAACAAGATAAGGTTGCCCACTCTCACCACTATTGTTCAACATAGTTTTGGAAGTTTTAGCCACAGCAATTAGAGAAGAAAAAGAAATAAAAAGAATCCAAAGTGGAAAAGAAGAAGGAAAGCTGTCACTGTTTGTAGATGACATGATACTATCCATAGAGAATCCTAAAGATGCTACCAGAAAACTACTAGAGCTAATAAATTAATTAATTTGGTAAAGTAGCAGGATACAAAATTAATGCACAGAAATCTCTTTCATTCCTATACACTAATGATGAAAAATCTGAAACTGAAATTAAGAATACACTCCCATTTACCATTGCAACAAAAAGAATAAAATACATAGGAATAAACCTACCTAAGTAGACAAAGGACCTATATGCAGAAAATTATAAGACACTGAAGAAAGAAATTAAAGGTGATACAAATAGATGGAGAAATATACCATGTTCTTGGATTGGAAGCATCAACATTTTGAAAGTGACTATACTACCCAAAGCAAGTTACAGATTTAATGCAATCCCCATCAAACTACCACTAGCAATTTTTACACAACTGGAACAAAAAATTTCACAATTTGTATGGAAACACAAAACACACCGAAGAGCCAAAGCAATCTTGAGAAAGAAAAATGGAGCTGGAGGAATCAGGCACCCTGACTTTAGACTATACTACAAAGCTACAGTAACCAAGACAGTATGGTACTGGCACAAAAACAGAAATATAGATCAATGGAACAGGATAGAAAGCCCAGAGATAAACCCACACACATATGGTCACCTTATCTTTGATAAAGGAGGTAAGAATATCCAATGGAGAAAAGACAGCCTCTTCAATAAGTGGTGCTGGGAACACTGGACAGCTACATGTAAAAGAATGAAATTAGAACATTCCCTAAAACCATACACAAAAATAAACTCAAAATGCTTTAAAGATCTAACTGTAAGGCCAGACTCTATCAAACTCTTAGAGGAAAACATAGGCAGAACACTCTATGACATAAATGACAGCAAGATCCCTTTTGACCCACCTCCTAGAGGAATGGAAATAAAAACAAAAATAAACAAATGAAATCTAATGAAACTTAAAAGCTTTTGCACAGCAATGGAAAACATGAACAAGATGAGAATACAACCCTCAGAATGGGAGAAAATATTTGCAAATGAAGCAACTGACAAAGGATTAATCTCCAAAATTTACAAGCAGCTCATGTAGCTCAATATCAAAAAAACAAACAACCCAATACAAAAATGGGCAGAAGACTTAAATAGACATTTCTCCAAAGAAGATATACAGATTGCCAACAAACACATGAAAGAATGCTCAACATCATTAATCATTAGAGAAATGCAAATCAAAACTACAATGAGATATCTTCTCTCACTGGTTAGAATGGCCATCATCAATAAATGCTGGAGAGGGTGTGGAGAAAAGGGAACCCTCATACACTGTTGGTGGGAATGTAAGTAGATAGAGCCACTATGGAGAACCGTATGGAGGTTCCTTAAAAACTAAAAATAGAACTCCCATACGACCCAGCAATCCCACTACTGGGCATATATCTGAGAAAACCATAATTCAAAAAGTCATGTACCAAAATGTTCATTGCAGCTCTATTTACAATAGCAAGGACATGGAAGCAACCTAAGTGTCCATCGACAGATGAATGGATAAAGAAGATGTGGCACACATATACAATAGAATATTACTCAGCCATAAAAAGAAACGAAATTGAGTTATTTGTAGTGAGGTGGATGGACCTAGAGTCTGTCATACAGAGTGAAGTAAGTCAGAAAGAGAAAAACAAACACCATATGCTAACACATATATATGGAATCTAGAAAAAAGAAAAAATGGTCTTGAAGAACCTAGGGACCAGATGGGAATAAAGATGCAGACCTACTAGAGAATGGACTTGAGGACATGGGGAGTGGGAAGGGTAAGCTGGGACAAACTGAGAGAGTGGTAGTGTATATATGGACATATATACAGTACCAAATGTAAAATAGATAGCTAGTGGGAAGCAGTCACATAGCACAGGGAGATCTGCTCAGTGCTTTGTGACCAGCTAGAAGGGTGGGATAGGGAATGTGAGAGGGAGGGAGGCACAAGAGGAAAGAGATATGGGGATATAAGTATATGTATACCTGATTCACTTTGTTATAAAGCAGAAACTAACACACTATTATAAACCAATTATACTCCAATAAATATGTTTTTTAAAAACAAGAAAAAAAGGGAGAAGACTCAAAACAATAGAATTAGAAATGAAAAAGAAGTAACAACTGACACTTCAGAAATACAAAGCATCATGAGAGATTACTACAAGCAACTCTATGCCAATAAAATGGACAACCTGGAAGAAATGGACAAATTCTTAGAAAAGCACAACTTTCAGAGGCTTAACCAGGAAAAAGAAATATAAACAGATGAAACACAAGCACTGAAATTGGGACTGTGATTTAAAATCTTCCAACAAACAAAAGCCAAGGACCAGATGGCTTCACAGGTGAATTCTATCAAACATTTAGGGAAGAGCTATCACCTGTCCTTCTCAAACTCTTCCAAAGTATAGCAGAGGGAGGAACACTCCCAAACGTATTCTATGAGGCCACCATCACCCTGTTACTAAAATCAGAAAAAGATGTCACAAAAAAAGAATACTACAGGCCAATATCAGTGGTGAACATAGATGCAAAAATCCTCAACAAAATAGTAACAAACAAAATCCAACAGCTCATTAATAGGATCATACACCATGATCATGTAGGGTTTATCCCAGGAATGCAAGGATTCTTCAATAAATGCAAATCAATCAATGTGATACACCATATTAACAAATTGAAGGAGAACAACCATATGATCATCTCAATAGATGCAGAAAAAACTTTTGACAAAATTCAACACCCATTTATGATAAAAAACCCTCCAGAATGTAGGTATAGAGGGAACTTACCTCAACATAATAAAGGCCATATATGACAAACCCACACCCAACATGGTTCTTAATGGTGAAAAACTAAAACCATTTCCACTAAGATCAGGAACAAAACAAGGTTGCCCACTCTCACCACTATTGTTCAACATAGTTTTGGAAGTTTTAGCCAGAGCAATCAGAGAAGTAAAAGAAATAAAAAGAATCCAAATCGGAAAAGAAGAAATAAAGGTCACTGTTTGCAGATGACATGATAGTACACATAGAGAATCCTAAAGATGCTACCAGAAAAATACTAGAGCTAATAAATGAATTTGGTAAAGTAGCAGGACAGAAAATTAATGTACAGAAATCTCTTGCATTCCTATACACTAACAATGAAAGGTCAGAAAAGGAGATTAAGGAAACACTTCCATTTAACATTGCAAGAAAATTAGTAAAACACCTAGGAATAAACCTACTTAAGGAGACAAAAGACCTGTATGCAGAAAACTATAAGAAACTGATGAAAAAATTAAAGATGATACAAACAGATGGAAAGATATACCATGTTTTTGGGTTGGAAGAATCAACATTGTGAAAATGACTCTACTGCCCAAAGCAATCTACAGGTTCAATTCCATCCCTATCAAACTACCAATGGCATTTTTCACAGAACTAGAATAAAAAATTTCACAATTTGTATGGAAACAGAAAAGACCCCAAATAGCCAAAGCAATCTTAAGAAAGAAAAACAGAGCTGGAAGAATCAGGCTCACGGACTGCAGACAATACTGCAAAGCTACAGTAATCAAGACAGTATGGTACTGGCCCAAAAACAGAAATATAGATCAATGGAACAGGATAGAAAGCCTAGAGATGAACTCATGCACATATGGTCCCCTTATCTTTGATAAATTAGGGAAGAATATCCAATGGAGAAAAGACAGCCTCTTCAATAAGTGGTACTGGGAAAACTGGACAGCTATATATAAAAGAATGATATTAGAAGATTCTTTAACACCATACACAAAAATAAACTCAAAATGTATTAAAGAGTTAAATGTAAGGCCAGACACCATCAAACTCTTAGAGGAAAACATAGGCAGAACACTCTATGACATAAATCACAGCAAGATCCTTTTTGACCCACCTCCTAGAGAAATGGAAATAAGAACAAAAATAAACACATGGGGCCTAATGAAACTTAAATTCTTTTGCACAGCAAAGGAAACCATAAACAAGATGAAAAGAAAACCCTCAGAATGGGAGAAAATATCTGCAAATGAAGCAACTGACAAAGGATTAATCTCCAAAATTTACAAGCATCTGATACAGCTCAATATTAAAAAAACAAACATCCCAATCCAAAATTGGGCAGAAGACCTAAACAGACATTTCTCCAAAGAAGATATACAGATTGCCAACAAACACATCAAAAGATGCTCAACATCACTAATCATTAGAGATATGCAAATCAAAACTACAATGAGGTATCACCTCACACCAGTCAGAATGGCCATCAACAAAAAATCTACAAACAATAAATGCTGGAGAGGGTGTGGGGAAAAGGGAACCCTTTGCACTGTTGGTGGGCATGTAAATTGATACAGCCACTATGGAAAACAGTATGGAGGTTCCTTAAAAAACTAAAAATAGAACTACCATGCGACCCAGTATTCCCAGTACTGTGCATATACCCTGAGAAAACCGTAATTCAAAAAGAGTCATGTACCACAGTGTTCATTGCAGCACTATTTACAATAGTCAGGACATGGAAGCAACCTAAGAGTCCATCGACTGATGAATGGATAAAGATGTGGCACATATATACAATGGAATATTACCCAGCCATAAAAAGAAACTAAATTGACTTATTTGTAGTGAGGTGGATGGACATAGAGACTGTCATACAGAGTGAAGTAAGTCAGAAAGAGAAAAATAAATATGGCGTGCTAACACATATATATGTAATCTAAAAAATAAAAACAAAAAATGTTCTGATGAACCTAGGGGCAGGACAGGAATAAAGACGCAGACATAGAGAATGGACTTGAGGACAGGGGGAGGGGGAAAGGTAAGCTGGGACGAAGTGAGAGAGTGGCATGGACTTATATATACTACCAAATATAAAATAGATAGCTAGTGGGAAGCAGCCGCATAGCACAGGGAGATCAGCTGGGTGCTTTGTGACCACCTAGAGGGGTGGGATATGCAAGGTCGGAGGTAGACGCAAGAGGGACTACATATGGGGATATACGTATATGTATAGGTGATTCAATTTGTTGTAAAGCAGAAACTAACACACCATTGTAAAGCAATTATACACCAATAAAGATGTTAAAAAAAAAAAAGAAGGTGGTGGAAATGAACCTGAAAAATCACAATGCTAAGAGAGACGTTGACAGAGTGCCTCTTGGTAATGGCACAATGTGACTAAAGTGTTTTGGAACACAACATACTAAACATGTTAATGGAAGATTTGTTCACATTTGTGCAATTTTTTTTTCATTCAGAGCAATATGATGACTTCTATGTTATTATTTATGTAGTTTATATGTATTTACATATTTTGATTATTCAATCCAATCTTCCTCTTCTGTAAAGATTGTTGGGAGAGGGTATTTTTTATTATCTTTCTTCTTTCCTACTCCCTTTCCCAGCTAATATCTCCCTTTGCTTTAGTTACTTCCAGATCTCTTCAGTGGTCCCCAAAATTCATGGATGTCTCCTGCTGGTCTCACAGTATCTTAAATTCACTATCTCCTAAAATAAACTTCCCTTTCCTTTTAGCTACCCTCCTGAATTTCCTGTTATTTATCCCAGTTTGAGCATTTCAAAGCTTCAAATCATCATTTGCATTGCCCTCTCTCTTCCCCCAACACCCAAACAGTGCTGTTTATGTTAATTACATACTGAAATCTCTTTTAAGTCCATCCTCTATCTCCATTTTCACAAGCTTTCAACCAAAGCAGAGGAAGATGGCACTGTCTGTTACCTCCTTTTCCCTGTATTAGCACCAACCCTCCCTTCTTGGTTGTGTTCCTGCAGACTGCATCTGGCTCAGAACTCTCAAATCCCAACTTTAAGCACCCTTTCCTGTACACATGTCTGTCTTCGATAGGGACTTGAGTTCCTCCTCTGTCCCTAACCAACTGCACAATCCTGAGAAAGTTATTTATCTATGTCCTCAACATTTTCATCAGTAAAATGAAGAGTATCCTATTACCTATTTGAAAATGGAAGTATAGTTACCAATTATCTATTTCAGTTATTCAGAAGAATGTCCTTTGAAAACTTGGAAGTGCTATACAAATATTAGCATTGTAATTTTCATTTACTGACCTAGTGTTAATCAGACAATGAAAGATAATGCAATGGAAATTTAAAATACATTTCTTCCCTTAAAAATCTAGTTAGGAGGAAAATATGCATGAATGAAACACTTTATAACCATGTAAGGTGATATGTGACTGAGTGAGGCATGTGGTAGTCTCTCCATGTTACTATGATTTCCATCTTATAGCTGAAGACACTGAATTCCAGGCTGCACTTGACTGTATATTCCCCTCTATGGATCTGGCTGATTCTTTGTCTACCTGAGATTGCCAAAGAGTGTGTCCCTTCAATTTACTTTACTTCTCTATTAAACCTTGAAGAAAGTATAGTATTTGGATTGGCAAAAAAGTAGATTGTTTTAGAAGGGAGAATATAAATAAAGGATCAGATCCAGGGACGATAAAATTAGATGTAGGGGCCATGAACTGATTCATCTGATTGGGAAAGAGAACTTGTGTAATGTGTAGTAAAAGGGAAATCAGTTTGAGAAAATAAGGAAGGGTTTGTTTAGAAGATTCTCAGGTTACTTTGGCGCATAGGAGGAAGTGCCTTGATTAATTAATTCTGTCTGATGTAAGCATGGGAAACTGGGTATTTTCTATCCGTGGAGTAAGACCAAGACTGTCTCATAGCAGAAAAAATAAAAAATATGAAAGTCATACTAATTCATTTTGAATATGGTTAAGGACAGAATTAGAGTCACAGAAGTGAAAATGTAAAGGCAATAAAACCAAGAGTTATAGGTTTTACTAGTTAAATTGAGAGAGGGAACCAAGAACATGAGCAGTAAATGAAACCTGAGGATTTAAAGCACAGGGAAGTGAGAACAGGAGGTTGCCCCTGAACAAGAGTGAGAGATGGGAGAACCTAGGATACTTTGGAGTGTCAGAAGAAGGGAGAGAAGGAAAATACCAGAAAAATATTCTGGTCAACCAGTCCTGGCTACTATAAAGGGCCACTGGGTGCCAAAATTTCACAAGGACACAGCAAAGGTGACCATGCCCATCAGCTACTGTTCTGTGCAAAGTGAGCCTGATCTAGTGATGCAGAGGTGAGAATGCCCTTAAAAAGTTTCCGGATTAGCAGAAAAGTGAGACCCTTAAGAAATGATCATTAAATAAGTACAATACCAGTATTATACAAGCGTCCTTTGAAAGCACAATGTAGGAGAAAGTAAATTTGCTACAAGAAGTCAGAAGAGACCAGAGAAGCTAACATCTGAGCTGCATCCATGTTGATGTGGGTCATGCAATTAATTCATATATTTATATGATATTTATTTTATTCTATTCTATATGTTATACATTTATTTAGAATACTTTACATAAATTAATATAATAGATATTATAATATGTATTTATTATAATAAGTATTTATATAAACATTCCATATGTTCTTTATCCACTGTACTGTTAATAAATATTTTAGTTGTTTCTGCATTTGGGAGAATTATAAACAAAGCTACTATGAACAATCTTGTATATGTTTCCAGGTACAAATATTAAGAGATTCCTTTTTTATTGTCTTTAGAAAAACAAAAATCAATATGTCAGCTTTTCTTGTTTTTTTTTTTTTTAAGTTTATATAATGGAATTTGAATTTAATGTTTTCTTTCATCTTTTTATTTTTGCCCAATTATGTTTATAAGACTCATCTAGTTTTCATTATTGTATATGTATATAGTATAATAAATATATCAAATAAAAATTCAAATGTACAAATATTCCATAGTTATATATACCTGATAATTTTTTTTTGAAATATGAGCTGTTTCCAGATTTGTGTAGTTACAAACAATACTGTGTGAACATTCTTGTTTATGTAACTTGCTAGAATGTATAACTGGAAGTGGAATTGCTGGTCATAAGTTATGGTATCTTCAACTTTATATGATATTGCCAAACTGTTTTCCAAGGTGGTTGTAACAGTTTACACTCCCACTAGCACTGCAAGAAACTTTTTGTTGCTGTACATCCTCACCAATACTTGGTATTGTCAGACTTTTAAAAATATCAATTATATATATATATATATAAATATATATAGTGTTTTATTATGAATTTAATATACATTTCCTCAATAATTATTATAAATAACAATAGTGAATTTAAGAATATTCTCATATGTTTATTGGTATATTTGAAAATGTCTCATTTTGTGAAATGCCTGTTCATGTCTCTTGCCCATTTTCCTAACAGGCCATCTGCCATTTTTACTCCTTGATATGCTGGGGAGTGCAATTCTTTCTCCATTTTATTTGTTACACCTATCTCCTTTTACTCTGGCTTATCTTTTTATGCTTTATATGGTGCCTTTTGGTAAACAAAAGCTCTTGATAATAATCTAGTGAATTTTAATGATAATGTTTAACATTTCTTATATATATTCTCCTATATTCTCTTCTAAATTTATAATTTGTCTACCACTCCTAGGACTTTGATCCAGCTGGTACTGATTTGGGGTATGGTATGAGATAAAGGTCTAATTTCATTCATTATGGATACATGATTGTCTCATCATTGTATATTAACAAGACTGTCTTTTACTCACTGCTCTGCAGTGCCACTTCTGTCACAAATAAAACACCAATATATGTGAGATTTTTTTCCTCACTTCTGTGCTCTCTACTCTGTCCTATTGATCTGTTCACTTATCTCTGAACCAGTACAACACTGCACTGATTATTAGGGTTTTATAATACATCTATACATACATAAGAAAACATGCTCTCCCACTTGTTCATATATTTCAACAGTTGTGCCTATTCTTGGCCATTTGAGTTTTTGTACAAAATTTAGAATGAGCTTGTCAATTGCCATTAAAATGTCCTATTGGAATTTTAATTGTGATTCAATTTATATCTATAAATAAATTCGAGGACTGACATCTTTTCAATATTGTACATTCTGATCAGTGGACATTGTATTTCCTTCCATTTTTACAAAAAAATACCATTAATTTGTGTTTCAGGTATTCTTAATGCCTCATAATAAAGTTGTACACCTTCATCCTTTGTAGGTTTATACACCTTAAATTCACTTCTAAAAGATTAGGAGGATGAGAGGGAAGAAGAAGAAAAGAAGGAGGAAGGGGGAGGACAGAATAGGAGTGAGAAAAGAGAAAGAAGGAGGAAGAGAGAAAAAAGAGAGGAGGTTGGAGTAGGCAAGGAGGAGGGAGATGAAGGAGGAGAGAATGGGAAGAGGGAGGAAGAGAAGGTGGAGAGGAGAGGGAGGATGCAGATCAGGAGGAGAGAGGGAGGACAGAAGTAGGAGGCAGAGAGGGAGAAGAAGGGGAAGAAGATTTCATTCTCTGGCCTATATTCAAGTCAGAACACTTAGGTTTTTTTTAAGCTAACTCACCATTGCAAATGCCATTGGATAGAGAATTGAGCAATGTGTTTTGTTCACACTGAAATGAAAACAAATATAAAGAAGAATAACATTATAAAAATTCATTTCTGTCCCTGAAAAAGAGCATCATTCTTTTCTCCATAAATAACAAAGAAAACTAGTCTCCAATGATTATTTTTCCTAGCTTTTTTTCCAGAATGATAAATACAACAAACTAAAATAATAAAATAATTAGTTCTAAGTTTATGTTAGCTCAGTAGATAATTTAAATTATCAAGTCAGACTATCTTCTTTAGAACATTCTCTGCAAGATTAAGTTTGTTTTGATATTTGATCAGGAATTGAACATTTGTACGTGTTTTTCATTGTAGCCTATCCAATCAGAAATTAACTTCATTAACACAGCACCCTCAAAGAGAGACCGCGAACCATATATTTCATATTATACAAAAGTTAGTTGTTCACTTAATATGATAAACTCTAGGTCCATCCATGTTGCTGCAAATGGCATTACTTTATTCTTTTTTATGGCTGAGTAATGTGAAGTAAGCCAGACAGAGATAAATATCATACGATATTGCTTATATGTGGAATCTAAAAAATAATGATACAAATGAACTTATTTACAAAACAGAAACAGACTCATAGACATAGAAAACAAGTGTATGGTTACCAATGGGGAAAGCGTGGGGGAAGAATAAATTAGGATTTGGGGATTAACATTAATTAACATTAATACTACTATATATGAAGTATATAACCAACAAGGACCTACTGTGTAGCACAGGGAATTGTACTTAATATTTTGTAATAACCTGTAAGTGAAAAGAATCTGAAAAAAAAGATACATATGTTTGTATAACTGAATCACTTTGTTGTAACCTGAAACTAACACAATATTGTAAATCAACCATATTCCAAAAAAAAATAAAAATTTTTAAAGTTAGCTGTTCATCTGAAGCTCCATGAAAATGTCCAAGAAAAAACATTCCTGATTTATGGAAATGCTGGAGAATGAAAACGACTCTATATCCTACAATTAAACTTCTTTGAAATTAAAAATAATTGATTCCTCTAAAATTATAACATGCTATGTACTTCTCAAAAATGTGTTATTGTTATTACTGTTAATGATGATAGCAATTGTTATTTCTTGAGTACTTACTATATACCAAGAACTTTACATTAATCATTTAATCCTCAGAATAATCCTATGAAGTTACTGAACTCATTTTTCATCTGAAAGTTGGAAAAGTTCTGAATTTGGAAGACTTCTAAAGATTGAAATTGTTAAATAATTTGACCAAAGTCGTAAAGCTAGTAAGAACTGAGTTAAAACCTGAGCTCACATCTTTCCACTCTGCACCTCATGCTTCAAACTTCTACATTATACTGCTTTTCCCATTAAATCAGATTTCATCTTAGAGGGTGACCACAAAACATCTATTTTCCCTTCTTAATCCCAGTGGTTCAGCTTATATATTTTAAGTCTGATTCTGACAGTTATCAAATAATTTTCACCAGGTTATTTTACATTTCTAAGTCTCAACCTTCCTTTTTTGTAACATTCAGGTAAAGTCAGTTACATCATGGGGCTGATGACAATTAAGTTAGATAGCCCATTTAAAGGGACTTGCCCTTGAGAGACAGTCAACAAATGTGCTTCCTTTCCCTCCTCTTAAAATATCTTGTCTGAAATCTCTCCTGCAGAAGAATTTTAAATCAGATACTCCACCCTCGAGAAGGTGGAGAATGACTCCACACTCCTTAAGTACAGGCTGCACATAGTGACTTGCTTTCAAGGACTACAGCATGGAAAGGGGAAAAAAGAGTAACTTTACAGTGAATAAACCTGACAAATACTATCTCATCCAGGTGATCAAGGTCAACATCAACAGTGATAAATCATGTGTATATTATGTACCCTTGAAACAATGTGATGAAAATGGCACTTCACCTCTATAGTTTTCCTCCTGAAAACCCATATCTCCAGTCCTACCATGAGAAAACTAAGAGATAATTCCACCAGAGGGGCATTCTACAAAATACCTGACCAGTACTACTCAAAACTGTCAAGGCCATCAAAAAAGGGAAAGTCTAAGAAACTATCACAGCCAAGAGAACCTAAGGAGACAGGACAACTAAATGTAATGTAATATCCTGGTTGGAATTCTGGAGCAGTAAAAGGACATTAGGTAAAACTAAGTAAATCTGAATAAAGCATGGACTTTAATTAATGATAATGTACCCACATTGGTTGATCGATTATAATAAATATGTCACACTAATACAAGAAGTTAATAATAGAGGAAACTGTGTGTGGTGTGGGGTATGTAGAAACTCTCTATACTAACTTCTTAATTTTTCTCTGTAAATCTAAAACTGTTCCAAAAAATAAAGTCTACTTTAAAAAAAAAACCTTGTCTGAGCAAAAGAAAATTTTAGGTAAACAGCAGATTGAAACTTCTCTTGCAAAGTGAGACCACAAAATGGTGATAATATTATAGTGAATATCTGTAGCCTATATAATAATGAGCATGAATCCATCAAACACTAGCAGCCTGAGATCCTTCTAAGCTTCTCCATTCAGGGAGATATTTAATAGTGATATACAAGAAGTATAGCAGTATAATGATATAGAAGTATATCGTTACATAACCTAACAGGGGATCCTTTTTCAGTCTATATTTTGAATAGGATGTAAATCTTCCTGCTTTGGAATGTTTTAAATGCCCTTCCATCACTACTATCTGTTGAAAATGCAGCTGTCAGAGAAGAGAAGATCAAGTCCCTGGCAGAGCACTCCAGTTCAAGGCACAACTATAGACTGCTATGTTCAGCCTGATAAAGGGAGGCAAAGCTGCAGCAGAGATTAATTGATGCAGACTTGTTACTCCAAAACTGAACTTACAATAAGTGCATAGTCCTTAAAATAAGTAGATATCCTAGGCAGACAGTGTGTGACAAGGACAATATGAGATGCCCAAAAGAGCATCCATGCTCAAGACTATCCTTTTAAGCATTCTGAATGAAGGTTTACCCCAGGTTCCTCTGAGAGGAGGAATTCCAGAGTGCCATCTGAATCCTTGGTGTGTCCTTTAAAATTCATAATATACAAATATACATACAATATTTGCTTTAATATCATTAGAGTAGAACTCAGTTTCAACAAATTCTTTCTCACCATCATAAAGTTCTGAGTTAAAGAATCCTTTTGGGTGCCATTACGTACCAATAACCTAGATTCAATAAACTCTATTTGATTTTTAGACTCAATTTTCTGAAGTCCCAAGTAGGTAAAATCATATATGTAGAACCTTCTCACAGAAGACTGTGTTAATGAGATTTGTTTCTAAGGTATACTACAAGGTAAACACATGCTAATTTGCAATTTCTGAAAACAAGTTGGAGCAACCTTAATCTTGCAGGAAAATATTCTAAGGAAAACACTATAGACTATCGATAAATAATTTGTTATAAGAATCCTCATGTCAGGTACTCTACTAGAAATGATAAAGCCCACAAACTAGTATATTATTTCAATAAGTAAATTTAAATTTTGGTAAAATAAGACCACAACTTCTTGTGGGTTAATTAGGTTATTTGACACTCTAGACAGATTTTCCCACAATACTGTTACGCATGGTGGTTATGAGCTTCACGTCAGCCACAGAACCTACCTCTCTCATAATACAGTTTAACACTCTGTAAGGTATAGAATGGCTTTGTGATTAAAAATAGACCTAATATACAACTTGAACAATTAGGAATATATCTCCCCCTTTGGCGTAAGAGCAAGTTCTTCTCACCCCAAAATCACAGGTGGTAGTTCCTAATATTCCAATGAAAGTGACATCCTAAAGATCACAGTGAGGGGTAAAGAAGGTCTGGAGATATATAGACAGGGCCAGCTTCATGGGCTTGAGCCCTGTGCAGTCACACAGGACCTCATGCTTAGAAGGGTCTCTCATTTGGCTTAATGCTCTGTTGTCACCATTTTGAAATTCCTAACAATTCTTGAACGAGGAACTTCACATTTTCATTTTGAACAGTGCCCAGCAAATTTCATATCTGATCTTGTATTTAGGACCTCTGTTGTGTGGATCACTATGAGGCCCAGAGCAGAAGCATGAAGCTGCAGAGACAGGAATGTGGAATTAGCTCCTGAGACACCAGAAGTGGAAGGGCCAAGGTCTCCTATGCATCTGACTGACTGGGAGATAGTATATGCTCAAGGATACAAGAGAAAAAAGAGATCTTTGTTATCTAAAATAGTCAAGAAATGCTTCATTGAGAGGGCATTATTTGCACTCAATCAAACTAATAATGCTAGCTAAAATTTTATAGTATTGAGTAGGCCAGGTGTTATTCTAATTTCTTTGTGTATATTAACTCATTTAATCATCTCTAGTACTGATTAGGAAACTGAAACAGAAAAGATTAAATAACTTGGTTAGGGTCCCACCGTTCCTAAGTGGCTCACCCAGGCAGCTTAGCTCCAAAGTCCATGCTCTTAACATTGCAGAGAGCATAAGGATTCAAATGATTACAGATAGCTCATTCACATGAACTCACCCTGATGCACATTTGATTTGCTATCTGTGTCAATTGAGATAATTTATGGAGATAAAGAATGATGGCATTTAAAAATAACGTTATAATGATGGCAACAGTTTATACTTCTCTGAGTCATTTACCATATTCTCTTTTAGAGGTAGATCTAACTCTTCTTTCTCTTGGTAAAAAGATCCTTTGATTTAAGTGATTTGTCTTATTTATTCTTCTCAGGGTTATAGCACTTAGTACACATGTCCATTAGATATATGCTGAATTAATGAGTAAGTGAACAACTGAACAAATGAATGAACAAAAGCAATTACCTAAAAGCTAACTACAAGGGCCAAATAAAAAGTATAATACAGGGGGCTTCCCTGGTGGCGCAGTGGTTGAGAATATGCCTGCCAATGCAGGGGACACGGGTTCGAGCCCTGGTCTGGGAATATCCCACATGCCGCGGAGCAACTAGGCCCGTGAGCCACAATTACTGAGCCTGCGCTCCACAACAAGAGAGGCCGCGATAACGAGAGACCCGTGCACCGCGATGAAGAGTGGCCCCCACTTGCCACAACTAGAGAAAGCCCTCGCACAGAAACGAAGACACAACACAGCCATAAATTAATTAATTAATTAATTAAACTTTAAAAAAAAAAGTATAATACAATATAAGGTTTTGTGAGGGAAGAGGTCTCTAAACACTTTTATAACATATTATATTTACATGATAACGTTTTTGGGGCATCATGATATAAGGTTATCTGTAGCATGATATTGTAATCATGAAAGAGTTGACCCTACCTTGCTGATTTCATCAAGTGGCTGGTTGCTGGCATTTTCTTTTTGGATTATGTTCATTAGATCAGTATGAAACTTCTTTACATTCAGAAAAACAAGTGGGTTGTTTATTGAGATAATTTTCACCTGCTGCAGGGTTTCCTTTTACAAGAAAAAAAAAAAGGAATAGATTCAGAGTTCTGAATGAAATAAATCCTACAATGAATCAAAATCCTACAAGTCCAAATGCCACTCATTTATGGAAGCAATCTCCTGGCTGATGTTTTCATTAAAATTTCTTTGGAGAATTTAATATGCTATCATACTTCTCAAGGAAAATATGTACTTCCTCTTTATTAAGAAACATTAGTAACCATGAGATAAGTCTGCAGCTTTTCAGAAAAATGGCCCTTATCCCTACTAATTGGGTTTTGTGGAGGCAACAGCCTAGACTATCCAAAGAGTATCATGAAGACTTATCCTCCTAAAAGTACCTTTCCCACTCAGTCTAGAAATTTAAAATTCCTTTACCTAGCCATCAGTATTTTAAAAAATAAAAATATGTCCTAAAGGGTCACTATCAGTCATTTACCTCATAATGACATAGTCTTCCTTAGGCTGGAATATAACCTTACAAGTGACTGATAGTTCTAATTGAGAGAAAGAAACCAAGAGGTATTATCAGGAAGGTAATTTCACTTTGGGCAGGCCTAGATTACATTGGATTTAGGATGTAGGCAAGACATGAGGAAATGGGGAAGGAAAAATTTCAATACAAAAGGTGTCTGCTTTGGCCATTTGCCCAGGTCTTCCTGGCAATACCGTCTTCTCCATGACCTTTGGGGCTGGGGTCTGTCTTAGAAACTGAGAGGATTGTAAGTTCTATGAAATGATAACTCCTTACCAAGTAAATAAAGCAATATTCCTTCAGACTTTAGTACTCACATAGAGGAGGAGACACATACAGGCAGAGATAGAAAGATAAAAGAAAATATCAGATATGTGAATTTGGACAACTAGTTTAACCTCTCTTAGCTTCCTTGTTTTTTAAAGTAGGTAATTTTTTTAAACAAGTTCATCATTTAATAAGTCTGAATTCATTTTTACCACATGGTATTGTACATGGTCAGCTGTTGAAACAGATTTCTTTTAAATAGATCTTAGTTTTAAAAAAGTCATATATACTGTGAGTTCTGTATAAACTGGTGGATAGTAAGGTAGTTCCTTTGTTTTGACTTATAAGCCTCAATTTCACCACAGAATAAAGAATGTAGGCCAAAGAAAGCATAATCGATCACTCATATTGAACAGTATTATTTCTATAATTTGAAGCTTTCTGAATGGACAGGTTCAAGCCTGATATAACTGTAAAAAGATTATATAATGAAAAGACTATATGGAAATCATACAAAATGTTATTAACTTTAATCAATAGCTTAAACAGCACTATGTTACTAATTGCTATTCAAACTCAAAAACCTGTTTCTGAATCCCCATGAAGGCGGCAGGGGTACACAACCATGCCACCTTGTACTTAGGGGAGTGTCAATATATATTTCAACAGAAACTTTGGCTTTAGAAAAGAGTCACAAACTTTAAAATAATGGCTTTAATTGTCATTTTAAGTATACCACAGGGGAAAGTGTGCTTTAATTACATATATATACCAGTGATGCTGGTAAGGTTGAAAGTTACTCCTAACTTTGATAGCTATAAAAACTAGTTTGTACGTGACAAGACAATGAAAGAAAAGAAATTCCTTTGAAACAAACAAACAAAAAAGTTCACAGTGTTTTGTATCCAACAGTATGCATTTTATGACAATAACGTACAGATTGAGCACACTAGGTCTCTATATCCTAAAGAAAATGAGCATTTACATTATTCATGGGCTGTACTGAATTTTTAAAAAAGATCAGCTATACACTCACCCCTTACACAGAATAAACTGTCCTGGGCTGTATAGCTTTAGCACCATCACTAAAGTTGTTGGCAAAAGGAACAGAGAGCAAAACAAAACAAAACATTTTTTCCTTGGGAGTGGAGAATCTTTCATTTGCTGTTATAACCAGAAAATACCATTCATTAAGTCAAAAATGGAAGGGGGGAGGCCCATAAACACTATTTGAGCAAGCTGACCAATATACATTACAGTTTTAAAAATGAAGGATATATAGTATATGTTACAAGTCTCAAGTAGGCAGTGTCAAAATGACATCTATTTCTTTGCTTGCTTTGTGATCATACCCCTTGGCGGTGTTATGGGTCTCATGGTATTTGGTTTCTTTTTCTCTGCAGGCTTTAAAATCTGAAAAGAACACATTAGTGTTTCATCCACACTCATCATGGCACCTGCATTGTCAAACCCTCCACAACAATTGGGTGCAGAAAACAGAGTGACCAATTGTCTCTTTGCAAAAAATTTATATCCGTCTTCAACCACCTGATAGGCTCTACATATAAGATCCAAATCATACTTATGGAGAAATTTTGCAACCACTTCTGCACCAAATGTGAAGGACACGCCTCTGTCATTTTCAACCCAGCCTAAGACATCTTTATCAGGGTCAGACCACAAAAGATCACAAAGAAGACCTTGATCTGGTACATCAATTGGTCAAATAATTCACTGAATCTGCTCCATAGACTGAAGATCCTGGTGATAAACCTCCATGACAGCAGAATATTTTCTCATCCATGATGGCTGCTATCGGTAAACAGTTAAAGCAGTCTGTGAAAGTTTTCCATAGTTTAATGTTGTATCTTCTTTTACATTCATCATAAAATCCATAAATTCTATTGATGCTGGCACATTCGTGATTTCCTCTGAGAAGAAAAACATTCTCGGGATATTTGGTTTTGTAAGGCAATAAGAGGCATATAGTCTCCAACGACTGCTATCCCCTGTCCACATAGTCCCCAAGAAACAGGTAATTGCTTTCTGGCAGGAAAACACCGTACTCAAAAAGTCGAAGCAAATCATAGTATTGCCCATGGATATCACCACATATTTTGAGTGGTGCTTCAAGTTCTAGTAGGATAGGCTGACTGTGGAAGATCTCTCCGAACTTTAAGCAAAGTCCTCTGATTTCGTTCTCCTGTAGCTGTACAATCTTACCAGGCTTGGACTCTCTCAATTCCAGCAGCCATTGGATGATGCTGTTGATGTTCAGTTTATATCTTCCATTACGTTCCCACCGCCTACCCTCCCGCAGCGGCAACAACTACGGCTCGCGCCTTGGGATTCACGCCTCCTTTCCCACACCACCAGCACAGACATGGTGGTGGCTGCAGTGGCAGGGGCTCCCTGTTTCCTCCTTCTCTCCCTACTGGAACCACGAGAGCTAACGTAGGTACATTTTTAAGCTAGATAATGTCAAAAAGTTTCTATAGCTACACAACTGTTTAAACTCTAGAAAGTGAGAAGATTTGCTGCAAATGAACAATTCAAGAAAACAAAAACGCTTAAGTTACCAAATTAACTTTTAATCAAGAGGAAATCTCTTATAAGCCAAAAATAAAACAATTATTTGGCCTGTCATGTTTAGTTATGACAAAGACCCACATCTTAAATTGACTCACTAATCACACCACATGTTTGTGCCAATATGCTTTAAGATAATATACTTTTTAAAGATAGGTATTTATTAAGGAACAGAGACTCAAATGGGGCAAAAAAAGAAATTCTCAATAGAGTTGAATTCACTGAGTGGGGAGGGGTCTTCCAAATTGAGAATGAGTGTTTCATGTGAAGAAGGGGTGGGAGCGTGCATAAACAGAAGGGAGGAGTGATAGATCACCACTACTCTTGAAGTTAGCTAGAAATTCCCCCTAAGAGTTCATATTCAAATCTTTCTCTATCTTAGTGTTTTCCCTCTTAGTTTTGATACAAAATATTAAATAACTAGTGAGGTGTAATCTAATAAAATTAAGATTTCCATGTGACACTGTTATTATTCAGGTAGGTGGCTAGACTGGAACAAATCAAGTTTTAAAGACATGGAGAAATTTCAGCACTTTCATCTTCCTACAAATACCCTCATTCACTTCCTCACATATTTAGCTTGAGAAGAAGGTATGACTTAGGTAGAATTTATTAACCAGTGTCCTTTAAACTGAAAAATACCAAACTTGAATTCTGTTTCAAAGCTAAGAATGTCAAGGCTATGGTACATGGCTGTATGTGTGGGGTGGATACACTGAGGACTTTAGAGGCCTGAGTCAGTCTGGGACTTTGCATGAGCATTAAATTCCCATGGAAAATTTAAAGGAAGAAAAGAAAGGGATAGGAAAGAAAGGTAACATTGGTGGAAAACTTGAGCCTGGGACACCTTCAAAGAAATCTTTGAACTCCAATAGCTTTCTATGAAGCAAATCTTTCCATACTTGTTAAAAAGCACAAGCCATTTCCCTAGGTGTCACAGAAGGACTCCTGCTGCTACTTTCTACTTCCAGTCTACTCAGAAATACCCTGACACTGATCCTTCTTATAGGAGGCCAGTTGTCTCTGTTCTGAGGGCAATCATGAGGTACTAAAACAAGTAAAAATGAAAAATAAAGAAAAAAAAAGGTTAGTGAAACATTACAAAGCAGGTTCAAAGTGAGGCCATTTTTTTTAATTGACAAAAATTCAAGTTGATATTTTCTTTCTTCACTTTAAACTTGTTTGGGTCATCCTTCAGAACAAGAAGCTAGAACTCAAACATAATTGACCTGCCTAAACATGGATTGAGTGAGACAATTTATATGTTGTTTCCTTAAAAAGGTGTCCACTGTGCAAGAAACAAATCCTAGTGGCATCAATTACCCTCTGCTAATAAAACAGAGGGTCACTGATTGTGTTAACAAATACCATGACCCCACTTTGCTTTATTCCCTTCCCTATTCCCTATCTTCCTCCATCATTTTATTTGGAATAGACTATTAATTTAGTTTGACTGTTTTATGTCAACTTAATAATGGAAAAGAGGTTTCCAAATACCTGAACTAGTCTGGACCATGATTATTCTGTGAACTGTACATCTATGAACCATGCTATCCTCTTATCTGCATGCTGATACAAGATTTCTGTTGTTGTTCTATTGATTTGTTGCATGTTGATTGCTATATTTATGGTGGTTACACATGCCACTGAAAGTTCAAACTAATCAAAAATAGAATTATCATTTTTAAAGTAGTAATTTTTCTGCTTCTTATGATACCTTGAAACTATCTGACTTTTACAAAAATTACTAATTGCACGAAGGAAAAGGAAACTAAACTTACATCATCCATTTCTGTCTTCACTTTAAATTCCATTTCTTTCATATTTTTTATACTCAGAGTCTTTGCTCTAGAATTAAGGCAGATATAAAATACAATGTCATTTCCAAATTACTACATTAACCATGAAGAATTCAAAAGGATAAGCCATTTTGTTTTAACAATTAGAACGTATCTAGAATGGTTTAGATGCTATATCCCATTTGTTCATAAGACACTGGTAAATGTGTATCTCTCTGGGATCCTCAGAAACAGAGACATCTAAATAGAGATTTTAAAATGTAATTTATCTCATCTGGGCTCCCAGTTACCATATCTTCAAGCTAAAGAGGTGGATTGATAAAGAAGAGCAATAAGGGAGAAGGCTAGAAAGTATACGGTATTTAAGAAAATCTTGTTTTAAGGTAAAGAAAATAAAGAGGGAATCAATGGCAAGATTGGACCACATAATAATGAATCTATATATAGAGACTTCATAAAGATAGAATCTATAGAGGTAAAACTTAAATTTTTAAGAATATATTATTTCACAAAGAATTTCAAGGGAAGGATGAGAAGTGAGTAGAAGCATTATCGGATGATGAACATTGGGAAACAGAAAAAGAATTGATCAAAATATGGAATGGTTTACAGATGTGCAGTAAAAAACAAAAAGAATGTGTTCTTTAATAAATTATCTAGAAAAAAGTAGCTAGCTTAATAAAGCTTCTGAAAAATTAAATTTGTTGAGGTTATTTAACTTTTCAAATGATTACATTGTTATATGGTTTGTGTCTCATTAGATACTATATCCATTCACTTAAAAAAATAGCTCTGTGTTGCACTATAGAGCTGTGGGGTTAATTTATTTACTTTAATAGATTTTATATATTCTATTTTATAGTTCTGACAAAATATTTCTCCTCATTAAGACCAGTGTTGTTATATATCACATGTAGATAAAAACTTCTCTTTTTGTCTCTAAATATAAATAAAACATGAGAGTGTAATACTATCTATTCCACAGAAATAAAAGTAACTGGCAACAGTATATTTGCTGCTGTGTCAGAATAAACAACATTTAAATAAGATCTTACCTTGGGAAACGACCAATCACAATAGCTATGGTACACACAACACCAAACAGCAGCCCCACATTGGCAGCAAAGCATATTGTAAATACATATGTACTGACCCATATGCCCTGAAAGAGAAACAGGAAACAAGATATGGGTCCTTTGTATTCTCATCTTTCTCGTGATTGCTAAATTCCTCACAATCTTCTTCTCTACCATTCCTGTGATGAAATCTCTCAGCAAGAATACATTACTCAAGGAGTGGGAAACAGAAGCCCAGGAACACAGAAATAAATCCAGGCCCCAGCGGACTCCCAGTGACAGAGGTTAAGGGAAAGGCAAAGGGAAAAGGCACATTCTTTTTATACAGATGCTGCCAACCCTTAGTTCAATCCCCAACAAACTTTCTATTTAAGATCTGTAAATAGTTGGCTGATGTGCTTGGTTCAAAAGCATTCCATAATTTCCTACTGTTTTCTCATTTGGTGTAATAATATTACAAACAAGTGTTTGTAGATTTTTGGTCATTCTCAGTAATATTCTGTTTTCTGGGATTGCTATAAAAAGAACTAAGGTAGCTTATTACTATTGATACATAGGACTCTCAAAGCCTATTTTTAAAATGACTGGCTCTAACAGCACGACCAAAGCCACTTTTAGACCAACCACTATAAAAATAGTTATACTTTTATTTGCAAGGGTTCACTTGTGAAATTGCGAAAGCTAAAAACTCAAGGCCACCTTAGTTCTTGGGAATATTTCAAAAGATTGCAAGAAAATTCTATTTCTCCTTTAATTGGGATTCCAACAATATTGCAGTTTTGTCTACCACCTGAAGTTACAATTTGAAAGAGGATACTGTATTATATTGGCAATTCTAAGTTAATTTCTGGCAAAAATAACTTTAAAAGGAAAATAATTTGTGAAATCCAGAAAGCTATAATTTCTAAACACAAAATTCTGCATTTAGCAAATAGTAGACCAACAAAATTTTCAAACTCTCTCTTTTCTCCCAAATTATCTGCATTACTTTATGCAAGTAATTCTAAGTTGATTTCTTTCTGTCCCAATAGCTGTATTACCATTTTAAAACATTTTTAACAACATAATTCAATTCCATATGCCAATGAAAAATAAATTTCTCTATAATCTGAAAACAGCACAGATTCTTGGAGGGGTGTAGTTTTTTTTTTATCCAGACAAGTTTGAAACAAATGTTTCTAAAAGGTATTTTTTAACTTGAAATTTTTTACTTCTCCTTTGTCTGTATTATTTATCTACACTGAGCTTGAGTGGTTCTTAATGTTGAGCTATTTTCAAAAGCTAAGCCCTTGGAAGCAAATGGACAGATTTTTATCTGTAAAATTCCTTCTCATGTTAAGATCCATCACCTACAAATGTAATGCTGTTAACACTTATTATTACACCATCCTGTCATCTAATAGGTTAGACACTGAGATGTTTTTCCTCTATTCAGGTGAATGGAGAGTCATTTGAATCTTCTATTTGTACACAGTGTGTTTTTTCCTTCCCAACTTATTACACCAGACTTGATTGTGTACAAAATAAGGCTGCAAATTTTTGATTGTTACTTCAACTTGCCATGATTGCTCTGTTTCTCACTCATGCCCTAATGTTTACTGAACCTGCCTGGGTGTGGCAGAATAAGACCTCACCAAAAGCTTTATAAGTCCTGTTCCTCCTGGCCAACCTCCATGATTCAATATAGCATGGGGAACTGAGGATCCTGGTCCCTGCCATTTAAAAAAACACAGAGCCTGGAGGCCATGATTCATCAGAGCGACCAAAAATGTTGGTACCAACTGGTTCTATTTTTAAAGTGAATTTACTCTCCCACAATATCATCTATTGTAAGCTGGGCTTATAATGCTTAGTTATTTTCCAGGGCTACATTTATAACTTTGAAAAAAATATCAAATAGAAATTAGTAACATAGACAAGTAAATAGTTCCACTGGTTAGAATAAGGCCCAACACTTCTGTAACAATTCCTATTAAAGATCCAAATCCTAGCTGTCATAGCTATAAGGAATTGGGTTCTTGAAACACTTTTTTTTTTTTGAAACCCTATTTTTTTGCATTATGCATTCTTACTTGATCTCCTCCCTATTTGGCACTCACAGCCCCTAAACATAATATAACTCCAAAGTTGGCCTCAAGTAGGGAACACATAAACTCTTCCTTTTATAGAAAATGTATCAGTGTAAAACACAGTTCAGCAGCTACTCAATCACTTCACTTCTCTGCTCCATCTGTTATGCTGTTTTGGTGATTGATCCATATTATTAAATTTGTGTAGGTCTTAATTCTATCTCTACTGTTCAGTTACTCAAACTCTGTTCTAAGTCCATCAGTAAGGCTTCCATTTTGGATCCCTATTTCCTCATTATCTCAAAGAGGGTTTTGATTTACAACTCAAAGTAGAATTATTATTAAACTGTAAAAAATTTAAAGAAATAAAAATTTCTAATTTTTCTTTTTTTTTTAACATCTTTATTGGAGTATAATTGCTTTACAATGGTGTGTTAGTTTCTGCTTTATAACAAAGTGAATCAGCTATACATATACATATATCCCCATATCTCCTCCCTCTTGCCTCTCCCTCCCACCCTCTCTATCCCACCCCTCTAGGTGGTCACAAAGCACCGAGCTGATCTCCCTGTGCTATGCAGCTGCTTCCCACTAGCTACCTATTTTACATTTGGTAGTGTATATATGTCCATGGCACTCTCTCACTTCGTCCCAGCTTACCCTTCCCACTCTCCGTGTCCTAAAGCCCATTCTCTACATCTGTGTCTTTATTCCTATCCTGCCCCTAGGTTCTTCAGAACTTTTTTTTTTTTTTTTTAGATTCCATATATATGTGTTAGCATATGGTATTTATTTTTCTCTTTCTGACTTACTTCACTCTGTATGACAAACTCTAGGTCCCTCCACCTCGCTACAAAAAACTCAATTTCGTTTCTTTTTATGGCTGAGTAATATTCCATTGTACATATGTGCCACATTTTCTTTCTCCTTTCATCTGTGATGACTACTTACATGTTTTCTTAAACTTTCAACCTTCAAATTACTTTACACATACATACATCTTTGGTAACTTTTCTTCGTGATATTTAGGTATATTCTAACTATTGAGTTATCTGGACATATTCTGTCTACTGGGTGATCTAGCATATATCCACAAAAGTCTGTGCAATGTTATCACTACAAATGCTTTGCCCAGGTCATATTCCAATAACCCATGGCCTCTCACTGTTGAATTCCTTAACAACTAGAGATACCTGTCCACTTCAACCACAGGAGGCCATTGTCAAGCTAAACCCAACATCACATTTAATTATTATGTACCTGCTATATCCATGTCACCTTTCTCAACATTATTTTCTTCACAAACCATACTCCCTACTTACTCCAGGTTTTCAACTATTACCTCTATGTAGGAGATTACAAATTATGAGCCATTAAAGCAGTTTCAAACAGTCTACCAAATACCTTCAAACTCAATGTGTCCAAATGCAAACTCATTAACTTCACCCCCCAAGTCTTCTTCTACTGTTCTCTTTCAGTTATAACACTAATATTCTTCAAGACACTACAATCAGAAACCTTGGAATAATATTTTACTATTTCTCCTTTTTCATCTACTTGTCCAATCATTTCCAAGTCCTATCAATTATTAATAAAAAATACCTCAAATTATACCCTCTTCTCAATCCACTGATAATGTCCTAGTTCATACTTTGCTATTGTTCCCTTAAACTGTTCTAACAGCCTCCTACTTAACTATCTGCTTTTGTTATCAACATTGTAAACCATTTGCCATACTGCTGCCAGAATAACCTTTCTAAGTATAGATTTGGATATCAGATTTAGATAGTGTATTAAAATCATTTTTACTTTACTCCCCTCTATTAAACTCCACCCAAAGCAATATAAAAATGAATATATATGGAGGAAAATCCAGCTTTGATGAAACAAGAACATGGTCACAACTCCTAACTATAAAATACAATGTAGACTTGCAAAATTTGTAAGATATCAAGGACACTGGAAGCCAACAAATTTATCCTCAAAGTTTAATCAATTATAGATTTCTCCATGAATGTCACAATTTAAAAAATTCTATACAATAATCTTCTGATAAGAGCTTTAAGTTCTAGGGGCAATAGTGGACCACCAAAGAAGAAGGAAAGGTACCCGTATGGTATCTATTTGATACTATATAAAGAAGAGCAGTAAGATAAAATGCCATTTGTATCACTTACAACCTAGCTTCCTAACCAAAGGAGACTGACAGAGATGAAACAAGGTGAAGAAGGTAGAGGAGACAGCTAGTATCAGATCATCAGAGAGCCTGTGATTTGTGAGGCTTTATTTCAACTAGGGACAAATCTTCAGATGACATAGTTAAATCAGAGTCGTGGGATGCTCCACCTCACTTCCTACCTCCTGCCCTCCCCACATTATTTTTCAGCAAATAGCTACGTCCACTAAAGATGCATCATAATCATAAAGGAATAATCAAGGAAGCTATTTATAAAAACGGGAAAAAGAAATAAAGTAACAAAATAGAGACAGCGGATAGGTTTAGGCAATAAAATCTCAGGAAAAAACCCTCAAAAATAGATATGAAGAGTCAAAGAAGAAAAACTGGGAAAGAAATTGGATGGAAACAAAAATATTACAGAGATAAAAGCCATATTTAAAATTTACTAAATAGGATAATCACAACAGGAAATACACAATCAGAGATACAGTGAATAGTCCAGAGAAGCCATATGCACACACACAAACACACACATGCACACCCCAAAATAATCATGGGAAAATGTACAGATTTTAAGAAACAAATTAAATTAAAAATACATAATTCATTAAGAGAACAGAACATATATATTTGAAAAAAATATTCAAAGACATATTAGAAGAAAAATTTTGTATGCAATTCTTGATTCCGAGATCACAAGGATATGTCACTCTCTTAGAAATTTGATACTAACTGTTCAACCACAAGAAATATTCTGACAACATTACCAAACTTTATGAGCAAGAAAGAAACTCACTGAGCATCCACTTAGAAAAATAAGCTCACATTAAATAATAAAAAATTATGTTGACCTGTGATTTCTCTGCCTTATCCCTCAATGTCTGAAGATAATTCAAGCTTAAAAAGCCTGGGGGAAAGCATTTTAGACTCAGCCAAAAACTTCCTTCTAGTATAAAAAGAAAACATGTTTTCACCATGAAGTAGCTCTGGGAATATAAAACACATGAGCCCTTCTTGGAAAACTGCTTTGTGATAACATACGAAATACAACTGGAGGAACTGAAATAAATAACTCAGGAATGTGAAACTGTATTTTTTTAAAGACTAAAGGTAACCACCAAATGCATTTAAGCTTCCATATTCTATAATTCAATGAATGACATCATTTTCCTCCAGTGATGTTCCTAACTGAAAACTTAGGAGCCACTCCAGACTGATGCACTTCATGTGATGAATTGGTGATGAGGGATAACTAATGAAACCTCTTTAGTATTTTTCAACTCTATTCCTTCCTCTTTAATCTCAAGTGTTAGTTGTGGTCCAGGCCTTCCTCATTTATTTGCCTGAATTATTAAAGGAGTGCTTCCAATTGTTGCATACTTCATCAGTTCAATCCATCTTCCTCAAATTACTCACATGACCTTTCTAATACATAAATCTTATTCCTATTTCTCCTTTCAGTGATGCCTCACTGCCTTCATGATGAAGTCTAATCTTTGCAGGACATAAGCAGGCTCTCTCAGTCCAACCCTTTCTTAACTTTTCCAACCCCATCTGTTACTACTTTCACCTTCATACTATATGTTCTATCCATCATTTCCTGGAAAAAGCCTTCCTTGACACCTCTCCCCTTCCATTATGGTAATGTGCTCCCCCTTACGTGATTAATGAGTCCCTTAGAAATACCTTTATCATGGGGTTATCAATAGCTTGTTAAATAAGTTTACATCTCATTTTTCTGTTTCCATGTGCCACCTCACATATATCACCTTAAAAAAGTCATTATCCTCCATTAGCCTAGTTAATTTTGGTCTCTTGGACTGCCTACAAAATACTGTTCCTTCAAGTCTCAGTTCATATTTCAGCTCTGCTGTAAGTCTTCTGTATTAACCCAGTCCAAATTAAATGTTCCAGCCTCTATTTTTCTCCAGTACTAAGTTTTTTCTTTTGCTTCCAGGTTATGTTGTATCTTGCTTCATATAATAGTTACTGTTTCTGTGCCTGCATCCTGCACAAATATTAGTGTCTAAAGAGGGTAAGTACTTCTTTATTCATCTCTGAATTCCACATGGCACCCACTATTGTACCTTGGTAGAAGCTCAGTAATATTGAGACTTAAGAGGAATATTATCTTTTTTTAACATCTTTATTGGAGTATAATTGCTTTACAATGTTGTGTTAGTTTCTGCTGTATAACAAAGTGAATCAGCTATATGTATACATCTATCTCCCCATATCCCCTCCCTTTTGTGTCTCCCTCCCACCCTCCCTATCCCACCCCTCTAGGTGGTCACGAAGCACCGAGCTGATCTCCCTGTGTTATGCAGCTGCTTCCCACTAACTATCTATTTTACATTTGGTAGTGTATATATGTCCATGGCACTCTCTCACTTCGTTCCAGCTTACCCTTCCCCCTCCCCGTGTCCTCAAGTCCATTCTCTATGTCTGCGTCTTTATTCCTGTCCTGCCCCTAGGTTCATCAAAACCTTTTTTTCTTTTTTTTTTTTTTAGATTCCATATATATGTGTTATCATACGGTATTTGTTTTTCTCTTTCTGACTTACTTCACTCTGTATGACAGACTCTAGGTCCATCCACCTCACTACAAATACCTCCATTTCATTTCTTTTTATGGCTGAGTAATATTCCATTGTATATATGTGCCACATCTTCTTTATCCATTCATTTGTCGATGGACATTTAGGTTGCTTCCATGTCCTGGCTATTGTAAATAGTGCTGCAATGAACATTGTGGTACATGACCCCTTTTAAGTGGAGTATTATTAAAGTACATGCCAGCATAAGTAATCCCCCAAAGTCTCTCAGAGCAAAGGCTCTGAAGGAGGGAGAATACATAAATAATTGCATTTCAATATGGTGAATTCCATAATAGAGCTAAACAGAAGCTACTCATGAAATAATTCACCCATATAGGAGAGAGAGAGAATTTTGGATGTTCTTGCATAGATACATTTCTCTAGAACAAGTATATTAAACATTTATGTTAGTAAAATTCATATTTTATCATTGTTCAATATAATTTAATCTGTTCCTAGCAATATCCTATTAACATAATGCTCCTCTCAATGTAACCCATTTAAAAAACAATTCATGAGACTCTTTGTATTTAGAATGAATATGGTCACTATTAATATGTTTACCCTATATTAATGCAGCATACATTTCTTAGCAATTAATGCTGGCTTTTCATATATATTATAAATAGTCATATTTCTACTAGCTATTCTTTGATGAACTTCACTTCCAGAATCAATTCATAATGGAAACTGGGAATCCCCAAACCACTCAAGTTAGCTAGCATTTCTTTAAAAGTTCTTAAACACATCAATCAAAATTTGACAGAATTCCATTTCTGTTTCTTATAAAGACATTTTACATTTTAATATTTTTATTGAGTTTGAAAAAAGATAGCTTGTAAAATGTAAGTCTCAAATGGCTAAAACTATTTTTTGCAAATGGAACTATTAAAGCTTATTTTGTAACATGTGTTTAAGCCAAAGATAGCAATTTTAGATCAAATTTCTACTTACCCAATCAATTTTATCCACATTCCAATATTTTTTTAAATCCCGAAACTGTATTAACATTCCCTTCAGTCCCACGACAATAATACTTGCAAGAACACACTACAAATAAGAAATAAGTTGATGAAGATGCAAGATAAAGATTTTAATCTAAATTTTAAAGAATCATGGTATTTTTATGTCTTTGTCTTTGAAGTACTTACTAAAGAAAAGCAATAACCATTTAGAAGACTGAAGTAATATTCATTTTGTTTCAAACTAACCTATTATTGTACTTTAGGAATATAATAGCAATTCTAGAAAATCACAGGGTACATGTTATGGCATTCTAAAAAAAAGGAAGAAAGAAAAAGAAAAGTAATGAATTATAAGGGTGAATGTTATAAGGCTGAATGTCCTCTTAACTTTATAATAATTATTCACTGCCATTTGTTTGAAATCTGTTTGTTGCAAAAATTAAATATTTATATCATGTATTTCTTTATAATTGTCTTGAGTATCAATTTTCTGGTTTCACGTGAATATATTTATAACTCTCTTGAAAAGTGAACTTGGTTATTGGGAGATCCTCTCATGAAAGTGATTTATTCTTATTACATGAATGAAGAATTAGAACAAGAAAGGACTGACACTGTCTCTGGATCTCTGAAGACCAGGATCTTACTCACATCACTTTAGTGCCCCAGGCTTCTGAAAAGCAAGGTAAGCACGTGTACTAATATTCTGAGTCACTTTGTATAACCACGCATCAAGGGTGGCAAGATGAATTTTGTTGCCTACTCTCTTGCCCAGCATGCATTTTCTAAGAGTACAAATTTTATAAAATTCTTCCAAAGTCTACTTTTTATAACAGACTTCCCTGGTGGTCCAGTGGTTAAGACTCTGTGCTTCCACTGCAGGGGGTGTGGGTTCAATCCCTGGTCAGTAAACTAAGGTCCAGCATGCCACATGGCACAGCCAAAAAAAAAGAAAAAAAGAGTGGCATGTACTTCTTATAACAGAGATTGCCTAGTTCCATCTTCCAAATGAATACAGAATAAATCTAATTCCATGATGTCATTTTTATACAAAAGCCTAAGAATTAGAAAACAGCCATGGTACCCTCCCATACCTTCCCCATCAAATGTGGGCTTTTTCTACCTTTCCTCCATTCAACCATTAGTTATGTCACATAAGGTTTCAGATTTAGGATCACTGAGGTTGTTCTTCAAAGAAATTTTTAAAATATAATGATTCTCATTAAAAATAAAGTTAAAAAGTAAATAATAAAAAGCACTACTTACCATGGGCAGCCAGTAAAGCAAGGGTCCTATTGCATAGATGACTATCAGGATGAAAATGCAAGATATTAGACAAGCCACCTGTAAAATAAAAGACAGTCAAAAAAGAAAGCTTGAACTTTCTTATTATTCCAAACTTATAGGGGGAAAAAGATAATTCTTTGTTCTTCTTGATAAGAAGAAACAAAATGTTGGCACATGATTGTTAAATTAAACAGACTGTCATCTATATTTTGTAGCTGAAGGAACCCAAATGTGACAGCTGACAAACTGGTGCAATCAAATTAAGTCAGCAATGACAAAAAAGCAATTCTAAACAAAGAAATAAGATACCATCAACTTTTATCACACATCACAGCATGGCTTTTTTGTTTGTTTGTTTAATAGTGAAAATGACATTTCTGCTAAAAGTCCTTTAGCCTATAGTTGTTCAGCCTGGCCCCCCTTCTCATTTCCTAGTTGTTTGGGTAATAACTGAATATGCAGCTTAGGGTTTTTCTGTGCTGATGACAAATTTCCACAGAAGCCTTTACTCTCTTCGTTGGAGTCCTTTGTTAATATGAAACAGTTATATGGGATTAAGGGAGCAGTCTCTGCAGTGAAACAGACTTAATTTTATTAATCCTGAAAAGTCATTAGTATTGTGTTCTAACCAACTCAACTTACTGACAAAAGGTAATTCAAAACAGCTCACTCCTAGCTATGCTCCACTTAATGGAGAACAAATTTCACATAAGCAAATGCTCATGTCTTAATAGAAACATTTAGCCAAACTGTCAGCCTTACAAGAGAAGAGAGGGCTTTCACAGGACCAGAAAGATATCTAAAATATCTTTATGGAGAAATCAAAGGAAATAAAGCCTATTAGAGTGGCTAAAAATAAATATATAAACAAATAATCAATAGCAAGGTCTGGCAAAGACTCAGAGCAACTAGAGTTCTCAGACACTACTAGTGGTAATTCAATATGGTACAGCCACTTCAAAAACAGTTTGGCAGCTTCTTATGGAGTTATGTATGACCCAGAACTACCTAAGAGAAATGAAAACATACACCTATGAAAATACTTACATGTAAATATTTATAGCAGTTTTATTCATAAATACCAAAAACTGTAAATAACTGAATTGTCCACCAATTGGTGAATAGATACATTTTGGGACATCCATACAATAGAATACTACTCAACAATAAAAAAGAACAGACTATTGATACATGCAACAGCATGGATGAAATTCAAAACCATTAAACTAAATGAAAGAAGCTTGATACAAGTTCCTTCCGTATTTAGTGGAGCTCATCTACAGCACTCCCCAGCATATAAAGGGGGAAAAGTCCTTCTGTGGGAAATAAGTCATTAGAGAACTAAGGATTGTCCATAAAAGAAGTTATAGTACACAAAACTGTCACTAAACTGATTATTTAGGAGTAACTGGTGATTTTACATGATAATAATTTTTAAATAACAAAATATTATGCCTGTAACTCCACTAGACTGGAGAGAGCTAGTTGTCAGAAGGCAGATTACAGGATTCATTCAGATACCCGTGTGACTCAGTATATCCATGTTTATGTGGAAGGAAAAAGACACCAACCACTAAGGTGCACTTCATATCAAAAGACAATGGCATGAGGAGGACTTTCAAAGATGGTGGAGGATTAAGATGTGGAGATCACCTTCCTCCCCACAAATACATCAAAAATACATCTACATGTGGAACAACTCCTATAGAACACCTACTGAACGCTGGCAGAAGACCTCAAACTTCCAAAAAGGCAAGAATATCCCCACTTACCTGGGTAGGGCAAAAGAAAAAAGAAAAAAAAAAAAAAGAGAGACAAAGGACTCAGGATGGGACCTGCACCTTTGGGAGGAAGCTGTGAAGCAGGAAAAGTTTCCACACACTAGGAAGCCCCTTCACTGGTGGGGGAGGGGGAGCTTCAGAGTGTCAGAGGAGAGCGCAACAGGGTGTGGAGGGCAAAGTGGAGAGATTCCCACACAGAGGATCGGTGCCAACCAGTAGGTGGGGGCTGGGGCTGAGGCTTGGGCTTTGCAGGTCAGACCCCAGGGAGAGGACTGGTGTTGACTGCATGAAGACAGCCTGAAAGGGGCTAGTACACCACAGCTAGCCAGGAGCGAGACTGGAAAAAAGTCTGGACCTGCTGGAGAGGCAAGAGACCATTGTTTTGGGGTGCTCAAGGAGAGGGGCTTCCTGCTCTGTGTGCCCACAGACATCAGAGCACCGCCTAAGTGAGCTCGAGAGATGGGTGCCAAGCCACGGTTATCATCTCGGACCCAAAGGCGGGCACGGACTGCTACTGCTGCTGCCGCTGCCACCAAGAGGCCTGTGTGCAAGTGCAGGTCACTACCCACACCTTCCTGGGAGCCTGTCAGCACACCACTGCCAGGGTCCCATGATCCAGGGCCAACTTCCCTGGGAGAACACACAGCACACCTCAGGCTGTTGCAACTTTACACCGGCCTCTGCCACCGCAGGCATTCCCCACATCACACTTGTGACTAGCGTACCCCTCCCTCTCCTCGGCCTGAGTGAGCAAGAGAGCCCTAATTAGCCGCTG
Organism: Eubalaena glacialis; assembly: GCF_028564815.1. NCBI lineage: Eukaryota > Metazoa > Chordata > Mammalia > Artiodactyla > Balaenidae > Eubalaena > Eubalaena glacialis. The sequence continues at coordinate 43,544,376 of NC_083732.1, read as the reverse complement.
CTATAACCTTGTCTTGTCTGGGTGGGGAAGAGACACCTGAGGGTAGCCTACATGCAGAGGCAGGGCCAAAACCAAGGCTGAACTGCAGGAGCTGCGTGACAAAAGAAGAGAAAGGGAAATCTCTCTGTGCAGCCTCAGGAGCAGCAGATTACATCCCCACAATTGGCTTGGTAAACCCTGCATCTGTGGAATTTCTGAATAGACAACAAGTGTTCCCAAAATTGAGATTGTGGACTTTGGGGGCAACTGTGGATTTGGGGTTTAATTTCTGTGTTTGACTTATTTTTGGTTTTATGTTTATCTTAATTTAGTTTTTAGTGTTTCTTTTCATTTGTGGGTTTGTTTATTGGTTTGTTTGCTCTCTTCCTTTTTTGTTTTTTTCACTTTTGTGAGTGTGTGTGTGTGTATGTTTCTTTGTGTGCTTTGTCTGTTTAGTTTTGCTCTTTAAAAATAATTAAGCATCTATATAAATACTCAGGAATATAAAACTGGTCAGAAGGAATTTTGGGTTCATGTGATCTAGAAAATATGCAACATTAAACTGATATCTGGTATTGAAGGTGGCTTAAGCTTGTTGATCTAATTAATATAGACATGTCTTTAGAGTCATTAATATTTAGCATAATACTTTATTGTACCTAGGAATCAAATAAGACCTTATTACATCTGTTGCAAGGAAAATAACTTGATAGGATGAAACTTTAAATGTAAATGAGATAAGAGCTTTCAGGTAAATGCTATAGGAATAATTACGTTCTGAAAATTATCTAAAATAGTGTCTCCAGATTTTGGTAACTATTACTTGCCACTTGGTTTTCACTAAAAATTAAGGTTTTTAAGAGTTGGGGAGTCTAATTTAAATATGTAATTAAAGCTACTAAAAACAATAAAATCTTTCACTATATAATAGGAAAGTGGGACATATGTTTTGAGTAAAAAGGAGTTTTATGCATGGTCAGACTGAGATTATATTAAACTTAATTGGGTAAATGGATTTTGTTATTAAAAGTAGACTGGTGCAGGACCAGACTTGGCTCCTCTCTGCTAAGAGAACAAGTTTACTTAGAATGCTGCTTTCGATAACATATTGTGTGAACTATCTTGCCGTTAACTGAGCTGTATTTGTTCTTAAATATTCTATCTGACCAAATGCTTTTTAAGAAAAAACTTTTTGATATTTTGGATGAATTTCCTATCAAATTCTAATTAAAGTTCTTTTGACTTCAGCTAGCTTTGGGATGCTTCAGAGGGCCCCAGAGAGCCTTCCTTATTGTATAGGTTTCACCTGTGGTGGAGCGTTGGTTGGGATTTTCCCTTTTGAACTAGCCTTGGTCATTCATTCAGCTTTATCTCCGATGGGGCATTGGTTGGGGTTCTTCCTTTTTGGACTGATGAGGTATTGGTTCGGAATCTTCCATTTTTGTGGCTGAGGAACTGTGACCCTGAGAGACTGATTTCATAACAGGACTCGTGTGTGACAACAGCAGGGTATCCTTCCCTACTGCATTGGTTTTGCCTGCGGCGAAGCGTTGGTTGGGATTTTCTTCCTTTTTGGGGGGCTAGGGAACTGTGACCTTAAAGCACCTCAGGGGGGGGGAAAATATATATATATATATATATAAAACTGACTAGAATTGGTTGGTATGCTAAATTACATGGAAAGCATTGTCAAATGAGCAATAAGCCTCCTCAGATTATATGGTATGAATAAATGTTATTAAAATAGATTTTCTAAAAATTATACAAAGTTTCTGAAATTTGCATATGTCCTCGTATAATGCTATAGTTTTAGTTGTTATCTTAAAATGCTGTATGTCACAACAACTTGGATACGCTTCTTTGCCAAGAAGAATTCTAATCAGATCTTCAACCTTGCCTTTTTAAGACTTTTGTCATTCATAGGCAGCTTAGGTGATGATTTGCAAAACTGCCACATCTTCAAGAAGGCTCATAAAAAGGAACATTTTTTAACAAATATGTTTCTGATAGCCTTTAGATAATACCACTAGACTGGGTAACAAATGACAAATCTGGATGAACTGATTACTTCATCCAGATCAACAGGAATTAATTACATGCGACTGAATGAACTGATGAATATGATTTATAACTATATGACTTTGGGAAATATACTAGCCTTAACCTTTGTTTTCCAGAAAAACCTTTTCTCTTATATTATGACCTACAACAATTTGATAAAGTATACCCTTGTAAACAAAGATGAAACATTTATCTTTTTCTCTCTACCTGATCCTGCCTGAATTTGGCTTCTCCAGCTGGCTCTCCTGTGGACTTGATGGTTTATTGTAACTGGATTACAACCAGTTATACTAAGCATTGTTTTTGTTCATTCTTTGTTTCCAAATTGTTTATGCTTTGTGTCTTCCTGCTGCACTATGACTTTGTCAATGTTACTACCTACATTACTTATATCCTGTCTATTTTATAAGATTGTTGTCTCTTACAGTGTGCAATCAGGCTCCAACAAAATTGATGATGGCTAAACATCCTGAGGAAATAGATCACATTTATGACTCTTATAGAATAATTGTAATAGTATGATTCTAAGTATGGGAAGAAGCAATAAGGGAAAACATTTCTTGGATCATAATAGATTAGAAAGACAGAGGATTCAGAGAATCTTTAATTATCAACAGGTCTTAATCCAGAAATTAGCACCTGGAGTGGCATATCAACAAGAATTTTTGCCTGATCTGGGATGAGCCTCCCAGTGCTGTGGGACAAAATTTGGTCATGAAATGTCTCCCAAATACTGGTCAAATTCCAGACCAAGAGGAGGATCTGAGAAATTGAATATTTCCATTAGTCTGCCATCTTCTCAGACACCCATCTTTCTGAATAAAGTCGCTATTCCTTGCCTCAACACCTCGTCTCCCAATTTATTGGCCTGTCGTGCGGTGAGCAGAGCAATCTTGGACTTGGTAAAAATATCAGCAAAATTGACTAGTTTTATAATTATCAGATACTTTCATTTTTCATTAATTCTTTCCACACATAGTTATTGAACACCTACTATGTGCTAAGTGTTGGGCTGGACACTGAGGATATGGTGAACCAAAGCAGGCATGGGCTGTCTAGGAGCTGAAGTCAAGAGCAGAAGGCAGACATCAATCATATAATCACACTGATGAACACTTAAAGTCCAACAGAGCTAAGGTCTCTGAAGAAAAGAACACAGTTGACCCAAAAGTGTCAGTGAGATCTGAAGAATGGGAGGAGTTAACTTAGAGGAGGCAGCCACAGAGACAAAAGGAACAGACACTGGAGCCCACGAGGAAGGAGGAGCTGTGACTGGTGAGCTGAGATTGAGGTGGAGAAGAGTTCAAGATGAGGCTGTAGGGGGAAGCACTCAGTTTTGGTAACATAAAGGTCTGAATTCTAAGACCTATGTAAAACCTTTTATGGGCTCTAGGAGGAAGTAACAAGATCATATTTGTATTTTAAAAGATATCTTTCTACAGAAATACTAATAGTGTTTCTGAACAAGAAAGAGTCAGTTGGTGAAATAATTGACAAATGCAAGGTGGTTCCCACTGCTACTTTGATTGGCTATTATTAGCCTAAAAGTTGAAGGGTTTTAATTCTTCTAGATTAACTTACTGGGTATAAGTCTAGTACCTATGAGAGACAGAGCTATTTAAGGGATTTCTTTGTGAAGTCTTGTCACATAGAAAACTGGTTTCACAGCCTATTTAGAACAAAACTTTTAAGACTTGGCTTGCCCAGTGCCTTCTTCAAATCATGTCAGTTATCTCCACGTAAACTTAATAGTTGTAATGCCAAAATGACTACCATGGGAAAGCATCCTCGATTTGGGTATGCACATTAAATCAGATTCCTTCTCTGTACAATTTAATGGGAATTGTTGAGCAGATTAGCAACAATCTCAACAAGCAGAACAGCATGAAAATACTGTGCTGCCAAACTTTGTTTCCCTGAACTAGTGTTTTGTTAGGTACCTTTTGTTTCTTCTGAAGTCTGATGAATAGAATACCATGCAGAAATGATGAGAGGAAATCTAACACACTCATCCTTGTAAGAAAATAGGTGGAAACCACTATAGAATCCTACAATTTTATAGATAGAAGAGTCTCCAGAGTAAGGAATGATACTTGAGTACACTATGTATTAAACATTCAAATTTAGGTTAAAAGTATCTGAGAGTTTGCAAAAATGTTTATGCCAATACACATGATGAACTTATGCTTTAAATCACGAACTGTGTAAAAATCAATCAAATTGTCATGTAAAACAATGTTGAATGAGAATTACACATCTTTGATGATGAGTTGTGGCAATAATATGTCAAATTATTACAGATTCAGAATTTGTTGCTGCTTCCCCTCTGCTCCATGGTACATTCATCAAATTTTATTAGTTAATTTTATGCAATATTTTAATGTTCATTTACCCATCTTTCTCTGGCCACTTGCCCCCAACGTCAAGAACCATATCCTTTTCAAATTTACTCTTCTACAACCCCCAAAAAGGACTTAATATAAGGTAAACTCCTAATAAATGTTTAAATTATCACGTAAAATGTTTTATAAATTCTCATTCAACTCCAATTTAAAATAAATGTGAATTGTTTTATAATGGTTAGCTGTTAATATTAATTTATTAAATTAAAATATACATGAATTTTCTTGTATAGAACAGTAGTTAAGAATGCAAGATTTGGAGTAGATCTATCTGGGTTCAAATCCCAGCTCTGCCACTTACAAGCTCTGTGACTTGGATAAGTCAGTTTAACACTCTTTTCCTCAACTTTCTCATGTGGAAACCTAGCATAATAATTACACCTCCTTCATAGAGGTACCTAAAAGATTAAATGAGTTCATTTATATAAAATGTATGACATGCATATAACTCGATATATGCTTCCACCAACACCACCACCATCATCATCATCACAGAAACATCTTTATTACTACCATCGACATCTTACCAGTACCAAGCATAATAACTAGTATATAGCAGGTTCTCAAATGTCAAATTGATTTGAGTTCCTAAAAATACATAATTGTTTCTTAAAATCAAAATGTGCACAGACATCGTATTATTCATTTACATACATGTACATCTCTATAGACAGGAATGTCATTGTCAAGGACTGATTTTTCATACAGTTGTTTTCATTTTATTTAAAGGAAGTGAACAAAAATTTTAAAATTTCAAATTGACTGGTTAGATTAACAAAAAGTACAATCAGAGACACCGCTAGAGGGAGCATTTGTTCAAAGATTGACAACAATAAAGCTGCCATTAATACAGGATTTTTTTGTCTGCTCATTGAATCATTCAGCTCCTCAAGGATCTTTCCTAAGAAAGAGAAGAGATAGAATTCCTTGATACTAGTTTTAAGAAATTGAAGAAGTAAAAATATTCTCAGGACTTTAGAGAGAAGCTCATTCTTCCCACTCTCCAAGGAGAGTAAAGACCCATCAGTTCTTTTGTCCCTGCTGAAAATAATGTTACCTGTGTCTTTGCTCCCGTGCTATATAGGACAGCGGTCCTTCCCATGGCAGCAGCACTTGGTATGCAGAAGAAAAATGAAGGAATCACATTGCTGAGGCCATGGGCCAAAAATTCCTACAGGAATGATAATAGGAGGATATATCATTTCCTAATCACAATCAACTTTTAGAGACCACAGGTAAAACTTGTCATGGAATGAGACTTATTCTGTATTCTATTTCTGTTCTCTCCACTGGTCATAATTTAACCATTATTTTAAGAATAGCTAACATTTATTGAGTGCTTACAATGAGCCAGAAACTGTTCTAAGCACTTCATTGTTTAATCCTTATAACAATAACAACCTTATAGGGAAGTACAAGGTATTTATTGTATCTGTTGTCAATTTCTCCTCTTTCAGGTCATTAGAATCAAGGTTTTGTTCCCACTACTCCACCAATGACCTCCACAGTGCTAAATCCAATGGTTAATTTCTACCCTACCTGGCCTAAGATTAGCATTTGACACAGTCGCTCACTTCCTCCTCCGTAAAGGCTCCTTCTAGGACCTCTCACCCTCCTGGTTTTCTCCTACCTCCCTGGCCACCACTTCTCAGTCTCCTTTGTTGTTTCTTCTCATCTAACCAATCACAAATATTGGACCACTTCCCTCTCTAATCTTAGCTACCCAAATACACATTGACAGCTCCCAAATTTATATCTCCAGCCTAGACCACTCTTCTGAACTTCAGACTGACATAGCCAACCTGCCACTCAGTGTTTTCATTTGGATGGTTAACAGGTATCTCAAACTTACCTAATCCGGCTATGCTCTATATATTCCCACCCTGGTTCTCCCACATCCTTCCCTGTCTCAAGCTCCAGTTGCTTGAGCCAAAAGCTTTAGAGACAGTCTTGACTACCCCTTTTCCCAGATGGTGTCCACATCCAATGCAGAATTTGTCCCTTTCTCATCTCCTTCACTGCTACATCCTGGTCCAAGTCATCAAGTGTCATTTAGATTATTGCAAAAGCCTCCTAATGTTTTTCTGCTTCTGCTGTTGCCAGTAAATAATACAGACAAAAATCCCTGGCCTCACAGACTGGAGTTCTAGTGAGAGAATGCTGACAATAAACAAGATGAGTATGGAAAGTAAAGCAGAGAAAGGAGTGGAAAATTTTGGAATTTAGGATTTTAGCTTACCAAGGAAGGACTCCCTGAGAAGGGAACATTTGAATAAAGGAGGCATGTAGCTACCTGATGGTACAAAATTCCTGGAAATGGGGACAGCAAGTACAAATGTCCTGAGCTAGAAACATGACTAGTGAACTCAAGGAAAAACAAGGCAGTAAGTGTGGCTAGAACTATGAAAGAAATATGAGATCATAGAGGAAAAGGGATGGTGACAAGGTCAGGTATGGCCTTGTAAGCCTCGGTAATAGGCTTTTAATCTGAGTACTATGGGAAACCACTGGGAGGTTTTGAGATGAGGAAAGACATGGTCTGCATTATGTACCATTGTATCCCTTGTTCCTAGACCAGTACCTGGTAAATAGTAGGGTTCAATACACATCTGTTGAATGAATAAATCTGCTTTTTTACAGATGACAAAACTGGGACACAGAAACAATTTCGGAGTGAGATTTAGATATAGGTACTTTGGCATTCTAACCACTATTCCATAGCTATCTCTGCAGACCTGTGCAGAAATGTAGGGCCACAGGGCTTGAGACAAGACACTAGCAGAGGTAGATTCAGAAACATGCTCAGTAAACTCTTCATCCTTTGGTATTCTAAGAATAGACCCTTGTAACCTTTAGTTTTTTACTAAGAAGAGTAATATTAGTGTTTTTTGTATTTTGAAATCCAAAATTTTTAAGTCAGCATGCAATGATAAATATATTTAGATTCTCTCCTAAAACCAAATCATCAAGATGCCCCTCTCTAAAAAACAGAGTGTACTATAACCAATCCAAGAAAGTCAGATTTTCACCTTTCTATGAATGACTTATTTTCTTTTGTTTTCTTCTACCCATTTGTGTTATACACATAGGAAAGTTGTATTTTTCATAAGTTCAACATTTTCAGGATCTGAGAGTACACTGTACAGTGATACAATAGCTATGGAGAGGTGTGGAGAGGGGTTGGGGCATACTCCACCTGGTTGTCATCAACTGAATATTTGAATTTTTTGGCAGATCCTTGAGCAAGAGCCAGTGAGGCCACATAGCCTACAAGTGCCACTCCAAAAGCTTCAGTGATTACTGCAGAGAGGATGTTCATTGGGGGAGCTCTAGGTGGAGGAATTCTGTTGAAAGAAAGACCATATTGAACTCATCAACTTTCATGTTATTTCTGTAACAACTTGCAGTGAATTCAGCTATGGCAATGACTCTGAAGTTTACATAGAATACATGAAATATCCCTGAGAAAACCAAGCAACCTTGCCCTTAGAAGCCTTTTGTTTTCAACATTATTTAGCAGAAAACCAAAATCACAAAGAACACCACAAGGACAGCTCCGTGTATCTAACTGGCATTCACTCACAGAGAATTCAGGTTATAGCACAGAAAATTTGACTAAACAAAAATTTCCTGTATCAGAACAAAAGCAAATCTGGAGCATTCTTTCATTGAATCTTCCTAAACTTTTATTTGGCTGGCATTAGAAACTGTATTTCCTGCCTTGAATACTGCAGTGCTGTATGCAAACAATAGTTTACTGTGAGCTACGATTCCTGAGCTAATCCTTAAATTTTCCGTTGAGTTTATAATCTTAATTATGTTTTTTAACATGATTCTTTCACAGTACACTTAACTATTGTTAAAAAAGAGACAACAGGCCCACAATGGAGTCACTTGTGCTAAGCCCCATGTAAGCAAACCAAGAATTAATACCTAATTTAACTGCAGTTTCAGCCTCTCCCAGGAATGTAACCTTAGCCAGTCAATCTAGAATTACCTGGTCAGCATTAGCAAGGTAATTTGCCCTTCTGTCCCACATAGGAAAGTGACCTTGCCTGAAACAATCCACTCTTTGCTAGAAACATCCTTTTCCTGCCCTTCCCCTTCTGACTATAAAAGCCTTTCATTTTGTACAGCTCTTCAGGGTTCCTTTTGATTTGCTAGATGGGTTGCTGTTCAATTAAGAAATTGTTGAACAAAGTCAATAAGACCTCTAAATGTACTCAGTTGAATTTTGTTTTTTGACTCTATGTATCACATGTTAAGAAAAATATCTATAAAGTGTCCAGCTACACTCTGTTGCAAAATACAGGATCACAGTTAGCTGTTTCTCAGTTTTAAATAACTGTTTAAATATTTCTTCCAACTAATACACAGTCATTGTCTTATTGTCTTTTTGAAAACCACTTGAGCCCAGTATCATTGTTTATTTATCCCTGATGATGCTCTGTGACACTTACTTCCCCTCTTTAAAAAAAAACCCTCTGGGGCAAAAGTAGAAGAAAAAGGGAAAATAATTCATGCTGATTTAATACTGAGCATGTAAATTGAATGCTCAGCACTTTCATATTAGCAGTTTTATTTAATTCTCCCCACAATCTCCAGACCAAGTACCACTAATGCAATGTATAGAGGAGAAAACATTTTGAGAAATGTATCTAAATCACAAAATGAATTCAACCTCAGCTCCATTTCTTATCAATGCCATGTTTTTTCTATGATTCTTTAAGAAGATGGGTCTGGAAAGGTTACTCAAAATAAAGAAGAATTAGACTGGATGGAGGAGAGGCATGATTTTTTTTTAACCACTCCCTCAAGTTTATCCCCAAGTCAAATTGATTTGTACCATTACAAGCCCTAAGATATATGATACATAAAAGTGCTACCATTTCAAACTATAAGAACTTTTGTTTCATAAAAAATTGAGCTTGCCTAATTATTAATAATGATAAACTAACCTAGAGAAAAAAACAATAAACTAAATTTGAAGGTGAAAAGTAGAGAACCCTTTAGAAAACACAAGTTGATTCCAATAATCACTATTAGCCTATATCTTTAGCATAAAGGCTAAAGACAGGATTTTTTAAATTATCTTTTTAATCTCTGAGAATTTTTCTACTGTCCTTCCATTTTAATGTAGTTAGAAACCAAACTTTGGGACTGGAAAATAAAAATATAGAGGACTCAGCGACTCTAACTTCGTCCCAAATTTATAAATATTTGTGTATAGTACAGCCCATTAAAAGAGACATCCCCTTTCTCCCCTAAGATGACTTTATTTTCTTTCAGGCTATATTTGGAACAAAATTTTGTCTTTTTAGGGTGAACACCTCTTCTTCTTGTTAATCTTCCTCTTAGTGTCCTGAGGAAGGCTTTAAGACAGGTGGGGAACATGCCCTCGTCTCCACTTCCACCCTCTCTTTCACAATTGTACACCACTCATGTCTATAGGTTTGCTATTTCAGATGATGCTTGTGTATTTTTACTATGTTTTAAGTGAAATAAAAATAGTCATAGGAATATGTGAGTGGAATAAGGAAGATTATATCCTAGAGCATGACTCTAATTTGGAAATTCAATGCCTTGCTTTCTTTTTCAAATAATATTCATGTAATTTCCAAATCTTTTACCTGAAGCAATGCTGTATAAAATAGTTATCAACTTCCCAAGTAAGAGATAAGCAGTCTAAGAAGTTATTTTTTTCTTTATTGTGAACTGTTTGTTTCTATCATTGTAAAATAGAAATTAATTGGAATTTTGTCCCATAGAGAGCCTTTGAAAGAAATGAAATTCATACCCACCTACCCCCAGTTGCTTCCTCCATCAAAAAACAAATGAAAGAAAGAAAGAAAAGAAAGAGAAAGAAAGAAAGAAAGAAAGAAAGAAAGAAAGAAAGAAAGAAAGAAAGAAAGAAAGAAAGAAAGAAAGAAAGAAAGAAAGAAAGAAAGAAAGAAAGAAAGAAAGAAAGAAAAAAAAAAAAGATTACATTACCCTTTTGGAATATGACCAACTACTTCTAATCCATATGTGTTTTCCATATTGGTACAATAACAAGTAAATGATGCAGCAATAATCTGTGTGGTTCCATTTGAAAAAAGAAAAAGAAAATTATTCCTGACTTCTCAAACATCTTAAAACTATTTTTAAAAGTAAACATTGTTCATGTGCCCCATGATTTTCTCGAGTAATATAGCAGTTGCACAGATTTTTAAAGACTAAGAAGAATTTTAAAAATCAAAAAATCCCTCTGGGATTTGACAGCACTTAATTTGCAGTCTCAAAAATTTAATGGTATTACAATAATACAACTTTTCTTATATCCTTCCCAATTGTGTCTGATTCTGAAGGGGAGCAGAACACAGACTATAGGAGCGTGTGTGTGCATGTGTGCATGCTTGTGTATGTACAGATACCACAATCCAACCTAAATACTTGTCTCTTGTAATATGAAGGGATGCTTTATAACACAGAACGTTTTCCCTCCATTGCAGCAACCACCTAAGAGTTCAAGATGTTGCATCAATATTCCTAATGTAGGTTAGTAATCAATGATGATTTACAGTCTCCTTGAATAATTTTGAATTTTGAGTTTTGCTATTTCTTGAAGTAAAATATCCTAGTTAATAATGTGTCAAACTTGATACTTTTGAAATTACCTCCCTGGAGTCTCAGGTACATGACTCTCTGTTATATGATATAATGATATATAATAAGTGAAACCAAGTGTTCTCTGAAAGTATCCATGATCACCTTTAAAATGTATGTTCAGAATTCTGTTCAGCATTTGTTTTTACCAGCCATGCCACCTTAATGTTTTCCATCCATTTTCACATTCTTTTTTCATTCTTCTGATAATTTAATAGGTGCTGTAAATTTCACATGGTTATCATATCAGTTTGGTATAACTATTTATATACTACACTTTTTTGTTTAAAAAAGACACACTAATTACCTATTTAAAGTACAAATTTACCATATACATGGTCAGAAAAAAGATATAACAAAATCACACTAGCAAAATAAGGAATATCTAACAATGCCGATAATATTATTTTGTAGGGATTTTTCCTGTGCATTTCTGTTCTCTGTGATGATATTTAACTGAATTTATAGAAGTTTTTAAAACATTGAATAGACTTAAAAAGCAAAAGAGTCTTGAGGATATTTTTTAAAGGCAGCAAAACTCTACAGGTTATACTTTAAACTTTATAGATATTGTGCTATAATTGTATTTTCTACAGAATATAGTAGTAGTTAAAAGTTCAGGCTATTAGGTTGGAATCAGAAGTATTAATGTATTCAAAAATTCCTAAGCCAATAATAAACTTTAATTGCTAACAATTTTCATGAAATATTTATATCAAGTCAGAAAATACTGTGAGCTGTAAAAGAAAATACACCATAGTCACAAGATGCTGGATCCTTATTGAAAATGGAAGAATACATGGTGTTTAATACACATAGCCAATATTAAAATTAAGTAATCTAAGTCACTAACTTGGTCTTTCAGACAGTGCTTTAGAAGGTTCTAATCTGGTCATCCTCCAACTGTAGCTCTCCCCATAAAATGGGAGTTTTGTGGGGGCAAAGGGAGGTACCCAACTCAAACCTGGACTCCTCTTTCTGGACCACACCCTGAATCGTCAGGAATCTATAATTTCCTGCCTAAATGGCTCCAAGTCTACTTCCAGAATACCTTCACCAGGTCTATCCTTCCAGTGTAACCCAAAGAAAGGCCAAGGGACAGTTGTGGGGCAAGGGTATCCACATTTATACTTATGAATCCCACTGTAGATGAGATAGAGCTGAAGTAGGAAGAGAAGAGGCAGGCCAAGAGACTGGCTTTCCCCTTGCTGCCACATTCTGACAGAACCCAAAGGATTAGGAGAATTCTCTATTTTAACCTGACTTTCAAGGTAATCACTAAGGTATTTTAGTCAAGATAGGAAAATAGAGCCTATTTTATTTAACATTTTGATCTATAACTCAAGTATTTGGGCCTGCATTATTATTTTTGCCTTAGGTCTTACACATATTAGGGGCAACACTGTATAAGGAGTACCTTTTATTTTTTGTAAGGATAATTCTTACAATTTTTGTATTGAATGAACAACTGTCTTATTCAGTGTTTTATTCAGTATTGAATAAAAAGAGTTCAAGAGTCTTCTTCCCCAAGGTTATTTTCAATTTCTGGTTTCATGAAACATATAATCAAGCTTTTTTTTTTTTTTTTTACAAGGTGGGACATATATTATAAAATATTATAGGAATTCAAAAGAGGCATACACTACATCCAAACAATCAGAAGAGGCTGCTTACCTCTCCTCAATTGTTATTACAGAGAGTTGCTTACTTAACATTTACATACTTAACACTTAAACTATATTCACTGCTTGACTTTTTTCTTAATAAATCAAATGAATTATTAATAAAGTCCCATTTATTCCAAAATCCAAGGAAACTTCAAACTCATTCATGAGATATTTATTAAAATAACACATTTAGGGAAAAAAATCAATACAATTGTATACATCATTACTGAAAACTGTATACCATCATACAAAAAAGGATTTTATTTTGGGAAATCAATTCCTAATTTACAGCAAGTTTTACTTTACTTTCAGAAATAAAACCACAAAACAACACAGGATATAATAAGCATTCCTTAATACCTATAGGACTTTGGAATAAAATATGTGTCACAGTTGTTTCCACGAAAACTACTAATAATCATAGCACCCTCCACTTGTATGGCTTATTTGAAATACACACACATATACAAGCACACACACATTATATAGATTATATATGTTATATGTATCTCTACAAATTATACAAGGCCTAATTATGGAGAGAAGCCATCCATCTTAGTTATGCAGAAAAAAAGTCATATCCCTCAGAGACAGTTGCCAATGTGCTAGCCTTATACATTTACATAAACCTATACCATTTCAACAGTATGAAGGGATATTTCAATAGGTGAAATTATTTAGACACCACTTGTCATATACATGTATATAACACAAAGACCATTAAAAAACTAAAACCAATTAATAATAAGTAAGTTAGTAGACTGTGGTTGGCTTAACATTTCATTTTCAATGTAATGCTTTGTTTAGTTAAGAGTTCCCATTAGAGGCACTTAAAATTTCAAAATGTATTTTTTAATGCCATAAGCCTTAGGAGCAAAGTATGATTTGTTGCTTTGACAAGTACAACAACAACAAAAAAATCTTAGAGAATCAGCCCTGGCTAGTGAAAATCATGAGTATCCTTTAATAAAGCAAAATTGGGTCAATAAAAACAGTGTCAATAAATTTATCAATCATTAATGGACATTTGTCAATTGATAATATTTCTATGCATCATGCCATACAAATAACATATCAATAGGATGTGGTATCATTTTTTGTTGCTTTAGGAGAATCATGCCAGAGATCTTTTAGGTCTCATCCTTAGAAATGTCTCCTTATTTAAAATCTTAAGCTACATGTTCTCTTATTTACCTAAAAAAATACAAGCATCTGTGAAAATTGAAAACATGTGTGCCTCCTTTTTAAAATTATTGACTCAAAATATTTCCTGTCTTTACATTAATGTATAGCCACACAAATTAGCCCTGCTTTAATGAGAGACAGGATTAGCTGTGGCTTACTTTAGACAATAATGTGAGCCTCTGCAGGTTACCCACAGCAACTGCAAGCATTGCAGGGCAGAATGCTAAATGTTGATTCATACTTACCAAGACTAAGTCAACAGGAAGAACAATTTTAATTTTCCTTTTAAACTGTTCATTCAGCTCTTTAACCAGAACAAGCACCGCGATGCTCAGCAAGGATAAGAGCAGTGCTTCCAGTCGCACAGACTTGATGTTTTCAAAGACATATGCATAGATCTACAGTAATGAGGAAAAATACAAACAAAATTCAGGATCACCCACAATATATCAAAACTAAAATCTGGCCCCCAAATGAACTCAGTGATGTTTTGTAAAAAATAGCTGAAGGGGTGGGAAGTGGAAAGGTGGGACATAGAAGGGTAGTCAGTGCTGATATAGAGCAAGCTATAATTCATTTGCATGTACAAAATTGCTTTGCCCTTGATTCTTCCACCAAACACAGTGTTTGTTCCTTCCTACATAAGGACACTACTACACTTCCAGCTCCTCCCCAGACACTTATGGGCAGAGATGCTAAAACTCATTAACTACATGCAGATTCATCATTAAGAGCAAGTGAGGGGACTATAGGCTCCCTTGAACCCCACCACTCTTCTTCAAACCCCAGAATCAAAATACACACATACTTTAAATATCAATGGATATATCTGGAAGCTAATAGCTCTGTGTAAGGAGATATTTGTGATAACCTGTATCTTCCAAATTTTCTCTTACAAAGATGTATGACTTGTATAATTTTAAAGGTTTCACATAGGCCTTAAATATTTATCTTCAAAATGTCTCAACTCCTTCTTTTCTTCGAATATGTTAAATCTGATTTTTATAAACTCATTTCTATTCATCCACTGCTGATTTATTAAGTGTAGTTTCAAGTGATAAAAACTAGTTTTTACTTTAGCATAGAGACAATTCTTATAGTAGCCCAACTTGTTGGTGTTCTTTGCCCTCTCTTTTTAGTATCTCAAAGATAATTTGACCACAACTAAAAATATTGGATTAAAATACTATATAGACAACAGATCAAAAGAATTTATATAGACTATGTTCCTCAGCATCTCCTAAAATTCTGCTCAGTAGGTTTCCTAATTGAACCCATCTGATCCAGGGATCAGGAACATACCTGGTGTAAATGAGGTACATCAGGCTATCTGAATATGGATTCTATATATTGAATATTATCATTAACACTGTAACTCTTTCAAACAAACAAAGAAAATATACTCAGTTAACATGGAGCCTTGTTGGGTGAAAGGGATCAGGGTAATGTAGAATCCAGAATCTCCTTTGTCCACACAGTTAGAAAAAATTGGTTGTGTAATCAAATACATTAAGGAATAATTAAGATAGCTTTAATTGTTACCTTTTTCACAGCATTCTAGTATTCTACACTCCTTGGAAAGAAAATCAGGTACTACAATATCATGGTTATCTGAGATGCAGACAATATTTTTCCTCTCTGCCTAAGCTGTGGATAATAACTGTTCACAGAACTCCTACAGCAAGTGAAGAAGCAGGTTCCATTTCTCATGGTTACCCCTTACTCAAAGCCCAGGACAAAAATCCAAAATGCTACTCAAAGAAATATATTCTATAGTGGATGCAGTCAGAGGGATGTCAAGAAAATTTGGTCCAAATACACAGCTTTCTGATGATTTATTATGATCCTAAGATAAAATTGAGACTATCATTCAGATGATTTGCCAAGAATAAAACAAGCATCCAAACATTTTAAAACATTTAGAGGCTTATTCCTTCTGTTTTATCCATGGCATTAAAAGTATGCCATGACAGTGCTTGTATAAGAAATCAGAGAAATGTGAAAAACTCTCAAGCCATACCAAATTTGCTGTAATGTGCATTTTGAGAACATGTGTTTGCAGTAATAAAAATGGCCACCCTAGAATGAAAGGAATGAGAAACTCTCCCCGGGGTTTTTATTGTCTGTCTGAATTAAACTACAATTTGTAGAGCAAATTACGTCTCACAAGATGCTCCAGAAGAACATGGAGGTGGGCAGAGGCTTGTTACAACCAGCACGAAGAGCACAATAGAAAAATAGGCTGATGAGGAGTTATACTAATGACTATCATGTGGACCCACATGGAGAAATCACAGCTAAAGATGGCTTGCAGGAGATGGGTGGCATTTGGAGATAGAAATAGGGACAGGGACAGGCGTGTGCAAACACACACACATGCACACATTTACACATGCTCATTTAATATAGGTCTAGGCCTCCTAAACACACATTGACATTTCTCATTTCTAGTATAAATCGAGTCATTTGGGTATGCTATCACACACTACACTTCAGTAGATAAAAATTCCTATTGAAGATCATCATTCATTTCCCAGACCTCAGAGAAGCAATGATAGTTTATATGTGTATAGATAAATAAGTAAACTATTTTGTCAGAACTGATCAATCTGCTTTATAAAATAGGAGTTTAGCTCATTTTGAGACTATAATATTAGTAATTCTTTAAACTGGCCATTTAATATAACTTGACATAAAATGAAAAATATCAATATATATAAACAAATGCATTTTGAGATATTTCAAAGAATGAAAATAGCCTATCCAACATATACATATATTATTTTTTATAATTTTCTTTAGAGAGGAGACTTTTCTGAAACACTTAATGTACATTTACACACACAAACACATTCATACACACCACTACTTATATAATGTGTTTTTATCTGATTTGGACATTCTTAATACATTTTTTTTTTCACTGATGGATTCTCAACTCCTAGAATAGTGTCTGGCAGATAGCAGGCACTCAATAAATACTGTTGAACGAATAAAAGATTTGGTCTAACATAGTAATAGTAACAATAAATCTGTAAATAGGAGTAGATGTTACCCTGAATAAGCAGAATGACAGAAGAACTCACACTCCTCTTTTCTCACTATCAATACTTAGCTATATCATATTAAGGGGATTTGCAGTTATTTATTCATTCACTCAACATATTTTTTCATGTTCATTCTGTTTATATTTTTTAAATTTTTATTTTATATTATAGTTGATTAACAATGTTGTTAGTTTCAGATGTAAAGCAAACTGATTCAGTTATACATATGCACGTATTTATTCTTTTTCAAATTCATTTCCCATTTAGGTTATTATAGAATATTAAGCAGCATTCCCTATGCTATACGGTAGGTCCCTGTTGGTTATCAATTTTTTTTTTTTTTTATCAATTTTAAATATAGCAGTGTGTATAAGTCAATCCTAAACTCCCAATCTATGCCTCCCCCTCTATCTTCCCCACTGGTAACCATAAGTTCATTCTCTAATCTGTATGTTTCTGTTTTGTGAATAATTCCATTTGTATCATTTTTTTAAGATTCCACATATAAGTGGTATCATATGATACTTGTCTTTCTCTGTGAGACTTACTTCACTTACTATGATAATCTCCAGGTACATCCATGTTGAGGCAAATGACAATATTTCATTCTTTTTAATGGCTGAGTGATATTCCATTTTATATGTGTACCACATCTTCTTTATCTTTTCATCTATATATGGACATTTAGGTGGCTTGCATGTCTTGGCTATTGTAAACAATGCTGCAATGAATATTAGGGCACATGTATCTTTTCGAACTATGGTTTTCTCTGGATATATGCCCAGGAGTGGGATTGCTGGCTCATATGGTAACTCTATTTTTAGTTTTTTAAGGAACCTCCATACTGTTCTGCATAATGGCTGTACCAGTTTACATTCCCACCAACAGTGTAGGAGGGTACTCTTTTTCCCACACCCTCTCCAGAATTTTTTGTTTGTAGATTTTTTGATGGTGACCATTCTGACTGGTGAGAGGTGATACCACATTGTAGTTTTGATTTGCATTTCTCTAATAATTAGTGATGTTGAGCAACTTTTCATGTGCTTTTTAGCCAAATGTATATGTTCTTTGGAGAAACGTTTGTTTAGATCAGCCCATTTTTTGATTGGGCTCTTTGTTTTTTTGATATTGAGCTGCATGAGCTCTTTGTATATTTTGGAGATTAATCCCTTGTTGGTCTCATTGTTTGTAAATACTTTCTCCCATTCTGGAGGTTGTCTGTTCATTTTTTTATGGTTTCCCTTCTGTGCAAAAGTTTTTGAGTTTAATTAGATCCCATATGTTTATTTTTGTTTTTATTTCCATTACTCTAGGAGACGGATCCAAAAAGATATTGCAGCGATTTATCTCAAAGAGTGTTCTGCCTATGTTTTCCTCTAAGAGTTTTATAATATACGGTCTTACATTTAGGTCTTTAACCCATTTTGGATATTTTTATGTATGCTGTTAAAGAATATTCTAATTGCATTTTTTTACATGCAGCTGTCCAGTTTTCCAAACACCACTTATTGAAGAGACTGTCTTTCCTCCATTGTAGGGTCTTGCCTCATTTGTTGTAGATTAATTGACCATAGGTGCATGGGTATATCTCTGGGCTTTCTATCCTGTTCCATTGATCTATATTTCTGTTTTTGTGGCACTACCATACTATTTTGATGATGTAGCTTTGTAGTAGAGTATGAAGTCAGGGAGCCTGACTCCAACAGCTCCAGTTTTCTTTCTCAAGATTGCTTTGGCTATTCATGGTCCTTATGTTTCCATACAAATTGTAAAGTTTTTTGTTCTAGTACTGTGAAAAATGCCATTGGTAATTTTATAGGAATTGCATTGAATCTGTAGATAGCCTTGAGTAGTATAGTCATTTTGACAATATTGATCCTTCCAATCAAAGAACATGGTATATCTCTCCATCTGTTTGTGTCATCTTTGATTTCTTCATCAGCATCTTAAAGTTTTGGAGTACAGGTCTTTTGCCTCCTTAGGTAGGTTTATTTCTAGGTATCTTATTCTTTTTGATATGATGGTAAATCGGATCATTTCTTTAATTTCTCTTTCTGATCTTTCATTGCCAGTGTATAGAAATGCAACAAATTTATGTGTATTAATTTTGTATCCTGCAAATTTACTTTACTCATTGATGTAGGAGATTTCTGGTAGCATTTTTAGGATTTTCTATGTATAGTATCCTGTCATCTGCAAACAGTGACAGTTTTACTTCTTCTTTTCCAAATTGGATTCCTTTTATTTCTTTTTCTTCACTGATTGCCATGGCTAGGACTTCCAAAACTATGTTGAATAAAAGTGGCAAGAGTGAACATCCTTGTCTTGTTCCTGATCTTAGAGGAAATGCTTTTAGCTTTTCACCATTGAATATGATGTTAACTGTGGGTTGGTCATATACGGCCTTTATTATTTTGAGGTATGTTTCCTCTATGCCCACTTTCTGGAGAGCTTTTATCATAAATGGCTGTTGAATTTTGTCAAAAGCTTTTTCTACCTCTACTGAGATGACCATATAGTTTTTATTCTTCAGTGTGTTGATGTGGTGTACCACATTGATTGATTTGTGTGTATTGAAGAATCCTTGCATCCCTGGGATAAATCACACGATCTTGGTGTATGATCCTTTTAATGTATTGTTGGATTCAGATTGCTAGTATTTTGTTGAGGATTTTTCTGTCTATGTTCATCAGTGTTATTGATGTGTAATTTTCTTTTCTTGTGGTATCTTTGCCTGGTTTTGGTGTCAGGGTTATGTTGGTATCATAGAATGAGTTTGGAAGTGTTCCAAACACTGCAATTTTTTGGAATAGTTTCAGAATGATAGGTGTTAACTCTTCTCTAAATGTTTGATAGAATTTTCCTGGGAAGCCATCTGGTCCTGGACTTTTGTTTTTTTTGGAGTTTATTAATCACAGTTTCAATATTAGTACTTGTGATTGGTCTGTTCATATTTTCTATTTCTTCCTGGTTCAGTCTTGGAAGGTTGTGTCTTTCTAAGAATTTGTCCATTTCTTCTAAGTTGTCCACTTTATTGGCATATAGTTGCTAGTAGTAGTCTGTAATGATCCTTTGTATTTCTGTGGTGTCCATTACAACTTCTTTTTCATTTATAATTCTATTGATTTGAGCCCTCTCCCTTTTTACTTGATGAGTGTGATTAAGGTTTATCATTTTTGTTTATCTTTTCAAATAACCTGCTTATAGTTTCATTGATCTTTTCTATTACTTTGTTCATCTCTATTTCATTAATTTCTGCTCTGATCTTTATGATTTCTTTCCTTCTACTAACTCTGGGTTTTGTTTGTTCCTCTTTCTCTAGTTGCTTTAGGTGTAAGGTTAGGTTGTTTATTTCAGATTTTTCTTGTTTCCTGAGGTAAGATTGTATTGCTGTAAACTTCCCTCTTAGAACTGCTTTTGTAAAGATGGTAGTGGGGCAGGACACAGAGTTCATGTCTCCCCACATCTAGGGCACCTGCCAGACACTGTTGGGGGACCTCGATGCCCAAAGAGATGGGAGGAACCCCCGAGTGACCAAGTAGGATGTGGGGGGAGTGAGGGGGGAGGAGAAGTGGAGGCTGGACAGTACTGGTGCCCCTGAGGGGTGGCTGGGAGGGGAGGGTTTCCCACGCCTGGAGGAACCCTCAAGGGTCTCGAAGGATCACAGAGGAGCATGCCTAGCATTTCGCCTGCCCAATTTGACCCCAGGAAGCCTGCAGGGCTCCAGGCCAGGTCTTCCATTCTCTGGGGCCCCCTCTGGCCTTGTGGGTCCTAGGGACGTTGGAGGGAGGGAGAAGGGGGAAGAGCAGGAGAAGCAAACATGGAGGGGCCCTCTGGGATTGGAGGATCAGGGGAGGTGTGGGGGACATTTCCCCACCCTCTTGAGCCCCAGGAATGCTGCTGGGCTCCTGGGTCTGGTCCTGCATCCTCTGGGGCCCTCTCCAGACTCGTGGGTCCTAGGAGCCTGTGAGGGAGGGAGGTGGGGGAAAGAGTAGAAGAGGTGGATGGTGGGTGGGTGACCTTCTACAACAGGAGGATCAGGGGAGGTGCAGCAGCCCTTTCACCTGCCCACTCAGCCCTGAGAAGACTGCCAGGCTCCCAGGCCGGGTCCCCTGCCCTCCAAGGCCCCCTCCAGGCCACGTTGGTCCTAGGGGAGTAGGAGGGAGGTGGGGGAGAAGAGGAGAGGCAGACGAGGAGGGGCTGTCTGGGATCTGAGGATCAAGGAAGGCATGGAGGGCACTTCCCACACTCACTTGGGCCCTGGAAAGCCTGCTGGGTTCCCAGGCTTGGTACTCTGCCCTTTGAGGCCACCTCCAGCTGCAAGGGTCCTAGGGATGTAGGAGGGAAGGAGGAGGGGGGGAAAAGGAGGAGAGGTGGTTGGGGGGACCCTCCGGGGCCGGGGAATCAGGGGAAGCACTGCAGGCATTTCCCCCACCCACTCAGGCCCAGTGAGCCTGCTGGGGTCCTGGACCTGGTCCTCCACCCTCCAAGGCCAGAAGCACTGATGGGCGCCTTGTGCTACACTGAGCCAAAGCCCAACCCCCTAGCCCCCTTAGCCATGTGCGTCCTAAGCATAGGCTCCGCCCACCACCTAAACTCCACCCCTTCCTAAGCCCCAGCCCCACACAGCGAAAGCCTTTTCTGGCTTTTTTTTCCTCCTCTTTTTCACTATTGTGGTTCTGTTTTACCTTCAGTTGTTGTTTCATCTGTATTTTTATTTTTTATCTTTCTAACATATCTTTTATTTTTCTAATCTTATTTTATTTTTTACTCTTTGCTATTTTCTGCTCCTTTTTTTCATTTTTTCTTTTTCTCACCCTGCGTGGCTTGAGAGATCTTGGGACGTGGGTTGGGGGTTGGGCCACAGCTCCTGCAGTGAGAGCTCTGAGTCTGAACCATTGGACTAACAAAGAACCTCAGACCACAGGGAATATTCATCAGAGTGAGGTCTCCTGGAGGTCCTCATCTTGGCACTGAGACCCAGCTCTACCCAGCAGTCTACAAACTCCAGTGCTGGATGCCTCAGGCCAAACAACCAGTAAGACAGGAACACAATCCAACCAATCAATAAAAAAATGAGATGACAAAAAAATATGTCACAGATGAAGGAGCAAGGTAAAAACCTACAAGACCAAATAAATGAAGAGGAAATGGGTAACCTACCTGAAAAAGAATTCAGAGTAATGATAGTAAACATGATCCAGAATCTCAGAAATAGAATGGAGGTATGGATTAAGAAAATAAAAGAAATGTTTAACAAAGATTTAGAAGAACTAAAGAACAAACAGAGGCAAACAACACAATAAATGAAATGAAAACTACACTAGAAGGAATCAATAACAGAATAACTGAGGGAGAAGAACAAATAAGTGAGCTGGAAGACAGAATGGTAGAAATAACTGCCGAGGAGCAGAATAAAGAAAAAAGAATAAAAAGAATTGAAGACAATCTCAGAGACTTCTGGGACAACACTAAACTAACCAATATTCGAATTATAAGGGTCCCAGAAGAAGAAGAGAAAAAAGAAAGGGTATGAGAAAATTTTTGAAGGGATTATAGTGGAAAACTTCCCTAACATGGGAAAGGAAATAATCAAGGCCAGGAAGTGCAGTGAGTCCCATACAGGAAAAACCCTAGGAGAAACACACCAAAACACATATTAATCAAACTAACAAAAATTAAATTCAAAGAAAAATATTAAAAGCAGCAAGGGAAAAGCAAAAAATAACATACAAAGGAATCCCCACAACGTTATCAGCTGATTTTTCAGCAGAAACTCTGCAGGCCAGAAGGGAGTGGCAGGATATACTTAAAGTGATGAAAGAGAAAAAACTACAGCCAAGATTACTCTGTCCAGCAAGGATCTCATTGTGATTTGATGGAGAAATCAAAAGCTTTACAGACAAGCAAAAGCTAAGAGAATTCAGAACCACCAAACCAGCTTTATAACAAATGCTAAAGGAACTTCTCTAGGCGGGAAACACTAGAGAAGAAAAAAACACCAAAAAACAAACCCAAAACAATTAAGAAAATGGTAATAGGAACATACATATTGATAATAACCTTGAATGTAAATGGATTAAATGCTCCAGCAAAAAGACACAGACTGGCTGAATGGATACCAAAACAAGATCCATATTTATGCTGCTTACAAGAGACCCATTTCAGACCTAGGGACACATACAGACTGAAAGTGAGGGGATGGAAAAAGATATTCCATGCGAATGGAAATCAAAAGAAAGCTGGAGTAGCAATATTCATATCAGACAAAATAGACACTAAAATAGTGTTACAAGAGACAAGGAAGGACACTACATAATGATCAAGGGGTCAATCCAAGAAGAAGTTATAACAAATATAAATATTTATGCACCCAACATAGGAGCACCTCAGTACATAAGGCAAATTCTAACAACCATAAAAAGGGAAATTGACAGTAACACAATAATAGTAGGGGACTTTAACACCCCACTTACACCAATGGACAGATCATCCACACAGAAATAAATGAGGAAACACAAGCTTTAAATGACACAATAGAACAGACAGATTTAACTGATATTTATAGGACATTCCACCCAAAGGTGGCAGAATACACTTTCTTCTCAAGAGCACATGGAACATTCTCCAGGATAGATCACATCTTGGGTCACAAATCAAGCCTCAGAAAATTTAAGAAAATTGAAATTGTATCAAGCATCTTTTCTGACTACATGCTGTGAGACTGGCAATCAATTACCAGAAAAAAAAAAAACTGTAAAATACACAAATACATGGAGGCTGAAGAGTGCACTACTAAATAACCAAGAGATCATTGAAGAAATCGAAGAAGAATTTTTAAAAATACATGGAAACAAATGACAACAAAAACAAGACAACCCAAAACCTATGCAATGCAACAAAAGCAGTTCTAAGAGGGAAGTTTATATCAATTCAATCTCACCTCAAGAAACAAGAAAAATCTCAAATAAACAGTCTAACCTTACACCTAAAGCAACTAGAGAAAGAAGAAGAAAGAAAATCCAAAGTCAGTAGAAGGAAAGAAATCATAAAGATCAGAACAGAAATAAATGAAATAGAAAAGAAGAAAACAATAGCACAGATAAATAAAATTAAAAGCGGGTTTTTTGAGAAGATAAACAAAATTGATAAACCTTTAACCACATTCATCAAGAAAAAAAAACGGACAGGACTCAAATCAATAAAATTAGAAATGGAAAAGGAGAAATTACAACAGACACCACAGAAATAGAAAGGATCATATGAAACTACTACAAACAACTATATGTGAATAAAATGGACAACCTGGAAGAAATGGACAAACTCTTGGAAAGGTACAATTTTCCAAGACTGAAACAGGAAGAATTAGAAAATATAAACAGATCTATCACAAGTATTGAAATTGAAACTGTGATTAAAAATCTTCCAAAAAACAAAAGTCCAGGACCACATGGCTTCACAGCTGAATTCTATCAAACATTTAGAGAAGAGGTAACATCTATCCTCCTCAAACTCTTCCAAAAAATTGCAGAGGGAGGAACACTTCAATGTTCTTTCTACGAAGCTACCATCACACTGATACCAAAACCAGACAAAGATATCACAAAAAAAGAAAGTTAGAGACTAGTAACACTGATGTACATAGATGCAAAAATCCTGAACAAAATATGAGCAAACAGAATCCAACAACACAGTAAAAGGATCATAGACCATGACTGAGTGGGGTTTATCCCAGGAATGCAAGGATTCTTCAATATACACAAATCAATCAATGTGATACATCATACTAGCAAAATGAAGAATAAAAAACATATGATCATCTCAATAGATGCAGAAAAAGCTTTTGACAAAATTCAACACCCATTTATGATGAAAACTCTCCAGAAAATGGACATAGAGGGAACCTACCTCAACATAATAAAGGCCATATATGACAAACCCACAGCAAATATCATTCTCAATGGTGAAAAACTGAAAGTATTTCCTCTACGATCAGGAACAAGTCAAGGATGTCCACTCTTGCCACTATTATTCGACATAGTTTTGGAAGTCTTAGCCATAGCAATCAGAGAAGAAAAAGAAATAAAGGAATACAATTTGGAAAAGAAGAAGTAAAACTGTCACTGTTTGCAGATGACAGGATACTATACATAGATAATCCTAAAGATGCCACCAGAAAACTACTAGAGCTAATCAACGAATTTGGTAAGGTTGCAGGATACAAAATTAATGCACAGAAATCTCTCACATTCCTATATACTAATAATGAAAAATCAGAAAGATAAATTAAGGAACAATCATATTTACCATCGCAACAAAAAGAATAAAATACCTAGGAATAAACCTACATAAGGAGGCAAAAGACCTGTATGCAGCAAACTATAAAACACTGATGAAAGAAATCAAAATGACACAAACAGGTGGAGAAATATACCATGTTCTTGGTTTGGAAGAATCAATATTGTGAAAACGACTATACTACCCAAAGCAATCTACAGATTCAATGCAATCCCTGTCAAACTACCAATGGCATTCTTCACAGAATTAGAGCAAAAAAATTCACAATTTGTATGGAAACACAAAAGACCCCAAATAGCCAAAGCAATCTTGAGGAAAAAAAAAAAAACAGAGCTGGAGGAATCAGGCTCCCCAACTTCAAACTATACTACAAAGCTATAGTAATCAAGACAGTATAGTACTGGCACAAAAACGGAAATATAGGTCAATGGAACAGGATAGAAAGCCCAGAGATAAACCCACACACTAATGGTCACCTAATTTATGACAAAGGAGGCAAGAACATACAATGGAGAAAAGACAGCCTCTTCAATAAGTGGTCCTGGGAAAACTGGACAGCTACATGTAAAAGAATGATATTAGAACACTACCTAACACCATACACAAAAATAAACTCCAAATGGATTAAAGACCTAAATGTAAGACTGGATACTTAAAACTCTTAGAGGAAAACATAGAAAAAACACTCTGACATAAACCACAGCAAGATCTTTTTTGACCCACTTCCTAGAGTAATGAAAATTAAAACAAGAATAAACAAATGGGACCTAATGAACCTTAAAAGTTTTTGCACAGCAAAGGAAACCATAAACAAGCTGAAAAGACAACCCTCAGAATGGCAGAAAATATTTGCAAATGAAGCAATAGACAAAGGATTAATCTCAAAAATATAGAAACAGCTCATGGAGCTCAATACCAAAAAAACAAACAACCCAACCAAAAAATGGGCAGAAGACGTAAATAGACATTTCACCAAAGAAGACATACATATGGCCAAGAGGCAAATGAAAAGATGCTCAACATCACTAATTATTAGAGACATGCAAGTCAAAACTACAATGAAGTATCACCTAACACTGCTCAGAACGTCCATCATCAAAAAATCTACAAACAATAAAAACTGGAGAGGGTATGGAGAAAAGGGAACCCTTTTGCACTGTTGGTGGAAATGTAAATTGATACAGCCACTATGAAGAACATTGTGGAGGTTCCTTAAAAAACTAAAAATCGAACTACCATATGACACAGCAATCCCACTACTGGGCATATACCCTGAGAAAACCATAATCCAAAAAGATACATGTACCACAATGTTCATTGCAGCACTATTTACAATAGCCAGGACATGGAAACAACCTAAATGTCCAACAATAGATGAATGGATAAAGACGATGTGGTACATACATACAATGGAATATTACTCAGCCATAAAAAGGAATGAAATTGGATCATTTGTAGAGATATGGATGGACCTAGAGTCTGTCACACAGAGTGAAGTAAGCCAGAAAGAGAAAAACAAATATTGTATATTAATGCATATATGTGGAATCTAGAAAAATGGTACAGATGAACTTATTTGTAGGGCAGGAATAGAGATGTAGACATAGAGAATGGACGTGTGGACATGGGGGTAAGGGGAGGGTGGGATGAACTGGGATATTAGGTTTGACATAAATACACTACCGTGTGTAAAATAGATAGCTAGTGGGAACCTGTTGTATAGCACAGAGAGCTCAGTTTGGTGCTCTGTGATGACCTAGGTGGGTGGGATGGGGAGGTGGGAGGGAAGTCCAAGAGAGAGGGGATATAGGTATATATATAGCTGTTTCACTTCATTGTACAGCAGAAACCAACACAGCATTGTTAAGCAATTTTACTCCAATAAAAAATTAAAATTAAAATTAATAAATAAATTAATTTTAAAAAGAATTGCTTTTGCTGCATCCCTTAGGTTTGGGATCATTGTGTTTTCATTGTTATTTGTCTCTAGGTATTTTTTTATTTCTTCTTTGATTTCTTCAGTGATCCATTGGTTGTTCAGTAGCATATTGTTTATCCTCCACATGTTTGTGTTTTTTTACAGTTGTTTCCTTGTGGTTGGTTTCTAACTCATAGCATTGTGGTTAGAAAAGATGCTTGATATGATTTTAATTTTCTTAAATTTACCATGGCTCGCTTTCTGGCCCAGCATGTAATCAATCCTGGAGAATGTTCCATGTGCACTTGAGAAGAATGTGTATTCTGCTGCTTTTGGGTGGAATGTTCTATAAATATCAATAAAGTCCATCTGGTCTAATGTGTCATTTAAGGCCTGTGTTTCCTTATTGATTTTCTGTCTGGATGATCTGTCCATTGATGAGAGTGGTGTTAAAGTCCCCCACTATTGTGTTTCTGTTGATTTCTCCTTTTATGGCTGTTTTATTTGCCTTATATATTGAGGTGCTACTATGTTGGGTGCACATACATTTACAATTGTTATATCTTCTTCTTGGATTGATCCCTTGATCACTATGTAGTGCCCTTCTTTGTCTCTTGTAACAGTCTTTATTTTAAAGTCAATTTTGTCTGATATGAGTATTGCCACTCCAGCTTTCTTTTGATTTCCCTTATCATGGAATAACTTTTTCCATCCCCTCACTTTCAGTCTCTATGTGTCCCTAGATCTGAAGTGGGTCTCTGGTAGACAGCATATATATGGGTCTTGTTTTTGTATCCATTCAGCCAGTCTATGTCTTGGTTGGAGCATTTAATCAATTTACATTTAAGGGAATTACCGATTTTGTATATTCTTATTGCCATTTTCTTAATCGTTTTGGATTTGTTCTTCTAGGTCTTTTTCTTCCCTTCCTCTTTTGTTCTCTTGTGATTTGATAACAATTTTAGTGCTGTGTTTGGATTCCTTTTTCTTTTTTGTGTGTTTATCTCTTGTAGATTTTTGGTTTGCAGTTATCATGAGGTTTTGATACAGTAGTCTATAAATAAACAAGATTGTTTTAAGTTGCTTGTCTTTTATTTTCAAATGCATTTCCAATATCCTGCATTTGTGCTCTCCTCGTCTCACAATTGCTGGTTTTGATATATTTGTGTGTGGATGATTTCCTACCTTTACTGTATGTTTGCCTTTACCGGTGTGCTTTTCCATTCGTATTTTTCTTTTTACTAGTTGTGGCCTTTTCTTTTCCACCTAAAGAAGTTCCTTTAGCATTTGTTGCAAAGCTGGTCTGGTGGTGATGAATTCTCTTAGCTTTTTCTTTTCTGTAATACTTTCGATTCTCCATCGAATCTGAATGAGGGCCTTGCTGGGTAAAGTATTCTTGGTTGTAGGTTCGTCCCTTTCATCATTTTAAATATATCATGCCACTCCCTTCTGGACTGCAGAGTTTCTGCTGAGAAATCAGCTGATGACCTTATGGGAATTCCCTTGTTTGTTATGTTGCTTTTCCCTTTGATGCTTCTAACATTTTTTCTTTGTTTCTAAGTTTTGTCAGTTTGATTACTCTGTGTCTTGACATGTTCCTCCATGTGTTTTTCCTGTCTGGGACTTTCTGTGCTTCTTGGACTTGGGTGACTGTTTCCTTTCCCATGTTTGGGAAGTTTTCATCTATTATCTCTTCAATTATTTTCTCAGGTCTTTCCTCTCTCTTTTCTCCTTCTAGGACCCCTGCCATGCAAATGTCAGTGACTTTAATGTTTTCCCAGAGGTCTCTTAGACTGTCCTTATTTCTTTTCATTCTTTTTTCTTTATTCTCTTCCACGACAGTGATTTCCACCATTCTGTCTTCCAGATCACTTATCCGTTCTTCTGCCTCAGTTATTCTGCTATTGATTCCTTCTAGTGTATTTTTCATTTCAGTTATTGTATTGTTCATCTGTTTGTTTGTTCTTTATTTCTTCTAGCTCTTTGTTAAACATTTCTTATATCTTCTCGATCTGTGCCTCCATTCTTCTTCCAAGATCTTGGATATCTTTACTATCATTACTCTGAATTCTTTTTTGGGTAGATTGCCTAGCTCCACTTCACTTAGTTGTTCTGGGGTTTTATCTTGTTCCTTCGTCTGGAACATATTCCTCTGCCAGCTTATTTTGTCTAACTTTCTGTGATTGTGGTTTCCATTCCACAGGCTGCAGGACTGTAGTTCTTCTTGCTTCTGCTGTCTGCCCCCTGGTGGGTGAGGCTGTCTAACAGACTTGTGCAGACTTCCTGATGGGAGGGACATGTTTCTGCCCACTGGTTTGTGGAACTGTGTCTTGTCCCTCTGGTGAGCAGGGCTGTGTCAAGGGATGTGTTTAGCAGGAAGCTGTGTGCTCAGGAAGACTGTAAGCACCCTGTCTGCTGATGAGTGGGGCTGTGTTGCTGCCCTGTTGGTTGTTTGGCCTGAGGTGTCCCAGCACTGGAGCCTACAGGCTGTTGGGTGGGGCCCCCTCTTGGTGGAAAAATGGCAGCCTCCAGGAGTGTTCATGCCAGTGAGTACTCCCCAAAACTACCACTGCCAATGTATTTGTCCCTTCAGTGAGTCACAACCACCCCCTGCCTCCACAGGAGACCCTCCAATTCTACCAGCTAGGTCTGAACCTGGCTCTTATGAGGTCACTGCTTTTTTCACCATGTCCTGGTGCACATGAGACCTTGTGTGTGCCTTCCAAGAGTGGAGTTTCTGTTTCCCCCAGTCTTGTGGAACTCCTCCAATCAAACACCACTGGCCTTCAGAGCGATTCTCTGGAGGCTCCTCCTCCCATTGCTAGACCCCCAGGCTGGGGAGCCTGATGTGGGGCTCAGAACTTTCACTCCTATGGGAGAACTTTTGTGGTATAATTATTTTCCAGTTTGTGGGTCACCCACCCAATGGGTATGGGATTTTATTTTATCATAATTATGCCCCTCCAACTGTTTCATTGTGGTTTCTCCTTTTTCTTTGGATGTAGGATATTCTTTGTGTTAGTTTCCAGCATTTTTTTTGTTGATGGTTATTCAGCAGTTAGTTGTGATTTTGATGTTTCTGTAAGGAGAGGTGAGCTCACATCCTAATACTGCACCATCTTTCTGAGGTAGCCCCTGGAAACATGGAGATCCCATCATGACATGGCTACTGCTATTATTTGGAGAAGCAATCTTACTCAACATGTTTATTAAGGTTCTACTTGTGCAAGACATTGATCTAAATTTTAAACCTATTATTACAGTAAATCTCAAGTAATCCATCTTTGATATATGCTATCTGATCTAAATAATCAGGTGTTTAATCACTCTGTTTTTATAAGAATGAAGCAAAATCCAAAGCTAAGAAAACCTCATATTCAGGATTTAATTAAGAAAAAAAGGAGGTCATACCCTTTAAATAGTTTCCATGGTCTTACCCATTCAATAGTTTCTCCTTGTACAACTGTTACTGAAGTTCTAAAGAAGGCCCTGCATAGAAACACCTGTGCCCAGAGAAAAATAGGTTTGTGTTTCACTAGAGAAACAACAAAGTGATAGTATAACCAGCAAAATTTAATAAATCTGACAGTACACTACTTTGTAGTAGGTATTAAGTACTGATCTGAAATCTATGAATCGTAATTCCCAATATATGACTTTGAGTCAGTCATCAACCACAAATCCAGGAATATCTCCAGAAAAATGGTAACATTCATACATGCTTGTTACCATGTGTTCAGACTTTGGTCTGAAAACACATTTGGCATAATCTGTGCATAGACATTTGTCTAAAATCCAGTGACCAGTACCCTTATAGGAGACAGGAGAGGAGCAGACACACACACAGAAGGGAAGGCCATGTGGTGACAGAGGCACAGTTTGGTGTGATGCAGCCACAAGCCAAGGAATGTCTGGAGCTACCAGAAGCTAGAAGACAAGGAATGATTCTCCCCTAGAACCTCCAGAGCATGTGTGGCCCTGGTGACACCTTGATTTTGGACTTCTTGCCTCTGTAAATGAGAGAATAAATTTTTGTGTGCTGTTACCATGTTTATGGTAATTTATTACAGTAGCCATAGGCTACAAACACAGTTACCAAGTAAAATGCTTCTCACTGCTGAGACAATGCAAAGAGGGTGTTATGGGCTCAATTGTGTTTTCCTAAAATTCATATGTTGAAGCCCAAATCCTCAATACCTCATAATGTGACTCATAATATTTGGAGACAGGGCCTTTAAAGAGGTAATTAAGTTAAAATGATGCTTTTAGGGTGGGCCCTAATCCAATCTGACTGGTGTCTTTATAAAAAGAAGAGCTTAAGACAGACAGAGAGACACCAGGAATGCACATGCACAGAGGTGCTACCATGTGAAGAGGCAGGAGGGTGGTCATATACAAGCAAAGGAGAGAGGCCTCAGAGCAAACCAGCCATACTGGCATCTTGATTTTTGACTTCCAGCATTCAGAACTGTGAGAAAATACATTTCTATTTTTTAAGCCACCCAGTCTATACAGTTTGTCATGGCAGCCCTAGCAATACAGAGGACAAAGGGACTCACAGCTTTTGCCTTTGGAGTTCCCTATATACCCTAGTAAATTCCTTCCTCTTCAAGTTAACAAAGATAAAAGTAACCAAGATAAAACACAAAATGAAACTAAACAGAAAGCTTTTAGTAACAGTGACTAAACAATTAGTACCATTAAGAGAGACAGCCAACTGATTAAGCACCTGTCACAAATAGGCATGGTGGATAGCTGTGGTAAGGATTTTAACTACAGTGCCTAACAAAGGCAGTATTTAGAAGACACTTGTCAGAGCTAGAAAGACCTTGGAAATCAACCAGTTGAATGTACTCATTCTACAGATGTAGAAACCAAGGCTCCAAAGATTTGTAACTTACCTTATCCTAGGAGACTTGGCTTGTGAGTGACAGAGTCAAGACTGTGACTCAGGTTCTCCGAACCCTAGAGCAACACATTCACCAATGCCTCACACACTATTCTCTTCTTTCAGTCCAGCAAACAATTTTTCCAAACTTCCCTGGTGCTTCCTTTTCCCCTTGGGATATATGGAGGGGAGATGCCACCCTTTGAAAGAGAGACTATCATGGAGCATGGAGTCTTTGATTTTGTTTGTTAGTGGTGGGATTCAATGGCACCTATCTGCTTCTCAGACAAACAAGCTCTACCCACCTGCTGCCTTGTGCCTTTTACACCAGCAGCAGAATCATGTCAATCCAAGGGAAGCAATAATGCCTTCCAACTTTATTCTAAAAACTGTGAGAACAGGAACCATGACTGTTTTTTCTTAACATATACACATTTGGTGAAAGTATACTTGTATCTATACAGTGCATTCACCTTAGTTCTTTCTCTCCATCTCGAATGGAAAGAAATTTTTATATTATCCCTACCACAAACATATGGTGGGAGGGCAGACTGAGATGGAAAGAATAGGAGAGATTGTTTAAAATTCATCACTTTCTAGAAGAGTGGGGGATCTAACATTTCCAGGCACTAGGCTAGCCAATTATATACAGTGACTCATTTAATTACTCAATTAATATAAGGTGAGCATAATCACTTCTTCACTCTATCACATTATCTGCTTCAATTACACTGCCTGGTTTCCTTCTTTAACACTATCTGAGATTATCTTGTTCACCAATTTTTCTCCTCCCTTCCTACTTCACATCGCCCCTACCTCAGCATTTCAATAAAACTCCATGAGAACAGGGATGTTATTTCTCAACTGTATTCTCATCACCTATGAGGTGGTCAATTAACATCTGTTGAGTAAATCCATTATAGTGGTTCTTAAACTCTTGAATCAAGGATGCACACTAATCTTTTCCCATCCACGTGTAGATTATTCTGTTGAATATTTCTGGTTTTGAAACCTCACATTTAGTCCAACTCTCCCACTTTTCAGATGAGACTGAAGTCTGCTGCGGGCCCTGGCTTTTGTTTTTTAAGGTAGCTTTCATATCCTTGGAGCCTTTAAACATGATCCACAATTGCCCAGGCACACCCTCTCCCTGCCCCAACTTGCTTTCAACTTGGTTATATTTGTCATTTTTTTTTTTTATGTTTTTTTTTTGGCCGTGCCATGTGGCATTCGGGATCTTAGTTCCCTGAGCAGGGATCAAACCCACACTCCCTACAGTGGAAGCACGGAGTCTCAACAACTGCCCTGCCAGGAAGTCCCCAACTTGATTATATTTGAATTCTACCTCTAAGCAGATCTAGATTCCTGCTCAGGGACCATTAAAGCCATCTATGATAATTCCAAAATTGATGTTGGCACAAGTTCTCTCTGTTCTTAAGAATTTGATGTCTCCTATAAACTTTGCCTACATATCTTTAAACAATTTAGAATGGTTATTGTTAAGATCAAGCTCCCCTAATCCCTCTACTTCCCAAAGTAGCACACACTAATAGAAAAACAAGACTAATATTAAGTTTAAAGCTCAAACACAGTCTGTGTTTTCATGAATACAAACACAGTCCCAAAAGGAAGAAAAAAATTACAACATTCTATTATTCTTTACATCATTTTATACGCATATTTCTGATCAATAACTGCTTCTTACACTGGGAATTTATCCCAGTAAACTACGGCTTTAAGGAATACATTAAGTCTCCAACCAAAATGTGATCTAGAGGAAGTATGGTATGTTAAACAGCTAGAGACAGCATGGGTGCACAAAACTCACTTGCACCAAACTCACAATCAAGCATGCCAAGGCCCAAGTGGCATCCAGCCATCCCTTGTTTAGAAAACCAAGTTTAATTTGAATTACTTAAGCAACTGGATTTTGTGCTGATGCATTTTTCAGTGAATTGCGGGGGATGGAGAGCTTAGCCCAAGATAATTGAATTGCTAAAATATTTGCCTTCTGATTTAGAATTTTAAAGTAACCTTTGTTACAAATTCCCATATAATTGTTTCATATCCAAATTAAACCTGCCACATTTTCTCTCCCTTATAACCCTGATTGATTCAAGCTGCAGATTAACATTCCTTTTCTCTCCCCTTCAATTTATTCTGTCTATTTTTCAGGGTGTATTGAACGTCCTCACAATTCACAATAGAAATATCACAATAACTGCAGAGAAAATGTGGGCTGTCATAAACTACCAAAGCATGTTCTTGATTCAGAAATCCCAGAGGGCCTGTGTCTTCAAAGTAGATTTGTTCTCCACATATTAGCCTCATTTGTACATATTTAATTGTGATCTCATTCTCTATGGAAGAAAATGTTTCATTGGCTCTGATTTCCTTCTGATGTTTCTATCCCAGTTTGTTAATATTCTTGGTTCCTTCTTCATAGCCTTCAGAGCTACCCAAACTAGAAAAGTGCTTTGCTTGTACTTCAGGGATGGGAGTGGGAATGAAATTGCTTTCTGGTTCTGAAACTCCTCAATTTTAAAAAAGGAAATAAAAACCTCCCAAAGAGGGTAGGTGAATATATTGCCAAGCTTGCCTTGTGCTCTTGGGTTTAATGTACAGAACTGTAAATAATTATTTAGAAGAGTTCTCATATAAAGCCATGACAGTGAAAATAGCTTTGCCAAATTTATCATAGGCTGCTACAGGCTGAGACACTGGTGCCACCTCAAAGAAATTCACATTTGCTAATATGAACTAGTAATTTTTGTTTTATTGTGCCTTTTGGGGGGATACATCCTTTCTAATAAAAAGATACATCATCATTTCTCAGTATAAAAAATCAATTTTTGTATTGACAAGAATAATTAATCTTTTCCCTGTTATCTGTGTGGGACCAACTATCAGTCAAAAAATTTAAATTTGATAAAAAATTTTATTTGGTCTTGACCTGCTATCTTCCTGCTCTCTGATTGCCTTCTCCAGAAGATTTTAGGCTTCAAAAATTCACATAGTGAGACTTTTTCTCTAGATTTTGGTTTTATCAATTAGAGAATTTGCCTTCTAATGAGTATTAAAATAAACTTCAAAATTATTTTTCTTTTTAAAAAAATCTCTCAAAAGGGAACCTTAGTGCACTGTTAGTGGGAATGTAAATTGGTGCAGCCACTATGGAAAACAGTATGGTGGTTTCTCAAAAAAACTAAAACTAGAACTACCATATGATCCAACATGTCCACTTCTGGGTATTAATCCCCCAAAATGAAAATGCTAATTCAAAAAGATACATGTACCGCAATGTTCACAGCAATATTGTTTACAGTAGTCAAGATATGGAAGCAGCCTAAGTGTTCATCTATAGATGAATGAATAAAGAAGATGTGGTGTGTATATATATACCATATATATACAATGGAATACTACTCAGCCACACACACAAAAAAATGAAATTTTGCCATTTGCAACAACATGGATGGATTTGGAGGGTATTATGCTAAGTGAAATAAGTCAGACAGAGAAAGACAAATACTTTATGATACCACTTATATGTGGGGGCTAAAAAATAAAGCTAAAAAATATAACAAAATAGAAAAAAATTTTAATTTGAGAACACAGGAATTAAATGATTTAACTGGTGAGTCAGGGTCCAAAGACAAGTGACTCATAATATTATTGCTTCTGCTTGTTTTACAATATATTGCAGAACTGTTTATAATTTTTTAAATGGGTTTATAACTGGTTGGGGGGGATTGAGCTGAATAGATGGAACTATTTTAAAATAAAAATAAAATAAAAAACATAGCATTTCTTTACTTCTGATGACTAACCCTCATTAATAGCAGCTATTTTTTAAAGTTTTATAAATTTTAGAATCATCTTTATTTGTAAGTTGAAAAAATGATATAATTTTGTTTTATTATTTAGATTTGCTTATCTGATAACAGTCCTCTAGAGAGGAAAAGGATTAGTATCTATTACGTATATAACACTTTTTAAAGTGCACTGACATAGAAAACAAACTTATGGTTTCCAAAGGGGAAAGAGAATGGGGAGGAGGGATAAATTAGGAATCTGGGATTAACAGATAAACACTACTATATATAAAATAGATAAACAACAAGGACCTGACTGTATAACACAGGGAACTATATTCAATACCTTGTAATAACCTTAATGGAAAAGAATCTGAAAAAGAATCACACCTGAAACAATGTAAATCAACTATAAGTCAAAAAAAAGGATCTATTGGAAGTGTGTTCTATAATCTGAGAGGGAAGAACTGAGCATGTAACACTAACCTTATCTGATTCAAATTAATCCTTTAAAATGTTCCATGGAAACAAGAACATCTGCCAGCCCTAAGTAACCAAAGAGATAGAGATTTTAGCTAATCAAACTAGAGAATTAGATTCTCTTAGTAGAACAGAATCAGGCATCCACTAGGAAGAAGACACTGTAGAAACCATTGCAGTGGCAGATGGAAGATACCTCAACATGCAGTGACCTAAGAACAGGATAAAGACAAAAGGCTATATTTTCTCTCAAAGTTGACCAGAAGCACTGCTATTACTGAAATTAATTAATGCACATTTTGATTGGCCAATTCTGAATTGTTTCAGGAAATTTGAGTGTTCCAGCTGAGACTATTGGGAGTGATGACTGGCTTATTGTATAAGAGTCTCAAATAGTCTAGATATTAATTTATGTTCCAAGGAATATCAGTAACATATTCTTTATCCTTCATCAGCCTGAGTAGCTTTCATAAAGGATATAACAGTTTTGAGAACTTAGAAGCAGAAAAAATCCAAAAATGTGTTAAATCACTCTCCTCTAGGTTCTTTGACCTTATGATCAAGGCCTCTATTTTGTCCTCTGTTCTATACCTCTGTGCTGAGTTCAGCTCTCCTCTTTCACATCCCACCTAAATGATCCATGGGCAACTTCAGATTTACATTATTATCATCAGATTTTTTTTTAGCCTAACTACACCAAAGCACACCTTCCAAATGTCCCAGTGTAACCTATGCATGATGCAAAATCTATTTCTTAATCTAATGCTCAGATCACAATTTTTGACATTGCAATATCAGCATTAATTTTGAAACCTTGACAAAACCAAAGCATCATTCCTACCTAGGTGCCTAACAGTGCAGGGCTCTGAGACTTTGAAAAGCAAGAGCAACTTTTCTTTGTTTTCCATCTGCACAAAGCATACCAACTTCCACCAACTGAGTAATGCAAATTTAGTCAGCCATCTAACAATATTTCTAAATCTGATTACATTTCAGTATGAGAACTTACAAAAGACCCCCAAAAGTCACATTACAGTGTCTGATCTACAAGGCAAAGAAAAAATAGCTTGCAGTTTACCTTCCAAGAAAACAAAATTAAAAAAAGCATACACAAAACACTTCAATGTAACATTTTATGCACATTGCCACCAGAGAAACGAGGTGAAAGACCAAATGTTCTCATATCCGGCTATCCAGCTTCTTTTAACACAACTAGTGAAAAGAGGAATGATTATTTGTGTAATGTGAATATGACTGAAGTGGCCAACTTGTAACCTGCATGCATTTCTTTACACTGCTCATGCACAGACAAGCATGCTGTTCCCAGCCAGGAGATCAGGACAGAATCTAGTACTGATTTGGTTCTGTTGGTGCACACCTGGCATCACCAAAAGTTTTAACTCAGCCAGTCACCTGATAACTTACAGCTATTTTGGTCTACTTTTGTTTGATCTGGAGCTTGGAATTATATTGTTTCCACTTCCAGTTTTAGTGTTCTTGTTTTAGTTTTAAGCTTTCTTATAATGAATGAATCACTGAGCAAGATATTACCTAAATAACAAAAATTCAGAACAACCTTCCAGCTTTGTGTTGTCAATTACCATCTATATTAACTACTTTACCAACTAATCAGAGAAACACACAAACAGAAAAGTGATACTATTTTTCACATATCAAAATGGCAAATTTAAAAAATAGTAATAATCAGAGTTGACAATGATGAGAGTAAATATTAATTGGTACAGCTTTTCAGATTGATATTTGGCAAAAATATTTTAATCCAGTGATTCCATAACTAGGAATTGATCTCAATGAAATTATCAGGGATGCAAACTAGAACATAGGAATAAAACAAATCTTCATTGAGCTGTGTATAATGGTGAAATACCACAAACCACCTCAATAACAGGAATTAGATAATTTATTAAACTTCTATATGTAGAGCTACTATTCAGCCATTCCTTGATTAAGAGCAAGAATATTATGAATG
Source organism: Eubalaena glacialis (assembly GCF_028564815.1). NCBI lineage: Eukaryota > Metazoa > Chordata > Mammalia > Artiodactyla > Balaenidae > Eubalaena > Eubalaena glacialis. The sequence continues at coordinate 43,506,001 of NC_083732.1, read as the reverse complement.
GGAATACTCTCATTATAAAACATTAATGTAATTCAGTATAGAACATTACATTGTAGGAGACCAGAATATGCCACTCCAAAATATGCCTCTTTGGTATAAGAATTATTTTTAGCTTATTATTTTGAGAAACAGCAGACACAGGGAACCTCTGAGAACAGTATAAGTTACCCTTTCATAGAGAAATTTACATTTATATAGAAAATCTCTGTTTGCGAGGGTGTCTTCCTCTCAGTACCAGGAAGAAAAAGATGACTCTAAATCACAAGAGATTCTTACCAATGGAGAAGGCACCGATTTAAATCTGCATAATAAACCTTACCCATGTTCACTGTATTTTTCATGGTCACCTCCTCATAACTTGCTTCCCCCAACTCTTATTCCTTTGTTTTAATTGAAGATGGTATTTAAACCCAAATCCTAGCCACTTCTTTTGAGTTACTAATCCCAGAGTTTCTCCCATGTGTATATGAAATATACATGCTAATAAACTTGTTTGTTTTTCTCTTGTTAGTCTTTTGTTACAGGAGCTCCAGCTCCTCAAGGATAGAAGGAAAATATACTTTTCTTCCTCTACAATATAAAATTAAATAAAATGAAGTCTGGTTGCTCTCAACTTCATTAACAAGACATTGATTGTCTTATAAAACTCCAATAGGATGTGACTTCCTGAGCAGTCATAGATTTTAGGTCAGCTTCAAAAAGAGGCCAAGAAGAATGGGGAATTATTAGGATAATATGTTGAAACTGGACACATGTTCCTCTCTCAGGTTCAAGTGACTTTTAATAACTGATTGTCTGCTATTGGGACTCCAGACCCCAATTTTGACCAAGCCTCTGATTTGATCTATACCAGGGTTCACAATATGGAAAGAATGTGGTAAGGTGTACTGTTGTTACACTGGGCCACAAGCCTGGTAGATGGCTTCCATTAGAAGTTAGCAACATATCTCGTCACAGAAAAATTCAAGCTATTTTTTTCCAACCATGTTCCCAAATTATACCGTATTTAATTGTTTATTACAAAGAATTGCTCCCCAAATTAGTAGGTTTTACTAATTAAACTAGTTTCATACCCTTAATCCAATTAAAAATATCCTAAAAGATTTTATTTAAGCCCAAGTTGCTTTAAAATAGAAAAATCTCAGCATTGTAATTAACCAAATTTTACTATGTGAAACACACACACAAAATATATGAACAAAGACATACGGAAAAACTCACATAAAAGAATCCAAGTGGTCCAGATATATATGGCATTTTCATTCCCAAGAGATACTTGACTTGTGAAGTCACGACATGGGTGGCAGCCCCAGTTGTCATCGCACTGATCACAGGCTCTGTAAGCAGGAATGTGGCACTACCCAGTTGTAGCACAAACATGGCCACCTAAGAGGACAAAGGAAGATGAAACTTCCCAAGCTTCCTAGAAGGATTAATATCTGACACATTTTCATTTTCAGTACACAGACATAGGGAACTGATGTGAAATGTGTTCCTTAAATTTTATATATTCAATAGCTTGAGTTTTCTTGAGAACATTACTAGTTTCCAAGATTTCCCAGATGTTTTTGGGTATGATTACAAGTGCTTCAGTTAAAGTTAACACAGTCTTTTTCTGAATATTGACTTATTTTCTCTTTTCCCAATAATATATGTTACAAAAAAGGAAATATGTTCAAATCAGTTAATATATGGGGTTCTGTGGGGAAAAATAAAATTTGCATTATCATATATATATATTTTTTTTAAAATCCAAAGGACATGACTCACTACTTTATACCCAGTAGGCTTAAAACTTCAAAAGCATTGAGGAGAAAAAGCCATTTCTTGAGCTTCTGCCAGGTTCTGAGAAATGGAAACCTACTGTTTTGATTAGATACTCCATCAAGTAGCTGTAAAGGGCAAATATTAATAGGAAAACATGAGGACTTATGTGTATATGGAGAAGAGCAAAAGACAGAAATAGGTTAAAGGTATATGTCTTAAGAAACCCAGGAATCAGTAGGAAAGTCATTCTCCTTAAACTTTTCCTTTCTGCTCCTAGCATCATGCTCCATTGCAAAACTATTTCATGGCCAGACAAAATCATCTCATCTGAGTAGAAGCTGTGCATTGAGCTCTGCTGGGCAAAAGATGGCAGCAAAAATCAATTCTCTTTTCTCTACTAACTACTAACATTGCAATGATTAGTGCAGAGAAAGAACTTTTAGGAGATGGCCCACTCTTTGACTGAATGCATCCATGTAAACTCAGTCATAGAGATTTGTTGTTTTGAAAGTAACATTAAATTATATTCATGAGTATCCACACTGGAAAATGAACACAAAGTGGGTCACGCTGATATATCCTCTTAATGTGTTAATTATAATATTTAGGTCAGGTCTTAAAATTCTTGTTGGAAAATAAGATTAACTATTAAAGAAAGCAAAGGAAAGAATAGCAATGAGATCTCCTTCTATCAAGAGGTCACAGTGATAAAAATGAGAAGTATAAAGTGCTATCTAAGTACCACCAGAGCATACATTGCAAAATATATCATTTCCATCATATCACAATGCCCCTTGGCCAAAATCAGTAATACTCTAAACTTGTATTAGGGTGGAGTTTTCTGGGCTCAAATCTGAAAACTTAAGTTCTGATTCTGGCTCTAACACATCCTAGTTTTTGTGACTATAGAAAGTCTGTTAAAAATTTCCAAGCCTCATGATCTATAAATAATTAGAATGATGTCTGCCCTATTGATATTGCAGAATTGTTGTAAAATGAATGTGAAATAATATATGAAAGAGCTTTGAAACCTGTAAAATGTGCAACATGTGCGATGTACCTTGAATGTCATAAGGTGCCATATATATTTACCCAGCATGGAAAACTAGCCATGAGATTTCAAAATGTAGAAAAGGCCACACCATATTTTCCATTTCTGGAGAACATGAACAAATTTATCAGTGCAGAAAGAAATGTATTTGAACTGTTTGCATCTATGTGTCAGTTTGTCAAATAGAAATGTCCCAAGGGAAATACCCAATCAATAGTATAGGTACAGTTGGAACACACTGATTCATAGTCTGTTGATCTTCATCCTGAAAACACAATTAGTTAAGAAAAATATTGAACCAATTTTTCCCAAGTATCTTTCTACTAGTTAATTCCAAATTATGACACTAACTCTTAAAGGCCATGAGGATGAAATTAGCATATTATTGGGGTAAGATGAACTCCAGAGAGTTGGATTTTCATTTCAGCTAAATGCAGTATACAAGCAATCCAAATCTTTGAAATTGTGAAACCTGTTTGTATATATGGAATTTTATGCATACATGGAACGTTAGAAAGTTCTTATCTGTATGCCAAGAAATCTTATTTTCATTTATTTTGAGAAGCAAACTCCTTTGGGAGGCCTCTTATAGATCATCACCATTTTACTTTCTGGTTTTTATTTGTTTTCTACCCAGCATCTACTTAAAAGGGTTAATGATTTCTCATGCCTGAGAAACAAACATCACCTAACCTGAAGTGATACACCAACAACTTCCAGCTAACCACCATCTTCTAGTAACAACTTCTTTACCATTTCCACAACCTGAAAGTTACAAATGGAAGGGTATGGGAAAAGTTCAAGATATAAAAAGAGTTCAGCCCTTTCAAATGTTCAAAATATATGTACCTACCTTACAATATAAATCAAAAAGGTGAAGTATCCTCCTTTAAAACTTATCTAAATACTCAAAGTATTTTTGTAATATTCTACTCGTACACATTTTTATACTTTAAAAAAAGTCTTCCCAGCAACGAATAAATTCCTAAAATGGAGAATTCTTGACTTTGAAAGTTCAACAAGCCCCTTAAGACCTTATTTCTGATACAGAATATTGTGTATGTGAAGGATGATTGCAAACATGTGAGATTTAGCTAAAAAGAAATTACTTTCTTCTGGATGACAACATTCTCCATAACCCAAAACAATGGCAGACATTTTAAGAGGGAAAAAGAGGAAGAGGAGGAGGGGGAGGGATAGGACAAGGAGGAGAAAGAGAAGAAGGAGAAATTTAAGAACTCCCCTTTCTCCAGCACCCAAATTTCAACAGTTTATTCACATCAAAATTAGGGATCTAGCATACAGAGGCTGAGGTACACAGGTTGAAGGCAGCAAGTACCTGTGCAACACAGGCTTTGTAAGAGGTGCCCACAGATGGAACTGTTGTTTCCAAGATTTTTCTGGAATTTAAGTATGTAAAATGAGGATCCTTCTAGAATATTTCGCTTGGAGGCCTAGTGTTTAAATTTTATGCCAATGTTAAACAATTTTTAAGTTAATGACTTAATAAAGAGCTACATCAATGCCTTTTACTAGTAATAGGAATGATGATAATTCTAATCTGGCTAGCCAATTCCCAAAACTTGCCCATGCAACATTTTATGAGAAAATAAATTTCTTACAATATATTTCAGCTGTTTGTAATAATGTTGATGTTCTGGGCTAATGCTGAAAACCTCTGACACATATTATCAAGGTTCACTAGCATGATACTATTTGGTAATGCTTTTATAAACACCATATGTTCTATATAAATTGAATGTATGTCAGATTTCAGGCCATTTTTTGCAAGTGGCCTTCAAGTAGTGAAGAAAGAAAGGAGTGCATAGCAAACAACTATACTACCCAAGTGGATGGAATATTGCATGCATTTCAGGTTTTGTCAGTTTGTCTGCAGTCTGGCTCTCACATTATAACAAATCACTTATTTGTTTGTTCAGTGAATATTTATTGAATACCTACTAGGGGCAAAGCACAACACAGTTGCAGAATACAGAGATAAAGATATAGCTCACGCTTTGAAAGACCTTATAAAGTGAGATGAAATGTTGATGTTGGGAGCAGGGAATGTTAACCAGGAGCATAAAGAACTGTAATGCAGGTGTTAATAGGAAGGTAAGGTCTAAGAAGCTGTTTGAGTGGGAGCTAAAACCCTAAAAGCCCTTTGTTCTTTACTGAGTATGGTATGCAGCTTTGAGGGAGAGAGCTAAATTGCTCATGATAATAGGAGAACAACTGAGTACTGTGTAGGGATATGGCAGAAAAAACCTCTGTGTGACAAGAGAACATGAGAAAAAAATGTCAAATGGATACCTATGAGGTTATGTGCTGTGGAATTCAGAATATAAAGCCCTTCTCCATACTATTCAGTAATAAAAAGGAATGGCCTATCAAGCCATGCAAAGACATGGATGAATCTTAAATGAATATTGTAAGTGAATGAAGACAGTCTGGAAAGGTCACATACTGCATGATTTCATTTATATGACTTTCTATAAAAGGCAAAACTATAGAGACAGTAAGCAGATCAGTAGTTGCCAGGGGCTTAGGTGTTGGAAAGTATGTAAAAGGTGAAACATAGGGAAATTTTTAGGATGGTGAAACTATTCTGTATGATACTATAATGGTGTATATATGACATTAAGCATTTGTCAAAATCCATGAACCTTAATGTGTGCAAATATTTAGAAAATCATTTGGAGGTCAGGAGACCCCAGGATGGAATGCAGAATGTGACAAAGAATCTAACTGATGACCAATGCTTCATTTATTCTCTATATATGTTTTGCCTTTTCTAGAGTGTCATTTAAATGGACTCATACAATATACCGATTTTTCAGACTTGCTAAATGTATGAACAAACCTCACTGAAAGGAATGCAGAAAATGTGCTCATGTGAATAACTCTGGAAATTGGTAAAGAATGTAAAACCAAAGGCAAAAAAGAAACACTGTACTTGAGTTGATACAGTTATTTCCCATGGGAGTAGAGGTTAACAATTTTGAAACCACTATAAATATACACTGGAATTGAAAAATCAAGTAAATGGATGGTCGACAGTGGGAGCCAGGTTTCTCACTATTGAATAAGTTATAGACAAGCAAGGGGAGAAGGCTAGAATGATCAGTATGGGAGGGATAAGAGTTGCAGACATCAATAGGAAACCATGTTTAGTTTAACACAGATATAGATGGATACATTTAGAAATATATAGGTATGTTTACATACTTTTGTTGATATACACACATATATGTCCTTGCTGTGTCTGCTGAAATGGCTTAGAAGCCAACAACACCCTTGTGGCACACCTCGCACCCAGATCTTAATCTCTAATACCATTGTCCAATGAAAGAAACCAGATCTCCTTAGAAAAATGGTTGATTCTAGGACTAGGGTAGGAAATATACACTATGAGCCTGGATCATCTTGTAGTGTCAGAAAGTGAAAAAGAACTCCAAAATTAAATAACAAACAAACAAATAAATAAGTGGGAGTATATTAAGGAGGGACATAGAAGCCAACTGAAAAAAAGCTCCCAATGTTCAAAGCTAGAACAATCTGAAGAACAACATAAAGTAGTATTGAATTATAACCCAAAGGATAAAATAAATATGCTTGAATCCATACTGATATAAATGATTGATTAAATTTTAAAATGGGAGAGCTGGAAAACTACTGTTCAGAAGAATTCCAGTAATTTATGTAGATAATCCCCACTCTTTATCTTAACTCTCCTTTAACATAACTCTCACATGTTAAGAGTGGGCTGGGCATATTGACTTCTTTCCAAAAAATGCAGTATGGAAAAGTGGAAAATAGAGTAACTTAGAGAAACCTAACAAACTAACACTAGTTAAACCAGGTGATCCAGGTTAACATTAAGAGTGATAAGTTATGTTGATAGTCGATACTCTTAATAAGATGTGATGAGAATATCACTCCGCCTCTCTCATTTTCCTCCCAAAAACCCACAACCCCAGTTTAATCATAAGAAAAACATTAGACAAATCCCAATTGAGGGACATTCTAGAGAATACTGACCAGTAGTGCTCACAACTGTCAAGATCATCAAACACAAGAAAAGTCTCAGACATTTTCACAGTTAAGAGGAGCCTACCGGGAGACAAGACAACCAAATGTAATGTGGTATACCAGATGGGGTCCTGGAACAAAAAAGAACATTAGGTAAAATTTAAGGAAATCTGATTACCATATATGGACTTTACTTAACAGCCATGTATCAATCTGATTCATTAGTTGTGACTAGTACACCATGCTAATGTAGATATTAATAATAGGGGAAACTGTGGGTGGGTGGGGTATGTGGCAACTGTGTGTACTATCCTTGCAACTTTACTGAAAATCAAAAATTATTCTAAATCAAGGTTTGTTTTTAAAAAAAGAAAGAAAGGGAAAGAAAACCTCCTCTACCTCTCTCACAGAAACTTCAGGTAAGTCTACATTTCTCCAACATGCATGTGTTGTTTAATATGAATTCCTGAGTTCTGCATACATGGGGACAGGGGAAAAGAGGGACTCTAGAAGCTCCAGGCAGCTGGGTTTCAGAGGCATGATATGTGTAAATAACCACACCAAGACAAGTCTGCACACATATAAAAGAGAGGAGTAGAAAACGTGCCACTAGTTTTCAGAAGGAGAATGCAATACTGCTGGACAGGGATAAAATTGTATCTTGACACTTAAGGAATCCAAGAAGAAAGAAGTTATTAGAAAGCATTTCAGAAAGAGGGAAGAATATGAGTATAAAGCAGGACAGCATGGGGTATGCTCAGAAGACATGGCATTGTTAGTTTAGAAGAACAACTAGCCAAAAGGGAGTAATAAAAAATAAAGACATTTTGAAGTCAAAGTATATAACACCTTAAAAATAGTGAAAAGAGAGTTTTCCAGGTGTGAGGGTCATCACTCTTCCATACATTTATTAAACACTTAATTTTACAAACAAGTGTGGCTCAAAACACTGGCTCAAAAATCAGAGCTGTGCTTTGGTAGGATCAATCTGATGATAAAATGTGAAACAACTAGCTGGTTTAAAATGTTAGTATGAGAAGAGTAGCAAGAGGAAAAAGGACAAAAGCAGCTAAACTGGACATAGCAGGAATGGAGTACAGATATGAGACAAATATTGGATTATCCAGTAGGCAGACTTATCATATGTTTAGGAAACAAACACAAATTATTTTTTATTTGATTTTTTATTGTGGAATCTATCAGAAATTCACAGGGCTTAAGAATTATTTTATTTGGAATTGCATGTTTGAAGGCAGCCTCATAATCTTTTCAGTTCTCAGACTTTTCTAGAAAAAAAAGCCTCTAAAGCAAGAGTCAGTGAGAATCAGAACTACTAGGGATGGACAACAATTTGACTCTTCTACCTTCCATTCTGCCCTAGCTAAAGAAAATGAAAAAGTTTTAAAATGGGATGACTGGAGCATGATATTATTAAAAGAACACAGGAGTGGGGGTTGTAGGAGTGGTTGTATTTTTATTTTTCTTCAAGTGTTGTCTGGGGGATAGTTGTGAGAAGAGGTGGGAGATTTCATTGACTAAGTCTTCACATTTGAGCTAGATGGATCTGACAAAATCCATGACCAAACTAGAAAATTATAATACATTTTCTTACTCTTTTTTCATTAAGAATTGTGTTAAAATTTAAATGGCTATAGACACATTCCCTATCTTCTTGTGGGGGATGGAGGGAGAAAATGATAAATTAGAAAAGGCAAAAATAAAATCTCAATTTAATTTTGGTTATTTGACATAGTGATACTACTAGCATTAAATTGATCTTATTCTTATACAAGTTATTCAACTCATATTTATTCTGTACCAGCTGTTAGAATTATAGAGGTCAACAGTCTCTGTTCTATAGAAACTAACAGTCCAGAGAGACATTCAAGATGGCGGAAGAGTAAGATGTGGAAATAACCTTCCTTCACACAAATACATCAGAAATACATGTACATGTGGAACACTCCTACAGAACACATACTGATGCTGGCAGAAGACCTCAGACTTCCCAAAAGGCAAGAAACTCCCCACGTACCTGGGTAGGGCAAAAAAAAAAAGAAAAAAAAGAGACAAAAGAATAGGGATGGGACCTGTACCACTGGGAGGGAGCTGTGAAGGATGAAAAGTTTCCACACACTAGGAAGCCCATACACTGGCAGAGACGGGGGATGGCGGGGGAGAAGCTTTGGAGCCACGTAGGAGAACACAGCAACAGGGGTGCAGAGAGCAAAGCGGAGAGATTCCTGCAGAGAAGATCAGTGCCGACCAGCACTCACCAGCCTGAGAACCTTGTCTGCTCACCTGCCAGCCGGAACGGGTGGGGGCTAGGAGCTGAGGCTCGGGATTTGGAGGTCAGATCCCAGGGAGAGGACTGAGGTTAGCTGCGTGAACACAACCTGAAGGGGACTAGTGCACCACAGCTAGCCGGGACGGAGTCTGGGAAAAAGTCTGGACGTGCCTAAGAGGCAAGAGACCATTGTTTCGTGGTGCACGAGGAGAGGGGATTCAGAGTACCGCCTAAAGAAGCTCCAGAGAGAGGTGCAAGTGGCGGCTATCAGCGCAGACACCAGAGACGGGCATGAAATGCTAAGGCTGCTTCTGCAGCCACCAAGAAGCCTGTGTGCAAGCACAGGCCACTATCCACACCTCCCCTCCGAGAAGCCTGTGGAGCCCACCACTGCCAGGGTCCCATGATCCAGGGACAACTTCCCCGGGAGAATACACAGCACACCTAATGCTGTTGCAACGTCACGCCAGTCTCTGCCACCACAGGCTTGCCCCACTTTCTGTACCCCTCCCTCCCCCCCACCTAAGTGAGCCAGAGCCCCCTAATCAGCAGCTCCTTTAACTCCGTCCTGTTTGAGCAAAGAACAGATGCCCTCAGGCGACCTACATGCAGAAGGAGGGCCAAATCCAAAGCTGAACCCCAGGAGCTGTGCGAACAAAGAAGAAAAAGGGAAATCTCTCCCAGCAGCCTCAGGAGCAGCAGATTAAATCTCCACAATCAACTTGATGTCCCTGCATCTGTGGAATAACTGAATAGACAACGAATCATGCCAAAATTGAGGTTGTGGACTTTTGGAGCAATGATATATATATTTTTTTCATTTTTCTCTTTCTGTGAGTGTGTATGTATATGCTTCTTTGTGTGATTTTGTCTGTATAGCTTTGCTTTTACCATTTGTCCTAGGGTTCTGTCTGTTCCTTTTTTTTTTTTTTTTTAGTATAGTTTTTAGCACTTGTTATCATTGCTGGACTTGTTTTTTGGTTTGGTTTCTCTCTTCTTTCTTTCTTTTTCTTTTTTCCTTTTTTATTACTTTATAATTTTATTTTTAATAATTATTTTTTATTTTAATAACTTTATTTTATTTATTTTTCTTTCTTTCTTTCTTTCTTTTTTTCTCCCTTTTCTTCTGAGCCATGTGGCTGAGAGGGTCTCGGTGCTCCGGCCAGGTGTCAGGCCTGTGCCTCTGAGGTGGGAGAGCTGAGTTCAGGACACTGGTCCACCAGAGACCTCCTGGCTCCATGTAATATCAAATGGTGAAAGCTCTCTGAGAGATCTCCATCTCAAGGCTAAGACCCGGCTCCACTGAACGACTAGCAAGCTACAGTGCTGGACACCCTATGCCAAACAACTAGCAAGACAGGAACACAATGCCACCCATTAGCAGAGAAGCTGCTTAAAATCATAACAAGGTCAGAGACAGCCCAAAACATACCACCAGACGCGGTCCTGCCCACCAGAAAGAAAAGATCTAGCCTCATCCACCAGAACACAGGCACCAGTCCCCTCCACAAGGAAGCCTACACAACCCACTGAACCAGCATTAGCTACTGGGGCAGACACCAAAAACAATAGGAACTATGAACGTGCAGACAGGAAAAGGAAACCCAAAACAGAGTAAGCTAAGCAAAATGAGAAGACAGAGAAACACACAGCAGATGAAGGAGCAAGGTAAAAACACAACAGACCAAACAAATGAAGAGGAAATAGGCAGTCTACCGGAAAAGGAATTCAAAGTAATGATAGTAAAGATGATCCAAAATCTTGGAAATAGAATGGAGAAAATACAAGAAACGTTTAACAAGGACCTAGAAGAACTAAAGAGCAAACAAACAATGATGAACAACACAATAAATGAAATTAAAAATTCTCTACAAGGAATCAATAGCAGAATAAGTGAGGCAGAAGAACGGATAAGTGACCTAGAAGATAAAATAGTGGAAATAATTACCTCAGAGCAGAATAAAGAAAAAAGAATGATAAGAATTGAGGACAGTCTCACAGACCTCTGGGAAAACATTCAGTGCACCAACATTGGAATTATAGGGGTCTCAGAAGAAGAAGAGAAAAAGAAAGGCACTGAGAAAATATTTAAAGACATTATAGTTGAAAACTTCCCTAATATGGGAAAGGAAATAGTCAATCAAGAACAGGAGGCGCAGGGAGTCCCATACAGGATAAATCCAAGGAGAAACATGCTAAACACATATTAATCAAACTATCAAAAATTAAATACAGAGAAAAAATATTAAAAGCAGCAAGGGAAAACCAAGAAATAACATACAAGGGAAACCCCATAAGGTTAACAGCTGATCTTTAAGCAGAAACTCTGCAAGCCAGAAGGGAGTGGCAGGACATATTTAAAGTGATGAAAGGGAAAAATCTACAACCAACATTACTCTAAACAGCAAGGATCTCATTCAGATTTGACAGAGAAATTAAAACATTTACAGACCAGCAAAAGCTAAGAGAATTCAGCACCACCAAACCAGCTTTATAACAAATGCTAAAGGAACTTCTCTAGGCAGGAAACACAAGAGAAGGAAAAGACCTACAATAGCAATCCCCCCAAAATTAAGAAAATGGTAATAGAAACATACACATTGATAACTACCTTAAATGTAAATGGATGAAATGCTCCAACCAAAAGACATAGACTAGCTGAATGGATACAAATACAAGACCCGTATATATGCTGTCTACAAGAGACCCACTTCAGACTTAGGGACACATACATCCTGAAAGTGAGGGGATGAAAAAAGATATTCTATGCAGATGGTGATCAAAAGAAAACTAGAGTAGCAATTCTCATAACAGACAAAATGGACTTTAAAATAAAGACTATTACAAGAGACAAAGAAGGACACTACATAATGATCAAAGTATCAATCCATGAAGAAGATATAACAATTGTAAATATTTATGCACCCAACATAGGAGCACCTCAATACATAAGGCAAATGCTAAGAGACATAAAAGGGAAAATTGACAGTAACAAAATGATAGTATAGGGGATTTTAACACCCCACTTTCACCAATGGACAGATCATCTGAAATGAAAATAAATAAGGAAACACAGCTTTAAATGATACATTAAACAAGATGGACTTAATTGATAATTATAGGACATTCCATCCAAAAACAACAGAATACACTTTCTTCTCAAGTGCTCATGGAACATTCTCCAGGATAGATCATATCTTGGGTCACAAATCAAGCCATGGTAAATTTAAGATAATCGAAATCATATCAATTACCTTTTCTGACCACAACACTATGAGACTACATATGAATTACAGGGAAAAATCTGTAAAAAATACAAATGCATGGAGGCTAAACAATACACTACTTAATATCAAGAGATCACTGAAGAAATCAAAGAGGATATCAAAAAATACTTAGAAACAAATGACAATAAAAACACAATGACCCAAAACCTATGGGATGTAGCAAAAGCAGTTCTAAGAGGGAAGTTTATAGCAATACAATCCTACCTCAAGAAACAAGAAACATCTCAAATAAAAAACCTAACCTTACACATAAAGTAATTAGAGAAAGAAGAACAAAAAACCCCCAAAGTTAGCAGAACGAAAGAAATCATAAAGATCAGATCAGAAATAAATGAAAAAGAAGTGAAGGAAACAATAACAAAGATCAATAAAACTAAAAGCTGGTTCTTTGAGAAGATAAACAAAATTGATAAACCATTAGCCAGAATCATCAAGAAAAAATGGGAGAAGACTCAAATCAATAGAATTAGAAATGAAAAAGGAGAAGTAACAACTGACACTGCAAAAATACAAAGGATCATGAGAGATTTTTACAAGCAACTATATGCCAATAAAAGGGATAACCTGGAAGAAATGGACAAATTCTTAGAAAAGCACAACCTTCTGAGACTGAACCAGGAAGAAATAGAAAGTATAAACATACCAATCACAAGCACTTAAAAAACTTCCAACAAAAGCCCAGGACCAGATGGCTTCTCAGCCGAATTCATCAAACATTTAGAGAAGAGCTAACACCTATCCTTCTCAAAATCTTCCAAAATATAGCAGAGGGTGGGAAACTCCCAAACTCATACTATGAGGCCACCATCACCCTGATACCAAAACCAGACAAAGATGTCACAAAGAAAGAAAACTACAGGCCGATATCACTGATGAACATAGATGCAAAAATCCTCAACAAAATACCAGCAAACAGCACATTAAAAGGATCATACATCACAATCAAGTGGGGTTTATCCCAGAAATGCAAGGATTCTTCAATATACACAAATCAATCAATGTGATATACCACAATAAAAAATTGAAGGATAAAACCATATGATCATCTCAATAGATGGAGAAAAAGCATTCAACAAAATTCAACACCCATTTATGATAAATACCCTCCAGAAAGTAGGCATAGAGGGAACCTACCTCAACATAATAAAGGTCATATATGACAAACCCACAGCCAACATATTTCTCAATGGTGAAAAACTGAAACCATCCCCTCTAAGATCAGGAACAAGACAAGGGTTCCCCTCTCACCACTATTATTTAACATAGTTTAGGAAGTTTTAGCCACAGCAATCACAGAAGAAAAAGGAATAAAAGGAATCCAAATCGGAAAAGAAGAAGTAAAGCTGTCACTGTTTGCAGGTAAAATTATACTCTACATACAGAATCCTAAAAGCTCTACCAGAAAACTACTAGAACTAATCAATGAATTTGGTAAAGTAGCAGGATACAAAATTAACGCACAGGAATCTCTTGCATTCCTATACACTAATGATGAAAAATCTGAAAGAGAAATTAAGGAAACACTCCCATTTACCACTGTAACAAAAAGAATAAAATACCGAAGAATAAACCTATCTAAGGAGACAAAAGACCTGTATGCAGACAACTCTAAGACACTGATGAAAGAATTTAAAGATGATACAAACAAATGGATAGATATACCATGTTCTTGGATTAGAAGAATCAACATTGTGAAAATGACTATACTACCCAAAGAAATCTACAGATTCAATTCCATCCCTATCAAACTACCACTGGCATTTTTCACAGAACTAGAACAAAAAATTTCACAATTTGTATGGAAACACAAAAGACCCCAAATAGCCAAAGCAATCTTGAGAAAGAAAAATGGAGCTGGAGGAATCAGGTTCCTGGACTTCAGACTATACTACAAAGCTACAGTAATCAAGACAGTATGGTATTGGCACAAAAACAGAAATATAGATCAATGGAACAGAATAGAAAGGCCCGAGATAAACCCACACACATATGGTCACCTTATTTTTGACAAAGGAGGCAAGAATATACAATGGAGAAAAGACAGCCTCTTCAATAAGTGGTGCTGGAAAAACTGAACAGCTACATGTAAAAGAATGAAATTAGTACACTCTCTAATGACATACACAAAAATAAACTCAAAATGGATTAAAGACCTAAATGTAAGGCCAGACACTATAAAACTCTTAGAGGAAAACCTAGGCAGAACTCTATGACATAAATCACAGCAAGATCCTTTTTGACCCACCTCCTAGAGAAATGGAAATAAAAACAAAAATAAACAAATGGGACCTAATGAAACTTAAAAACTTTTGCACAGCAAAGGAAACCATAAACAGAATGAAAAGACAACCCTCAGAATGGGAGAAAATATTTGCAAATGAAGCAACTAATAAAGGATTAATCTCCCAAATTTACAAGCAGTTCATGCAGCTCAATATCAAAAAAACAAACAACCCAAACCAAAAATGGGCAGAAACCCTAAATAAACATTTTTCCAGAGAAGATTTACAGATTGCCAATAAACACATGAAATCATGCTCAACATCACTTATCATTAGAGAAATGCAAATCAAAACTACAATGAGGTATCACCTCACACCAGTCAGAATGGCCATCATCAAAAAATCTACAAATGATAAATGCTGGAGAGGGTGTGGAGAAAAGGGAACCCTCTTGCATTGTTGGTGGGAATGTAAATTGATACAACCACATGTATGTAGAACAGTATGGAAGTGCCTTAAAGAAAACTAAAAAATAGAACTACCATACAACCCAGCATTCCCACTACTTGGCATATACCCTGAGAAAGCCATAATTCAAAAAGAGTCATGTACCACAATGTTCAATGTAGCTCCATTTACAATAGCCAGGACATGGAAGCAACCTAAGTGTCCATCAACAGATGAATGGAAAAAGAAGATGTGGCACATATTTACAATGAAATATTACTCAGCCATAAAAAGAAACGAAATTGAATTGTTTGTAGTGAGGTGACTCTATGACCTAGAGTCTGTCATAGAGAGTGAAGTAAGTCAGAAAGATAAAAACAAACACCATATGCTAACACTTATATATGGAATAAAAAAAAAAAAAACAAGTTATGAAGAACCTATGCGCAGGACAGGAATAAAGACGCTGATGTAGAGAATGGACTTGAGGACACAGGGAGGGGGAAGGGTAACCTGGGACAAAGTCAGAGAGTGGCATGGACTTATATATACTACCAATTGTAAAATAGATAGGTAGTGGGATGCAGCTGCTTAGCACAGGCAGACCAGCACAGTGTTATTCGAGCACCTAGAGGGGAGGGTGGGAGGGAGATACAAGAGGGAGGAGATATGATGATATTTGTATATGTATAGGTGATTCACTTTGTCATAAAGCAGAAACTAACACACCATTGTAAAGCAATTATTCTCCGATAAAGATGTTAAAAAAAAAAAGAATTGGTATGTTTAGCTATTGATTCTATATAAAAAAAAGAAACTAACAGTCCAGAAAGGGAGGTAAATACATGGAAAATGTTTTCTGGTAGATGAGAAGTCCTATAATGTAAGTTATGAGCAATGTCTCATAGAGGAAGTAAGGATAATCACTTAAAACCATATTAAGATATGTCAGTGAAGATTTGTCTGAGATGATTATATTTAAGCTGAGCCCTGAATGACATACAAGTGTTGTCATATAAATGGTGTTAGAAAGGGCCTTGAAGGTCTCAAGAATGGCAGGTACACAGTTGTACAGCCAAGTCCATTGCCCTACCAGATACCAGACAAGTCATGCCTAGCACACAGGCTGCTGCTACTCTTAAGGAGATAAAATGTTGGAGAGAACTAGCACAATGCCTGGCCGGAGCAGGTGCTGGATTGAATTTTCTTGCTTCCTTTCTCAGTATTAGTTTAAAAAGCTGTGTAGCATAGCACTTAAGAGACTGTATACTTGAGTCCAACTCCTACCCGCCAATTCCTAAATATGAGATTCTAAATAAGTCGCTTAACTTTCAATATGTTCATCAGTATATTGAGAAGTATAATATTATTTATTTCATAAAATGCTGATGGAGATCAAATATATGAATACATGCAGTAAGCTTTGAACAGAGTTTGGCACATAGTAGGATAATAAATATTATTACTGTTTTTAATATGAAGAATTTTCAATCTATAATTTTAAGGATGTTATAATCCTAAATTTATTAAGTGAATTGTTTCTTAGATTTGCCAGGTACAAACACAGCTGGAAAGATTTAGAGTAAACAGAGTAATGGCTTCCTGTCTGTAATGGTTGTGAAATAGTAAAACATCATCAAAAGGGACTTTAGATTGTCTTTCCCAGCATTACAAAAGAATAAATTCGATTTTTCTGGAAGGAGTAAGAATGATGTGTTGAATAAGCAGGCTAAATGAGTTAACATCTTAAATCCTTTCTATACTCATGATCCTATTATTTAGAAAATGCAAAAAAATATTTAGTACAAAATAAAAAGTAAATGGAAAATCTCTTATTTGGTCTGCAGCTGGTTTTTATCATTTGTGAAGACATAAGACTATGTGTTTCCAGAATGTACCAGTATGATAATAAAAGACTCTGTCACTAAACACCCCCACCTATGCCACCCCATGCTTGTGCAACTGTTGAACTAAAGAGTCGTATATCCCCACATCCTCCAGGGCAGAAATCTTGTCCTGTGGTTGTTTCAGAAAAGTAAAGCTTGGGGAAATTTCCAAAGGTAAATGGATGGGGGACAATCCCAGACTCCTCTAAGTTCTTGGAAAAAGGAATGGGCAAAGTGCCCATTATGGAGAATAATAAGAGCTACAGGGAAAAGAGAACAATGGTTTTTAAAGTGCCATAATTTTTAATGAGTGTTTGCTTCCCCAACAAAAATGCTTATGAGTGTTTGTTTCCCCAACAAAAATGCTTTGTTTCCCCAACAAAAATGGTTCCACCTTGCCTTGAAATTAACACCTCATTGCTATACGCAAGCAATCAATTCCTCTCCTGGCTGCTACCGTTTTATGGCTAGAAAATTCTTCCTTGTTTTGAAAAGTAACAATAATAGTGCAAACTTACATCAGTAACATTAGCGTTTCTTTGTAAAATGAGACATTTAATGTATCTTATAAATAGATGACAGAAATGGAAATAAAAATATTCCCAGAGCAGTCAGTTCAGTCACAATCAGATAGTGCATGAGTTCTACTCACAGAGGTCCCTACTGTGTTACAAAACCATTAAAATAAAACTAGAAAATCAACAACAATAAAGTTATGCAGAGGGAAAGAAACCAGACAAAAATAATACAATGGATACATTTTTATAAATCTCTAGAAAATATAAATTAATCTATAGTGCTTAGTGGTTGATGAGAAGGGGGTTTCCTAAAGGAGTGAGAAGAAGGTCAAGTGTCAGGGGAATAATTTAAGGGAGTGACAGATATTTTCATTATATTGATTGTTGTGATGGTTTCATGGGTATATCCATATGTCAAAACTTACTCCAAATATGTGGAATTTATACTTCGATAAAGATGTTTTTAAAGAGCCCATAATGTAATCTACAACATAGAAACATATCACATTACATCACTGTGGTGTAAAAGTACACTTTATACTAGCAACATAAAAGAAATAGTAAGGGAGAAGAGAAATAGGAATGATTTATCTTACATGAATGACAATGAATGAGAGGTATTTGAATGCATTATGACTCACATATGTACAGTTTACTTAAAAGGTGATCAAACCACTACAAGGCAACGTCTGTTTATTTTGATGAAGGCAACCTACAGTAATGAATGCACCATTTTTAATGCAAGAAAGATCAAGTAGACAAAAATAATAATAATATTAAAGACATAACAACATAATCAGTAAGGTAGACATTAAGAAACACTTTTTCCCCCAAGTGCTCATGAAACATTCACAAAAATTTATTATATATTAGGTTATAAGGAAAATGTTAGTAAATTAGAAAATGTAGAGTTATTACAAATAATAATCTCTGACCACAATGCAACAACAGTAGAAATTATAGACAAAATTGAAAAAAAAAGCCTCATTCATTTGGAAATTTAAAACCCTTTTCCTAAATAATTGTTGGGTGAAAGGAGAAATATGAACTGAAATCACAAAAGTTCTAAAAAATATCAATATTGAAACACAATCATAATCTATAGAAAATATTTCAAGCAATAAGCATAGGAAAATTCATAGTCCTAAATGTTTTTATAAATAAAAAAAATTTTAAGTTATAATAAATAAATTGAATTCCTAGCTCAAAAACTAGAAAAATAATAAACTAAAAAAATAGCAAAAGGAAGGAAATAATAAAGATAAAAGCAGAGATACCAATAGAAAAAAAAGATCTACTATTTCAAAATCCTGTTATTTAAAAAAATAAAGAATTAACAAAATAGACAAACCACCAGCTAATTTGTTCATGAAGAAAGGATAAAAGCACAAATATAAAAATAAGAAATGACAAAGGGGAAAAAAGATTAAAATAAGAGATTATTTTAAAATCATAAGAAATTAAAGACCTACATACAAATGAATTTGAAAAGCTACACGAAAATGATAATTTTCTACAGAAATTTTCTAGCAAAATTCCAATTGTCAAATTTGACAAATTAGAGATAGAATGCTTAAACTGATCAACTTTTGTAGAAGAAATAGAGTACATTATCAGTAAGTCACCCCACAGAGCACCAGGGAGCAAATGATTTCAATGGGAGATTCTTTAAAGGAGGATTCTACAAAACCTTCAAAGACTAGATGTTCCAAAAGTGTGATACATTGCTTAAGAGCATTGGAAAAGAATGTTAAGAAGAAAGAAAAGCATTGATAACTAGATCTGATAAAGATAGTACAAAAATGAAAACTATACACCAATACCACTGAAGAAGAATAATGCAAAAGTACTAAATAAAAATTTAATAAACAGAATCCAAACCACAGTAAGAATAAAATATAGGTGTGGCCAAGATAGTGGAGTAGGAAAACACTGAACTCACCTACTCCTATGGGCACACTAATATTACAACTATTTACAGAGCAACTATCTATGAGAACAACCTGAAGAGTAGCAGAAATGATGTTCCACAAACAGAGATATAAAAAGGAAACCACAATGAATGGGTAGAAGGGACAGAGATGCAGTACAGTCAGGAACCACACCCTAGGTAGGCAACTCACGAATGGGAGGACAATCACAATTGCATGGGTTCTCCCCAAGAAGTGATGGGTCCTAGTCACACATCAGGCTCCTGAGCCTGGGGGTTCTACACCAAGAAAATGAGCTCCCATAATGTCTGGCTTTAAAGACCAGGAGGACTTGCATACAGGAGAGCCCAGAGAGTTGTAGGAGCAGAAACTCTCTTCTTAAAGAGTGTTTGTGAAGTCTCACATGTTCCAAGTCCCAGCATGAAGGCAGTGATTTAAAATGAGCCTGAGTCAGATCCAACTGCTGATCTTTGAAAGTCTCCTAGAGAGGCAGGAGGTAAATGGGGACACAGATGCTGGGGTCAGCCATTTTTTGGAGCTTGTTCTACCACAAAGACACTGGTGCTAGCAAGTGACATTTTGAAATCCTCCCTCTAGTCTATTAGTCCTGAGGGCATACTTATCCACCAGTGGGCCAGTACCATCCTGGGCCCACGACAGCTAGCCACCTGGGGATGCAGCCCTGCCCAACCGTGACACTGAACCACCCCAGGATCTCCCAAACTTCATGGCCAGCTATCCCACAACCACTACATGAAGCAGGTTCTTAAAACAACCAGGCCAGTGGCTAGGCCCACGTATACCCTAAAAGGGCCAACACAGCTCATATAAGAGGAAACCTTCAATCATATAGCTCTGGTGACCAGAGAGGAGTGTGCTGCTGAGCCCCACATGAAGTCTCCTACATAGTCACTTCTCTAAGATACAGAAACATAACTGACCTAATAGATAGAAAGAAACACAGAGATTTGGGCAAAATGAGGAGACAGAAGAGTATGTTCCAAACAAAGGAGTAAGAAAAAAGCCCAGAAAAAGAACTAAACAAAGTGGAGATAAGCAATCACTTGATAAAGAGTTCAAGGTAATGATCATAAACATGCTCAATGACCTTAGGAGAAGAATGGATGAACACAGTCAGAATTTTAACAAAGAGTTGGAAAATATAAAGATAACCAAAGAGAGATGAATAATAAAATTAATTAAAAATACACTAAAAAAAAAAAAAAATCAACAGGATATTAGATGGTACCAAAGAAACGAATCAGTGAACTGGAAGACAGGTTAGGGGAAATCACTCAAGCCAGACAGAGAAAAGAAAAAAACGAATTTTAAAATAAGGATAGTTGAAGAGACCGCTGAGACAACATTGGGACAACATCAAGCAAAGTAACATTAACATTATAGGGATTCCAGAAGAATAGAGAGAGAAAGGCGCAGAGAACTTATTTGAAGAATTAAATAAATTAGAAAATTTCCTAATCTGG
This sequence comes from Eubalaena glacialis, assembly GCF_028564815.1. Taxonomy (NCBI): domain Eukaryota; kingdom Metazoa; phylum Chordata; class Mammalia; order Artiodactyla; family Balaenidae; genus Eubalaena; species Eubalaena glacialis. The sequence goes on along the minus strand of NC_083732.1, from coordinate 43,485,089 downwards.
GAAAGGAAACAGAAATCCAGGTCCACGAAGCACAGAGAGCTCCAAACAAGCTGAACCCTAAGAGGTTCACACTAAAACACATTATAATTAAAATGTCAAAACTTAAAGAAAGAATTTTAAAAGCAGCAAGAGAAAAGCAACTAGTTATATACAAGGGAACTCCCATAGAGCTATCAGCTGACTTTTCAGCAGAAGTTTTACAGTCCAGAAGGTAGTGGCATGACATATTCAAAATAATGAAAGGAAAAAAATCTATGACCAAGAATACTTTATCCACCAAGGATATTTTTCAGATTTGAAGGAGAGGTGAAGGGTTTTACAGACAAGCAAAAGCTAAAAGAGTTCTGTACCATTAAACTGACTTTAAAAGAAATGATAAAGAGACTTCTCTAAGTGGAAAAGAGAAGACCACAACTAGAACTAAGAAAATCACAAAAGTAAAATCTTATTGGTAAAGATAAACATATAGTAAAGACAGCAGATCAACCACTTATGAAGCTATCAGAAAGGTTAAAAGACAAAAGTAGTAAAATCCTCTATATCCATAATAAGTAGTTAAGAGATACACAAAACAAAAATATGCAAAATAAGATTTCAAAGAAATTAAGTGTGGGGGGGATGAGTAAAAATGCAAGGTTCGACTGAGTGAACTGATGAGGATGAGTATAATTTTTGTGACTTTCTGTTTGAATTTAAAAAAAGAAAAAATCCCACAAGGACTCAGAGGCAAAGAATATACAAATCAATTTTCACTGCAAAGTAAAGGCGCTGTTACAGTGGAGGATTACTGGACTGAATGTCAATATTATGACATAGTATGAGTGTGTTTCATGTTTGGTAATTGCAATCATTGTTGCTTTTGTTGTGGTCATCCATGTACAATGCTTGGTGTCAGTCTATTCATCTCTCGTAAAAATAAAATACAGTGTGTGTGTGTGTGAAAAAAAAAATGCAAGGTTCTTCAAATACATTTGAACTTAAGAGATCATCAACTTGTTATATATGAACCTCACGGTAACCAGAAAACAAAAACTTATAATATATACACACAATAAAGGAGAAAGGAATCCAAGAATAACACTAAATATAGTCATCAAATAACAAGGGAAGAGAGCAAAAGAAGAATAAAGAAACAAAAAACAACTACAAAAATAATCAGAAAACAATTAACAAAATTGCAATAAGTAGATAACTATCAATAATTATTTTAAAAGTTAATAGACTAAATGCTGCAGTCAAAAATCCACTTCACAGAGTGGCTGAATGGGTTAAAAAAAACAAGACTTATATATATGCTGCCTACAAAAGACTCATTTCAGAAATAAAGACACCCACAAACTGAAAGTGAGGAAATGAAATGAGGAAATGAAAGTAAACAAATGAAAACGAAAAGAAAGGTGAGGTAGCAATATTTATATGACACAAAATAAACTTTAAAACAAAGACTGTAATAAGACACAAAGAAGGAAACTACATGATGATAAAGGGATCAATCCAACAAGAAGATATAACAATTTTAAATATATATGCACCTAACATAGAAGCACCTAAATACATAAAGCAAGTATTAACAGAAATAAAGAGAGAAGTTAACAGTAACTCAATAATAGTGAGAGACTTTAACAACCCACTTACATCAATAGACAGATCATTCAAACAGAAAATCAATAAGGAAAACTGGCCTTAGATGACACATTAGACCAGATAAACTTAATAGATACACAGAGAACATCCCATCCAAAAGCAGCAGAATGCACATTCTTTTCAAGTGCACATGGAACATTCTCCAGAATAGATCACATGCTAGACCACAAAACATGTCTCACTAAACTTAAGAAGATTGAAATCATATCAAACAGCTTTTCTGGCCACAATGGCATGAGACCAGAAATCAACAAGAAAAAAATGCAAAACCACAAACACGTGGAGGCTAAACAATATGCTACTAAAAAACCAATTATTCACTGAGAAAATAAAAGAGGCAACCAAAAAATACCTGGACATAAAAAGGAAAAACCGTGATCCAAAATCCATGGAATACCACAAAAGTAACTATAAGAGGGAAGTTTATAGTGATAAAATCTTACCTCAGGAAACAAGGAAAATCTCAAAAACAATCTAATCTACACATAAAGGAAGTAGAAAAAGAAGAACAAACAAAACTCAAAGTTAGTAGAAAGGAAAAAATTCATAAAGATCAGAACAGAAATAAATGAAACAAAATAAACAAAATTGGGACAAACCTTTAGCCAGATTCACCAAGAAAAAAAGAGAGAGGACCTAAATAAATAAAATAAATAGAAATAAAAGAGAAGATACAACCAACACCACAGAAATACAAGAGGTCATAGGAAATTACTATGAACAATTATATGCCCATAAAATGGACAACCTAGAAGAAATCAATAAATTCTTAAAAAGTTCAATCTACCAACTCTGAATCAGGAAGAAATATAAAATATGAACTAACCAATTATCAATATTGAAATTGAATCAGTAATTAAAACAAACAAATAAATAAAAGTCCAGGATCAGACAGCTTCATAGGTGAATTTTACAAAATATTTAAAGAAGAGTTAACACCTATCCTTCCCAAACTATTCCAAAAATCTGTAGAGGAAGGAACACTTCCAAACTCATTCTATGAGGTCAGCCTTACCCTGATACAAAAACTAGGCAAAGACATCACTAAAAAAGGAAATTACAGGACAGTATCACTGATTAAAAATGATGTAAAAATTCTCAACAAAATAATAGCAAACCAAAATCAACAATACAGTAAAAGGATCATATACCATGATCAAGTGGGATTTAATCCATGGATATAAGGATGGCTCAATATTCACAAATCAATCAATGTGATACACCACATTAACAAAATGAAGAATAAAAATCATATGATCATCTCAATAGATGCAGAAAAAGATTTTCACAAAATTCAACATCCATTTGTAAAAATCTCAACAAACTGGGTATAAAAGGAACATACCTCAACATAAAAAAGACCATATACACCCCACAGCTGACATCATACTCAATGGTGAAAAGCTAAAAGCATTTACTATAAGATCAGAAATAATACATGGATACACACTGTTGCCACTATTATTCAACATAGTATTGGAAGTTCTAGCAACAGCAATTAGACAAGAAAAAGAAGTAAATGAAATCCAAATTATAAAGGAAGAAGTAGCAAATGACATGATACTGTGTATAGAAAATCCTAAAGACACCACCAAAAACTATTAGAACTAATATAGGAATTCAGTAAAGTTACAGGATAGAAAATTAATATACAGAAACTTGCTGTTTGTATACATTAACAATAAACAATCAGAAAGAGAAATTAAGAAAACAATCTCATTTACAATTGCATCAAAAAAGAATAAAATACCTAAGAGTATATCTAACCAAGGTGGTAAAAGAACTGTCCCCTGAAAACTATAAGACTGATGAATGAAATTGAAGATGACACACACAAAAAAAATTGTAAAGATAATACTGTGCTCACAGATTGGAGGAATTAATATTGTTAAAATGATCAGACTACCAAAGGCAATCTACAAATTCAGTCTTTATCAAAGAATCAATGGCATTTTTCATAGAACTAGAACAAGTAATTCTAAAATTTGTATGGAAACACAAAAGATCCAGAATAGCCAAAAAATCTTGAGAAAGAACAAGAAAACTGGAGGTATCATGCTGCCTGATTTCAAACTATATTACAAAGCTGTAATAATCAAAACAGTATTGTACTGGCACAAAAATGACACATACAGATCAATGAAACAGAATAGAGAACCCAAGACCTCACACTTATATGATCAAGTAATCTACAATGAAGGAAGGAAGACTATATAATGGGGAAAAGATAGACTCTTCAATAAATGATGTTGGGAAAATTGAACAGCTAAATACAAAAGAATCACTCTAGACTATTTTCTCACATCATATACAAAAATAAACTCAAAATGGTTTAAAGATTCAAATGTAAGACCTGAAACTATAAAACTCCTAGAAGAGAACATAGGCAGTACATTCTTTGACATCATCCTTAGCAATATTTTTTTGGATGTCTCCTCAGGCAACGGAAATAAAAGCAAAAATAAACAAATGGAACTACACCAAATTAAAAAGCTTTTGTATAGCGAAGGAAACTATCAACAAAGCAAAAAGGAAGCCTACTGATGGGAGAAGATATTTGCAAATATATGTCTGATAAGGGGTTTATATCCAAAACATATAAAGAACTCATACAACTCAATATCGATAAACAAACAACCCAACTAAAAACTGGGCGGAGGACCCAAAAAGGCATTTTTCCAAAGAAGACAAACAGATGTCCAATAGACACATGAAAAGATGCTCAACATCACTTATAATCAGGAAAATGCAAATCAAAACTACAATGAGATACCACCTCACACCTGTCAGAATGGCTATCATCAAAAAGACAACAAATAACAAGTGTTGGCCAGGGTGTGAAGAAAAGGGAATCCACATGAAATGTTGGTGGGAATATAATTTGGTGCAGCTACTATAGAAAACATTATGGAGGGTCCCCAAAAAATTAAAAATATAATTACCATTTGATCCAGTAATTTCACTTCTGGGTATTCACTTGAAGAAAACAAAAACACTAATTCAAAAAGATATATTCACACTAATGTTCATTGCCACATTATTTGCAATGGCTAAGATATGGAAGCAACCTAAGTGTCCATCAACAGATGAATGGATAAAGAAGATCTGGTATGTATATACAATGGAATATTACTCAGCCACAAAAGAGAATGAAATCTTGCCACTTGTCACAACATGAATGGATCTAGAGGGTTTATGCTAAGTGAAATAAGTCAGACAGAGAAAGACAAATACCTCATGATCTCACTTACATGTGGAGTCTAAAAAGCAAAACAAAGAAAACAAAATAAAAACAGACTTATAGATACAGAGAGCATATGGGTAGTTGCCAGAGGAAGGTAGGGTGGGAGGTAGGGAGCGAAAGAGTTTCAGGTGATTAAGAGGTACAAACCTCCAGTTATATAATAAATAAGTCACAGGGATGTGATATACAGCGCAAGTAATATGGTCAATAATACTGTAATAACTTTCCATGGGACAGAGGGACTAGACTAATCATGGTGATCATTTCATAATGTATACATATGTCAAATCATTATACAGTACAACTGAAACTAATTTAATATTGTACATGAACTATATTTCAATTTTAAAAAAGAATAAAATACACCATGATCAAGTGGTATTTATTTGAGCAATATGATGTTGGTTCAATATTAGGGAAGCCATTCATATAATATACCACATAATAGATTTAAGAAGAAAAAAATCATATACTTGTCTCTATATATGCTGAAAAAGCCTATAACAGTATTCAACACTTTTTCGGATTTCTATTCAAAACACAAAATTATAAAACAATAAATAATTTCTTAACATAATAACATATATAGACTTTATTTTTAAGGCCAGCATCTTAATTGAGATGCTAATGGCATTTTGAGTAAGCTTAAGAAAAAGACAAGAATGCCCATTGTTTCCACTATTATTTAACATTATAATAGAGGTATCATCTAATGCAATTGGACAAGAGAAATCACAAATTATATGAATTTGTAAAGAAGTAAAAATATCTCTAGAAAATACTAGAGAATCAATGAACAATAAAATGAATTTAAATAATGAATTCAATAAGGTATCAAGATATATATAAAAAATCAATAGCTTTCATAGACACAAACAATAACTAACTAGATGGCATAATGATAAAGAAAGCCTCATTTGTAGTAGCAACAAAGATGATTAAATACATAGGAATAAACTTGACAGAAATGTGCAAAACCCACGAGAGGAAACACTTCTGAAAGACATAGAATTATGGTTGAACAAAAGGTAAGGCATCCCTGTTATTGGATAGAACAACTCAACATCATAAATATGTCAGTTTAACACAATCCCAATAAAAATATCAACAAACTTTTGTATGGAGCTGGACAGGGTGATGCTAAAGTTTATAAGGAAAAACAAACATATAGGAAGAGCAGGAACATACTAAGAAATAAAAACTACAAAGGTGGATTACTGCTGCAAGATATTAAACCATACTATAAGTCTCCATCTCTAAAACAGGGTGGTACTGCCACGAGGATTTTATGTATAGACTAATAGAATAGAATAGAAAGTCCTGAGCTAGATCTAAATAAATATGGATATAATGAAGGTTGCATCTTAAAACATGGAAACAAAGATGAGCTTCTTAATAAATGTTGCTGGCATAACTGGCAAGCCATGTAGAAAAAAGATAAAGTTAGATCCATCTCATGCCACACACAAGAATAAACTCCACACTGATCATGAAACTAAATGTAAAAGAAAAATTATATATAAACATATATATAATAGAAAATAATTTAATAAATTAATGTGGAAAAATATGGTGAATTCCTCTGTAAACTCAGTGTAGGAAAAAGATTTCTAATGCTGACTCAAAATCTAGAGGCAAAAAAAGAAAGAATTCATCAATTTGACTATATAAATTTTTTTAATGGCATGGTAAAATAAAGTTAAAGAAGAACTGTCAAATTAGAAGAAAACATTTGCAGCATATATCACAGATAAAGGACTAATATGCATAATACATAAAGAACCCATAAAATTTGAGAGGTAAAGGACCAAAACTGTGATAGAAAAATGGGAAAGATATATGAAGAGACAATTCACAAAACTGATATAAATGGTCTTAAACATATGAAAAAGTGTCAAACCTCTCATAATTTAAGAAACACAAATTACCCTTGTAATATAATTTCTCACCTACCTGATTGGCTAAAATTGAAAAGTCTCACAACACATTCTGTTGGTGAGGCTGAGGGAACTCTCATACATTTCCATGGGAATGCAAACTGCTACAACTCCTTTGGAAAGGAATTTGACAATATCTAACAAATGTACATATGCAGTGACTTTTTGGATCCAGGAATTCCATTCTAAGACTTCACCTTGAACAGATACCATTAACATTATGAAAATTCATGTGCACATACATAGCAGCATTGTTTACAATTGCAAAATATTGGAATCAACCAAAATGCTCAAATATAGATGTGTTGAATCACTATGATATATCTATATAATTAAGTACTATGCAGCAATAAAAAAGCATGAAGGACCTTTCTATGAGCTGACATGGAATGATTTCTAGGATATATTGTAAAATAAAATAAAATACAAAAGAATACTACCTTTCATATGACAAAATGTGGCAAATAAGAAAATACACATGTATCTTCTCATTGTGCAATAAGAAAAACTAGAAGTATAAACCTGGAATGAATGAGATGGGTTACCCCCAGAAGGTGAGTGAGACTAGGATAGAAATGATGAGGATATGGGGAGTGAAGTGTGAGGAGACTGAAATTCTATGAGTGTGCCTTCTTTTAAAATGCCCTCTTGATATAATCATAATTAAAATCAACAAATGTCAGACTCAATTATTTTTTTTAATCACAAAATTATTACCTGGCATAATGTTTGCTATTTCTTAGGTTTCAGATTCCTGAACTAATATAGGCATATCTCATTTTATTGTACTTTGCAAATACTGTGTTTCTTTTAAAAATTGAAGATATGTGGCAACCCTACATCAAGAAAGTCTGTGTCATTTTTACAACAGCATTTGCTCAATTTGTGTCGCTGTGTCACATTTTGGTAATTCTCTCAATATTTCAAAAATTTTCATTATTATTATATTTGTTATGGTAATCTGTGATCAGCGATCTTTGATGTTACTGTCACAAGCCTCTGAAGGTTCAGGTGATGGTTAGCATTTTTTAAGCAATAAAGTATTTAATTAAGGTATGTACATTGCTTTTCTAGACATAATACTATTTAATACTTAATAGACTATAATATGCTGTAAACATAACCTATATTTGTACTTGGAAACCAAAAACTTTGTGACTTGTTTTACTGCAATATTCACTTGAAGACCTGGATCCAAAAGATCCAACAGACCATAGGGTTTTGGTTGACAACAGACAGATGGCTTTGGAGGTCAAATAAAGTCCAGCCATTTGTTTAAAAATTGGCTAAAATATAGGTCACATGTCTAGGATCAGAGCTAATGACAAAGGAAAGCAGATGCTTGAAGTAGTTACAAGACAAAATATGTAACTCTGGATCAGATCTTACAAGTAATAAAAGGCCATGAAAACCAAACTATTTTTACTATCTTTGATAATATCCTGTTTTAATCTTGTGATTCTATGGAGTTTCATTCTGGGAAATGAGACATTTATTTTTATGTTACTAGAATTCTGGCATTTACATTTATATTTTATTATCATTTAAATTATTAATCCAGGAAGCAACCTAAATGCCTATTGACAGATGAATAGATAAAGAAGATGTGGTACATATATACAATGGAATATAACTCAGCCATAAAAAGGAATGAAATTGGGTCATTTGGAGAGACGTGGATGGACCTAGAGACTGTCATACAGAGTGAAGTAAGTCAGAAAGAAAAAAACAAATATCGTATATTAATGCATATATGTACAATATACAAAAATGGTTCAAATGAATCAGTTTGCAAGGTAGAAGTAGAGACACAGATGTAGAGAACAAATGTACGGACACCAAGGGGGGAAAGTGGCAGCAGGGGGGTGGTGGTGTGATGAATTGGGAGACTGGGATTGACATATATACACTAATATGTATAAAATGGATAACTAATAAGAACCTGCTGTATAAAAAAATAAATTAAATAAAATTCAAAAAATAAAATAAAAGAGGTTGCTGGATCTTATTGCTAATTATATATGCTCTTAGACTTTTAAAAAATACTAAAACTGCTTGTTCCTAAAACTACTTGTTCCATGCTGAATGGGATAAGAGAAGGTCCAAACCTAGGAAAAATCATAAATTCAAAGAGAAATATGAATGGATAACAATGGGACCAGAAGAAGTAGTGATAATATCTTTGCTGTGTTAACACAGAGATTTTTATTTTAAATGAACATAAATTAAGGAAAATCTATACCAAATCTATGGCAACATATCCATGTCTGAATCACCAGTTCACATAGCTGATTATTTCTGAGATGGACACAGATAATAGATTCATGAGGGGGACTCACATAGGCCAAGCTAGGAGGAAAAGGCCACTAACCTTGCTTTTGCAAGTCTCAGAAATAGGCTGACATCATTCATGTCATGTTAAAAATAAATAGCAAAGGTTATAAGGTACCCAGGCAACAGGTTTGTATTTCATGAAAGCACAGACTCAGCCACAGAATATATCTATTGGCCTTCTAGTCTGATAATCTCCTAGGTAAAGCTACCACTCAGATGATCTGTTTTCTGAGGAACTGTGAATGCTGGAGTTCTTTGTCTTACATACTTAATTCTTCCATCCTTTTTACATAGCTAGAAGGCAATGTAACTCTAAGAATTTTAATGTTTCTTTCCCTCTAGGTTATATTTTTCTTCCTACCATCCAATTACAGGCAATCATCAACTATTTTTCTCTCTTCTTGTAATTTACACCATCTTTGACCTTGTAAATAATGTTAATACTGTAAAATAGAGCCTCTAGCAACCCAGAAAACAGCCACCAAGGAAGTTAATGTATACTTAAGCCAGTTTAAAATGAGAGAGTAAGCCAAAATGGCTATCAAGTAGGCAATCCATGTCTAATAGTCAGTACTTGTCTACATTTATTTTATTTTCACTTCTGAGTTATCTAATTTTGACAACTGATTAGAAACAGTAAATTACACCGTCTGATATTTTTTTATCTTCTAAATTTATTTATTTATTTATTTTTGGCTGTGTTGGATCTTTGTTGCTGTGTGAGGGCTTTCTCTAGTTGCGGCGAGTGGGGGTTACTCTTCATTGCAGTGCGTGAGCTTCTCATTGCGGTGGTTTCTCTTGTTGCAGAGCATGGGCTTTAGGCATGTGGGCTACAGTAGTTGTGGTATGTGGGCTCAGTAGTTGTGGCTCGTGGGCTCTAGAGTGCAGGCTCAGTAGTTGTGGCACACGGGCTTAGTTGCTCTGTGGCATGTGGGATCTTCCCAGACCAGGGCTCGAACCTGTGTCCCCTGCATTGGCAGGTGGATTCTTAACCACTGCACGACCAGGGAAGCCCCCATAGTTTGATATTTTGAAGAAACAGATAAACTAGAGCAGATCTGGCAACAACAAATATGCTTGATGCTGAAAGGGGCAGACTGGTACAGATCTGAATACCAAACCCTCACACCAGCAAGTCTATGGCACAAACTAAATACCATTTGTTAACTGATGTAGACAGTAAAATCATAAGATCTGAAAATTGGGAAGGATCCTAGCAATCTAGTCATGTCTCCTTCCCATTGTAGGAATTTTTCCTACATTATCCTATGGTGATGATCTGATCACTGTGTGAATACAAGGACTACATCATTGCCTTACAAGGAAGCCCATTCCCTTTTAAAAAACATTTTAGAGAAAGCTCGTTCTTGAAAAGTCAAGAACTCCTTCCCTGTAACTTCTATTTATTGATTTTAATTCATTTATTCAACTGGCACTTATAAAGTAACTACTCTATTTAGTAGACAATATTTTCATAAAGATAAAACACATCTGCCCTTTATCCATGTAGAGAGACAAACCCATGAACAAGAATAAAAATAAAGCAACAGAGTAAGTGGCCAAGATGGGGGAGTAGGGAGACCCTGAGCTCACCTCCTCCCACAGGCACATCCAAAATTACAACTATATACAGAGCAACTATTGATGAGAAAGACTGGAAGACTAGCAGAAAAGATCTTCTACAACTAAAAATATAATGAAGGAACCACAATGAGATGAGTAGATGGGTGGAGACACAGTATAGTTGAGACTCACACCCCTAGTAGGTGACCCACAAACAGGAGGATAATTACAATTGCAGAGGTTCTCCATAAGGAGTGAGGGGTCTCAGTCCCACATCATGTTCCCTAGCCTGGAGGTCCTGCAGTGGAAAGAAGAGCACCCAGAATGTTTGGCTTTGAAGGCCATGGGGGCTTATTTTGGGGAGCGCCAGAGGACTGTGGAAATATAAACTCCACTCTTAAAGAGCACACACAAAATCTCACACACTCTGGAACCTAGGGCAGAAGCAGTGATTTGAAAGGAGCCTGGGTTAGACACATTTGCTGACCCTGGAGAGACTCCTATAGAGGCAGGAGGTAACTGGGACTCATCCTGGAGACATAGACACTGGTTGCAGCCACTTTAGGGAGCTCATTCTACCATGAGGACACTGGTGCTGGCAAAGGCCATTTTGGAATCCTGCCTCTAGCTTATTAGCACTGGAACCCAGCCCCACCCACCAACCTGTAGGCACCAGTACTAAGATGCCTCAGGCCAAGCAGCTAATCAGGCAGGGACACAGCCCCAACCACCAGCAGCACTGCTGCATTAAGACCCTCTGAGCCCATAGCCACCGTGGGACAGGTCCTACCCACAGACGGCTGACACACCAGTGCAACCATACTAGCCTGAGGCCACACCCCCCATGTCTCACAGCCAGAAGTAGGGACCCAGCCCCACCCACCAGTAGACCAACATCAACTCTGGAAAACTCAGGGTCCTGAAGCCAGAGACCCTGGGACCCAGCTCTGCCCACCAGTGGGCAGGCACCAGCCCTAGGACTCACTGAGCCCTGGCACCACCCATTAGTGGGCCAGTACACCAATGTCAGATACCCAGGGCCCTGCAGCCAGAGACCCTGGGACCAAGCTCCACCCACCAGTGGGCCCACACTAGCCTCAAGAAATGACTTCAACCACCAGTGGGTGGACACCAGCCCAAGGACCACCGTGACCCTGCAGCTTGCGATGTCATGACACATCCCACCCACCAGCAGACCAATGTCAGCACTGACACACCTTGGGCACCTCAATCAGCCACCCCAGGAACCTGCCCCACTCACCAGAAGGTTGACACCAGTTTTGGACACCCCAGACTCCCAGCCAACTGTGTCAGGAACAGGTCCTGTCCAGCAGTGAGAAAACTCCAGCTCTGGGACCCTTAGGGCCCTGTAGCCAGAGACCCCAGGACCTGGCTTCACCCACCAGTGAGCTAGCACTAGCCACTGGACCCCCAGGGACCAGGCCCCACCTACCAGCAGGCTGACACCAGCTTTGGGAAACCCCAGACATTGCAGCCAGCCACGTCAGGAACTGACCCCACCCACTAGCAGGACAACACTACATCCAAGATTATTGGGCCCACAACCACCCACCCCAGAACCCAGCTCCACGTACCAGCAGGCCAGCACTAGCCCTGGGACCACCTGGGGATTTGCAAACAGCCACATCATTACCAGGCCCTGCCCACCTGCAGCAGGCAGTTTTCCCAAAAGGCAGGGACTAGCAACCAAGCTGGACAGACCACCTACAGTAGTCAGCCCACAAAAACAGAAGGATGCATACAGCTCAATAGGGGGCACACCTACAATATATAGAACTGGTGATCAGAGAGTAGTGTGCTGCTGGGACAGATAGGACATCTCCTACAAAAAGCAACTTCTCCAAGGTCAGGAAACATAGCCAACTTACCAAATTCATAGAAATAAAAATAACAAATTAGGCAAATAGAGGTAACAGAGGAATATATTCCAAATGAAGGAACAATAAAAAGAAAAAACAAAGTGAAGTGGAGATATGCAACCTCCCCAATAAAGCTTAAAGGTAATGATCATAAAGATTCTCAGACAACTCAGGAGAAGATTAGATGAACAGAGTAAGAAGGTAGAAGATTTTTAGCAAAGAGTTAGAAAATATAAAGAAGAACCAAACAGAGATGAAGAATACAATAACTGAAATAAAAAAACACACTAGAAGGAATCAACAGTAATTAGAAGAATGGATTAGGAAGCTGGATGACAAAGTAGTGGAATTCACTGAAACTGAACAGAAAAAAAGAATAAAAAGAAATGAGGACAGTTAAAGAGACCTCTGGGACAACATCAAGCATACTAACATTCACATTTTAGGGGTCCCAGAAGAAGAGAGAAAGGGGCAGAGAACTTATTTGAAGAAATAAGGGCTGAAAATATCCCTAACCTGGAAAAGGAAACAGACATCCAGGTCCAGGAAACACAGAGAGTTCCAAACAAGATGAACCAAAATAGGTTCACACAAAGGCACATTAAAATAACAATGTCAAAAATTAAACATAAAGAGAAAATATTAAAATAAGCAGGGAAAGGAAACTAGTTATGTAAAAGAGACTTCCCATAAGGCTATCAGCTGACTTTTTGGCAGAAACTATACAAGCCACAGGGAGTGGCATGATAAATTAAAGTGAGGAAGGAGAAAACCCTACAACCAAGAATACTCTACCCGGCAAGACTGTCATTCAGATTTGATGAAGAGATGAAAAGTTTTAAAGACAGGCAAAAACTAAAAGAGTTAAACACCACCAAAGCAGCTTTACAAGAACTGTTAAAGGGACTTCCCCAAGTGAAAAAGACCACTAGATATATAAAAATTGAGGAAGAAAAGAATCTCATTGGTAAAGGCAAATGCATAATGAAGGTAGTAAATCAACCACATATAAAGCTAGTTGGGAGGTTTAAAGACCAAAGTAGTAAAATCATCTAAACCACCATAAGTAGTTAAGGGATATTTTTTAAAAGTTGTAAAATATGAAACATTAAATGTGGGGTGGGGGATGCAGGACTGTTAGAATGCATTTGAACTTAAGAAATGAACAACCCCAAATAATCACATATACATATAGAGGTTGCTATACATAAACCTCATAGTAACCACAAACCAAAAATCTATGATAGATACACACTCAATAAAAGAGAAAGGAATCCAAAGATAACACTAATGATAGTTATCAAATCACAAAGGAAGAGAACAAAAGAAAAATAAAGGAGCAAAAAACAACACAAAACGATCAGAAAACAATTAACAAAATGGCAATAAGTAGATAAATATTAATAATTACTTTGAAAGTTAATGGACTGAATGCTCCAATCAAAAATCCACTCTACATAGAGTCACTGAATGGATAAAAAAACAAGACCCATATATATGCTGCCTACAAAAGACTCATTTCAGAAATAAAGACACCTGCAAACTGAAAGTGAGGTGTTGGGAAAAGTTATTCCATGCAAATGAAAATGAAAAGAAAGATGAGGTAGCAATATTTATATGAGACAAAATAGACTTTAAAACAAAGACTGTAATAAGAGACAAAAAAGGACATTACATAATGATAAAAGGATCAATCCACGAAGATATAACAATTGTAAATATATATGCACTCAACATAGGAACAACTAAATACATAGAGCCAATATTAACAGACATAAAGAAAGAAATTGACAGTAACACAATAACAGTGGGAGACTTTAGCATCCCACTTAAATCAATGAATACATCATCCAGACAGAAATTCAAAAAGAGTGACCTTAAATGATGCATTATACCAAATGGACTTACTAGTCATATATAGAACGTTCTATCCAAAAGCAGATGAATATACATTCTTTTCAAGTGTACATTGAACTATATTCAGGATAGATCCCATGCTAGACCACAAAGCAAGTTTCTGTAAATTTAAGAAAACTGAAATCATTTTAAGCATCATTTCCAACCACAACACTTTGAGACTAGAAATTAATTACAAGAAAAAAAAACTGCAAAAACACAAACTCATGGAAGCTAAACAGTATGCTACTAAACAAAATTTAAAAATCAAAGAGGAAAAAATCAAAAAGGAAATCAAAAAGTATCAGGAGATTAATGGAAATGAAAAGACAAGGATCCAAAATTCTATGGGAAGCAGAAAAGGCAGTACAAAGAGGGGACTTTAGAGTGATACAAGCTTACCTCTGGAAACAAGAAAAATCTCAAATAAACAACCTAACCTGATACCTAAAGGAACCAGAAAAGGAAGAACAAACAAAACACAAAGTCAGCAGAAGGAAAAAAATTATAAAGATCAGAGAGGATATAAATTAAATGGAGACTAAAAAAAAAAAAAAAAAAAAATTAAAAAGGTCAATGAAACCAAAACCTTGTTCTTTGAAAAGATAAAGGATCATAAAAGATTACTAAGAAAAACTATATGCCAATAAAATGGACAACCAAGAAGAAATGGGCAAATTCCTAGAAATGTACACTCTCCCAAGATTGTACCAAGAAGAAATAGAAAATACAAATAGACCAAATACTAGTAATGAAATTGAATCCATTAAAAAAAAAATAAAAACCAAAAAACAAACTACCAAGAAATAAAAGTCCAGGACCAAACAGCTTCACAGGTGAATTCTAGAAAACATTTAGAAAAGAGTTAACATTTATCCTTCTCAAACTACTCCAAAAAATTGCAGAGGAAATAGTGCTTTCAAACTCATTCTACAGCACCAGCATCACCCTGAAACCAAAACCAAAGGTATCAAACTAAAAAGAAAATTACAGGCCAATAGAACTGATGGACATAGATACAAAAATCATCAACATAATATTTACAAACCCAGTTCAACAATACAGTAAAAGGATGATACAGCATGATCAAGTGGGATTTATCCCAAGGATGTAAGGATGGTTCAATATTTGCAAATCCATCTATGTGATACACCACATAAACAAAGTGAAGAATAAAAATTGTGATCATATCAATAGATGCAGAGAAAGCTTTTCATAAAATTCAACACCCATTCTTGATCTAAACTCTCAATAAACTGGGAATAGAGGGAACATACGTCAACATAATAAAGACCCTATATACCCCACAGCTAACATCACATTCAGTGGTGAAAAGCTGAAAGCATTTACTCTAAGATCTGAAATCAGACAAGGATGTCTACTCTCACCACTTTTATTTAACATAGCATTAGAAGTCATAGTCACAGCAATCAGACAAGAAAAAAGTTAGTAATTCAAATTGGAAAGGAATAAATAGAACTGTCACTGTTTGTCCATGACATGATAAAATACATAGAAAATCCTAATGACACCACCAAAAAACTACAAAGAATTCTGTAAAGTTCCAAGATACAAAATTAATATACAGAAATCTGTTATATTTCTATACACTAACAATGAATGATCATAAAGAGAAATTAAGAAAACAATCCCATTTACAATTGCATCAAAAATAATAAAATACCTAGGAATAAATCTAACTAATGATGTAAAAACCTGTACTCAGAAAACTATAAGACACTGATGAAAAAGTTGAAGATGACACAAACGGGACTTCCCTGGTGGCACAGTGGGTAAGATGCCACACTCCCAATGCAGGGGGCCTGGGTTCGATCCCTGGTCAGGTAACTAGATCCCACATGCATGCCGCAACTAAGAATTCTCATGCCACAACCAAGGAGCCCATGAACTGCAACTAAGGATCCTGCCTACCACAACTAAGACCCAGTGCAACCAAATAAATAATAAATAAATAAAATATTTTTTATAAAGATGACACAAACAGTTAAAAAGATATATCATGTTCATAGATTGGAATAATTAATATTGTTAAAAGGACATACTATCCAAGGCAACCTACAGATTCATTGCAATCTGTATCAAAATCCCAATGGCATGCATTTTTCACAGAACTAGAGCAAATAATCCTAAAATTTATATGGAACCACAGAAGACCTCTAATAGCCAAAGCAATCTTGAGAAAAAAGAACAAAGCTGGAGGTATCATACTCCCAATTTCAAACTATACTACAAAGCTACAGTAATCAAAACAGTATGTTACTGGCACAAAAGCAGACACATAGATTAATGGAACAGAATAGAGAGACCAGAAATGAACCCACACTTATATGGCCAATTAACCTACAACAAAGGAGGCAAGAATATACAATGGGGAAAAGACAGCCTCTTCAAAAAATGGGGTTGGGAAAACTGGACAGCTACAAGCAAAAGAATCAAACTGGACTACTCTCTCACACTATGGACAAAAATTAACTCAAAATAGATTAAAGACTTAAATGTAAGACCTGAAACCATAAAACTCTAGAAATAGGCATTATGTTCTTTGGTTCTGCTTTTTTTTTAATTAAAAAAAAATTCAGGTAGTATGCTCTTTGACATTGGCCTTAGTAATACTTTTATTGGATATGTTTCCTCAGACAAGGGAAACAAAAGCAAAAATAAACAAATGGGATTCATCAAACTAAAAAGTTTTGTACAGCAAAGGAATCTATGAACAAAACAAAAAGGTCACCTACTGAATGGGAGAAGATATTGCAAACAGTATATCTGATAATGGTTTAATATCCAAAAAAGTATAAAAAACTCATAGAACTCAACATAAAGAAAAACATACAACCCAACTAAAAAATGGGTAGAGGATCTGAACAGACATTTTTCCAAAGAAGACATACATTTGGTCAAAAGGCACATGAAAAGATGCTCAACATCATTAATCATAAGGGAAATGCAAATCAAGACCACAATGAAATATCACCTCACACCTGTCAGAATGGCTATTATCAAAAAGACACAAATAACCAGTGCTGGTGAGGATGTAGAGAAAAGGGAACTCTGGTGCACTATTTGTGGGAATGTAAATAAGTGCAGCCACTATGGAATACATTAGGGAGGGTCCTCAAAAAATTAAAAATAGAAATACAATATTATCCAGCACTTCTACTCCTGGGTATTTATTCAAAGAAAATGAAAACACTAATTAGAAAAGATATATGCACTCCTATGTTTATTGCAGCATTATTTATAATAGCCAAGATATGGAAGCAACCTAAATGCCCATCAGTAGAAGAATGAATAAAGAAGATGTGGTCTATGTATACAATGGAATATTACTCAACCATATAAATAATGAAATCTTGCCATTTGTGACAACATGGATGGACCTAGAGGGTATTATGCTAAGTAAAATAAGTCAGACAAGAAAAGACAAATACTGTATGATTTCAATTATATATGGAATCTAAAAAACAAAACAATAAATAAACATAACAAAACAGAAGTAGAAATATAGAGAGAACAAATAGGTGGTTGCCAGAGGGAGGTGGGTGGGGAAAGGAAAGAAATAGGTGAAAGAAAATAGAAGTACAAACTTCCAGTTGCAAAACAAATGAGTCACAGGTATGAAATGCACAGTGTGGGGAATATAGTCAATAATCATGTAATATCTTTGTATGGTGACAGATCTTAACTAGACTTATTATGGTGATTATTTTGAAATATATAGCAATAGTGAATCACTATATTATGTAACTATAAGATAAATAAGTACAATGTGATAAATGTAATTAACACTGCTGTATGTAATACATGGAAGTTGTTAAGAGGGTAAATCCTAAGTGTTCTCAGTACAAGAAAAAAATACTTTTTTTCTATTTCTTTAATTTTGTATCTATATGAGATTATGGATGTTCATTAAACTTAAATTCCATGATGTATGTATGTCAAATCATTATGCTGTACACCTTAAGCTTATATAGTGCTGTATGTCAATTATCTCAATAAAACTGGAAGAAAAATTTAATTGACAAGAAAAGTTGACTTTAATAAATAAAGCACCAATTGCCTTTTCTTTGCTACTGTCTCCCTTTCTTTATTCCCAAGTTTCAGTATACTTACCTGAATCACACCTCCCAAGAAGGAAACAGCTGCAGCAACACCAATCCTTTGCATCTCAAAGTCAGATAAGCCCAGCACACTTGTGTTACTCTGTGTGGTAAGGTTCTGACTGTTCAGAGGGACAAGCCGTTCCACTGCATTAGCTGATATTAAGGATGTCAAGGCAAAGGTGCCTAAAGCGGGTGGGGGGGGGGATCTTCTGTTAGTAACAGACTCAATAAACATTATTGGATTCCACCATTAAAGTTGAATCCATGTTGTAAAACCAAAACAGATCTATTAGAAGCACTCTCTTCTGCACCCCCACTATTCCACCCTTCACTCCACGGAATAAACAGAAACCCACCTTTTTATATACATATATTTCTTCCACATATAGCCACGCCATCTACTTGCTATTCCCTCCTAGGCCATACATTTTCCTACCTCTCTGCAGACGTACATAGAGAATGTCCTCAGGACAGGGATTAAGATCATGGTGTGGATTTGAATCCAGCTCCTCCATTTATCACTATCATGATTTAGAGCACATTACTTTGAGTCTAAATCGCCTCATCCATAAAATGCGGGTAATAATGCCTATATTTTAGAGTTTGAGAAGAATATAAATGAGATGATAAATATGAAGACCTCAATAGGCTCAGTGGAAAATATGACTCTTTGCTGAATCTGGGGCTCATTGACTGAAATGCTTGCTCCTCCAATCTACTTATGAAAACATTCTTGTCTTTCCTGGTCTGGCTCAAATTCCATATTCAACATAGATCCATCCCAGGCCAGGTTAAATCTTTCCATTCCCTGTGCTCTCATAACAGAGTACACCTTTATTATAGTATAACAACAACATGCTGTGGCCCATAAAATGATGAAACATACCATTTCTGTCTACTGTAACTAGATAAGTTTCAAAGGTATTTCCCAGGAATTGTCCTGGCCTCACACAAATGCAGGACCATTTTCAGTGTGTTCCCCTCTTCCCACCAAGAGTTCTGATGCTCTTATCTTGGCACAGCATGTCTGAGAACGTAGCCACACCGGCAGGGAAATGCCATTTCCCAAAGAGAGGGTTCAGCAATTTTGGATTAAAGAAACAAATTGCAGCATGGTGCAAACATTCCTCCAACCCTTTACCTAAAGACCTTACTTTGCCCCAGGTCATAAATGACACTGTGTAAAAAAGGGCCTGTCACAAGATGTAGGCATCTCAACAAATGGCATGCAGCCTCATAGGGCAAGAGAGCCAAGTCAGACAGAAACAAGGTCTCAGTGGAAAGCCGACACAGACAATCCTTTGGTTTTACAGGATAAGCGAGGCAGTATGTGCTGTGATTCAGAATAGTATGGTGATTGTAGCCTCCAATAAACCTCACCTTAAATCTCAGTACCATCTTAATCTCTTTATCTAAAGACAGAAAGCATTCCTCACCCAATGAGGTTGTGATGAGACTTAAATGAAATAATGTACTATACCACATATCACAATATATTGCATGTAGCTGACACCTAAAAAAGGTAATTCTTAATAAGATTAAAACCAGAATGCTCTGTTATAGTCTGTTATTCAATGTTCACTGTTCCATTGAATTGATGGTATATAAATACATAGAGAAAATTGAATATAGTTCTCTTAGGGAGCTAAGTCATTCTCAATAAATCATCAATAAATATCAACTGTCATGATCAATCTTCTCATCATATAGTACTAAATGCCATAGGATCTGCTCTTGCCTTATTTTTTCAAGATATGCTACAACAGAATTTCTCAAAGTCTAATATTCCTGAAAGTAAAGAAGTGTGTATTTTGGTCTTTAAATCTAGAACATAGAGCAAAATGATTTGTACAAAAGCCACTGAACAAATGACTAGCGAACTGAGAACAAAAATGATCTAGAGTTAATTTTTGAGTTTAGGCCTAACTTTCCTAAGATTTGAAAGAAGATAAGAAGGAATTGAATGGTAAGAGAGAACAGCCATCAAAAATGTTTTGTTGAGAAAAGAAAAGTGAGTCTCACCTGTGTGTGAGTCACATCCCAAGAAATTCTCTAGAGAGAGACATTGCCAGCAATGGATATGGGGCTACCTACTGTGCCAACATGGTTATGGGAGTATTGCCTCTTTTCAAAGGATGACACTTTGCTGTTTCTGAGACAGTTGATAACAATCAAGGATGTTGAGGCTGCTGGTGACTATATGATGATGTTGTGAATGACATTTTAACTTCTTTATCTTATTGGTCTTGCTTTGTCTTTATCTCCTCCCTACTACTCCTCTGCTCTTTCCTTCACTTTCTCAACTTTTCATTCTGGTTAGGCTTTAAGCCTACTAGTGGTACCCTTAAATACCACTAAACCCATCTACTAGCTTAAGAGCGGGTGGCAAGACCTAATAGGAAGTGAATTGGGGCCTCAGAATTGGACAGGCCTAAGTTCAAATTCCTAGTCAAGTTACCTAACCTCTCTCAGCTTGCTTATTTGTAAGATGATGATAAAATATCTAGCTACAAAATTTGGGTAGAGATTAAATGATATTTCATATATAAAAACATTTGTCACAATTCCTACCACATTAGGTAAATAATTGTTTGCTTATTTTCTTTTCTTCTACAGCGTATTCTATGGTCTCCCTAATCTTTTCTCTAAATTAATGAACATATTTTTCTCTTTAAAATTTTTTTCTCTAATTTAGAAGATAATTATGTCCTACAAATTGTCACATATGGGTTATCTTCAACAATTTTTTTTCCACTGGATTGTTTCTGTTCTTTTCCTTTTTATTCTAAGTTATGTTCTTTGCAAGTCACAAGAAGCAATCAATGATTTATTCCTTTTTAAAATATATATGTATTTTAAATTAAAATAAGAAAATTGTGCTGTTAAAAATACAGCACATTTGGTGTCTTTATATTCTAGCTTTTGAATTATTTGCTTTTAAAGATACCTCAAGCATTATTTATTATTGCATTTAGTAATTCATTATTGCATTCTGATTACCTGAGTTAGAGGTAAAATCCCAGATAAAGTGATTTTTCTTTATGAAAGCAACATCAATCTCTTAATAGTAAAATGGAAGTAGGCATTTCCACACACATATATACACCAAAATAAAGTACAATAATATTATTTAAAAGAAAAATATGTTCTCTATACTAAATGTTTGCAGAAAATTTAGGTTGGTTCCTATAATTAAGATCATAGGAAGGTCAAAAATTATTAGCTTGTATATTTCTCCTGATATATATATATTATATATATTATATTTAATATTATTAAATTTGTTAAATACAGAGCCTTATACAAGTGGTAATGTGTATATACATAAATATAATACTATGAGGAAAAAGGATCATTTCTTCTTTACTGATTCTAAAGAATTCTAAATCTGTTGGGATAAAAAGAGAAATGAGGAGGTCCAGATGACTCTGTCTTTTGGAGAAGTGCTTATGCAGAAATAAAATGCCTTAAGCATTTATTGTGCTATACAGTATCTATAGTAAAGTCTGTAAATTATATGTATTTTGAAATGTATATTATTTACCTAGTAGACTACAAGATTCCTATAGCTGTTAATAATATTTGTTAAATACAAAGTTTTATATAAATGGCAATTTCAAAACCATGTCACCAGTAAAATATTTATGATTCCTTAGGAAATAAAGTGGTTTATGTAAATACATACTTAGGTATATCAAGTTAAGTATTTTTGACTTCTTAAAGTAATTATGGTCTATTGGGAAATTTTTTTTTACCTTTTCTTTTATCCTTTGTTTAACAGAGGAGATGTTTTGAGTACAGCTCTAAAAATAATCTGCTTTTTCTTGTTAATGACATATTTAAATGTTTTGAAGAATGAAAATAAATTTCCCTAGGAAATTAGGGAGCAGGAAATTTTGAATGTAATAGGCTTCAAGAACTTCTAATTCATTATTGTGCTTTTCTCCCTTTACATCAACACAAAAGGAAACTGCATTCTTGAGCAGCTGGTTGTAAAGAGGAAAAGCTTGGGCTTCAGATTTGGCCACATCTGGGTTGTAATCCATGCACCTACAACTTAATCTGTGCTGTCACAGAAAACTTTATGAAATGAAGAGGTATTTTTAACCTAAATATGCAAATAATGATGTCTATTTAAAATAATTGTATTAAGATAAAATAACATATGTAAAGCTCTTAATAAAGCATCTAATAAATAGTACATCTAAGGTTCTCAAATTTAAGTACATATATACACATACATGTGTAGATAGATAGATTTTTTTTTAAAAAACTGGAGATTGTGTGAAAATGCTGATTCTGATTGAATAGATCTGAAGTGAGAACCAAGATTTTACATTTCTAGCAAGATTCCACATAAAACTGATCCTGCTGGTTCGTGGACCATACTTTAGGTAGCAGTGTTGTAAATGTCTGATAATTGTTGATCCTATCCTCCATGACAAAGTTGATTATATAAGAAGCCAAATTTACATAAATAAGACATTATTTTATGGGTTAATTTCTGCATGAGAAAATGCATGTATCAATGTGGTAGGCAGAATTATGGCCTTCCAAATGCATCCACATCCTGTAAATACCTTATGTTACATGTCAAAGGGTAATTAATGTTGCAGATGGAACTAAGGTTGCTAATAAACTGACCTTCAGATAAGAAGATTATCCTGGATTGTCCAGGTGTACCCAGTGTAATCACAAGGGTCCTTTAAACATGGAGGATGGAAGCAAAAGATCATAATCAGAAAGAGATTTCCCTGCTGGCTCTGAAAATGAAGCATTTGAGCCAAGAATTCAGGAAGCCTCTAGAAGCCGGAAAAGTTAAGAAAACCAAATTGTTCTCTAGAACCTCCAGAAAGAAATGCAGCTCTACTGACATCTCATTTTTAGCCCTGTGGGCCTCATTTCAAACTTCTGATCTCTAAAACTATGGGATAATAAATTTTTCTTGTAGGAAATAAAGTTTTCTTCAATAACACAAACTGACCACTGAAGAAATAGACACAAAATGGTATTACTTGCTTATAGACTGATATCTTGCATAAACAAAATGGATAAAAATGCCTCTATGGATATTTCCCCTTGAGTACTTTTATTATTATTACCATAATATTTAAGATTAAGGTATCATTTTTGTAATGATAGCAGCTTTTATTAATTTTTATGTAGCAAGTAATAAATTAGACACCTGTACATCAATTATCTCATCAATACAATCATGATTTTTTTTGCCATTTTACTATCAAGAAAGCAGCAAATAGGCCTTTAAAACTTTGCCCAAGCTCATGCAGATAGCAAACACCAAATGTGACACACACCCAAGTCTATCTAACTTCCAAGCCCTTGTTTTTAACCAGGCTGCTCTATTATCAGATTACTTGTTCACATTTTATTTGGTAATGAAATGCTAAGCAATGTAAGAGATATACTAATTAGAGGGCATTGTAGAACCTAGCTTGGAAGAACTTAAAAGATTGTTTAATCTAAATATTAATTACATGGAAAATAATTTTTAATATTTGAGTAACTAAATTTTATAGTCTTTTCCTCAAAGTGCTTATTTTCATTTCATTGTAAATTCAGAACATTTATCCTTCTCTTACAGTCTTTTTACAACTTAAAAATGAACAGAATCTCTAACAATAACCTTGGTTACATAGTAATATAGCAATAAATCACAGTATGTATTGAGGCACAGAAAGTTAAATGTCTTGCCCTAATATTTGCTGATATTATTTGCTGATAATATTTGCCCTAATATTTTCAGTAGTAAAGTAAGAATTACATTGGAAATGTAATCCGTAACAAATGATCACTTGAGTCCCCTTCATTAGTAGTATGAGAAGCATAAGCATAGACAGAAATTATTACCTGTGGCAACATGACGTCCCATTCCAAATATGGCATAAATGATGGCAGGAAACAGAGACCCATACAAACCAAACACGGGGTGCACAGATGAGAGAACAGCAAAGGCCAACCCTGTGAAGAAGAACCACGGTAAATCTTATAATCCCAAGATACAGTCCATTACAAAGTAGAATGGATATTGGTTTATTTAATGATGAAAGGAATTATGATGTAATTATTCTACTTGCTCAGTGAAAGACTAGCATCATTGTCCTAAATAACAGAAAATTTACTCATTAGTTCATATTTACATTTCAATTCTAAAACCATTCTTTTTGGCCTACTACTTTTTACTTGATTACAGAGATGGCTACAAGAAGACATTAGCTCAGAGTGTCTTCCTGGTAAAAGTGAGAATCATTTTCACATGTTCATTCTATTCACACAATAGCATCTGTGAGATAGGCAGAACTAGTAGCAATACCACTGACAAATAAGAAGCCTGACATGAAAGGTAATTAAGGCTGGGGCAAAAAGGATGCACACATTCAAAGGTGCCTGGTTGTCTGGCTAGCTGGCTGGCCTAAGATTGTGTATCCCAGTGTTGGGCCAGTGTGTGAATCCATGCATATCTCATAACTGGACCCCAGCCTATATCCAGGTACAATTTCTTAGAGTGAAAAAAAATCAACTTCATTTATTCAAAGAATAAGTAAGGTGTACCTTAAAACTGTTCATTTTTGTTCTCCTTAGATACTACTGCCTGCACAGTTTGTTTGTCACAGGCACATAGAAAATTTTCCTAGACATGTCTAAATTACCACTAGCTATTTAAACGTGACCACAGTATGCATGAGGATAAACTGATTAAAGTGATCTTGTTTGCCGCTGATCCTTGGCATTAAACAGCTAGTTCTGAGGCAGGAGATAGATGGGCCCCAGGATAGAGATTTACAACTTGCCCGCCTGTTTACATTCCTTGGGGAGAGAAAAAGATGGGCTTCAGGCTGGACACTTACAACTAGCCTCCTGTTTACATTTCCTGAGACAGGAGATAGGTGGGCTCCAGGTTAGATATTTACAACCAGCCTCCTGTTTGCACTTTGAAATAGAAATAACAACAGAACAGGGTAAATAGCTAGGTTTTGTCTCCTGAGGACACTCTAAGATAACAGTCATGGCAGGAACAGAGAGGGGCTAAACCCTGTCTGAGTAAAGATCAAGAGGTCATGCATTTCCCATCCTTGGGGCAAGGGAGACACTGCACATGCGCAGAAAGGCTCAAAAAGGAGGGGGCACTACCCCATAATATGTGATGCTAAGGCCACCCCTGGGCTGAAATCCATTTTGGAAAAAAGTTGCGCATGCATATTGGGAAGCGTCCTACGGCAGGTCAGGTGTGGAAGAAGAAACCAGATAATTGGCCAAAGGTAAACAAAGACCCGGAAGAACTGCCCTATATAAGTGACTTAACCGCCTCTTTACTGCTCTCCTCCTCATTAGGGAGGACGCCCACACCCTTTCTCTCTGGGTGTGCGTCTCTGCCTCGCTTCTATCTTAACTAAACAATTTCTTTGTGTTCTATCCCACTTGTTGTGCTATGTCTCTAATAATAAACTTTGTACCTGTTTTTACAGTTTTTGCCTCCATGAGAAATGCATTTTTCACGGGGGGCGAGAGCCGAGGAAAAATAACTTCTAGCCTCTAGTCCTTGATGGTCTGGTGGCTAAAGTTCCTGGTTTTCATCCAGGCTACCCAGGTTCAATTCCTGGGCAGGGAATTAATCCATCGCTCACTGCTGCCTCTCCAAGATCAGTTCAGCTAGGTTCTGATAATCCGTTCAAGTTTACACGGTTTAATGATAGCCATTTGATTGAACATAATGGACTTGACAAGCTACAAAAAGATTTGGGGAAGGAGCTGGCATTAGAACCTAGATTACTTGAACATTAGGCCAGTTAATTATTCACACTATGGAGCCTGGCAATCTGGTTCCCATATCAGTACTTTTTACTGTTTAACCTTTACTATTTTAAAGTTAAGTTTAATCTCTTTAAAATAAATAAACTCTAGTTTTACATCAAATATTTTGTTTTAAGAAGTACAAGATATTTCAGTTACAATTAAAATGCATGAAAGATCTACCAATAACCAGTCCCTTCTTCAGTGTTAAAAACCTGCTTGGGTTGCTTGTTTGCTGACAATGTATTCCTAAAAGTCTGGTGAAGACAAATAAAAAGTTGTTATAGAAGAGTCAGTGGCAGAGGCTGCTCTAGAATTTCACACAGGCAGGATGAGAGGCAGCAATCTTGCTGTTGAGAAAGGTCGTGTGAAAGTGCAGGTCTCCAAGCCAGGTTAACATTATAAAGCTAAACTTTCCCCCACCCCAATAACAAACACCTCCTGGCATTTATTATAGTGTAAGCAACTGTGTAAAAACATTGCGTGCATTAAATCAGTCATATGGAAAGCTAAAAAACAACTTTTTCTCATCCATTTTCAGAATGAGTTACCTGATAAAAATTACCTATCAAGAGACAGAAATACAGAGTGCTTCCAAGTAAGAAAAAATGTTGCCCGCATTTCAGATCACCCAGATCTACTAAATAAGTGATGGGGGGAAAGGGAAATATGCATGTGGTATATTTAACAAAAGCACCTTGGCTGAATTGCATGGACACTAAATTCTGAGAGATGAGGTAAATACCAACAGAATCAAGTTTGCCGGAAGTACCCTATTTGGCTACATTTCTACTCCACCTGCAACAGCAAATGTAAATACAAAACTAGAAGCAGCTGGATTCTCTCCTCTTGCCTTGTGAATAGGTACTTTTTGTTTGCTTTATTACAAAACTCATCTCTCTCTCTCTCTGTTCATCCCAAGTGAAATCTATAAAAAATTAGTTCAAAAACAGAATTTCTTTGGATCTCTTATTCCTATCAAATTAAAATAGGAATAATCATGGAAAACATTTCTAACTGCAATCTTTAAAAGATCTCTAGACCTATAAATGCAAAATATCACTTCAGTAGATTTTACAAGAACAATCTCAAAAGCCAGAAATCATGTAGACACTTCCTTTATCTCAAATGACACTGATACTGAGCTTTCACATTAAGCAAGTGTTGTACACTCTCAGTGAGAATCTACTTCTCTGCTAATATGACAATGAACAATGGCCAAAATGAAGGAATGAACTAATTCAGAAATACAATGCTTTAAAATTTCAAGTACCCCTTCCATAGATAACTAAAAAACCCAAACCACCCTCCCATACCCACCTCCAAAAAGGAGAGGAAACTGCATAAAGTTTTCTTTCTCTGATTCATTTATTATTCTGGTTCATACTGTAACCAAAATACATATTTTCATACAAACTAAAATATGTTAAATCCTCCAAAAATAATGAAAATATTAACTAGTTAGAGTCACTTACAAATTAGTAGAATTATCTACACTTTTCTCCATGTTTAATAAAACAGGGTGTTCAATTCAGTCAGAGCAGAATTAGAACTTTCTATTACTTTGGGGGAAAATTGCTGCAAATACTGATAGATATTTGTATTATTTAATCTCACTTAGATAAGAGCAAAAGCAACACAATAAACAAAAGTATAGAAGGATAAAAACAAAATGGGTATTAGGCCAAAGGGTGCCAAAAGGGGACAGAGGAGGAATGAGAGGAGAAATGGAGAGAGAGAGAGAGAGATTGATTGATTGATTGATTGGAGGAGAAAACCCATAACGAGATCTTTAGATAGCTGATTATTTTTAAAAATCAAAAATCATGTATTGGTAATGCAAGTCTGATATATCCACTAAAGAATGGTCACTAGAAGACTTTGAAAGGTTCAATTTTTAAGAAAACATGTTTTATAGGTGTGATAACGGTTATTATAGTAGAAGAGACTCCATATTCCCATGTCAATATTATCAGCAGTTTCAGGGCTTATGAACACTCCCCACCTTTTGAGGGACCCTGAGTGTGAAGTTGGACATTTACCACTGGCACCCCTTGCCCCTCCAACCCAAGCTACAGTGAAAATGGCTTCCCTAGACTGAGTGCCTGACTCCTGCCAAGGAAGAACACGAAAGCAGGTAGTTAGCTTACTCTGCCTCTGCACTTACTACAATCTCTTGGCTGAGATTGCTAGAAAGTGACCAATCACTGCTAGTGAGAATGAGAACTGTTTATCACAGAGATGATATTTTATATTTTAAGATACATATTTTTATTTCAGCTTCAGACCAGTTTTATTTGGATTTGCATGATAGCAATTATTTAGAAAATTAAAGAAAACTGGAACTGCAAAAGATCATGTCTAGAAATTGAATAGTGTATCTGAAGTTGTTAATTGGTGCTGGAATTACATACAGAGAGCTGCTCTATTGGGGACTTTATATTTTCTTGGCTTAGTGACCTCACTTCTTTATTGAGAGTCCAGGCAGCTAAGACTCAGAGGCACTGGTTTATTCCCCTCAAGCATGAATACAAGAACAGCAGTATTTCATAGACTGTAGCATTTAGTTATGGAGCTTCAAATACTACCCAGAAAACTACAGTTACCACAACTCAATGAAACAACTATTCCAGTAGAATTCACTGCTCCCAGAATGTCAATTCTTTTCATGAAACACCTTTGAGCTTTCTTAGGGGTTGAACTGTTCCCCACTCTGATTCATATGTTGAAATCCTAATTCCTAGCACCTCAGAATATGACCTTATTCGGAAATAGGGTCATTGCAGATGTAATTGTGTAGGATGCAGTCATCCCAGAATACAGTGAGTTTATAAACCAATATGACTGATAAAAGAATGCCATGTGAAGAAACATAAGCACACAGGAAGAATACCATACAAAGATGAAGGCAGAAATCAGGATAATGATTCTGCATACCAAGAACACCAAAAGTTGCCAGCAAACCACCAGAAGCTAGGGGAGTGGCACATTAACAAATTCTCCCTCACAGCTCTCAGAAGAAATCAACTCTACTCATACCTCGATTTTAGAATTCTAGCCTCCAGAACTGTGGGGTAATAAATTTCTGTTGTTTAAGTCACCCAGCTTATGGTATTTTGTTATAGGACCCCTAGCAAACATACAAGTATTTGTTTTTGGAGGGAGCAGAAAGTAAGAGGTCATTTGATGCTGTGGTGTTCAATCTCACATTCTGAACAGGACTGAAACACTTATCCTTAAAAAATATTAAATAATATTACCAACTTTGAACTTCCAATTCATAATCCCTAAATCTATATAATATCATTAAAAATTCATATTTTGAATCATCTAAAATAGCATCTAAGCAATTTAGTTCCTAAATAATGAGTGTCTAGAAATTAAGTTGCTAAATGTTAAAGATAGTCTTCTGAAGACTGCTTACTCAAAACTCAGAAGTGAAAGGTAAAGTCCCATTCAATCTCTATTATACATGGTACCATCACTAGAAGTTATGTTGGCAGGAGTCTCAAGGGCACTATTCTTAGTACTCAGCTTCTATAACTTTAAGGAAATGGAGCTTACTGAGTGTCTAAAGGCAAATGTGAGTAAATTTGGGCCAACCACATTTGGAACTGTGGTCAGTCTTTCAAGGCTTTGTAGAACTGAGTTTCTACAAGAAGTAACTTCTTCCACGAGAAGTAATACAATTTAATTGTCTCATTAGTTTCTCCAATTTCTAGTACACAAGAAAGAAAATAGTTGTAAAAATACTAAGAAAGCTGAACTCATGCTGACCTGCTCAAGCAAAGCTCTTACAGGCTCTTGGCCTCTGCGGCCAGCCCATATCTAACCTAACCTGCTGCTAGATCATTCAGTAGCCTTGTGTAAATTAGAAAAAGGGACCCCCTGCTAGATGATCTAACCAACCTTATTTGTGAACAATGACTGAGGAAATGCCACTCTCCAAAAAGCACTGATAGCTTCCCCCTATCTTCTACAAAAATGGAAAGCTTTGGTCAATTCTGAAAATGTTCATTTCTCAAAATTATGTTAAAGCACTGTATTCATTTTTTGGAAGTTGCCAAAGAGAAACCAAACAATGATTTTCAATTCTAAGTGTTGAGCTCACAGGTGAATTACTACATTTGGCTATAATAGAAGAGGAGATATTTATTTTAAAACCAAAGGTAAGATTTTTTATCCTAATAAGTCAGACTACATGATAAATCATAGCATTATCCCACCAGAGTGCATCCCTGTGCACAATCACAAGGGAGCTAAGCTAGATCCAGGGAAGAGTCCACCACCATTGAAGAGTTTCCTATGCATTCCTGTTCACATTTGGGAAGGGGCAGCTCAGTGGTGTGGCACCAACCTCTCTGGCCCTGACCCAGCCTCTAACCAAGGTGCACACACTGGGGAAAAAGTAAAATCAGCACAGAAGTGCAGCCCCAAGCCCTCAGGTCATAGCTACCTCCCACCTCCACCTCAAACCAAGGTGGAGACTGCCATCACACTCGAGAAACCCAACTTTGCTACTGCTCCAGCCCCTCAGGCCCCAAACCCAATTGGACTGTGATGACCACTGAGTATAGTAGAAGCCTGACTTGCACCTGGCTCTGGCTCAAGCTCCTCCAATTCCAGACCACCCACTAAGGTGGTGGCTGCCAGCACAGAGGAAGAGGAGCTCACGATCACTTCAGATACAGCTCTCCCACCAAAGACATGGGCACATGCAGACTACATAGGGATGCTCACACACAAGGGCACTGGGAACATGCAGACTGCATAGGGATGCCTTCAAGATCAGGATAGGTAAGTGTTTCACATCATTTCATAGAGTCAGAGAAAGTTAAACAAATTAAGAAGACAGAAGAATATGTTTCACATGAAAAAATAAGAAAAAAGCCCTGAAAAAACCCTAATGAAACAGAGATAATTTACCTAATAAAGAGTTCAAAGCAATACTAATAAGAATGCTAACTGAACTGGGGAAAAGAACAGATTAACATAACGAGAATTTTAACAAAGAACTGGAAAATATTATAAAGAACCAGTCAGAGCTAAAGAAACAATAACTGAAATTAAAAATACACTGGAGGGAATTAATAGCAGATTAGGTGATACCGAAAAAAACATAAGTAATCTGTAATACAGAATAATGGAATTCACACAGTCAGGAAAGCAAAACGAAAAACAAATTAAAAATAATGAGGACATTTTAAGAGACCTCTGGTACAACATCAAGCATACTAACATTCACATTATAGGGGTCCCAGAAGGAGAAGAGAGAGAAAAAAGAGTTCAAAAAATATTTGATGAAATTATGACTAAAAACTGAAGAATTAAACAGATGTCCAAGTACAGGAAGCACAGAGAGTCTCAAATAAGATGAAGTTAAAGAGACCCACACAAAGATATATCATAACTAAAATGGCAAAAGGTAAAGAGTTAAAGACAGCAAAAGGAAAAAAAGAGTCACATACAAGGGAAACCCCATAAAACTATAAGCTGATTTTCAGCAGCAACTGCAGGCCAGAAGGGAGTGGTGTAATATAATTAAAGTCCTGAAAGAAAAAAAATGTACAACCTAGGATACTCTCTCCAGCAAGGTTATCGATCAAAACTGAAGAAGCTATAACTTCTTAGAGAAGCAAAAAATAAAAGAGTTCAGCAATACTAAATTGACCTGACAAGATGTGTTAAAGGGTCTTCTTTAAGTGAAAAAGAAAAGGTTACAACAAAAAACAAGAAATTACAGGAGGAGGAAAATTCCACTGGCAAAGGAAAATTTAAAGACTGTGGTTCAACAATTGAAATAAGCTAGTACAAAGGTTAAAGACAAAAATTGAAAAATCAGCTATGATTGCAATAAACAGTTAAGGGATCGACATGAAGATGTAAAATATGACATCAAAAACACAAAGCACTGTTGTGGGGGAGGAAAAAAGTATGGAACTTTTAGAATGTGTTTGAGTTAAATAAGTATCAGTTTAAAATAAGTAGATATAGTTATAGTTCAATATATATGAACTCCATGGTAACCAGAAATCAAAAACTTATAATAGATATACAAAAACTAGAGAGAAAGGAACGTGAACATAACACTAAAGAAAATCATCAAACCACAAGTGAAATGCTAAAAGAAGAAGAAAAGAACAAAGAAGAACTACAAGAAAACAAATAACAAAATGGCAGTAAGTATATAACAAACAATCAATTTAAATGTCAATGCACTAAATGTACCAATCAAAAGACATAGGGTGGCTGATTTTATAAGACAAAACCGAAAACACCATTCTATATGCTTCCTACAAGAGATTCACTTCAGAGCTAAGAAACACACAGACTGAAACTGAGGGGATGGAAAATGATATTCCATGCAACGGGAAGTGAAAAGAAAGCTCGGGTAGCAATATTCATATCAAAGTAAACTTTAAAACAAAGTTTATAATAAAAGACAATGAAGGATATTATATAATAACAAATAAATCAATACAAAAAGATGATACAATATTCACAAACATATATGCACCTAATGTAAGAGCACCTAAATATATAAAGCAAATATTAAAAGACACAAGGAGAAATTGACAGTAACACAATAATAGCAGGGGACTTTAACACCCCACATACATCAATGGACAGATCATCCAGACAGAAAAATCAAAAAGGAAAGAGTGGCCTTAAATAACACAGTAGACCAGTTGAACTTAATAGATATCTACAGTACATT
This sequence comes from Eubalaena glacialis, assembly GCF_028564815.1. Taxonomy (NCBI): domain Eukaryota; kingdom Metazoa; phylum Chordata; class Mammalia; order Artiodactyla; family Balaenidae; genus Eubalaena; species Eubalaena glacialis. Next base: position 43,451,940 of record NC_083732.1, on the reverse strand, counting down.
CAATCCCAAAACAGCAGAATACACATTCTTTTCAAGTGCACATGAAATTTCTCCAGGATAGATCATATGATAGGCCAGAAAACATGTCTCAACAACCTTAAGAGGATAGAAATTATATCAAACATCTTTTCCAAATACAATGGTGTGAAACTAGAAATCAATTACAGAAAGAAAAATGGAAAAACACAAACATGGAGAGACTAAACAACATGCTACTAAAAAAACAATGGATCAATGAAGAAATCAAAGTGGGAACCAGAAAATACCTTGAGGCAAATGAAAACGAAAACACAAATTTCCAAAGTCTACGATACACAGCAAAAGCAGTTCTAAGAGAAGTTTATAGTGATTAATACCTACCTCAAGAAACAAGAAAAATCTCAAATAAACAATCTAATCTACCATCTAAAGGAATTAGAAAAAGAAAAACAAACAAAGCCCCAAAGTCAGCAGCAGGAAGGGAATAGGAAAGATCAGAGAGGAAATAAATAGAGACGAAAAAAGCAACAGAACAAAAAATCAATGAAACCAAGAGCTGGTTTTTTGAAAGGATAAACAAAATTAATAAACCTTCAGCCAGGCTCACTAAGAAGAAAAGAGAGGAATTAGAAAAAGAACAAACAAGCTCAAAGTCAGCAGAAGAAAGGAAATAATAAAGACCAGAGAATAAATAAATAAAATAGAGATCAAAAAGGCAATAGAATAGATTAAAGAAAATAAGAACTGGTTTTTTGAAAGTATAAACAAAATTAATAAATCTTTAGCCAGGCTAACTAAGAAGAAAAGAGAGGACCCTAATAACAAAATAAGAAATGAAAGAGGAGAAATAACAACCAATACCACAGAGACACAAAAAACTGTAAGAAAATAATATGAACAGTTATATACCAACAAATTAGACAATCTAGAAGAAATGGTCAAATTTCTAGAAACATACAACCTACTAAGACTGAATCAAGAAGAAACAGACAATCTGAACAGACTGATTACTAGAACTGAAGTTGAACTTGTAATAAAAAATTCCCAGCAAAAAAAAAAAGTGCAGGACTGGACTGCTTCACAGGGAAATTCTACCAAAATATAAAGAAGAGCAAATACATATCTTTCTCAAACTATTCAAAAAATTGAAGAGGATAGGACACTCCCAAATTCATTCTATAAGGCCCAATTACCATGATACCAAAACCAGACACTAAAAAAGAGAAAAGAAAATTACAGGTCAATATCTTTGATGAATATAGACGCAAAAATCTTCAACAAAATGTTAGCAAACCGAATCCAACAATATAGAAAAAGATCATAAACCATGATCAACTTGGATTTATTCCAGGGATGCAAGGATGGTTCAACATCTGCAAATCAATCAATGTGATACATCATATTAACAAAAGGAAGGATAAATATCATGTGAATATCTCAATAGACACAGAAAGAGCATTTGACAAAAATTCAACATTGATTCATGATAAAAACTCTCATCAAAGTTGGTATAGAGAGAACATATCTCAACAAATAAGGTTATTTATGACAAACACACAGTTAACATCATACTCAATGGTGAAAAGCTAAAAGCCTTTCCTCTATTTTCAGGGTAAGACAATGATGCCCACTCTCTCACTTCTATTTAACATAGTATTGGAAGTCCTAGCCACAGAAATCAGACAAGAAAAATAAATAAAAGGCATCCAATTTGGAAAGGAAGAAGTAAAACCATCACTATTTGCAGAATGGCATGATCCTTTATATAAAAAACCCTAAAGTCTCCACCAAAAACTATTAGAACTAATATATAAATTCAGAAAAGTTGCAGAATACAAGATTAACATACAGAAATCTGTTGCTTTTCTATACACTAATAATGAACTCACAGAAAGAGAAATTAAGAAAAAAATCCCATTTAAAATCACATCAAAAATAATAAAATACCTAGGAATACACTTAACCAATGAGGTGAAAGACCTGTACACTGAAAACTATAAAACATGAAGGAAATTGAAGATGATAGAAAGAAATGAAAAGATATCCTGTGCTCTTGGGTTGGAAGAATTAATATTGTTAAAATGGCCATACTACCCAAAGCAATTTACAGATTCAATGTAATCCATATCAAAATACCTATGACATTTTTCAAAACTAAAACAAATAATCCTAAAATTTGTATGGAACCACCAAAGACCCCAAATAGTCAAAGCAATCTTAAGGAAAAAGAACAAAGTAGGAAGTATCATGCTCCCTGAATTCAGAATATACTACAAAGCCACAGTAATCAAAACAGTATGTTACTGGCACATAAACAGACACATAGATCAATGGAACATAACAGAGAGACCAGAAATAAACCCACACACATATGTTCAATTAATCTATGATAAAAATATACAATGGGGAAAAGACAGTCTCTTCAAAAATTGGCGATGGAAAAAATGAACAGCTACATGTAAAAAATGAAGTTAGAACATTTTCTCACACCATGTACAAAAATAAATTAAAAATGGATTAAAGACCTAAATGTAAGACCAGAAACCATGAAATTCCTAGAAGATCATAGGCAGTATGCTCTTTGACATAAGTCTTAGCAATATTTTTTTGGATCTGTCACTTCAGGCAAGGAAAACAAAAGTAAAAATAAACAAATGGGACCTAATTAAACTTAAAAGCTTTTGCACAGCAAAGAAAACCATTGACAAAATGAAAAGACAACCTACTAAATGGGAGAAGATATTTGCAAATATGTCTGATAAGGGGTTAATATCCAAAATATAGAAATAGGTCATACAACTCAACAAAAAAAAGGCAGAAGACCTGAATAGACATTCTTCCATAGAAGACATGCAGATGACCAACAGGCACATGAAAAGATATTCAACATCACTAAGCATTAGGAAAATGTAAATCAAAACAACAATGAGCTATCACCTCACAGCTGTCAGAATGGCTATAGTCAAAAAACAACAAATAATAAATGTTGGTGAGGATATGGAGAAAAGGAACCTTAGTTCACTGTTGGTAGGAATGTAAATTGGTACAGCCACTATGGAAACCAATATGGAGGTTCCTTAAAAAATTAAAAATAGAACTACCATATGATGCAGCAACTTCACTCCTTGGTATATATCCAAAGAAAATGAAAACACTAATTAGAAAGCATATATACACCCAATGTTCATAGCAACATTATTTTTATAATAGCCAAGATATGGAAGCAAACTAAGTGTCCATCAACAGAAGAATACATAAAGAAGTGGTATATATACAGAATGGAATATTACCCATTAAAAAGAATGAAATCTGGACCTAGAGGGTATTATGCTTAGTGAAGTCAGTCAGATAGAGAAAGACAAATACTACATGATCTCACTTATATGTGGAATCTAAAAAATAAAATGAATGAATATAATAAAATAGAAACAGACTCATAGATACAGAGAACAAAGTAGTGGTCACCAGTGGGGAGAGGGGTGGGAAGAGGGACAAGACAGAGGAAGTGGATTAAGAGATGCAAAGTACTAGATACTGTGGACAAAGAATGTTGCCTGCCGTATCAGTAAATAAAAGATGTTGCAGCCATCAGGCCATCAGCCACTGCAGCTGCCATCCCCGAAGGTGCGTCATGGAGAAAAAAACAGGACACTGGCTCCAAACAGTTAAGGTGCATATCAAAGGAATAATTTCATTATCTTCCCATACATAGAAAAGTGCTAAATTCAATAGCTTGAGATGTCCTTTTTTTTTTTTTTTTTCAAAAACTCCTATATATCCTGCTCCTCCCATCCCCTTTGAAACAGTCCCTCAGAGCTATCCGAGAGGCTGTCTCCTGGGCTTTAGTCCTCAGTAAGTCTGTCGAGTAAATCATAATTCTCAACTTTTAGGTTGTGCATTTTTTTCAATCAACAGTATAAAATAAATAAGATACAAGGATATAATGTACAACATGGGAAATATAACCAATATTTTATAATAACTTTAAATGGAATATAACCTATAAAAATATCAAATCATTATGTTGTACACCTGAAACTAATATAACATTGTAAATCAACTATACTTCAATAAATAAATAAATAATATTTAAAAAATAATCATAGCATTATCCAAAAAACACCCCCTCATTAAACGTATTTCATATGAATAAAAGTTAGCCATTGACAAAAACTTATTTCTTAGAAAGCCTGGGTGTTAGTAGTGGAAATGACAGAGTGATATCTTGAATACTGAGCATCAGAGGTATTTTTGTATGCTTTTCAGAACTTATTCTGAGCCTAGAATTGCTAAAAATTTATGCACTTAAAAGTTCTCAGGGACTTCCTTGATGGTCCAGTGGTTAAGACTTTGCCTCCCAATGCAGGGGGGCAGGTTTAATCCCTAGTTGGGGAGCTAAGATCCCACGTGCCTCGTGGCCAAAAAACCAAAACATAAAACAGAAGCAATATTGCAACAAATTCAATAAAGACTTTTAAAAAATGGTCCACATCAAAAAAAAATTTTTTTTTAAAGTTCTCATTGCAAGGAATAAGGGCTAAGTACCAATAATTCCATAAATAAAAGAAACAGTTTAGAATTGGAGAAAATACTAACAATGAGACCCAACAAAAGGAAATGAAAGATTAAATCCTGTGCTGCATTCCTTAATCGCCGACTTAAGGTTCATATGGAAGGCAAGGTGAACCTGAGACAGTTTTCTAGGTTAACAATTAGAAAGAAGGATGGTTACTTAAGGAAATATGAAGGTATTGTGCAATTCTCTTCTCCCTCCCTCCAACTCTCTCTCCCTCCTTTTTCCTCCTAACCTTCTTCTTTTTCTCTGTTTTTTAAACTAGTTTTATATTTCCTCTGATTCAAAAGGAGGTGGTGGAAATATTTGGAATCTCTTAACATTGGGACAGTGGGAAGATAAGAATCTTGAGTCACGACAAATGGCCTATCAGCTGCACATTTCATTTCTTCTTCAAATGAAGTTATTTGTCCCAGGAATAGAGGCAAACTTGATGCATTTATAAATCTGATAATGAAAGCTAATTTTGGATATGTGCCCACACACGCACATACAAAGTCAGGAGCTGCACACCGTGTGGAATGGTTCTGGGCAGGTTACTGACAGACTGAACAAAGGGCATTCCGTATGCTACACAGGCCACTGACTTTTAGCTCCTCCAGAGAAGTGGGCCTAGACATACCCTTACTCGATACATGGATTCTGTTTGGAAAAACCTCTGAGGCCTTAGAAATCAAAGTTAATTAGTTACTACTGACTCCTACATGTTGCTGAGAATATTCACTTCTCAATTCTAGATAGGGTATATAACCTTTATAGGGTAAACAAAATGGACATGTGTTCCAAGTTGATCAAGTCGCCCACCATAGCTTTAGGCTAACTGAACTTTTATTGAGTCAGATTTTACTAATAAAGTGATACATGTATAGAACTTCAAAGCCTCAGTGTTTCTGTTCTTCCTATGCTCCCATAGGATGAAATCCTTGTCTATAACATGGGAACAATGTCACTCACCTGCCTCAGTGTTTGAACAGGCCATTAGCTCCTGTTACGGTAAGATGTTTGCTATGTTTTAGCCACCCAACTCCATTCTCCCTTCTTTCGTTAGCAGCACACCAATTTCCTTCAAGAAGTCACTCTTTCCACCTGAAGTACATGGGCTGAGAATAAGGGAATTGACCTCTACCCCAAATCTAGGCATGGCCACATGACTCAGCCCAGCCAATAGGAGGTTTGCACTGCCCTCACCATAATATCTGGTTTAGAGAAGGGCACAGGATGCATGTATGTTCAGTGAAATCTCATTATACTTTTATTGGAATTGTTAGATGAATACATAGTTACATAAGAATTACATTGGAATGTATACCTAATACTGTGTATTACAATACTTTATGTGCTGATTAAATATGGAAATGACCTGAATGCCCATCAGTATGAAGATGGTTAATAAATTCTGGTACAATGATGTTATGGAATATTATGCAGCTGTAAAAAAGACTGAATTAGAACCATAACCATTAATCTGGAGAGATGTCCACTATATATTGTTAGATATGACAGGTTTCAGGCTTATATTTTTTTGTATATAATTTACATAAAAATCCAAGAACAAGCCTACTGGTGTTTCTTATACATCTTTGAAAGATATTTTTTCACCTTGTACAATGAGTTCATAAACCTATACAATTTTATTTTTGATATAGACTTTTTAAAGCAATCTGAACATTATCATGAATGTTATAGAAGTCTTTAGAAGATTTTTTTCTAATGGAAACAAGGTAATGAAGTTTGCTTTTTAAGTGATCAACGTAACAGTTGTATGGAAGACACACTAGATTGGTGGAAAAAAAGAACAGTTAGGAAATTACTGCTGATATCCAGGTAGTTGCAGTAGAGAAAAAGACACCATTTCTCAAGGAAATATAGTTCCATCATATATAAATAGATGTTACTCAGACACACTTTAAAAAAACAAATCAGTTCCATTGCCCTTGGCTTTAGCAGAGAACCCTTTCTTCCTAGAACATGTCAGAGGACCAAAGTTGATTGATTAAATATGAGCAGGAAATGACAGGAACCTCCTAAAAGACAATTAAAGTCCTGGATTAAGTCACTCAAAGAGAGTGGTCAGATTAGAGTAAGATGAGCAGAAGGCTGGAGGCCTTAGTCAACACCAGAATTCAAAGAGTGAAGGAATTGTCAGATGCATAGAAAAAGAACTAGAAGAAAAGAGTATAAAAAAGCCAGGGCCAGGCATCTGCAGCAACTCCACAGAAATGGTATTCATGAAAAAGAGCAGAAGTTTCTGTTGAATTGATAATACAGGGTTCTGGTGACCTTAAGAAGAGCACTTCTTGGGGAATTGAGGGTGTAGGAACCAAGTGGGAGCAGTTTAAGAAATAGATATGAGTGGAGGGAGAGGAGTCAGGAAACATGAAATAGTCTTTGAAAAACCTTGTTTGTGAAGAGAAGAGAGGGAAAGGCTTGGTGCCAAATGAGGACATGGGATAAGAAAACTTGTTTGTTTATTTTTTTATTAGTTTTCAGATAGGATAAACTTGAGCACAGGAGTGATCCAGGTTTTGTGAGCCCTAAATCCTATATATCGTAGGGGCTTCCTAGAAAAAAGATAAAATTACAATATAAAATTAATTACAAAGGCAATGTACTTAAAATGAGAAATCACAACAAATTATAAATTTTAAAATGCTGGCAAATTCCATGATCAAATATCCAGAAAAAAATACAGTATTTTTATTAACTATTTGCCTGATATACCTGTATAATACCTTTTCCCCTTACAATTTTAGGTTGTGTATTCAATGATTTTTGCAATGTTTTCTATAGAGAGAATAGAAAGATAATTTTGTCTTTCCTCTTGCATATCAGACATTTCTAATACATCATTTCAGTGCTGTTTGTGTTGCCTGTTTCTTGTAGCTCTGCAAAGGCTGTCTGACTTCATGTGGTGCAATCTGACAGCTCCTGTTTTTCTCATACCCTAGGGTTTCCCTGTTAACACTTGCTCTGGGATTCAACTGTTAATGCTCAGACTCACCTACGCAAACTCAGAGGAGCACCGAGAGGTGAGCCTTTGACCAATGAGAGAGTGAGCAGTCCATGTTTCCTCTTTTCTCCCCACTGAAAGATGGTTTGGAGGTGCAGTTGATACCTACTCGGGAGTATGCTCCAGTGATAGAGCCATCTGTCTCCCTTAGAAGCAGCCAGCCCTGTAACAGGCATTCTCTGTCCCCTGTCCCTCACTTCTGCTCTCTGGGCTTACACTCCCTAATAATAAAGTAGTACATAAGCCCTCTGTCTCAGGCTCTAATTTCTGGGGAATCAGAGTAAAGTATACTTAAGTTCATTTTTCATATCAATAGGTTAGAAATTTTTATTTTAGCTTTATAACTAGTTAAAAATATCATGTGAAATTCAAACTGTCAAACTGAAAACCTCTATTAGAATTCTTGGTAACTATAAAATTTCAAGGCATTTCAAGTTTTCTTATGCAAAAACTTAAATATTATTTGAAAATTACAGACATTAATTAACCAGGTCATGACAATGTCCTTTATACAATGCTATACAATGAGCTTTATTTGATCTTCATCAAGTCAGTTTTTTGTGGCAACTTACTCTTATTTTTTTTTTTTTAAACATCTTTATTGAAGTATAATTGCTTTACAATGGTGTGCTAGCTTCTGCTTTACAACAAAGTGAATCAGTTACACATATACATATGTTGCCATATCTCTTCCCTCTTGCATCTCCCTCCCTCCCACCCTCCCTATCCCACCCCTCTAGGTGGTCACAAAGCACCGAGCTGATCTCCCTGTGCTATGCGGCTGCTTCCCACTAGTTATCTATTTTACATTTGGTAGTGTATATATGTCCATGACACTCTCTCACCCTGTCACATCTCACCCCTCCCCCTCCCCATATCCTCAAGTCCATTCTCTAGTAGGTCTGTGTCTTTATTCCCATCTTGCCACTAGGTTCTTCATGACCTCTTTTTTTTTTTTTTTTTTTCCCTTAGATTCCATATATATGTGTTAGCATACTGTATTTGTTTTTCTCTTTCTGACTTACTTCACTCTGTATGACAGACTCTAACTCCATCCACCTCATTACAAACACCTCCATTTCATTTCTTTTTATGGCTGAGTAATATTCCATTGTATATATGTGCCACATCTTCTTTATCCATTCATCCGATGATGGACACCTAGGTTGCTTCCATGTCCTGGCTATTGTAAACAGAGCTGCAATGAATATTTTGGTACATGACTCTTCCTGAATTATGGTTTTCTCAGGGTATATGCCCAGTAGTGGGATTGCTGGGTCATATGGTAGTTCTACTTTTAGTTTTTTAAGGAACCTCCATACTGTTCTCCATAGTGGCTGTATCAATTTACATTCCCACCAACAGTGCAAGAGTGTTCCCTTTTCTCCACACCCTCTCCAGCATTTATTGTTTCTAGATTTTTTGATGATGGCCATTCTGACCGGTGTGAGATGATACCTCATTGTAGTTTTGATTTGCATTTCTCTAATGATTAATGATGTTGAGCATTCTTTCATGTGTCTGTTGGCAATCTGTATCTCTTCTTTGGAGAAATGTCTATTTAGGTCTTCTGCCCATTTTTGGATTGGGTTGTTTGTTTTTTTGTTATTGAGCTGCATGAGCTGCTTGTAAATCTTGGAGATTAATCCTTTGTCCGTTGCTTCATTTGCAAATATTTTCTCCCATTCTGAGGGTTGTCTTTTGGTCTTGTTTATGGTTTCCTTTGCTGTGCAAAAGCTTTTAAGTTTCATTAGGTCCCATTTGTTTATTTGTGTTTTTATTTCCATTTCTCTAGGACCTGGGTCAAAAAGGATCTTGCTGTGACTTATGTCATACAGTGTTCTGCCTATGTTTTCCTCTAAGAGTTTGATAGTGTCTGGCCTTACACTTAGGTCTTTAATCCATTTTGAGTTTATTTTTGTGTATGGTGTTAGGGAGTGTTCTAATTTCATACTTTTACATGTACCTGTCCAATTTTCCCAGCACCACTTATTGAAGAGGCTGTCTTTTCTCCACTGTATATGCTTGCCTCCTTTATCAAAGATAAGGTGACCATATGTGCGTGGGCTTATCTCTGGGCTTTCTATACTGTTCCATTGATCTATATTTCTGTTTTTGTGCCAGTACCAAACTGTCTTGATTACTGTAGCTTTGTAATATAGTCTGAAGTCAGGGAGCCTGATTCCTCCAGCTCCATTTTTCGTTCTCAAGATTGCTTTGGCTATTCGGGGTCTTTTGTGTTTCCATACAAATTGTGAAATTTTTTGTTCTAGTTCTGTGAAAAATGCCAGTGGTAGTTTGATAGGGATTGCATTGAATCTGTAGATTGCTTTGGGTAGCAGAGTCATTTTCACAATGTTTATTCTTCCAATCCAAGAACATGGTATATCTCTCCATCTATTTGTATCATCTTTAATTTCTTTCATCAGTGTCCTATAATTTTCTGCATACAGGTCTTTTGTCTCCTTAGGTAGGTTTATTCCTAGGTATTTTATTCTTTTTGTTGCAATGGTAAACGGGAGTGTTTTCTTAATTTCACTTTCAGATTTTTCATCATTAGTATACAGGAATGCAAGAGATTTCTGTGCATTAATTTTGTATCCTGCTACTTTACCAAATTCATTGATTAGCTCTAGTAGTTTTCTGGTAGCATCTTTTGGATTCTCTATGTATAGTATCATGTCATCTGCAAACAGTGACAGCTTTACTTCTTCTTTTCCGATTTGGATTCCTTTTATTTCTTTTTCGTCTCTGATTGCTGTGGCTAACACTTCCAAAACTATGTTGAATAATAGTGGTGAGAGTGGGCAACCTTGTCTTGTTCCTGATCTTAGTGGAAATGGTTTCAGTTTTTCACCATTGAGGACAATGTTGGCTGTGGGTTTGTCATATACGGCCTTTATTATGTTGAGGAAAGTTCCCTCTATGCCTACTTTCTGCAGGACTTTTATCATAAATGGGTGTTGAATTTTGTCGAAAGCTTTCTCTGCATCTATTGAGATGATCATATGGTTTTTCTCCTTCAATTTGTTAATATGATGTATCACGTTGATTGATTTGCGTATATTGAAGAATCCTTGCGTTCCTGGAATAAACCCCACTTGATCATGGTGTATGATCCTTTTAATGTGCTGTTGGATTCTGTTTGCTAGTATTTTGTTGAGGATTTTTGCATCTATGTTCATCAGTGATATTGGCCTGTAGTTTTCTTTCTTTGTGACATCTTTGCCTGGTTTTGGTATCAGGGTGATGGTGGCCTCGTAGAATGAGTTGGGGAGTGTTCCTCCCTCTGCAATATTTTGGAAGAGTTTGAGAAGGATAGGTGTTAGCTCTTCTCTAAATGTTTGATAGAATTCGCCTGTGAAGCCATCTGGTCCTGGGCTTTTGTGTGTTGGAAGATTTTTAATCACAGTTTCAATTTCAGTGCTTGTGATTGGTCTGTTCATATTTTCTATTTCTTCCTGGTTCAGTCTCGGCAGGTTGTGCATTTCTAAGAATCTGTCCATTTCTTCCAGGTTGTCCATTTTATTAGCATAGAGTTGCTTGTAGTAATCTCTTATGATCGTTTGTATTTCTGCAGTGTCAGTGGTTACTTCTCCTTTTTCATTTCTAATTCTATTAATTTGAGTCTTCCCCTTTTTTCTCTTGATGAGTCTGGCTAATGGTTTATCAATTTTGTTTATCTTCTCAAAGAACCAGCTTTTAGTTTCATTGATTTTTGCTATTGTTTCCTTCATTTCTTTTTCATTTATTTCTGATCTGATCTTTATGATTTCTTTCCTTCTGCTAGCTTTGGGGTTTTTTTGTTCTTCTTTCTCTAATTGCTTTAGGTGCAAGGTTAGGTTGTTTATTCGAGATGTTTCCTGTTTCTTGATGTAGGCTTGTATTGCTATAAACTTCCCTCTTAGAACTGCTTTTGCTGCATCCCATAGGTTTTGGATCGTCGTGTCTCCATTGTCATTTGTTTCTATGTATTTTTTGATTTCCCCTTTGATTTCTTCAGTGATCACTTCGTTATTAAGTAGTGTATTGTGTAGCCTCCATGTGTTTGTATTTTTTACAGATCTTTTCCTGTAATTGATATCTAGTCTCATAGCGTTGTGGTCGGAAAAGATACTTGATACGATTTCAATTTTTTTAAATTTACCAAGGCTTGATTTGTGACCCAAGATATGATCTATCCTGGAGAATGTTCCATGAGCACTTGAGAAAAATGTGTATTCTGTTGTTTTTGGGTGGAATGTCCTATAAATATCAATTAAGTCCATCTTGTTTAATGTATCATTTAAAGCTTGTGTTTCCTTATTTATTTTCATTTTGGATGATCTGTCCATTGGTGAAAGTGGGGTGTTAAAGTCCCCTACTATGATTGTGTTACTGTCGATTTCCCCTTTTATGGCTGTTAGTATTTGCCTTATGTATTGAGGTGCTCCTATGTTGGGTGCATAAATATTTACAATTGTTATACCTTCCTCTTGGATCGATCCCTTGATCATTATATAGTGTCCGTCTTTGTCTCTTGTAATTGTCTTTATTTTAAAGTCTATTTTGTCTGATATGAGAATTGCTACTCCAGCTTTCTTTTGATTTCCATTTGCATGGAATATCTTTTTCCATCCCCTCACTTTCAGTCTGTATGTGTCTCTAGGTCAGAAGTGGGTCTCTTGTAGACAGCATATATATGGGTCTTGTTTTTGTATCCATTCAGCCAGTCTGTGTCTTTTGGTGGGAGCATTTAATCCATTTACATTTAAGGTAATTATCGATATGTATGTTCCTATTCCCATTTTCTTAAATGTTTTGGGTTTGTTATTGTAGGTGTTTTCCTTCTCTTGTGTTTCTTGCCTAGAGAAGTTCCTTTAGCATTTGTTGTAAAGCTGGTTTGGTGGTGCTGAACTCTCTCAGCTTTTGCTTGTCTGTAAAGGTTTTAATTTCTCCATCAAATCTGAATGAGATCCTTGCTGGGTAGAGTAATCTTGGTTGTAGGTTTTTCTCCTTCATCACTTTAAGTATATCCTGCCACTCCCTTCTGGCTTGCAGCGTTTCTGCTGAAAGATCAGCTGTTAACCTTATGGGGATGCCCTTGTGTGTTATCTGTTGTTTTTCCCTTGCTGCTTTTAATATGTTTTCTTTATATTTAATTTTTGATAGTTTGATTAATATGTGTCTTGGTGTGTTTCTCCTTGGATTTATCCTGTATGGGACTCTCTGTGCTTCCAGGACTTGATTAACTATTTCCTTTCCCATATTAGGGAAGTTTTCAACTATAATCTCTTCAAATATTTTCTCAGTCCCTTTCTTTTTCTCTTCTTCTTCTGGGACCCCTATAATTCGAATGTTGGTGCGTTTAATGTTGTCCCAGAGGTCTCTGAGACTGTCCTCAGTTCTTTTCATTCTTTTTTCTTTATTCTGGTCTGCAGTAGTTATTTCCACCATTTTATCTTCCAGGTCACTTATCCGTTCTTCTGCCTCAGTTATTCTGCTATTGATCCCATCTAGAGTATTTTTAATTTCATTTATTGTGCTTGTCATCGTTTCTTGGTTCCTCTTTAGTTCTTCTACGTCCTTGTTAAATGTTTCTTGCATTTTGTCTATTCTATTTCCAAGACTTTGGATCATCCTTACTATCATTATTCTGAATTCTTTTTCAGGTAGACTACCTATTTCCTCTTCATTTGTTGGGTCTGGTGTGTTTTGACCCTGCTCCTTCATCTGCTGTGTGTTTTTCTGTCTTCTCATTTTGCTTATCTTACTGTGTTTGGGGTCTCCTTTTCACAGGCTGCAGGTTCGTAGTTCCCGTTGTTTTTGGTATCTGTCCCCAGTGGCTAAGGTTGGTTCAGTGGGTTGTGTAGGTTTCCTGGTGGAGGGAACTAGTGCCTGTGTTCTGGTGGATGAGGCTGGATGTTGTCTTTCTGGTGGGTTCGTCCACGTCTGGTGGTGTGTTTTGGGGTGTCTGTGGCCTTATTATGATTTTAGGCAGCCTCTCTGTTAATGGATGGGGCTGTGTTCCTCTCTTGCTAGTTGTTTGGCATAGGGTGTCCAGCACTGTAGCTTGCTGGTCGTTGAGTGAAGCTGGGTCTTGATGTTGAGATGGAGATCTGTGAGAGATTTTCGCCGTTTGGTATTACGTGGAGCTGGGAGGTCTCTTATGGACCAGTGTCCTGAAGTTGGCTCTCCCACCTCAGAGGCACAGCCCTCATGCCTGGCTGGAGCACCAAGAGCCTTTCATCCACATGGCTCAGAATAAAAGGGAAAAAAAAATGGAAAGAAAGAAAAAAAGAGGATAAAATAAAATAAAATAAAGCAATTATAATAAAAAATAAGAAAAAAATTATTAAGAGTAAATTTATTAAGAAAAAAAAATTTTTTTAATTTTTAAAAATAGATTTATTAATTTTTTATACTAAAAATAAGAAAAAAATTATTTAGAAAAAATTTATTAAGAAAAAAATTTTTTAATTTTTTAAAATAAAAAATATGAAAAAACTTATTAAAAATTTTTTTTTAAATAGAAAATAAGGAAAAAATTATTAAGAAAACATTTATTCGGGAAAAAAAAATTTTTTAAGCCAAAAAAAAAAAAAAAAAAAAAAAAAAAAATGGACGGACCTAACCCTAGGACTAAGGGTGAGAGCAAAGCTATACAGACAAAATCTCACCCAGAAGCATACACATCTACACTCACAAAAAAAAGGAAAAGGGGAAAAGTTAATATATCCTGCTCCCAAAGTCCACCTCCTAAATTTGGGATAATTCGTTGTCTATTCAGGTATTCAACAGATGCAGGCACATCAAGTTGTTTGTGGAGCTTTAATCCGCTGCTTCTGAGGCTGCTGGGAGAGATTTCCCTTTCTCTTCTTTGTTCGTACAGCTCCCGGGGTTCAGTTTTGGATTTGGACCCGCCTCTGCATGTAGGTCCCCTGAGGGCGTCTATTCCCCACCCAGACAGAACGGGGTTAAAGGAGCAGCTGATTCGGGGGCTCTGGCTCAGTCAGGCCGGGGGGGGGGGGGGAGCGGTATGGAGGAGGCGGGGCGAGCCTGCGGCGGCAGAAGCCTGCGTGACGTTGCAGCAGCCTGAGGCGCGCCGTGCGCTCTCCCGGGGAAGTTGTCCCCGGATTACGGGAGCCTGGCCGTGGCGGGCTGCACAGGCTCCCGGGAGGGGCGGTGTGGAGAATGACCTGTGCTCGCCCACAGGCTGTCTGGTGGCGGCAGCAGCAGCCTTAGCGTCTCATGCCCATCTCTGGGGTCCGCGCTGATAGCCGCGGCTCGCGCCTGTCTCTGGAGTTCGTTTAAGTGGCGCTCTGAATCCCCTCTCCTTGCACGCCGCGAAACAAAGAGGCAAGAAAAAGTCTCCTGCCTCTTCGGCAGCTGCAGACTTTTTCTCATGCACCCTCCCGGCTAGTTGTGGTGCGCTAGACCCTTCAGGCTGTGTTCACGCAGCCAACCCCAGTCCTCTCCCTGCGATCCGACCGAAGCCCGCGCCTCAGCTCCCAGCCCCCGCCCGCCCCGGCGGGTGAGCAGACAAGCCTCTCGGGCTGGTGAGTGCTGCTCGGCGCCGAGCCTCTGTGCGGGAATCTCTCCGTTTTTCCCTCTGCGTCCCTGTTGCTGTGGGATCCGCGCTGATAGCCGCGGCTCGCGCCCGTCTCTGGAGCTCGTTTAGGCGGCGCTCTGAATCCCCTCTCCTTGCGCGCCGCGAAACAAAGAGGCAAGAAAAATTCTCTTGCCTCTTTGGCAGCTGCAGTCTTTTTCCCGGACTCCCTCCCGGCTAGCACCGAAGCCCGAGCCCCAGTTCCCAGGCCCCGCCTGCCCCGGCGGCTGAGCAGACAAGCCTCTCGGGCTGGTGAGTGCTGGTCGGCACCGCTCCTCTGTGCAGGAATCTCCGCTTTGCCCTCCGCACCACTGTGGCTGCGCTCTCCTCCGTGGCTCCGAAGCTTCCCCCCTCTGCTACCCGCAGTCTCTGCCCACGAAGGGGCTTCCTAGTGTGTGGAAACCTTTCCTCCTTCACAGCTCCCTCCCACTGGTGCAGGTCCCGTCCCTATTCTTTTGTCTCTGTTATTTCTTTTTTCTTTTGCCCTACCCAAGTACGTGGGGATTTTCTTGCCTTTTGGGAGGTCTGACGTCTTCTGCCAGCGTTCAGTGGGTGTTCTGTAGGAGCAGTTCCACGTGTAGATGTATTTCTCATGTATCTGTGGGGAGGAAGGTGATCTCCGCGTCTTACTCTTCCGCCATCTTGCCCCTCCCTGGCAACTTACTCTTAATCAGACCCCAAAAATATCTGCAGTCACTCCAAAGCCACCAGACATAAGAAGCATGATTCAAGGGAAGTTGAGTTGGGAAAAGACAGTACTCTTAATTTCTGTTAAAATATCTTCGGAAATTCTACAAAAATATATGACCATGTGAAGACAATTGGCCTTGGAAGTGGCACATGCAAATGGAGATGCAGTACTGAACAAGATACATATTGAGCATGTAAATATAAGTGTGATATGTTTTATACATGAATCATCAAGGGCAATGGAAGAACGATTAGCTTCCACTTGAGAGGGGTGTTTGGGAGATAATGCCCTTAAATGAGAGAATCAGCTTTTAAGAAAGGCAAACAGGATGTCTTGTGAAAATTCTGAAAGTTCAGTTATTCCCTAAGTAAGAGTGGTTCCTCCTCCTACACTGTTGGTGGGAATATAAGTTGGTACAACCACTATGGAAAACAGTATGGAGGTTCCTCAGAAAACTAAAAATAGAATTACCATATGATCCAGCAATCCCACTCCTGGGCATATACTCAGACTAAACTATAATTCAAAAAGATACATGCACTCCTACATTCATAGCAGCATGATTCGTGATAGCCAAAAAGTGGAAACAACCTAAATATCTATCGGCAAATGAATGGATAAAGAAAATGTGGTATGTAGTATACATATGGAATACTACTCAGTCATAAAAGAATGAAATAATGCCATTTGAAGCAACATGGATGCAACTAGAGATTATCATACTAAGTGAAGTAAGTCAGAAAGAGAAAGACAAATACCATACGATATCACTTATATGTGGAATCTAAAATATGACACAAATGAACCTACCTACGAAACAGAAACAGAATCACGGACATAGAGACCAGACTGGTGGTTGCCAAGGGGCAGAGGATTGGGGGAGGGATGGAGTGGGAGGTTGGGGTTAGCAGAGGTAAACTATTATATATAGAATGGATAAACCACAAGGTCCTACTGTATAGCACAGAAAACTATATTCAATATCCTATGATAAACCATAATGGAAAAGTATATAAAAAAAGAATGTATATATGTATATAACTGAATCACTTTGTTGTAGAGCAGTAATTAACACAACATTGTAAATCAACTATACTTTGATTAAATAAAAACGTGGTTCCTGAGGATGCATTGGTAAAGGCTTGCTGTGAAGCTATCAGTGGAAGTACAAGCCAGGGAGGAGGACACACATGGCAGTGTCAGAGGAAGAGAAGGGAAAGATGATCAAGAAAGGGCCTGATTTCATGTGGTGACCAATGATGACATGAAACAGAGACAAATGTGCAAGTATATACTTAATTATACATGACATATGCCATTTTTCTGTCTCTTCTTACCATATTTATATTGGACTCCTAAGACCTCCTGACTAGAAAGAGAAAGAGACTACCATAATGGTCCCTGGTTTTCCTGGTCTTGAAGTAGGTCAATCTGAAGGACTTTTTCCTTGTCACGCTCATCTTTTAACATTTTTAATAAAAGAGATGTTACTTATATATGGTCAAACTTCTAATTTTCAAAGAAAAACAAAGAAGTAATCTCTTAGCTTTAGTGATACAATTATATAAGTAAACATCAGATCATGAATGTAAGCAGACTGGGCAGACCAGTGCAGAAAGCTGCAGTCAGGCTGGCACTCCCTTGTCACAAGATGCAGCCTTAAAGAAGGAGGCGGCTTGGCCACACAAGATGGTACCAGGGCAATAATGATGATGCTTCTCTCTGTGCAGTGCCATCCTCTGGCAGTACCCCAGTTTAATGAAAATGGTCATGGACCTATAGGATACAAATAACTATTAAAATGTTCTTTTACTCAATCATGGATATAAACATTGGTTCATGTGCCTAGAGACCCAAACAGAATGATGCAATGAACTTAAAATGCTAATTAGGCTACTTGGCATCTCTTCCCACTCCCTTTAGGATTTGTTTGTTTTCACTTGTTTCTATTTTACCTGGGTAGATGGGGCAGGAAAGAAAGGGCAATGAGACAGAGATGGTATATTCATGCAAAGACTACCTGCAGATGTTAAATGATGTCTGTCTAACAATTGACATTGGTAGTAGCTAAGATTTGGAGAGAAAGGTTCAAAGTATCCATCCTTGGCAAATTTGGGAGGGTGCCCTTGACATTTTTTAAGAGGCCTAGAATTTCTCTAATTTACTTGTTTTGAAAGATTTTTTTGTGAATTCCCTGGTGACACAGTGGTTAAGAATCCGCCTGCCAATGCAGGAGACACAGGTTCGATCCCTGGTCCAGGAAGATCCCACATGCCGTGGAGCAACTAAACCTGTGCACCACAACTACTGAGCCTGCACTCTAGAGCCCACAAGCCACAACTACTGAGCCCACACACCGCAGCTACTGAAGCCCACGTGCTCTAGGGCCCATGTCCTACAAATACTGAGCTCGTGTGCTACAACTACTGAAGCTCACATGCCTAGAGCCCGTGTCCCACACAAGAGTAGCCACCGCAATGAGACACCCGTGCACTGCAACAAAGAGTAGCCTTTGCTCACCACAACTAGAGAAAGCCGGTGTGCAGCAACAGAGACCCAATGCAGCCAAAAATTAAAAAAAAAAAGAAAGATTTCTTGCAACCTGATATTCTCCACTTTCTTACCTTCTTCTTATCTTCAAGTAGCAGAGTTAAAACCCAGAGGTAAAAAATATCTACCTAGAATTAAACACCTACTATGTGCCAGGCACTTGAGATAAATCAATTAACAACCCATGTAAAAATCCTCACTTCCGTGGAGTTTACATCTCGTGAGAAATAGAAGATGGTAACAATAATAACATTAAAATAAGTCTTTATGGAACACTTCTTTTGTACTAGATTCTGCCCTGAGCGCTTTATTTTCTCTCCTTTACTCTTCAAAGCAATTCTGTGTACTAAGTATTATTATCCCCATTGTACATACAGGAAGACTTAATCTTAGAGCAGCTAAAGCACTTGTCCAAGTGATGTATCTGGAATTCAAAACTGAGGTCTTTGACTGTTAGCCTACAAGTACTCATAAAGCTCTTACTATGTATCCAAATCCACTTATTAAATTCCATGAGAGATTTAAAGGAACATGAAATATGAACTATAAGATCCTTGCCTGAAACAAACATTATCCAACACAAAACAATTATATGTGCAGTTTATAGAACAATCAGTGTAGTCAAAGTTTAGAGAAGATAGAGAAATTATGAGAGACATAATCACAGAAACTTTTATTGGAAGATTATAATTTAAGTGTGGGTTGAAGGATAGACAGAATTTTTACAAGTTTTTTCCATAGATTGCCCACATTCCTGAAGAGTTGTGAAACACTTTATTCTGGTACAACTGATTTTGTCATTAAGAATATTTTCCAGGGCTTTCTGTTGAATTTTACATTTTTGGTTTCTAAGCATTATTGCTTTCATCCTGGAAACTCTATGTTTCATACATACATTTTACACTGTCAACCATACCTTTCTTAAAGCTCTTATCCATTGGTTCCCAGAGCACCATGATGTTCACGGACCACGTCTTCTCATTCCTCTTTGCCAGCCCCTCAGCCACTTAAATATCAGTGTTTCCCAAGGCTTCTTCCATTCTGATTCCTCTTTTTATTGTACACATTAACCATGATTATCCCATCCATTCCCATGACATTAGTCATAGGATCTTAATCTTAATATATCTTAATAATATCTCTCCTAAACTCCAGATCCAGACATACATCAACTAGAGATCCCACAGGTGGGGGAGGAATCAAGATGGCAGAACAGGAGGACACAGAATTTGTTGCTCCTCACAAGTTCATCAAAAACACACTTACGAATGGAACAGTTCCCACAGAGCTCCTGATGAACAGTAGCGGTAGACTTCAGACACCTAAAAGAATGAAAGAAAGAAGAAAAAAGAAAAGAGGAATCAAAAAAGAGACCAGCAACTCTGGCAGGAAGCTGAAGGTGAACAGAGATCCCTACATTAAAAAAGATTCCCTCACGGAGGGGATATCAGCTGGGACAGAAGAGGAACTTCGGGGGATCAAAGGAGAATGCAGCAGATGGTCTGTGGAAGGCAAGACAAGGTAAGAACTGCACGCATGATCTACACCGCAGCTCTGTGCATTCCAGCCTGAATCGTGAGTTGCCTGTTGCAAAGGGGAGCTGGGTGCTGGAAAGAAGGGTTTGGAGTGCAGACCCAGGGAGAGGACAGCTCTTGGCTGTGAAAAGACAACCCAAAGGGACAGGAGCAAGGGGCACCACAACTGGGAAAGTCTGTGGAAAAAGCATGACATGCCATAGCAAGGCATCATTGTCAAATGGTGTGCAAGGGGCGGAGTCACCATTATAACCCTCTTCCCCACCCGCCGGCTTCTTCGGCCTCTGTGGGCATTGGGAGGGGCTCCCACCTTAGTGGGCCTGCCCGCCACTCTGGCCAGGGTCACCTCCACCTACATAGGCTCTGGGACCCTGAGTGCTGTTCACCCCAAAAATCTCCTTAGGAATCAGCCCTGGGCACCTCTGCCTGGGATGAGAGTCCACCAAAGCTGGCAGGGTCAGAGGGCTTTAGCGTGGGGTTGGAAGAACAGACCCAGGGAGAGAAACGCAGTTGGCTACACGGATACATAGAAGGGACAGGAATAGGGGATGTGCAGCCAGGAATGCCCCTAGAGGAAGCAGGGTCTGCCTGGAAGGTGAGGTGCCATTGTTGAGAGGCACACAAGGGGCGGGTCTGACAACGCTCTCATACACCAGCTCCTGCCACTGCAGCAACTGGGAGTACCCAAGTGTGCTCCAAGCAGCCACTGTTTTTGCTCCCACTCACCTGGGCAAGGATCAGATGCCTTAGGGTGGCACACACACAGAGGTGTGATTAAAACCTAAACTGAGACTAATGGGGGTGCAACCAAGGAAGAGAAACACAAATCTTTCTAGGCAGCAGCACAAGCTGTGAATTAAATCCCCAAGATCGGCTGGGTAAATCCTGCATTTGTGAAATACCTGAATAGACGAATGTTTCAAAATCTGAGACAAGTCTAGCCTTTGCAGCACTGGACTTTGGGCCAGATCAGTCTGAGCTGGCCCCACAGTGTCCACAGCAGGTCCAGACGTACGTAGAGGTATTGGAAGTCCTCCTGGGGAGGTGGATCCAGGAAAATATTCTTAGTATTAATATTTCTTTGTTGGTTTGTTTCATTTTGTTCACTTGTTGGTGCCGCTGCTTTTATTATTTTTTACGTTTTATTTTTTATTTTCTACTTTTTAAAAAATGTTTTTATCTTATGTTATTTTCTTAATATATATAAAGTTTTTATTTTTCTATTTTTCCTTTAATTTTTTTGTTGCTCTGTGGCTTTTGTCTTGTTTGTGTTCTTCATTTTATATATATTTTTCCCCTTTTCTTTTTTTTCAATTGTTTTTAAGTGTATATTCTATGTTTTATTTGCTTTGCTGTTGTTGTTGATGTTGTTTGCTTGCCCCCGTTTCTGTTTTATTTTTCATTCTTTGTTTTCATTAGTACAATCCTTATTGACTGTTCTTATATCAGAATTCTCTTGTTTTGTTGTCTGTTCCCTTGGTTTTTTTTCTTTTCTGTGTGTGTGTGTGTGTGTGTGTGTGTGTTGTGTTGCTGTTGCTACTGTTTGTTTGCTGCTGTTCTTGTTATTTGCCTTGAGCTTTGTTTGTCTGTTTTTGTTTTGTTTTGTTGTTGTTGTTTGGGTTTTTTGTTTTTCTTTTTTCTTTTCTTTTCTCTATTTTTTGTCAGGCCACACTGTGCAGCTTGCAGGCTCTTGGTTCCCCAACCAGGGGTCAGGGCTGGGCCTCCTGGGTGGGAACATAGAGTCCAGGATGTTGGAACACCAGAGAATTCCTGGGCCCAGGGAATATTAATCGGTGTGTGCATTCCTGAAGGTATCCATATCAACACGAAGACGACCCCACACAACTGCCTGCAGGCTCCAGTGCTAAACACCTCACACCAAACAACCAGCAAGACAGGAACACAGCCCCACCCATCAGTAGACAAGTTGCCTAAAGTTGTACTAAGCTCACAGATACCCCAAAACACACCACCTGACATAATCCTGCCCATCAGAGGGAAAATACTCAACTCCATCCAACAGAGCTCAGGCACCAGGCCCTCCCACCAGGAAGCCTACACAAGCCCCTGGACCAACCTCACTCAACAGGGGTCAGTCCACAGAAACAAGAGGAACTATGACCCTGCAGCCTGCAGAAAGAAGACAATAAACACAATTGGTTAGACAAAATGAAACAACAGAGAAATACACTGCAGACAAAGGAGCAAGGTAAAATCCCACACGAACAAATAAATGAAGAGGAAATAGACAAGGTATCTGAAAAAGAATTCAGCTAATGATAATAAAGATGTTCCAAGATCTAGGAAATAGAATGGAGAAAATACAAGAAACGTTTAACAAGGACCTAGAAGAACTAAAAAACAATCAGTGATGAACAACACAATAATTGAAATGAAAAATACCCAAGAATGAATCAACAGCAGAATAACTGAAATAGAAGAATGAATAAGTGAGTTGAAAGATAGAATGGTGGAGTTAAACAGAATAAAGAAAAAAGAATGAAAAGAATTGAGGACAGTCTCAGAGAATCTGGGACAACATCAAATGCACCAACATTCGAATTATAGGGGTCCCAGAAGAGGAAGAGAAAAAGAAAGGGACTGAGAAAATATTTGAAGAGGTTAGAGTTGAAAACGTCCCTAATATGGGAAAGGAAGTAGTAGATCAAGTGCAGGAAGTGCAGAGAGTTCCACACAGGATAAAGCCAAGGAGGAACATGCCGAGACACATATTAATCAAGCTAACAAAAATTAAATGCAAAGAAAAATATTAAAAGCAGCAAGGGAAAAGCAACAAATAACCTACAAGGGAATCCCCATAAAGTTATCAGGTGATCTTTCAGCAGAAACTTTGCAGGCCAGAAGGGAAGGACAGGACATATTTAAAGTGATGAAAGGGATAAACCTACAACCAAGATTACTCTCTCCAGCAAGGATCTCATTCAGAATCGACAGAGAAATCAAAAGCTTTACAGACAAGCAAAAGTTAAGGGAATTCAGCACCACTAAGCCAGCATTACAATAAATGTTAAAGGAACTTCTCTAGGTGGGAAACACAAGAAAAGAAAAAGACCTATAAGAATAAACCCAAAACAATTATGAAAATGGTAATAGGAATATACATATCGATAATTACCTTAAATGTGAATGGATTAAATGCTCCAACCAAAAGACACAGACTGGCTGAATGGATACAAAAACAAGACCCATATATATGCTGTCTACAAGAGACCTATTTCAGACCTAGAGACACATACAGACTGAAAGTGAGGGGGTGGAAAAAGATATTCCATGAAAATGGGAATCAGAAGAAAGCTGGAGTAGCAATACTCATATCAGACAAGATAGACTTTAAAATAAAGACTATTACAAGAGACAAGGAAGGACACTACATAATGATCAAAGTATCAATCCAAGAAGATGTAGCAATTGTAAATATCTATGCTCCCAACATAGGAGCACCTCAATACATAAGGCAAATGCTAACAGCCATAAAAGAAGAAATTGACAGTAACAATAATTGTGAGGGACTTTAACACCTTACTTACACCAATGGACAGATCATCCAAACAGAAAATAAATAAGGAAACACAAGGTTTCCTTGTGCACTTTTTTCTCAAGTGCACATGGAACATTCTCCAGGATATATCACATCTTGGGTCACAAATCAAGCCTTGGTAAATTTTAGAAAATTGAAATCATATCAAGCATCTTTTCTGACCAAAATGCTATGAGATTAGAAATCAATTACAGGAGATCCCACAGGCACTCACATAGCAAATCCAAAATGAAAATTATTTATTAATGATTTATTTTGATCCCTCCCACAACAAATTCTACTATAACAACAAAGCAATATGCATTAAAAACAAAACAAACAGACAAAAATGCTGGTAATTCCTTGTTTACTTATGCCCTATCTCAGAAAATGGCATTGTCACCCATATAGTCACCCAATTCAGAAACCTAGAAGTTATCAAAAATATTATCTCCTTCTCTTTTTCACCCTCACATTGCAGAGCACATTGACCACCTTATTTATTCCATTTAATACTGGTGGATTCTGTCTCTCCTACTGCTCCTAATGCTGCCTTTCTCCGTTCAGACCACCGTTTTTTCTTTCCTGAACAGGATTTCTCCTAATTAGTCTTTCCTAACTAGTTTCTTGTCTCTGTCAAGTATGTAATGTAAGCTGCTGCCAGAGTGATTATTCTATAACACAAACTTTTGTCACTCCCTGGCATCCTTCAAGATCCATCAATGTGCTCCATTACCCTGGAAAATAAGCCCAAACACTTTTTCCATGTTACTCAAGAAGACTTTTATCTGGACTTTGCTAACCTCTCCAGCTACAACTCCCACCAAGTTAGATTATTGAGAAGTATTTAAACAAGCTATGTTCTTTTATTCTTCTTAACACTACATGTTTTTCTTCTTTCTATAGTGGCCTTTATCCATGGGCTACCTGGGAAACTTGTATTAGCCTTCAAGACTCAGTTAAAGTATAATTTCCTCTTGAAACTTTCCCTGACTACCAATCTCATCCCCACTCTAGGAAGAGTTGATAATGTTATCAGTGCTATTGCTGTACCTTATACATTCTTCATTTGTACAACCTACCAAAATTATTATAATTACCTGCTTTTGTGTCCAGGTCTCCAATTATATTGTGAGATCTATTGTTAAGGAAGCTAATAAGAATTAATTCCATTTGTAAGTAAACTAGTGTGCGTCAAGCAAAGTACTGGTATCTCTTTCATGGGGCTCCAATAAACAAAGAAAGAGGCCTAGGAATAAAATGATACATTTACCCAAAGCTATGAAGAGTATGAGAAGAAAAACAAAGGATCAAAGCAAAGAAATGTCCTGATTATCAGGTGGATGAAGGCATAAGCGAGGTTAAGTGGTCAAGAAAATTATAAAGAGGTCAGGAAATGAGGTTAATAAGCAGTTCATTGCAGAACCCAGTACCAACTCAAGGGTGCCAAATGCTAGATTTTTTAGGAGGTGCTGACCACATAGAGCATGACTGGGAGCTTCAAGGCTTCTCACAGGTCCTGACTCTCTTTCCCCTTGAATACTCTGAGTAAAGTTGAACAGGAACTTTACCATGGCATATTTTATTGGGCTTTTTTGTTTTTGTGTTTTGTTTTTTGAGGACCAAGTTTATATAGCACTCCTCTAAACCACACACTAGGCCCAGGACCAGCAGAGGATAAGAACTTTTCTCCCCACTTTACATTAACTGCTGGCTAATGTCTTCTTCCCTATTTCTCTTTGCCAGCTTGGTGCATCTTCTCACTACCTCTTATGGGCTCAGGCCCACCTACCAAAATTTGAGGCCTGCTCATGTCCTGGATAGAAAATTAGAAAAGGCTATGAGATCTATCCATGTTGCTGGGTTCCCAGACTGTAATTGAAAACTTTTTACCCAGAATCTTGGACCCAGGTACTAATCCTGAGTTGCTCTTACACTTTGCCTGAGCTTCTGACACTTTATTTTCCAGTTTTACCTTTTGTGTCTGGTCCCACTTGTTGACACCCAGGTGCTAAACTTTACACTCACAGGCTGAGTTTGTATGCCTTAGCTAACCTCCCTGGACCTGACCTCAATTCTACCTTCTCAAATATCTTGATTCCATCCACCTCTCTCTAGTTACAGTGCCACAACCTCAGCTCAAGTGGTAGAGCAGAAGTCATCAGACTCCTCTCCACCACCTTCCACTTCTCCTACCCAAAAGGAGGACTGCTAATAGGAGGGGTCAAAGTAGAACACCAAGGAAGACAGATTTCTTGATGGGAAAGGCTATGTCCACATGTGTATGTTTTTGCTCTTGTACTATTTCTTCATCCATGCTACTGATATGATAAAAAGACCAGGGCCTGCCTCAAGGTCAGCTCTGATACATCTCTTTTCTTTCTACAAGCACATCCAAATCTTAGCTTTACAAGAAAAAAGGAAATAGCTCTTCAACCTCAGGCCTAAATTGTTTTGCTCCACTCCAGGTTTGCTAGATCTATGCTTTAAAACACTAATTCAGCTAATAAAGTAGGATACATTCCCTAAATGTTACCTGTGTATATAGTTCCCTTGAGATCATCTCCAGAGAAAGAGTGCTTGGCAGGACTTGATTTCTTAAAATTCCATTTCATACAATATCATGTACCTTTAGGTAATCAAATCTTGCCAATTTTTTAAGACTGTCACTTTGTTCTCTATGTTGATCCAGTTTTTACAACCAAATATTCATTTCATGTCATGTTATATAGACAGGATTGTACTACTCTTCACTTTTCTTAATAAAAACACAGAAATCTTTGGCGGCTCCCTAGGTTATAGTCTATTCAGAAAGTGGCTGAAACCAATACTCTACAAACTTTCATTAAGAAAATGTTCCCACCTTTATGTACCCACACCGGAATATCTTCAAGGTTGAAATAACAAGATCATATTCTCATATACTTTTGTACAAATTTCTGAGGAAGGAAAAAATAATAAGGCCCTTGTGGGCTGGATTTTTGTCTTTTTCTTCTCTCTTTCCAAGAACATAGCAAAGGACTGTATTTTTTCAAGTATTTTTAAAAATAGAAATGAATAAAGAACCTTAGGAAGACAGATTAATATTCTTGAAAACAAAATAATTAGGTGGTAGTAGGCACTTCCAAGAATTATATATAAGAAATCAAACACAAACTGTGTGGGTAATGATAAAAGTTATTTCCCTCTGGCAACTGGTTTATGGTGGTCTTAGCACTGTTATTAACAAACCACAATATAATCAGCTGTCTGGTTTACAGCATCAGTGGGCTCAGGGTTAAGTGATATTACAAGTGGATCTCTCAGGGTAAATTTACATATATCCAAGAAACACAACTGTATGAAACAAAATTCCTATAGAAATACATTCTCTTGGTTCACAGACAAGTATTGTTAATCAAAGATCATTGGTTTTAATCACTGGAGGGGTTAAGGCAAAATACATCATGTTTTCATACTGTAGCTTATTGTACAGGTGAGATCTCACAAGAGTGAAAATAATTACCATGATCAAAAAGCTTCATGATCAACAGACCTACAAGCTTAAATATTAGAAACAGTAAGAGATTAAAAGTTTCCATGGGGAGAGTAGCCACAGGAAAGCTCTATCCCATCATCTCAATTATGATTTTTTACTATCAAGAAACATTTGAACACCTACTATGTGCCAAATACATTGATAAGAGCTAAAAGGGTTTCCTAGGACTCAGGACATTCAATGCTAAAACCAGGATGATTTGTCATCCTAGACGGTAAACAGTCCCTGCCACCAAGGAACTTATAGCTTAGAAGAAAAATCAAATATAAATCAAAAACAAATGTGACAGAGTTAATTAAGTGAATAAGAGAGGGTACTTTGGGAAAACAAAATAGAGGTATCTATCAAGCATTTTCTGAAAGCCCATAGTTCTCAACCCTAGCTGCTCATTTTACTTTATTTTTTATCATTAGTTGAGGAAGCTGAGGTGCAGAACATTAAATGATTTGCCCTAAATTCCTCAGAGATTTTGATTTAATTGGCATAGGGCTTGCTTGGGCATGGGTATTTTTTTTAAGTGCTGAAAGAGATTATAATATGCAGCCAAGGTTCAGAACTACAGAGCTAAACCCAGCCTGAAATGTGCTAAGATATAATCAGGTGAAGGGGGCCAGGGGAGAAAGATTATCCATTTAAGAGGAAGCAGTATGTGCAAATGTCCTGAGGCAAAACAAGCATGATCCTTTAGAACACTAAGAGCAGTTCAGTGTAACCAGAACGTAGGATGATTGTAAGGAGAGATGTAAGTGAGATCCAGATATTGAAGGGCCTTGAATAAACATTTTCAGAAGTTCATACCTGTGTAAAGAGAGAAAAGTTGGATATTTATAATTTGCTTTTTATATAAAACAACTTGTTTTTCTGAATGCTTTGATAGGTTAGGACAACCAAAGTGTCTTTGAGTTGAGTTTGAGAACATCCTACTCTAGATCTGAAGAGGATGAATAACAGGAGTGAAGCGGTATTAATGTAAAAGGATAGGGAGTGTTGGGGAATATGACAAAATGCAAAGTCCATGCCTACATAAAGGGTGCAGGCACCGGTCAACTTCAGCCTATTGTTTCCATTCAGGAATATTAGCCCTTTGCTGTTAGATGATTAGATTTAAATGAGGAAAAAACTCTCAATTTTAAAATGAAGTCTTCTAATATTTATACGTTGGCTCCCAACATTATACAAGCCAACAAAAAGGCACCTGCGGTTTCAGTTCCAGGGAAGTATTTGGAGTTCCAGGGAGCCAAGACAGAAGGGATGAGAAGGAAGACAGTAAGGGAAAGTGAGAGAGGCCAGTGAGATGGTGTGAAGCAAGGATGCTATGAAGAGTAAAATAGCAAATTAAAAAGCCATTTGCAATGGCACAGCTGAAGGAATTTAAAACAAAGATACGGAGGGGGGGGCAAGATGGCAGAAGAGTAAGACGGGGAGATAAACTTCCTTCCCACAGATACATTAGAAATACATCTACACGTGGAACTGCTCCTACAGAACACCCACTGAATGGTGGCAGAAGACGTCAGACCTCCCAAAAGGCAAGAAACTCCCCACGTACCTGGGTAGGGCAAAAGAAAAAAAAAACAACAGAGACAAAAGAATAGGGACGGGACCTGCACCAGTGGGAAGGAGCCGTGAAGGAGGAAAGGTTTCCACACACTAGGAAGCCCCTTCGTGGGCGGAGACTGTGGGTGGCAGAGGGGGGAAGCTTCGTAGCCACGGAGGAGAGCGCAGCCACAGGGGTGCTGAGGGCAAAGCGGAGAGATTCCCGCATGGAGGAGCGGTGCCGACCAGCACTCACCAGCCGGAGAGGCTTGTCTGCTCACCCGCCAGGGCGGGCGGGGGCTGGGAGCTGAGGCTCGGGCTTCGGTCGGATCGCAGGGAGAGGACTGGGGTTGGCGGCGTGAACACAGCCTGAAGAGGTTAGCGCACCACAACTAGCCAGGAGGGAGTCCGGGAAAAGGTCGGGAGCTGCCGAACAGGCAAGAGACTTTTTCTTGCTTCTTTGTTTCGTGGTGCGCAAGGAGAGGGAATTCAGAGCACCGCCTAAACGAGCTCCAGAGATGGGCGCGAGCCGTGGCTATCAGCGCGGACCCCAGAGACGGGCATGAGACGCTAAGGCTGCTGCTGCCACCACCAAAAAGCCTGTGTGCGAGCACAGGTCACTCTCCACACCGCCCCTCCCGGGAGCCGGTGCAGCCCGCCACGGCCAGGCTCCCGTGATCCGGGGACAACTTCCCCGGGAGAGCGCATGGCGCGCCTCGGGCTGGTGCAACGTCATGCTGGCCTCTGCCACCGCAGACTCGCCCCGCATCCATACCCTTCCCTCCCCCATGCCTGAGTGAGCCAGAGCCCCAGAAGCAGCTGCTCCTTTAACCCCATTCTGTCTGGGCGGGGAACAGACGCCCTCAGGCGACCTACATGCAGAGGCGGGTCCAAATCCAAAGCTGAACCCCGGGAGCTGTGCGAACGAAGAAGAGAAAGGGAAATCTCTCCCAGCAGCCTCAGAAGCAGTGGATTAAAACTCCACAAACAACTTGATGTGCCTGCATCTGTTGAATACCTGAATAGACAACGAATCATCCCAAATTCAGGAGATGGACTTTGGGAACAGGATATATTAATTTTCCCCCTTTTCCATTTTTTGTGAGTGTATATGTGTATGCTTCTGTGTGAGATTTTGTCTGTATAGCTTTGCTTTCACCATTTGTCCTAGGGTTTGGTCTGTCTGTATTTTATTTTTATTTTTTACTTAAAAAATTTTTTTTTCTTAATAATTTTTTCCTTATTTTCTATTTTTAAAACTAAAAAAATTTTTTTTCTTAATAAGTTTTTTCATACTTCTTATTTTAAAAAATTAAAAATTTTTTCTTCATAATTTTTTTCTTATTTTTTATTATAAAAAATTAATAAATTTTTTAAAAATTAAAAAAAATTTTTTCTTAATAAATTTTTTCTTAATATTTTTTTCTTATTTTTTATTATAATAGCTTTATTTTATTTTATTATACTTTATCCTCTTTCTTTCTTTCTTTCTATTTTTTCTCCCTTTTATTCTGAGCTGTGTGGATGAAAGGCTCTTGGTGCTCCAGCCAGGTATCAGGGCTGTGCCTCTGAGGTGGGAGAGCCAACTTCAGGACACTGGTCCACAAGAGACCTCCCAGCTCCACATAATACCAAATGGTGAAAATCTCTCACAGATCTCCATCTCAACATCAAGACCCAGCTTCACTCAACGACCAGCAAGCTACAGTGCTGGACACCCTATGCCAAACAACTATCAAGACAGGAACACAGCCCCATCCATTAACAGAGAGGCTGCCTAAAATCATAATAAGGCCACAGACACCTCAAAACACACCACCAAACGTGGACGTGCCTACCAGAAAGACAAGATCCAGCCTCATCCACCAGAACACAGGCACTAGTCCCCTCCACCAGGAAGCCAACACAACCCACTGAACCAACCTTAGCCACTGGGGACAGATACCAAAAACAATGGGAACTACGAACCTGCAGCCTGTGAAAAGGAGACCCCAAACACAGTAAGATAAGCAAAATGAGAAGACAGAAAAACACACAGCAGATGAAGGAGCAGGGTCAAAACACACCAGACCTAACAAATGAAGAGGAAATAGGTAGTCTACCTGAAAAAGAATTCAGAATAATGATAGTAAGGATGATCCAAAGTCTTGGAAATAGAATAGACAAAATGCAAGAAACATTTAACAAGGACGTAGAAGAACTAAAGAGGAACCAAGAAACGATGACAAGCACAATAAATGAAATTAAAAATACTCTAGATGGGATCAATAGCAGAATAACTGAGGCAGAAGAACGGATAAGTGACCTGGAAGATAAAATGGTGGAAATAACTACTGCAGACCAGAATAAAGAAAAAAGAATGAAAAGAACTGAGGACAGTCTCAGAGACCTCTGGGACAACATTAAACGCACCAACATTCGAATTATAGGGGTCCCAGAAGAAGAAGAGAAAAAGAAAGGGACTGAGAAAATATTTGAAGAGATTATAGTTGAAAACTTCCCTAATATGGGAAAGGAAATAGTTAATCAAGTCCTGGAAGCACAGAGAGTCCCATACAGGATAAATCCAAGGAGAAACATGCCAAGACACATATAAATCAAACTATCAAAAATTAAATATAAAGAAAATATTAAAAGCAGCAAGGGAAAAACAACAAATAACACACAAGGGAATCCCCATAAGGTTAACAGCTGATCTTTCAGCAGAAACTCTGCAAGCCAGAAGGGAGTGGCAGGATATACTTAAAGTGATGAAGGAGAAAAACCTACAACCAAGGTTACTCTACCCAGCAAGGATCTCATTCAGATTTGATGGAGAAATTAAAACCTTTACAGACAAGCAAAAGCTGAGAGAGTTCAGCACCACCAAACCAGCTTTACAACAAATGCTAAAGGAACTTCTCTAGGCAAGAAACACAAGAGAAGGAAAACACCTACAATAACAAACCCAAAATATTTAAGAAAATGGGAATAGGAACATACATATCGATAATTACCTTAAATGTAAATGGATTAAACGCTCCCACCAAAAGACACAGACTGGCTGAATGGATACAAAAACAATGCCCGTATATATGCTGTCTACAAGAGACCCACTTCAGACCTAAGGACACATACAGACTGAAAGTGAGGGGATGGAAAAAGGTATTCCATGCAAATGGAAATCAAAAGAAAGCTGGAGTAGCAATTCTCATATCAGACAAAATAGACTTTAAAATAAAGACTATTACAAGAGACAAAGAAGGACACTACATAATGATCAAGGGATCGATCCAAGGAGATGATATAACAATTGTAAATATTTATGGACCCAACATAGGAGCGTCTCAATACATAAGGCAAATACTAACAGCCATAAAAGGGGAAGTTGACAGTAACACAATCATAGTAGGGGACTTTAACACCCCACTTTCACCAATGGACAGATCATCCAAAATGAAAATAAATAAGGAAACACAAGCTTTAAATGATACATTAAACAAGATGGACTTAATCGATATTTATAGGACATTCCACCCAAAAACAACAGAATACACATTTTCTCAAGTGCTCATGGAACATTCTCCAGGATAGATCATATCTTGGGTCACAAACCAAGCCTTGGTATATTTAAGAAAATTGAAATCGTATCAAGTATCTTTTCCAACCACAACGCTATGACACTAGATACCAATTAGAGGAAAAGATCTGTAAAAAATACAAACACATGGAGGCTACACAATACACTACTTAATAACGAAGTGATCACTGAAGAAATCAAAGGGGAAATCAAAAAATACCTAGAAACAAATGACAATGGAGACAGGACGACCCAAAACCTATGGGACGCAGCAAAAGCAGTTCTGAGAGGGAAGTTTATAGCAATACAAGCCTACCTCAAGAAACAGGAAACATCTCGAATAAACAACCTAACCTTCCACCTAAAGCAATTAGAGAAAGAAGAACAAAAAAACCCCAAAGCTAGCAGAAGGAAAGAAATCATAAAGATCAGATCAGAAATAAATGAAAAAGAAATGAAGGAGACAATAGCAAAGATCAATAAAACTAAAAGCTGGTTCTTTGAGAAGATAAACAAAATTGATAAACCATTAGCCAGACTCATCAAGAGAAAAAGGGAGAAGACTCAAATCAATAGAAATAGAAATGAAAAAGGAGAAGTAACCACTGACACTGCAGAAATACAAACGATCATGAGAGATTACTACAAGCAACTCTATGCCAATAAAATGGACAACCTGGAAGAAATGGACAGATTCTTAGAAATGCACAACCTGCCGAGACTGAACCAGGAAGAAATAGAAAATATGAACAGACCAATCACAAGCACTGAAATTGAAACTGTGATTAAAAATCTTCCAACAAACAAAAGCCCAGGATCAGATGGCTTCACAGGGGAATTATATCAAACATCTAGAGAAGAGCTAACACCTATCCTTCTCAAACTCTTCCAAAATATTGCAGAGGAAGGAACACTCCCAAACTCATTCTATGTGGCCACCATCACCCTGATACCAAAACCAGACAAAGATGTCACAAAGAAAGAAAACTACAGGCCGATATCACTGATGAACATAGATGCAAAAATCCTCAACAAAATACTAGCAAACAGAATCCAACAGCACATTAAAAGGATTATACACCATGATCAAGTGGGGTTTATTCCAGGAATGCAAGGATTCTTCAATATATGCAAATCAATCAACGTGATACATCATATTAACAAATTGAAGGAGAAAAGCCATATGATCATCTCAATAGATGCAGAGAAAGCTTTGGACAAAATTCAACACCCATTTATGATAAAAGCCCTGCAGAAAGCAGGCATACAGGGAACTTTCCTCAACATAATAAAGGCCACATATGACAAACCCACAGCCAACATTGTCCTCAACGGTGAAAAACTGAAACCATTTCCACTAAGATCAGGAACAAGACAAGGTTGCCCACTCTCACCACTATTTTTTTTTTTTAAAGATTTATTTATTTGATTGATTGATTGATTGATTGCTATGTTGGGTCTTCGTTTCTGTGCGAGGGCTTTCTCTAGTTGCGGCAAGCGGGGGCCACTCTTCATCGCGGTGCGCGGGCCTCTCAGTATCGCGGCCCCTCTTGTTGCGGAGCACAGGCTCCAGACGCGCAGGCTCAGCAGTTGTAACTCACGGGCCCAGTCGCTCCACGGCATGTGGGATCTTCCCAGACCAGGGCTCGAACCCGTGTCCCCTGCATTAGCAGGCAGATTCTCAACCACTGCGCCACCAGGGAAGCCCTCTCACCACTATTATTCAACATAGTTTTGGAAATGTTAGCCACAGCAATCAAAGAAGAAAAAGAAATAAAAGGAATCCAAATCGGAAAAGAAGAAGCAAAGCTGTCCCTGTTTGCAGATGATATGATACTATACATAGAGAATCCTAAAGATGCTACCAGAAAACTACTAGAGCTAATCAATGAATTTGGTAAAGTAGCAGGATACAAAATTAATGCACAGAAATCTCTTGCATTCCTATATACTAATGATGAAAAATCTGAAAGTGAAATTAAGAAACCACTCCTGTTTACCATTGCAACAAAAAGAATAAAATATCTAGGAATAAACCTACCCAAGGAGACAAAAGACCTGTATGCAGAAAATTATAAGACACTGATGAAAGAAATTTAAGATGATACAAATAGATGGAGAGATATACCATGTTCTTGGATTGAAAGAATCAACATTGTGAAAATGACTCTACTACCCAAAGCAATCTACAGATTCAATGCAATCCCTATCAAACTACCAATGGCATTTTTCACAGAACTAGAACAAAAAATTTCACAATTTGTATGGAAACACAAAACACCCCGAATAGCCAAAGCAATCTTGAGAACGAAAAATGGAGCTGGAGGAATCAGGCTCCCTGACTTCAGACTATATTACAAAGCTACAGTAATCAAGACAGTTTGGCACTGACACAAAACAGAAATATAGATCAATGGAACAGGATAGAAAGCCCAGAGATAAACCCATGCACATATGGTCACCTTATCTTTTATAAAGGAGGCAAGCATATACAGTGGAGAAAAGACAGCCTCTTTAATAAGTGGTGCTGGGAAAATTGGACAGGTACATGTAAAAGTATGAAATTAGAACACTCCCTGACACCATACACAAAAATAAACTCAAAATGGATTAAAGACCTAAGTGTAAGGCCAGACACTATCAAACTCTTAGAGGAAAACATAGGCAGAACACTCTATGACATAAATCACAGCAAGATCCCTTTTGACCCACCTCCTAGAGAAATGGAAATAGAAACAAAAATAAACAAATGGGACCTAATGAAACTTAAAAGCTTTTGCACAACAATGGAAACCATAAACAAGACAAAAAAGCAACCCTCAGAATGGGAGAAAATATTTGCAAATGAAGCAACTGACAAAGGATTAATCTCCAAGATTTACAAGCAGCTCATGCAACTCAGTAACAAAAAAACAAACAACGCAATCCAAAAATGGGCAGAAGACCTAAATAGACATTTCTCCTAAGAAGATATACAGATTGCCAACAGACACATGAAAGAATGCTCAACATCATTAATCATTAGAGAAATGCAAATCAAAACTACAATGAGATATCATCTCACACCGGTCAGAATGGCCATCATCAAAAAATCTAGAAACAATAAATGCTGGAGAGGGTGTGGAGAAAAGGGAAAACTCTTGCACTGTTGGTGGGAATGTAAATTGATACAGCCACTATGGAGAACAGTATGGAGGTTCCTTAAAAAACTAAAAATAGAACTACCATACGACCCAGCAATCCCCCTACTGGGCATATACCCTGAGAAAACCATAATTCAAAAAGAGTCAAGTACCAAAATGTTCATTGCAGCTCTATTTACAATAGCCAGGACATGGAAGCAACCTAAGTGTCCATCATCGGATGAATGGATAAAGAAGATGTGGCACATATATACAATGGAATATTACTCAGCCATAAAAAGAAATGACATGGAGGTATTTGTAGTGAGGTGGATGGAGTTAGAGTCTGTCATACAGAGTGAAGTATGTCAGAAAGAGAAAAACAAATACAGTATGCTAACACATATATATGGAATCTAAGGGGAAAAAAAAGGTCATGAAGAACCTAGTGGCAAGACGGGAATAAAGACACAGACCTACTAGAGAATGGACTTGAGGATATGGGGAGGGGGAGGGGTAAGATGTGACAGGGTGAGAGAGTGTCATGGACATATATACACTACCAAATGTAAAATAGATAGCTAGTGGGAAGCAGCCGCATAGCACAGGGAGATCAGCTCGGTGCTTTGTGACCACCTCGAGGGGTGGGATAGGGAGGGTGGGAGGGAGGGAGATGCAAGAGGGAAGAGATATGGGAACATAAGTATATGTATAACTGATTCACTTTGTTATAAAGCAGAAACTAACACACCATTGTAAAGCAATTATACTCCAATAAAGATGTTTAAAAAATAAAAAAATAAAACAAAGATACCCACTGTATAACTTAATTATTTTGTGTAGTTTGAAAATAGATAATAGAGGGGCAAAATTATAAATGAGAAGGCATTCTAACTGGCAAGAAATGAATAATGGTGACTTTTTTTTTTAACATCTTTTTTGGAGTATAATTGCTTTACAATGGTGTGTTAGTTTCTGCTTTATAACAAAGTGAATCAGTTATACATATACATATGTTCCCATATCTCTTCCCTCTTGCATCTCCCTCCCTCCCACCCTCCCTACCCCACCCCTCTAGGTGGTCACAAACCATCGAGCTGATCTCCCTGTGCTATGCGGCTGTTTCCCACTAGCTATCTATTTTACGTTTGGTAGTGTATATATGTCCATGCCACTCTCTCACTTTGTCACAGCTTACCCTTCCCCCTCCCCATATCCTCAAGTCCATTCTCTAATGGTGACTTCTTATTAAGATAGGAGCACGGACTCAAGAGTTAGAAAGACACACATTTAAATACTTCCTATGCTTTATAGAAACTGTATTACCTTGCAATACAAGCAAACTAATCAGCCTTCCTTCATCTGTAAAATATAAATAATATCAAACTCTTGGGTTATTATGAGGATTCAATGATATAGCACACAGTGAATGTTTAGCACAGTTTGTGGCACATTTTAAGCATTTAGCAAATGTAATATATACTATTACCAGGGAGGTTGCCACAAGGACAATGGGCACTCAGATACATTAGAGAGACATTAAGAGGAAAGAATTTACAAAACTTGAGTAATTGAATATGGCTGAAGGGGGAAAAGGCAGTAAAGATCCCCACTAGACTTCTGGCATAGACAACTGAATAGATGGGGGTGACTTTCAGCATAATAAAGAATAGAGGATAAGGACTATTTTCCCCTTTTATTGCTCCCTAGCTTTTAGTAAACTCTCATACAGACATTTTATCCTGTGTCACCTCTGCCACATGGTAAAAGCTATTGTTCGTTGATGCTCAGGCCAGTATTAAAGCACATCTCTCCTTCCTCCCACACCCTAAGCTAGTGTAGCAGGGGGTATGAGAGGCTCTCAAGGGAAAGAACAGGAGCTCTGGTATAGGTACTTCTTCCCACTGGCACAGCCCTCTTCCCCTCTCAACCAGAATCTCTGGGTTTTATTTTATCAAGGAAGGTGACATGTCATCATGTGATTGAGCAGCCTGAGGGGCTGTTGTGCAGTGTGCTGCTCAGTGTCATTCCCAGTCCCACTCAGGTTATGTCTGTTATACACAAAGCAAACTGGAGAACAGAAAGCAGTGGGGTATGAAAGATGGAGCCCAGCAGATTTACATTTCAATCCCTCTTAGCAGTACTAGAATTGAGGGCAAGTCACCCAATGTTCTCAACCTCAAACTCCTCTTCTCATGAAAAGGACTATAAATATAAAGTATGAAATATCTATCTTGCTGGGTTTTATAAAATTAGAGACAATTTGTGTAACACATTTAAATTGTAATAACCCTCAAATGTGTAGTTAAGGTGATTAGAAGTAACCCAACTTAAACCTAATTAACAACCAAAAAAGTGTTTGCACATGCAAGTGAAAAGTCAGAAGTGTACTAGCTATCATCAGTACTCAGTTTCTCTCTGCTATGCCCTTTGCTGGGTGGCTTCATTTTCAGGCTTTGGAGGCCCAGGGAAGTTGTAGAGGCACATCATCCTTACTGTTAGTAGTCTCAGCACAAAAGAAGATGTCTTTTCCTTTCTTCCTGAAAGGTTCCACACATGTCCTAGGATCCAGAGTGATTGGACCTTTCAGGTCATTTGTATTGCCATCACCATTTTAAAATAAGAAATGACTGGTTTGTTGTGTTGTAAACCCCCTTGTGCCTAGGGGGGAAATTGTCACCATTGAACCAGTCACTGGCCAGGTGTATGGAATTGTGCTAATTATCAAGACGAGCCACAAGTCTTCACCTGGACCAACAACTGTCTGGATGCAGCTCTCAACACTGATGCACATTAGAATCTGGGACAATTTAAAAAAGAAGAAACACAATGCCTCCATGTCTGGGAACTACTCCCAGGAAAGCTGATTTAATTGTTTGTCACGCAGCCCAGGTACCAATGTTCTTTTAGGCCCCAAGGTGGTTCCAGTGGGCCCCAAATTTGAGAATCCTGGTTGAGGGAGACTTATTTTACTGATCATCCTAGAGCCAAAATTAGAATCTCACCTGAACCATGTATACCAAAAATGGAAGAGGGGTTATTCCTCAAAACAAATCCAAGGCATAATTACTAAAAGAAGCAAGGATGGATCCTAGCTGGCAAAAACAGAAGTCTATTACTATATACGTCACACACCTTATCTTCACAGCCACTACACATCTGTTTGCTGCAAATCTTCCCAAGTTTTCAACACTCTAAAATGGAAGGTCATGGTTCTTCCATGTGAACAGGTCTAAATATTATAGGGAGTATTATTCTAAGTGCAGAAATATATAAATAGCCTTTTAATATACAAATCACCATTAATTTACATTTAAGAAAAAAAGGAAATCAGAAGTGCTGAATGAAGCCTAGAGCTATGGGTAAGAGCATGTGTCATGGGATGAGGGGAAGTGGAGAAGTGAAAAGCCAGCAGAGTGTTCCTAGCTCCTGGGTACATTTTTATGGAGGTCAGGGAAAGTATAATTTAGATTTATTTAGCAATATCTGGCTGCCATTGTTCCTGGAGAAAAGTTACTAGATATAATAAATCATTATAATCTCTCTACATTATAATCTACATGTTTATAGTGATTAAGGGGGTTAGGTTAGAGATATGTAGCTAATGCTAGGATTCTTAACC
The DNA here is from genome assembly GCF_028564815.1 of Eubalaena glacialis. Classification (NCBI taxonomy): domain Eukaryota; kingdom Metazoa; phylum Chordata; class Mammalia; order Artiodactyla; family Balaenidae; genus Eubalaena; species Eubalaena glacialis. The sequence continues at coordinate 43,413,099 of NC_083732.1, read as the reverse complement.
CTCAGGGCTGAGACCATGGAGGGAAAAATTCTCAGATAAGCCTTTAATTTTCAAAGTGCAGTATGCTTCAGGAATTTCCACTTATCGTTCCACGTGTCACTAAGCTGCCCTCAGGAGTGCAATGAAGATCAGCTTCCACACGTTTTGGTGCCAGTAATGCCACAAGTTCTACATAATTATAAGGAACATACACTCTTTGTCTATGGCTCAGAACACTGTGGTTTGAACATCAGGCAACCCTATGGCAGCATAAAATTTTCATGGTTTGGCAACAAAAATTCTAGGTGATCCCTTGGAATGCAAGTCAAAACATTCTCATATTCCTCCTCAGTGTATTAGGTACTTATATGGCAAGTCATGCATTTTAGGTCTCCACCCTGTCTCAATGCTTGAGTTTTTCAGATTGGAAAAAAAAGAAAATATTTCCTGCAAGTGGTCATGCAGGGTAGAATGTGAACTAAATACTCTAGAGTCATACTGCTTAACTTGCCAACCATGTTAGTGACAAGTTTAAGTCAATGACATTCTCTGGAATGTTTTTTCACCTTCAAACTACATTCTGTAGTGAGGTCCTACAAGATGTCAGTTAAAGAACATTGTGGTAGATGCCAGTTATAATGGTTTTCACCTGATGTTAGTACTGAGCGCTCCCAAATGTTTTTAATATTTTAAAAAAACACAAATCATTTCTAAGAAATATTTGAACATGGTGAAAGAATGACCTAAAATTCCTTTTCTTTTTTTCTTTGAAATGAGCACGCATACGCTTATATTTATTTACTTTGGGGAGTAAATATCTACTTTGGGGACTCCTTTAGAAGTCTGGTATAGCCTATGAACCCCTTCCTAGAATACTTAACATAAGTAACAGAAAATACATAGAATTATAAAGAAATGAAGTATTCACGCTCTCCCTGGCCGGGCCTAAGCCACGCCAGACTAGGGACAGACGTTCCTGCCCCTCGCCTCCCCTCCCCCCAGCCCTGTCGAGGGGTGTGTGGAAGGCAGGGGTGCGGCCTCCGGCCCTGACCCTCAGTCTCCCGCCCACTGCCTCACAGCCTCGGGGGAGCTGTGGTCCTCTGATGCAGCAGACACTCTCGCTTTGCCTCCTTGGCGTGTGCCTCGCCAGTGGTTCTCCCCGAGGTTGGGGGGGGTCCCGGGGGGGGGTCCCGGGGGGGGGGGGGTCCCGCCCTGCGCTGCGCTGCGCTGCGCGCCCCTATCGGTGCCTGAGCGTGCCTCTCCGGGCCCTCTGTGGTGCCCCTGGAGCGCTCCAGGTCGTCCCTCATGTGCTTGAGGCCGAGCGGTGGTGTCATTTCCCTTTCCCAGCGTGCTCCTCTCGTCCCCGCCACGGTGGTGTGTCCCGTGAGCAGCTCTCTTGGGGGGTTCCAGACGGTAAGAGAGGCGTGCCTGTCCCCCTCTTCGGTTGAGCTAGGTGCCACCTCGTCGTGGTCGTCCTCTTGTAGTGTACCCTGGGGAGACTGACTTAGGCCGGGCAAATGCCACGTGTGCCCCTTTGTGGGGGTCGCAGGCGGGCGTGGGGGTGATAGTGGTGGGCCAGGGCCTGCGAGAGGGGGGGCTGTCATGCTTCTCGGGCGTGCTCACCCGCTTCAAGAGCCCGCTGGACGAGCCTGAGAGCAGCACAGGTCGTTCCCCGGCACTGACCGTGAACGCTCCTGTGGGCCGTGTGCTTACCCATACTGCAGCAGCCCCCTCTCCTCTGCCCAGTAAAGGACTGGCGGCTCATGGAGCGCCTCCGTGGGCCTGAAGGGAAGACGATGGGTGGGGGACGACGCGCCCTCGGTGAGAAAGCCTTCTCTAGCTATCCGAGAGGAAGCCTTGGGGTACCGGACCCCCCAGCTGCTGCCCCTCCCAAGCGCAGTGGCCACTGTGGCGAGTGCCAGAGCACGTAGACAGAACCCCTTGCCTTCCCCGGATGGGTGCGCCGGCCTGCGGTGGGGCCCAGCGCCTGCTCTTTGAAAAAGAAAAAAAGAAAAAAAAAAATAGAAAGAAAAAAATTAAAAACAAAAGAAAAACAAAAAAAGAAATGAAGTATATTAGAATATATTAATGCAAGTTCACAGACCTGAAAGTTGTGCAGATTTAAGTTAAGAGCCTAGTCTTAGGTATTCTCTCTTAAAGGTTTTATTCAAGAATGAGTTCAAGGCATTTCAACAAAACATGTTAGAAAGTGTCTTGGCAGGGGATACAAATTCAGACACTCATAGGGATAGGCAGATAATAGGGATACTAAGAGGAAGGGTGGAAGCAGATGTGAGAATGGTGGGAACTGTAGCAAAATACAAAGCACATGCCCTGTCCACAGGGGGAGCCAGCAGGTTTTTACCACATGGGAACATGAGCCCCTTATGGCCAAGTATTTCCCTTTTTCAAGAGAAGCCAGGCACCTAGATTTTCATATGAACTATACAGAAGGGTTAATGTTAATGTTAATGGAGAAAAAATTAAACACTGGGATGAAGGAAACACAGACAAATCTTTTACCAGATTTGTCTGGTGGGTTATAAGTTTATAAATTCAGGAAAGTAAGGGGAATTGGAAGAAATTAATTACTCACATTTTTATGTATTTTTTACTATCGATATCTTTATTACATTTATTTTGAAAACATAAGAATTAATTTAAATTTAATTTCCTTCCTGGAGTGGCAGCATGTTACCGTAGAACAATCAGAGGCTTCAGGAGCTAAATTGTTTATTTAATGATATCGAGAAACATTTACTGAAAACCTATGTTACTGAAAACCTACGTCGATGCACCAGGTACAAGTCGGCAAAAATATAAAGATTAAGACATTCTTTCCAAAGCTTACCCACCAGTGCATAAAGAGTTGTACCAAAGGATTACAATACAATCTGTTAAGGCCTATTATAGAGATATGTAAAAAGTACAAAGGGAGTAGGAGGTAAGAAAACATACATCTTTCCCAGGAGATTGGGAGGGATTCTCAGAGGAAAGATCTCTTTGAGTAGAACTTTGCATTAAGGGTCCCAGATTATTAATGATCTAATAGATTATTCTGAAGAATCGGGCTTTTATCCTAGAGGAAACAGAGGGTCACTGAAGAATTCTGAACGGGGAATTGATGTTTAGATTTTTATGATCATTCCAGCTACAGTATGGAATGGCCTACAGGAGGAGATAGAGTAGAGAATGAAGACCCACAAGATGATGATTTCAATAGGTCAGTGAACTAGGGCAGTAGCCGGGAACATGAAGTAAGACTACTAGTTTGGAAAGATGTTTAGGGAATAGAAACAACAGAACCTGGTGGTTGATTGTACACTAGATGGTAGAGTAGCAAAAGAGAGGGAAGAGTTGTGAATGACTTGAGACTCTGTGAGAGGTAGTCTGGTACAAAGGTGAGAACATAGTCCCTGGAGCCAGACCACTTGGGTTAAAATCCTATCTCTTCTAACTCATTTACTGTGTGACTTTAAGCAAGTTACTTATTCTCTGTAAGCCTCAGTTTTGTATATATGTCAAGTGTTCTTTTGTGTCTAAAAATTACTGTTATTGTTATTTATTATTATAATTCCGGTTAGGATGGTGGTATCATTCAGTTTGTTTCTTTTAGAAGACTAGCATTGCATTTGAAGTGCTTTTAGGAGATTCTAGGTTTGTATAGTTGAATACGTGGATCTCGGGTTGAGAAGAAAGTTCCAGTAGTACAGTGAAGGTGGTTAGAGCCTCTGATGCAGATGAAATAGCCTAAGGCATTTTCAGAGAAGAAGGCCCAGGGTTTGAGTCTCCAGGACACTAATGTTTAATGGGCAGATAGAATAGGAAGCAAAATCTGCAAAGGCTCATAACAAGAGAAGGCCAGAGAGGTAGCAGAATGTAAACAGAAGAGCAGTGTCTAAAGCGCAAGAGAAGAAATGGTTTTAGAAAGGCTATAGTCAACACAGAAAATACTACAGAGGAATCAATTATGATGATGACTGACAAGTGTCTATATTTAACAACTAGGAAATCTTTACTAAAATAATTTAAAATGGCTCCTTGGTATTTGACATATAGAAAAGTCTCAAATGTTAGTTTCCTTTAACCTTAATTTTAAATGCATTTCTAGAGAAAGAAGAATTAAAAACAACTACTGGATTGAATTATATAATTTTTTGTATTTATAGGTTAAAAAACATTGAATTCAACAATTTCATGTAATTCAACTATGTGGAATAACTGAAAAGCTGCTTCAAAGACTGGTAGAGTAAAATCAGATCTTTGTTTCTATTGTTTGCATTATGATGCAAGAGCAAAAATTACCCCTTTTTTCTTCTAATTTTTCCTAAATAAATGGAGTTGATAATGATTGCCAATACTCTATTCATATGAATAGCAGGTAATGATATCTAAGTGCCTTCTTTACTCCATGTTCTACTGTAGTTATTTCCCTTGTCACTCTGCCTTTGAGTCTAAAAACTACAGGGGTGAAACCTAAATACAAAGGTAATTTAAAGGAAAGGATATTCGCACCTTTCCAAAGAAATGCCTTCTATTACTAATAACATTGGTATTATGAAAAAGTCTAGTTATTTTGGCAGTGTAGAGTATAAAGCATAAAATGTTGAGTGTTAGCTTTGGAATCAAGTCCTGACTCTACCACTTATCAGGCATGAGTTCCAGGGAAAATTATTTACTTGTCTAAGCTTCCACTTTCTCATATGGAAAATGGAGGACTGCTATCATTTGGGATTTTGTTGTGATAGGGTAAGATAATGTATATAAGGGATTTACAGCAATGCCCCTTACAACAAATGGTAGCTTATGATATTTACCCATAGTGGGTAAGCATGAGAAAGTTTGAGAGAATTGTTTTTAAAGTACTTTTAGAAGGATTAGTCTGTCCATACAACAACAAAAACCTTTAAGTTCTTTCTAGCAGTGTAGCCTTCCTTGCCCAATCCCTGGGAGCCTTCCAAGAGAACCAAGAGCCAGATCCATAACTTTCAAGACACAAGGGCTGAGTAAGCTTTGTGCTTCTCATCAGTCGGGGACTGGCCAACATATTTCTTCATAACCAGTGAAATGCATGACTCATAAAACAAAACCCCTCAATATTTATATCCAAAGAAAAGCCATACAATTAACTACCAAAGACACATAAATGATAATGCTAATGATGTATCACAGGTATCTTTATCATATCCCCATATTTTCTTATTAACCTGATATTTAACAAAGATGAAAAAAATTTAGTTTTAGAAATATATTTTTCTTTCACTTTACAATAAATTAAAGCAAAATAAATTTATAAAATATACTGAAACTGTCTGGTGAAAAAGTCCTTGTAAGCTCATCACCTTAGTTTCAAAGTCCATGGTAGTGTCTCATTTCGAATTTAAAATTCAATAAATACAATCCTAAAAAATGCCTTAACCTGCTATTTACTTTGCATTTTTATGAAAGACTACTATGCTTTGCTTTTGGCAAAATGGTCATTAAACATATAATAGAAGACTATTCAGGGAAATGGAATCCCAGAAAGTATGATAGTATTATGGATCTTAAAGTAAAGCCGCCAGTGCAGATGTTCCTAATCATACTAAAAACAGAAACACATAAACCAGTTTGTTCCAGCTACAGAATAATTCAATTAGAAAAGTGCTTATAATTTAACGGTATGAATAATAGTTCAAGCCAGAGAGGTAGTAAAACTGCAAAAAAATATAAATCTACAGAGTCTGTGCCAAGAAACATTTTACAAATTCTCAAGGCTGAAAAAATCAGTTCCTTTTCTTGCTACAGGTAGAAAATTATTACCTGAATTAATTTTTAAGAATACAATGAATATACCTTTCAGGAAAGTACACACACAAAAAAACAGATACATGCTCATACACTGTATGCACACTAGTTACCTAAGAGCTTTCACCAAGAGAAACACCTATCTAAATCCACAATATCATTTATAATCTGCTTTGGGAAAGTTAAAATCAGACTTCTCACCAGTTTAAATTTCGTATTGAGAAACAAACAGTATGTAATGTGATACAGAATTAAATCAGCATGTGAAAACGTAAGCTCTAAGGACACACAGGATTCTCTCTGCAAATAATGATCTTGGCAAAGAGCCTCCTTTATGTACAGAAAGGTCTACTCCTTGCTTATAGCAACTCTCAAGACTACAAAGGTAATTGCATGTTGCTAATTAGGTTTACAAATGACTTGTTCAAGCCAGGAGATATTTTATAGCTTGATTCAGCTTAAGTAGGAAGCTGTATCAGCAAGGTCAAACTATAAAAACTCATTCTCCCACAATTACTGAAATTATTGATCTTTACTCATATAGTATGAATTTTAACATTACAAATATATAATGCCATTAAAAAATTGGTTTGATGCTTATTAGGTATCAAAAAATAGCAAAAAAAAAAAAAAAAAACAACTAGGAAAACATTTGTATACAAATATTCAATGTGTTTATTCCCCCAAAGTTAATTAAAATACATTTCATTAGTAGATCTTAGGTCACAATACTCTTCCAAGAAAGCAAAGTGATATCTATTCTACATAAAACAGGAAAATCAAATGCAGTACATTACCTTGTGTCACCTGTTGAACTGCCAGCATTAGCCCAGACACAGCGTCTGGAAGCAAATTTTCTTTCAGATTGTAATGTGTTGCCCATTCCAAAATAGGTAGCCGCCTTCTACACCACTGTTTAAAGTCTTCACAATGGGGCATATGCATCTTGCTCCAGAGCACACTTTTCTTTTTTCTCTTTGCCCCTGTCATTTTCAGATTACCTCTTGTAGAAGTAAACTTCTTTAAACAAGAAAAAAATCGTTGCAGAACACCTCCTTTCAATGCCAGGCTCCAACTCGTCTGTGGTTTACAATGTCAAAGCAATCCAGAAAATAAATCAGTAAAAGAAAGAGGGAGAGAGACAGCACTTAAATATATGCAGCCAGGCTGTATGTGTTATTATGGTACAGCTAATTATGCTAGATGAAAGATACAGATTAAAACCTTGAATTCTTATTTGAATGAGATGGAGAAATGGTCCCTGTTAGTATAATATTTTTCTCATCTTGGAAAAGTAATGGATTCAGTGTTAAGTTGGTGTAGAGTTCTCTTGCCAGTAATTCCCCTTATATTCACTGTAGTCTTATGTTTTGGCTTAAATCCCAGCAGCTAATGAGGTAGTTCTGGGCATGTGTTGGAAGTGGGCTGGGTTATGCTAATGAACCCAGGAAGCATTTAGCTATTCCCGTCTCTCCCTACAAGCTATGCAAAACCATAAAATTGCCAGAGAGGTTTGCCATGCAAAATGTATTCAGAGAATCTAGATTTACTTCTTTGGGGAGTGTATATTTTCAATATATCAAACAACTGCCAGTTCTAAAACATTCAGAAACGTAAGAGGCATTGCTAAATGTCCTTATTTTTTTTTGCCTGGGAAAAGAGATTTTCATTCATACAGAAACATTCAGACAGCCACTGCCCAGTCTGGGAACAGAATAGCCAGTTCTCATAAACAAACTGAAATTTCATTTCATGGGCTAAGAAAATAAGCATACAATGAACAATTATTTGTGGCAACAGTTCTTTCCTGTCTCTGAATTGTTCATTCAGTTTTCTCTATTTTTCCAATTATATAATTCTCACACTCGTGCTCTTGTAACTGAAATTTCTGAGGAATGACATATGGTTCATACTACTGTTTGAAATGTCCCCAATATTTTTTTATGATTCTGGCCTATTTTCACAAGACTTTTGGGGGGTTTCTCTATTTTAAAAAAGATGTTACATTTTATAATGGAACAGTCAGGCTGTCAAAGACCTTTATTTTATGATTGTAAGGCCCAGCCCCCAGAATAAAAAGCCTACATTTATGAGCTGTGCCATTCGAATTAAACCAAAAAGCCAATACATTAACTAAAATTGTGAAGCTAAGAAAAAGAACACCATGTATAAAGTTTGCTGGAGCCCTTTTAATGCCTATTTGTCCAGAGAGTAGAGATCTGTTTTCTGGAAGTCTTTAGAATAACGAAGTACTTGGACACCTTGGCTACCTCCAAGGTTCCCTGCTGTAATTTTTCCCATTGTTTTTAAATCAAGGTGAAGATCCACTCTCTCAGTCTTCCAAAAATGACATCACTGGCTTTCTATCTGTGCAAAAATACCTCTCTTTTTATAAATCCAATGAATCCTAAATATGTAGTGATATATGTACACTTTATTCATGTGTACAGAATAGAATTTGCTTTGTGTTTTTCCAATTGTTTACATATGTTACATTTATGAACCTTTCATTAATTTAGATTTGGAGTCCCATCAGAGACTCAGTTGTAGTATTTTAGCCCTATTCTTCTGGTGTCAGAAGTAGACTCATCAGATAAGGAAATCCACCTTTAATAGAGATGCTATGTTGCTTTTTCTTCACAAATCTAACTTTGTTTTATATACTCTACTCATTACATAAACAAAGAAATTCAGAAGCTATATATAAACTGAGTATTATTACTTTTATAATCAAAATAAAGAGCAAAGTTTTTTTTCTAAACATATCTAGGTGAAAAATTCAAATCCATGTTAACAAAATGAGAAGAATAATTGAAAGCTTAAATACTGAAATCACCAATCAACAGCTATGATTTGTGTAATTTCAATCATGTAAAAAAAATTGTGTTCAATGTTAGTAACAAAGAATTCACATGAATAGAATTTTTAGAATTAAAGATGAATCTATATAGAAATATCTAATCATATTAGTGCCAGCAATTGCTCTAAAACATCCTAAGATCAGGAGGGAAAAGAAATTAGTTTGATAGAATAGTTCTGTAGTCTCTCAATAAAAGAAAAAAAACTCCTAAAAGTTACAGTAAATCTTTCCTAAAAATACTTTTTTAAGTATAAATCTAGAATTACAACTCCAGGTTTTCTTCCAACTCCATGTGCTTAGACGTTATTTGAAACATGCCACAATCTCACTCCAAAACATGGTATCAAGAGTAGGATTGATTGATTATAACCAGCAATACCAAAAAACCTTTGTGAAAAAATTTATTCACACCCACGAGAATCTTAGAGCACTTTACCCAGCCCATATAATTCAATAGTAAACATATTTATTCAAAAGTTTCAATGGCTAAAATTAGCTTAAAGTTCAGTACTACATGTCATCTATATAAGATATCTCTTCCCAAATCTCCAGGTAACACCTATACAAATAAAAAGTTGAACTTATCTTCCACCTCCCATGTAGAACAACAGAAAAATTCTTCTTCCTAAAATATTTTGATCACATCCCTGACATGTTAGAACTTCCAGTGATTTCCAATATTACACTTAAACTTATTAGCACAAGCATGTGACCCTTTCTCCACATCTCTACCCCTCCTCTAACTACATATCAACTCTATTTAAATCAGCAAGTATTTATTGATCAATCACATTTTGCTAGACTGTGGGAAATGCGATAGAAGGATGGGGGAGGGGAAGATATTGTCTATTTTCTAGGGGTTATTTAGTGAAGGAAATAGAAAAAGGCAGAATAGGATAAACTAACAATCAAGTCACACAATAAGTGTCATGGGAGTTCAAAGGATGGAGAATTGCATTCCCAGTGAGGAAAAGGGCTTCCCACCTTGCCTAGACCCTGTGTTCTAGCAAGTTAGTATACTTGCTATCTGCTGCACACTGACTCTTCAGTTTATCTCTATACTAATTTCCCTAGTTCCATGGTTTTTCCCTTGTCTAAACATTTACTCAATACTTACTTCTTCCATGAAAATTTCCCTGGCTTCCCCACAGTTCTGTTCTTTCTGAACACCCAAGATCCAGGTGACCAGGCTATTCATGGGTATACAGCTATAGTCATTTTCACCGTCTATTGATTTTCTTCCTCAAAATTTATTGCGTGTGATTTTAACCAGTCTGGCTCATGAGATTGTAAATTCCTTGTGAGTAGGGATTATTCACATAACTTACTTTGCTTCTTTCCTCAGGATCTAATGGAAGGTTCTGCAGACATAAGATCTACTCAGTAAGTATTAACATATGAATGTCCCTACTCTTGAAATTACCAAAGAATCATTTAATCTATCTCAGCCTAGTTTCAAGACTGTGCTGTTAAATAATCAGGAAAATAGGTAGAGATAGAAAGAGAGTTAGAGATAGTAGTGGGAAAAATAAGGAGAGATTCTGTTTTTACTTGCTCAACCTCTCCCTATTCTTTCATAATATAAGGAAAATCCTATCTTTTTCAACACGATTCCTTTTTCTTATATTATAGAATCTGAAGAATGTAGAGAGGAAAAACTAGAGTAAATGCAGAAGAAGAAAGAGAAGAGACAAAAGCGAGAAAACCTCATGGACAGGAATTTCAGAGAGAGTTTTAGAGGGTTAGTGTGTGACAGGAAAATTGCTCTGGAGCAATTATGAAAAAAGGGAACTGAGCCAGGCAAAAATGAAGAAAAATGTTAAAGAAAAACATTTTAAGAAAAGTTCTGCCCTATAAACTGGATCACATTTAATAGTTTTTGAGAAACACTAGTAAAGACTGAAATTCTTCTCACATTACTTTTTATTGTGACACTATGCTTCTTTGAATGTGGTCTATATGGAGACCAGAACACCTAAAGCAGTGATTTATATTCACATTACACTTGGAAATGTAGACTCATAAATATTAGAGGGCATTAACTCCAAACTCAAGCCTACTTCAGGAAGTTGATCTACAGCATTCCTAATAAGAGGACATTGCAAAAGTTTCCCATCCGAGTAGGTAAGTAGTAGCTGAAACTGAATCCATGTTCCACTAAGTCATGTAACTGACATGGCGATACATCAACACAGAGAGAGCAACTTTAATTAACTCATCTACTAGATATGGTACCTTTTTCACAATTTACCTAAAATGTCATATAGGCTGGCCTAGCCCTGAATCCAACCTATGTTTTAATTCTGCTAATGACTGTAATTGACAAGCTTAGAAAAATAGCTTTTTCCAATTTTCAGACATTCTAATTGTTAGAACATTTTTTCCTATTAGTAATTGAGCCAAGATCTGCTATTTAAAATACCCACTCTTGACCAAAGGACAGACAGCAGAAGCAAGAAGAACTACAATCTCACAGCCTGTGGAACGAAAACCACAATCACAGAAAGATAGACAAAATGAAAATGCAGAGGACTATGTCACAGATGAAGGAACAAGATAAAACCCCAGAAAAACAACTAAATGAAGCAGAGATAGGCAAACTTCCAGAAAAAGAATTCAGAATAATGATAGGGAAGATGATCCAGGACCTCAGAAAAAGAATGGATGCAAGGATTGAGAAGATGCAAGAAATGTTTAACAAAGACTTAGAAGAATTAAAGAACAAACAGAGATGAACAATACAATAACTGAAATGAAAAATACACTAGAAGGAATCAATAGCAGAATAACTGAGGCAAAAGAACGGATAAGTGACCTGGAAGACAGAATGGTGGAAATAACTGCTACAGAATAGAATAAAGAAAAAAGAATGAAAAGAAATGAAGACAGCCTAAGAGACATCTGGGACAACACTAAATGCACCAACATTCACATTATAGGGGTCCCAGAAGGAGGAGAGAGAGAAAGGACCCGAGAAAATATTTGAAGAGAATTATAGTTGAAAACTTCCCTAACATGGGAAAAGAAGTAGCCACCCAAGTCCAGGAAGTGCAGAGTGTCCCAGGCAGCATAAACCCAAGGAGAAATGCACCAAGATACATAGTAATCAAATTGACAAAAACTAAAGTCAAGGGAAAAATAACAAAATACATACAAGGGAACTCCCAAAAGGTAATCAGCTGATTTCTCAGAAGAAACTCTGCAAGCCAGAAGGGAGTGGCATGATGTATTTAAAGTGAAGAAAAGGAAGAACCTACAACCAAGATTACTCTACCCAGCAAGGATCTCATTCAGATTCAACAGAGATATCAAAAGCTTTACAGACAAGCAAAAGCTAAAAGAATTCAGCACCACCAAACCAGCTCTACAACAAATGCCAAAGGAACTTCTCTAAGTGAGAAACACAGAGGAGAGAAGGACCTACAAAAACAAACCCAAAACAATTAAGAAAATGGTAATAGGAACATACATATCAATAATTACCTAAAGTGTGAATGCATTAAATGCTCCAAACAAAAGACACAGACTGGCTGAATGGATACAAAAACAAGACCCATATATATGCTGTCTACAAGAGACCCATTTCAGACCTACAGACACATACAGACTGAAAGTGAGGGGATGGAAAAATATATTCCATGCAAACAGAAATCAAAAGAAAGCTGGAGTAGCAATACTCATATCAGATAAAATATACTTTAAAATAAAGAATGTTACAAGAGACAAGGAAGGACACTGTATAATGATCAAGGCATCAATCCAAGAAGATATAACAATTTTAAATATTTATGCACCCAACATAGGAGCGCCTCAATACATAAGCCAAGTGCTAACAGCCATAAAAGGGGAAATCGACAGTAACACAATAATACTGGGGGATTTTAACACCTCACTTATGCCAATGGACAGATCATCCAGACAGCAAATTAATAAGGAAACACAAGCTTTAAATGACACAATAGACCACATAGATTTAATCAATATTAATAGGACATTCCATCCAAAAACAGCAGATTATGCTTTCTTCTCAAGTGTACATGGAACATTCTCCAGGATAGATCACCTCTTGGGTCACAAATCAAGCCTCGGTAAATTTAAGAAAAGTGAAATCAAATCAAGCATCTTTTCCGACCACAACACTATAAGATTAGAAATAAATTACAGGAAAAAAAATGTCAAAAACACAAACACATGGAGGCTAAACAATACGCTACTAAAGAGCCAAGAGATCACTGAAGAAATCAAAGAGGAAATCAAAAAATACCTAGAGACAAATGTCAATGAAAACACAAACATCCAAAACCTATGGGATGCAGCAAAAGCAGTTTTAACAGGAAAGTTAACAGCAATACAATCCTACCTCAAGAAACAAGAAAAATCTCAAATAAACAATCTAACATTACACCTAAAGGAACTAGAGAAAGAAGAACTAACAAAACCCAAAGTTAGTAGAAGGAAAGAAATCATAAAGATCAGAACAGAAATAAATTAAATAGAAAAAAAGAAAACAATAACAAAGATCAATAAAACTAAAAGCTGGTTCTTTGAGAAGATAAACAAAATTGATCCACCTTTAGCCAGACTCATCAAGAAAGAGGGAGTGGACTCAAATCAATAAAATTAGAAATGAAAAAGGAGAAGTTACAACGGACACCACAGAAATACAAAGCATCATAAGAGACAATTACAAGCAACTAATACCGACAAAATGGACAACCTGGAAGAAATGGACAACTTCTTAGAAAGGTATAACCTTCCAAGACTGAACCAGGAAGAAATAAAAAATATGGACAGAACAATCACAAGTAATGAAATTGAAACTGTGATTAAAAATCTTCCAACAACTAAAGTCCAGCACGAGACGGATTCACAGATGAATTCTTTCAAACATTTAGAGAAGACCTAACACCTATCCTTCTCAAACTCTTCCAAAATATAGCAGAGGGAGGAACACTCCCAAACTCATTCTATGAGGCCACCATCACCCTGATACCAAAACCAGACAAAGATAACAAAAAAAGAAAACTACAGGCCAATATCACTGATGAACATAGATGCAAAAATCCTCAACAAAATACTAGCAAACAGAATCCAACAGCACATTAAAAGGATCATACACCATGATCAAATGGGTTTTAGCCCAGGAAAGCAAGGATTCTTCAATATACGCAGATCAATCAATATGATACATGATATTAACAAATTGAAGGATAAAAACCATATGATAATTTCATGCAGAAAAAGCTTTTGATGCAGAAAAGGCTTTGGACAAAATTCAACACTCATTTATGGTAAACACTCTCTAGAAAGTAGGCATAGAGGGAACTTACCTCAACATAATAAAGGCCATTTATGGCAAACCCACAGCAAACGTCATTCTCAGTGGTGAAAAACTGAAACCATTTCCTCTAAGATCAGGAACAAGATGCAGATGACATGATACTATAGATAGAAAATCCTAAGGATGCCACCAGAAAACTACTAGAGCTAATCAATGAATTTGGTAAAGTTGCAGAATACAAAATTAATGCACAGAAATCTCTTGCATTCCTATACACTAACAACAAAAGAACAGAAAGGGAAATTAAGGAAACAATCCCATTTACCATTGCAACAAAAAGAATAAAGTACCTAGAAATAAACCTACCTAAGGTGGTAAAAACCTGTACTCAGAAAATTATAAGACACTGATGAAAGAAATCAAAGATGACACAAATATATGGAGAGATATACCATGTTCTTGGATTGGAAGAATCAATATTGTGAAAATGACTATAGTACCTAAAGCCATCTACAGATTCAATGCAATCCCTGTCAAATTACCAATCGTATTTTTTACAAAACTAGAACAAAAAATCTTAAAATCTGTATGGAGACACAAAAGACCCTGAATAGCCAAAGCAATCTTGAGAAAAAAAAACGGAGCTGGAGGAATCAGACTCCCTGACTTCACACTATACTACACAATATGGTATTGGCACAAAAACAGAAATATAGATCAATGGAACAGGATAGAAACCCAAGAGATAAACCCACGCACCTATGCTCAACTAAGCTATGACAAAAGAGGCAAGGATACACAGAGGAGAAAAGACAGTCTCTTCGATAAGTGCTGCTGGGAAAACTAGACAGCTACATGTAAAAAATGTGTCCATTGACAGATGAATGGATAAAGAAGATGTGGCACATATATACAATGGAATATTACTCAGCCATAAAAAGAAACAAAATATTGAGTTATTTGTAGTGAGGTGGATGAACCTAGAGACTGTCATACACAGTGAAGTAAGTCAGAAATAGAAAAACAAATACCATATGCTAACACATATATATGGAATCTAAAAAAAAAAAAGCCTCTGAAGAACCTAGGGGCAGGACAGGGATAAAGACTCAGTTGTAGAGAATGGACTTGAGGGCCCAGGAGGGGGAAAGGTAAGCTGGGACGAAGTGAGAGAGTGGCATGGACATATATACACTACCAAATGTAAAATAGATAGCTAGTGGGAAGTAGTTGCATAGCACAGGGAGATCAGCTTGGTGCTTTGTGACCACCTAGAGGCATGGGATAGGGAGGGTGGGAGGGAGACGCAAGAGGGAGGGGATATGGGGATATATGTATATGTATAACTGATTCACTTTGTTATAAAGCAGAAACTAGCATACCATTGTAAAGCAATTATACTCCAATAAAGATGTTAAAAAAAAATAAATAACCTGCTGCATAGCACAGGGAACTCCACTTTGCTGTATAGTAGAAACTAACACAGCATCATAAAAACAACTATACCCCAATTAAAAAAATTAAAATAAAATAAAATACAATAAAATACCCACTCTTTAGTCTTTATCCTAATCCCTGTGACACATAACAACTAATTCATTTAGTGCTATCCCCAAAAAAGCTCTGATGCTTTTATGGTGCTGTTCATTTTAGAAAAACTGCTACATTTAAATGTGGATGCACATATATGTCAATTACAGTCCTTAACAGTGCAGTTAATATTTTACTCATGATAAGCCAACCAGTAAAGAAAAATGAGCACAATCTTGTGCTCTCAGTGTTGATTGCTAACGTAACTTACTTTTCTCTCTTTGGATTAAATAACACTTTACAATCTGTTTCTTTAACATGTTTTTTCTTCTGCCATTAGTTTATGTTCTGTGACTTATTTTGCTTCATAATAGGGGTCAAAAGGAAATAGCTCTAGTGAAGTAAAAAAATGCCAAGGGAAAAGAATCACTTGTACTTTCAAATGAATGTTTTACCAGGATCCAAGGCATTTTCAAAGAAAAAGGAGGGAAGGATGGGGGGAGGGGAGGTAGGGAGGGAAGACAGAAGGTGTTATGGACTGCAGGTTTGTGTCCCCCCAGTATTTTTATGTTGAAACCCTAACAACCAGTGAGAAGGTATTAGAAGGTGGGGCTTTTGTGAAGTAATTAGTTTTATACAAGGTCTTGAGGGTGGAAACCATGTTGGGATTAGTGTGTTTATAAGAAGAGAAAGAGACTAGAGCTTGCTCTCTCAGCCATGTGAGGATACAGCAAGCAACTGGCAATCTACAAGTCAGGAAGAGGTCCTCACCAGATATAGAATTTCCTGGTGTCTTGATCTTGGACTTCCAAGTCTTCAGAAATGTGAGAAATAAATGTCTGTTGTTTAAGCCACCCAGTCTATGATATTTTTGTCATAGCAGACTGAACTGAAAAAGAAAGGAAGGAAGGAAAGAAGGAAGGAAGAAAGGAAGGAAAGAAGGGAGGGAGAAAAAAGGAAGGAAACAATAAAGAACAGCAGTTCACTAAGGATTAGTAAAAGCTCCTTCTCATTTCTGACCAACAATTGATAAACAGTAAGTAAAATAAACTATGGCTGGGGACACAGCATGACATGAAAAGAAGGAATTATCCCATACAGTGCTAGAAATTCACTTCCTTAGAAGTGCATGATTGTAGATCTATGACTGCTGCTTCAGCTGTCCTATTTCTAGGAGCAATAACACTCATGCTGAAGGAAATATGTGTAAATATTTATATGTCCTTGTATTTAATGTGGATTTCTTATAGGCAGCATAGAGTTGGGTCTTGTTTTGTAATCCATTGTCACAATCTCTGCCTTATTTGGAGTATTTAGACTATTTATATGTAACGTGGTTATTGATATGGTTGGGTTTAAATCTATCAATTTGTTATTCTATATTTATCTCATCAGTTCTTTATTTTTTCCTTTTATTACCATCTTTTGGACTATTTTTATGATTCTATTTTACTCCTTTGTTGGTTTATTAACTATGACTCTTATTTTGGTGATTGCTTTAGAGTTTATAATGTACATCTTTAACTATTAAAGTCTATCTTCAAATGATAGCATACCACTTCACATTTAGTATAAGGACATTACAACTGCATACTTCCATTTTCCTTTGTACTACATTTGTCATACATTTATGTCTACATGTGTTATAACCCCAAAATAAAATATATTATTTTTTTGGCTTTAAAGTTGCATATCTTTAAAAGACATTAAAATAATTTTAAAAGTCTTTTATATTTACCTGCAGAGTTACCATTCCACTATTCTTCATTTTTCGTTGGCTAGGTCCAGATTTTCATTTGGTATGATTTTCCTGCCTGCAGTACTTACTTTAACGTTTCTACTAGTGCAGGTTTGCTGGATAAATTATTTATATATCTGAAAAATGTTTTATCTTCCCTTTGGTTTTTTTGTTTGTTTTTAATTAATTTTTATTGGAGTATAGTTGCTTTACAATATTGTGTTAGCTTCTACTGCACAGCAAAATGAATCAGCCATACATATACATATATACAATCCCTTATGGATTTCCTTCCCATTTCCCTCCCACTACAGTGCATTAAGTAGATTTCCCTGTGCTATAGAGTATGTTCTCATCAGTTGTCTATTTTATACATAGTATCAAGAGTGTATATGTGTCAATCCCAATCTCCCAATTCCTCCCAACCCACCCCTTTCCCCCTTGGTATCCATACATTTGTTCTCTACGTCTGTGTCTCTATTTCTGCTGGGTAAATAAGGTCATCTATAACATTTCTCTAGATTCTACATATATGCATTAATATACAATATTTGTTTTTCTCTTTCTGACTTACTTCACTCTGTATGACACTCTCTAGTTCCATCCATGTCTCTACAAATGACCCAATTTCATTAATTTTTATGGCTGAGTAATATTCCATTATATATATGTACCACATCTTCTTCATCCATTCCTCTGTTGATGGACATTTAGGTTGCTTCCATGTCCTGACTATTGTAAATAGTGCTGCTATGAACATTGGGGTGCATGTGTCTTTATGAATTATGGTTTCCTCTGGGCGTATGCCCAGTGGTGGTATTCCTGGGTCATATGGTGGTTCTATTTTTACTTTTATACGGAACCTACACACTGTTTTCCATAGTGGCTGTATCAATTTACATTCCCACCAACAGTGCAAGAGGGTTCCCTTTTCTCCACACCCTCTCCAGCATTTATTGTTTGTAGATTTTTTGATGATGGCCATTCTGACCGGTGTAAGGTGATGCCTCATTGAAGTTTTGATTTGCATTTCTCTAATAATTAGTGTAGTTGAGCAACTTTTCATGTGTTTCTTGGCCATCTGTATGTCTTCTTTGAAGAAATGTATATTTAGGTCTTCCACCATTTTTTGATTGGGTTGTTTGTTTTTTGATATTGAGCTACATGAGCTGTTTATATATTTTGGAGATTAATCTTTTGTCAGTTGTTTCATTTACAAATATTTTCTCCCATTCTGAGGAATGTCTGTTCCTCTTGTTTATGGTTTCCTTTGCTGTGCAAAAGCTTTTAAGTATAGTTAGGTCTCATTTGTTTATTTTTGTTATATTCATTTATCTAGGAGGTGGGTCAAAAAAGATCCTGTTGCAATTTATGTCAAAGAGTGTTCTGCCTATGGTTTCCTCTAAGAGTTTTATTGTGTCTGTCCTTACATTTAGGTTTTTAATCCATTTTGAGTTTATTTTTGTGTATGGTGTTAGGGAGTGTTCCAATTTCATCACTCTACATGTAGCTGTCCAGTTTTCCCAGCACCACTTATTGAAGAGGCTGTCTTTTCTCCATTGTGTGTTTTTGCCTCTGTTGTCATAGATTAGGTGACCATAGGTGTATGGATTTATCTCCGGGCTTTCTATCCTGTTCCATTGATCTATATTTCTGTGTTTGTGCCAGTACCATACTGTTTTGATTACTGTAGCTTTGTAGTATAGTCTGAAGTCAGAGAACCTGATTCCTCAAGCTCAATTTTTCTTTCTCAAGATTACTTTGGCTATTCGGGTCTTTTGTTTTTCCATACAAATGGTAAAATTTTTTGTTCTACTTCTGTGAAAAATGCCATTGGTAATTTTATAGGGATTACACAGGGGAAAAAGAAGAAATACAAACACATGGAGGCTAAACAACACGCTACTAAAGAACCAAGAGATCACTGAAGAAATCAAAGAGGAAATCAAAAAATACCTTGAGACAAATGACAGTGAAAACATGACAACCCAAAACCTATGGGATGCAGCAAAAGCAGTTCTAAGAGGGAAGTTTATAGCAATCCATCCTACCTCAAGAAACAAGAAAAATCTCAAATAAACAACCTAATATTACACTAAAGCAACTAGAGAAAGAACTAACAAAACCCAAAGTTAGTAGAAGGAAAGAAATCATAAAGATAAGAGCAGAAATAAATGAAATAGAAATGAAGGAAACAATTGCAAAGGTCAATAAAATTAAAGCTGGATCTTTGAGAAGATAAACAAAATTGATAAACCTTTAGCCAGATGTATTAAGAAAAAAGGGAGAGGGCTCAAATCAATAAAAGTAGGAATGGAAACAGAGAACTTACAACTGACAGCACAGAAATACAAAGGATTATAAGAGCAACTATATGCAAATAAAAATGGACAACCTGGAAGAAATGGAAAAATTCTAGAAAGGTATAACTTTCCAAAACTGAACCAGGAAGAAATAGAAAATATGAACAGAACAATCACAAGTACTGAAACTGAAACTGTGATTAAAAATCTTGCAACAAAGTCCAGAACCATATGGCTTCAGAGGTGAATTCTATCAAACATTTGGAGAAGAGCTAACATACTTCTCAAACTCTTCCAAAAAATTGTAGAGGAAGGAACACTCCCAAACTTATTGTATGAGGCCACCATCACCCTGATACCAAAACCAGACAAAGATACCACAAAAAAAGAAAATTACGGACCAATATCACTGATGAACATAGATGCAAAAATCCTCAACAAAATACTAGCAAACAGAATACAACAGCACATTAAAAGGATTATAACCATGATCAAGTGGGATTTATCCCAAGGATGCAAGGATTCTTCAATATACACAAATCAATCAATGTGATACACCATATTAACAAATTGAAGAAGAAAAACCATATGATCATCTCAATAGATGCAGAAAAAGCTTTTGACAAAATTCAACACCCATTTATGATAAAAACTCTCCAGAAAGCGGGCATAGAGGCAACCTACTTCAACATAATAAAGTCCATATATGACAAACCCACAGCACACATTATTCTCAATGGTGAAAAACTGAAAGCATTTCCTCTAAGATCAGGAACAAGTCAAGGGTGTCCACTCTCGCCACTATTATTCAACATAGTTTGGAAGTCCTAGCCACGGCAATCAGAGGAGAAAAATAAAATAAAATAATACAAATTGGAAAAGAAGAAGTAAAACTGTCACTGCAGATGACATGATACTATATGTAGAAAATTCTAAAGATGCCACTAGAAAACTACAAGAGTTAATCAATTAATTTAGTAAAGTTGCAGGATACAAAATTAATACACATAAATCTGTTGCATTTCTATACACTAACAACAAAAGATCAGAAATAGAAATTAAGGAAACAATCCCATTTACCACTGCAACAAAAAGAATAAAATACCTAGGAATAAACCTACCTAAGGAGGTAGAAGACCTGTAAGCAGAAAACTATAAGATACTGATGAAAGAAATCAAAGTTGACACAAATAGATGGAGAGACATACCATGTTCTTGGATTGGAAGAATCAGTGTTGTGAAAATGATTATACTACCCAAAGCAATCTACAGATTCATTGCCTTTGTTTTTGAAAGATATTTCCATTAGGTGTAGAATTCTAGGTTGGCAGGTATTTTTTGCTGTTATTGTCATTTTCTTTTTGTTTTAGTACTTTAAAGACATTGCTCCACTGTCACCTAGCTTGCATTGTCTCCAACAAGGAATTTTTTTGCCATCTTTATTGTTCTTCTGTACATGTTTTCTTTTTTTCTCTAGAGGCTTTTAAGATTTTCTCTTTAGGTCATCTTAAAGCACCGAGTTGATCTCCCTGTGCTATGCTGCTGCTTCCCACTAGTTAACTATTTTACATTTGGTAGTGTATGTATCTCGATGCTACTCTCACTTCGCTTGGGATAGGGAGGGTGGGAGGGAAGTGCAAGAGGGAGGGAATATGGGGATATATGTATGCATACGGCTTATTCACTTTGTTGTACACCAGAAGCTAACACAGTATTGTGAAGCAATTATACTCCAATAAATATCTATTTTTTTAAAATTAAAAAAAAAAAAGATTTTTATTTACCATTGGTTTTAAGCAATTTCATTATGCTGTACCTTGGTATTTCTTCCTTCCAACATATTTTGCTCTTATTTATTTATTTATTTATTTGTGCTTGGCATTTGTTGAGCTTCTTAGATCTGTGGGTTTACAATTTTTAACACTTTTGGAAAATGTCTAGCAATTATCTACTGAAATATTTTCTATCCTACTTCCTTTGGAAACTCCAAATAAATATATATTAGGCTACTTGATGTTGTCACACAGTTTAATGGTGCTTTGTGTATTTTTTTAAGACATGTTTATGTTTCATTTTGAGTAGTTTTTATTACTATGTTTTCAGGTTCACTAATTTTTTACTCTACCATGTCTAATCTAGTGTTAATTCCATCCATCTTTTTTTTCATCTCAAAAATTAAAAGCCAAACCTGAATTATACTGATAGGTGGGACAAGAGCAACATTTATTCCCACTATTGTGGCTGAACTCGTTGCCACTTGACGCTCTGTGGACCATGGAATTTTCACTCTGGGTAATGGAAACATGAACCTTGTGTGAGTCTCTGGGATTGCTCCTTCTAATCATTTCCCCAGTGTCTGTAAATTCCCTACATTTCTGTGCTAATCTTTACTTAGCTTAACACTATGCACAGGTGTAGATTTCTGGGGCTCTCTCTCTGGCACTCTGCCATGTGAAATCTAGCTACTTCAGCCTCTCTAGACTTCCAGGTCCTTCTCTTCAACTTAGGGAGACTGTGTCCTCCTGGGTTCTCCTCCACCTTCATACTCTGCTGCACAATGGCCTGGAAACTCTCCTAGCAGTAAATTGGGACAATCACTGGGCTCATTTCATTTGTTTCCAACCTCTCCAAGATTATTGTCTTTTGTTACCCAATGTCCAAAATCTTGACAATATTGTTTCCTATTTTGTCAGGTTCTTATTTGTTTCAGGCAGGAAGATAAATGTTCCTGCAACTCCATTCTAGCTGGAAATTATCATATAATATGACTTTTTATTTATTTATTTATTTATACATGAAGAAGGATTTTTTTTTTTTAATTTGGTTGTGCAGGGACTTAGTTGCAGCAGGTAGGCTTCTTAGTTGTGGCATGCAAACTATTAGTTGTGGCATGCATGTGAGATCTAGTTCCCTGACCAGGGATTGAACCCGGGCCCCCTGCATTGGGAGTGCAGAGTCTTAACCACTGTGCCACCAGGCCAGGGAGGTCCCCATGTAATATGACTTTAAAATTGTCCATCATTATGATCACCCTCCTCATGATTTGCTACAGCTTGCCAATTTTCCTTTTAGTATGTGATACCAAAATTTAACAGTGCTTAGCTGTGTTCTGGCTTGAAAAGTGTAAACAATACCATACAATTAAACTCTTTTTCCAAACCTACTCTGTTACGTGATATATTCTCCATCCTTTATTATGTAGGAGTCTTTTTATAAAAATCTAAGCACCAAGTTTTATATTAAACCTTACCTGATATATTGAATCTGGTCAATTAATTCGTTGTGACAAAATCTTTCTGAATCTGATCTAGTCATTATTAATACTGATAATTATGTACTTCACTTAAACATATTAGCTATTCCTCCAAACATTGTTACCTGTATTATTAGTCAGCTCAGGCTGCCATAATAAAATACCATACACTGGGTAGCTTAAACCACAGGAATTTATTTCTCACAGTTGTGGAGACTGTGAAGTATAAGATCAAGGAGCTGGCCAGTTTTGTTCCTGATGAGGGCCCTCTTCCTGGCTTGCAAAGAGTCACATTCTCACTTTGTCTTCATATAGCAGAGAGAAAGCAGAAGTACCTCATGACATGATCTAAAACTAATTATCTCCTAAAGGCCTCATCTCCAAATACCATCATATTGGGGGTTAGGACTTTAACATATGAATTTTGGGAGACATAACACAGTCCACAGCATTACCCAAAAATTGATGAAGCATGTCATATAAGTCCTTATTCAAATCAATAAATAAGAAAACCCAGATACATCTACTAGACTCTGTCCTTCAGACTGAAATTTATTTAGTAGGAATTGAGAACAGTCAGTCAAATATAATGTTTTTTTCATTTTGTCCACAAAGGTATCTTAAGAATTCATATCAAACTTATTACTGAAATCAAATATGTCTTCAGTAGTCATGTAATTTTTCAGTTTAGTACTTCTATTAAAAGAGATAATAGAGTTTGTCTAATAACTTCATTAGACTTTCCCTCTGGGTACAGAGTCTCATCTAGAAGTTATCATAATAACAGAGAAAAAAATCGACTCTGGGATTGTTGTGTTACTCAGAAGAAGAATGCCTAAAATACTCCATACAGCCTATATTTCTGCAAAGCAATCATCAAAAAAGCAAGTTTCCCCAACACTTTCAAACAGTGTTTGATTTATGCAATTACTTTTAGTGGAAATTCAATACTAGCACGGATCTTGTAGTGTTACCTCATTAGGTCTTAAGTCTTAAAGTTGAAATAGTACCTAGAGGTGACTCCTAATGAAGAGGATTCAAGCAGTGTGAAAACATATTTATAGCATTCCTGAGAAACGGTCACTCAGCTTTTTATGCATGAAATAAGGAGCTAGTCTAAGATTCAGGACAGATAATTACTCTTAGGGTCTCACTTACTTGCAACAAGAAGTATTTTTATCAAAAGATAATTATTGTGTATATGAAATATGAGTAAACTTACAAAACTGAAAAATAACCAAATGCTCTCATATATATATATGTATTAAAATATCAAAAATTAAAACCCAAGTTTCTACGTATTCCATTGCTTTTACTTTCTGTGGTCAGCTTCCATGGTTTTGCATACTTTGTGCCAAGGAGCAATAGGGCAAAAAGTAGAACACCTGCACTTTGATAAGAATTCAGAAGCCATTTATTTTTTCCAATAATTTTAATTTTTCTGATTATTACATAATCAAATTACTATTATAAAATAGAAAGTTTTGCAAAGTATAGAAATGGTGGTGTTAAAAAAAGAGATATGTTCCATGATCACACTGTTGATTAAAATTTTGACATAGTTCCATTTTTTTTCTATGAAATATTTTTCTTTACATAGTTGAGACAATACAGTACACATAACTTTTTTTTATTTCACTGAACATTGTAAGCCTTTGCTATATCATGAAAAACTCTTAGAGAACACCATTTTTTTCATGAGTGCACAATATTCTCATAAAGATGTACCAAAATTTACATAACCATCTTCCTAGGAATAGATCCTTTGGTTCTTCCAGTTTTATGGAGTTTTTTTTTTTTTCAAATAACACTAGGATACACATCTTACTAATCATGTCATTTTTTTTTTTGGTGGATATTGTTCTCATGCTCCAATGAGGCTTTTTGGGCTAACATCTTATGCCAGCCAAGATGTATAAGAAATTCATCTTTTGAGTGGTCTTATTGGGACATTCTTCAACATGTTACATGTTGACTTCTACAGTACTTAAGGATGTCTAGTTTTCTGGATCAATTGACTTCCCAATGGGAATTTAGAGCACTTACGCTTAGAATTTCCTGGGACCTTGAAGCCACGAAACATATTTTTCTTTTGAGTTAGTTTTTTCTTGCTGGTTTACATTCCATACTTAACGACATAATTCAAATATGGGTTGCTACCACTAATGTCTTATTACCAAAATGTACATAATAATATTCAGAAATTCTCAGTGCTCAAGCTTATTTGTCCCCATAGGAAGTCAAATTGGGTGGCTAAGTATAACTCAGACAGTGGAGTCAAATAAAAAAAAAAAAGTTTATCATTTATTGGAAGATGTAGACAAATACTTGAATAATTTTAGCTTATTGAAAATTCAAATCTTTGAGGTACTTTTTAGGCCTTCCATAAAGCATTTCTTTCACTTCAAGAAGTAGCATGTAAGGAATAGTACCAGAGTTCTCATTCTCCCACTTAACTAGTGGCATAACTGAAATTTACATGAGAAGTTGCAAGATCTATATTGCACATAGATTACAATGATATTTTGTACCATATTCACTATATATTTGGCAGTAAAAAAACAAACAAACAAAACATATACTAGAGGAGATAAACTAAGCCCGGGGAACTTTACTTTTTATTCACGTCAAAAGGAGAACAAGAATAAAGAAATAGTTGAAGTGTTGTACTATGAAGCCAGATAATCAACCAGCACATTGGCGAACAAAGCTAAAATTCCATGCCAACTTTTCAAGGTCTTTGAGGGGAGGATTTAGATAAGTAGAGTACCAAGGACAATGTCTGGCATATGGGAAAAGCACTGATAAATGTTAGTTGTTAGTGCCTATAAATTTCTTTCATTAGTTGCTAAGACGATTTGAATAATGTATTTCAATAGTTTTGAACTGACTTTTTAATATGCCTTAATGCATTGTTATCCAGTTTATATTTTTTGCAAACCAGCCTACTTAGATTCCAAATAGAATAACAACCCAAATCTATTTCTATCTGCCTTGCTTGAAATCAAAATTCTGAATTGGACTATGACATTATTTATCCACAAAAAAAAAAAAAAAAATGGTCATGTATCCCTGTTTAGTTTGAAGATCTGCATGTCAGCTTCATTCTTCCTTTTCAGACTCTAACTTTGTCATGTCCTCAAGGTGATCCTGAAATGCCTAAACTCTTGACTTTATTTTATCTTCTGGTATTTATACCTTCTACATTCTGAAAATGATTAACAAAAAGGCCATCCATATCCTGGGTCAAATAGATGAATTAGTTCTTAACTGAATTACTGAAATGAGTTCAGAAGAATTCTGAAGCAGTGCATCCATGCTCAGCAAGAAAGTTTGCATAAATCTCTTAGTGATATATGCCATGGTTATTGGTGGGAGTGTAAACTTAACATTATTGCTCTAGCAGTTATTAATCTAAATCAATTCTTTATGAGAGCCAGGAGAAATATTTTCATCTATAAACTGCTTTTAACAAATTGACTGGGGGGGTCTCAACCCAATCTATAAAAACAAGGTTTTACTGTACCTAGAAACTTAAAACTCGTGTGAAGTAAGAAGTGATGAATATGCTTAGCAGCACATAGTATTTATGCCTGTCAATTCTTTCAGCTATCTATAGAGAAGGGATTACTGTTGGTGGACAGCCTATTAACCTGTACTTAAAAGAAAAACTCCACTTAATTAAATTTATACTCCAAAAGTCTCCAATCCAATGAACAGTCTTATTATTTGAAGCCACTGTTTTAATTGGTTGCTTTAAAAATTACACTGGATGATCAGAATGTTTTCTGATACATCTCCATGGATTATTCATTCCCAGGGAAGTCCCAAGAATGAGGGAGAATTATACTTCAGGAGACTTAACATAATTAGGATTGTAAAACCAAGAACAATAGATTTAAAAATTCAAGGTCTAAACTTCCCTTCTGGAATTGATTTCTGAGATTAGGAATAAGGTAGATTGTATGTATTATCTTTCTCACATTCTAATCAGCATCTTAAGCAGATAATGCCCAAAACAGTGAATGTAGTGAAAGTACCTATATCACATTCAGCAACAAAGCAGTTTCTGAATCTGATGACCCATTTCAGGTATAGGAGAAAAGAATTACTTTCATATCTAACCTCCATTCTCATGGACTAGAAGATCACTGTCAAATAGCGACCAGCTGAAAGCAGAGAGCTTATCAACTTATTCATAAGTCCAGAAAAAAAGAACCCCACCACAGAATATGCCTTTTACTTCTGGCAGTCCCAGGATAATCATCAGTTAAGGGGAAGAAGGTGAGAAAGATGAAATACAATTCCTTTACTGTCAATCTTAAATCCTTTTGAAGAATCCTCTTCCTTTTGATGATAATGTAATCAGATTGAAAATCAAAAGGAATAGAGAGATGCAAGAATGTAGTAGAGGTAGAAACCACATAATACGGCAGAAAAATTGGAGGCCAAAAAATGTCAAAGAGGAATGTTTTTATGTGACTGAGTATATTATATGGTGATGTCATTACTACAATGGAGATACAATTCTCATTCTACAATGAGAATCTATCACAAGAAGAAGGTGATGATTCATCCATGAGAAAAAATACAGAGAGACTAAAATAAAGAACTAGAGATGGAACACCATCAAATAGAGAGGAAAAAAAAGTAAGACGAGGGCTTAGAAAAGTATGGAATTTAGCAATTAGAAAGCTGTTGAATGAGTTTTGGGAGAAAAGTTTTATTACCAGTTGCAGTTGTTTGAAGAGTAAATGGGTGATAAGAAAATAGGGTCTACTCTTTGAAGAAGTATAACCAAATAGGGTACAGAAGAAGCTTGAGGTTTTTTTGAGGTACAAATCTCTAATCACTTTTATGGATGGGAAAAAGACATAGTAGTGAGAAAAACAGTGAAAATGAGACAGGCATGATGATAACAAATGGAGCAAGTCTGGAGAGAAGCAGGAAGCAAAAGGATAAAGGATACAGATCACAGGATCATCCTCTAAAAGGACAAATATATATTCCTCAGGAATGGAGGGGGAAATAGCGAAGGGAGAGAGTCCAAGATAGAAAGGGAGAAAATTGAGTGAGTTTTGTTAAACTGCCCCAAATTAACTGAAATAATAGATAAGGTAATGTTGACAGATTTAGCAAATTAAAATAAAGGAGACCTACTTAAATTTGTATTTCAGATAAATAAGAAATAATTTTTATTTTTAATATAGATATGCCCCATGCAATACTGGGGACATACTTATACAAAAAATGTATATATTTATTGTGTACCAGAAATACAGATTTTTGTATGGGACATACCTATGCTAAGAAATCATTTCTCTGAAACACAAATTTAAATGGGAATCCTGTGTTTTATCTAGGAATCCTAAGTTAAGGTTTCCTCCTGTGAATAAAAATATTAGTAGGTATACCAAATAGACCCAGAGTTTTTTCACAGATATGAGTTTCCAAGAACACCTTTTAAAAAGTGCTTTGTGATGACCTAGATGAGTGGGATGGGTGGGGTAGGGGTGGGAGGGAGGTCCAAGAGGGAGTGGATATATGTATACATATAGCTGATTCACTTCATTGTACAACAGAAACTAATACAATATTGTAAAACAACTATATGCCAATTAAAAAAAAGTGATGGAAAGGAAACTATATTATGTTTATGTTAAACTCACCCTACTATTTTTCCATAGGCCCTCTTATTTTGATATAGACAATTGATTGGAAATACATACCATCACAGAGCTCAGGTGGCAACCTATCACTAAGCTTGCTGTGTGACTAGCAGCCACATTTGTCTATAAAGGGGCCAGAGAAGCCGTCAAACAATGTTTGAATTTCAGTTCTGCCACTTCTTAGATTTGTAATCTCCTACAAGTTTGATTGAGAGAAGGATTAAATTAAAGTACAAAGCACAAAGGTCATCACAGAGTTGACAAATTTTAGACATTGGCCTGGTGGTGTATGGTACTAGGAGTAGCAGCAGCAGTAGTAGTACTTAGTAGTTTGTTTTATTATAAGCATGTGTAGATTTTATATAATAAATAGTACTGTCAGAACTATTTGTAATAATGCTGATGATCAGTATTAGTCCAATTTCAGGCTAATATAAACAATAGTGCTTCCTGTATAACTTGTGTAGCTAATGGAGCTTCCTGCACTAACTTGGTGAAGCAACAGTGTCACCTAGTGGTTGTCAACAACGAACAATTACGAACACCTGGATAAAGGTTGCTAGGGCAAAATCTGCACAGAACTTAACGAATTTATGTCAGTGATGACTTTGATGGTAATTGATATTTCCCATAATATATTACATCAAAGTCATCTCACTTTGCATTAAAATGATGCACACACTACCCACAGAAGGGTATTGGCTATCTGCTGCTTTTACCTACCTTCACCTAACAGTCTAACATACTTTGTTAGAGAAACAAACTCCTGCTGCCCAGGATGTTTTAATTATAAAATTACTCATAGTTTTTGAACTTCTCACAGCATCTCCTAACTCTACTATTCCCTAAAAACCTCAGCAGAAGGGGAGGAGATGGTGGGGAGAATTGGAAATATGAAGCTTGAGGCCTACTTAATTACCAGCTTCAAATTTATTTTTCTTCTATTCAGGTTAGAGGTTTCTCTTTTCTTTTGCATGCAGTCAAGAGGATCTATGATTTTCTTTGGGAAAATAAAAGATGTTACTTTTCTAAAACTCAAATTGAGATATAAATATTCAATTACAAATTTTGTTTCTATATTAGGTGGGAACCAGTGTCTACTCCAGTTATATTTTATAGCTTCTGTCCTGAGGGCCTCTCAAGGAGATAAGAGATTTATAGCTCTTAGGGTTATGTATGTAAGTAAAATTTTTAAGAAGTAATGAATAATGCAGCTTGTGATCACTTCCAAAAATGTCAAGAGAAATTAAGTTAAGAATCCCAAGTAGCCTTTGGGGGAGATTTTACTCTGACCCTACTTAATCTACTTCTTATATGAGACTATTATAGAAGTCCCAAACCAGAATCCCATGGACTAGTGGTTAACAGATGGTTAAACTAAGTAAACATTGCATTAAAACTGGTAATATATCAACTCAGATATGACTCAAGAGTTATTAATCAATGACTACTAGAAATATTTCCTGAGTTTGTGAGAAATACACACACACACACACACATTTCAAACATTCATTAGGAATCATTCCTTTTAAAGAACCAAACTTTATTAGACATATATTTTAAATCCCCAAAGATTCTTAATTATCAAAATATTTCTGTGGCTCCCAGACTTTTCACAGTTCTTTCTTCCCCAGACTCCATCCAAAAGCTTTCATAAATATTTCATGGCTGACATTGTTTCACAATGTTCCTGGACTGGTGGGAATTATGACTTTCTCTTTTTCTCCTGATAAGAATGAGTAAAAATATTCACATGGTTAATTTATTAGAAAGCACATGCCACAGTCCCTAAAACCAGTCCTAAACATGAGCAAAAATCCTGTAAGATTTCTTTCTATCTCCTCTAGTTGTTCCTTCTCCTCTTGATGGTTATTCTTAGGACTTAGGGGGACTAAGCTATCAATACCAGAGGTAGATAGCTTAGATACAATTCTACCATGCAGAAATCCCAGGCACAGCAACAAGGCCAGAGCACTTCATCCCACAAAAACCTCCAACTCCAGCATACCTGGGAAACCACCTCACTAGTTCATGTCACGTCTATTTGCAGGACATCAATGACTGCTACTAGAAGAAAAGCTAAATTTGAAGTAACAGGAGATATCACAGAATCCCCTTGAACTAATTTATGAGTCAGTCAAGGAAAAGAATGACATGCTCTCCTTGAATGTATGTACTACTTATCTGAATATGTCTGAGAAAACCAAGTAGCAACACGATGACTGTTTGTCCATAACATGTGTATTCATTGAATAACGCTGTTTTCAATCATGATCATTTACCATCTGAAAAAAATACAGGGTCTCATTCAGGTTTAGCTGTCTTATTTAAGAGCACCAAACACTTAAAGAATAACTTAATTCCTTCATTAGAATTGAGAATGGGCCAGGTATTTTATGCAGATGAAAAGAAGGCAAAGATATGTGCCCTTTACTGCTAAGTCTCTCTGCAACATTTTCATAAATAACAGAGGAGTCACCCAATTTTAATCGATGCAAGAACTATGACATATATGTGTGTGTATACATACATATATAACTGCTTTAGTAATGACTTAATGATAAGCAACTATTCTACTTCATAATCTACTTCTTAAGGAATCTATAAGAATTTTCTAATACACAAACCAACTAATGAAGCTTTTGGGGAGCCACTATGAAAAAATAACAGGTTTAAAACTTTCAGCAATAATTTTTTAATAAATTTATTATAAGGCTAACAGATTTTATTAAAACCAATTAATTTATAAGCTAGTGATCTCCAAAATATATTCTTTTTTTTTTTTAAAGGTTTGTTTTTTTTGGTTTTTTTTGGTTTTAATTAATTTATTTATTAATTAATTTATTTATGGCTGCATTGGGTCTTCGTTTCTGTGCGAGGGCTTTCTCTTGTTGCGGCAAGTGGGGGCCACTCTTCATCGCAGTGCACGGGTCTCTCACTATCGCAGCCTCTCTTGTTGCGGAGCACAGGCTCCAGACGCGCAGGCTCAGTAATTGTGGCTCACGGGCCTAGTTGCTCCGCGGCATGTGGGATCTTCCCTGACTAGGGCTCGAACCCGTGTCCCCTGCATTGGCAGGCAGATTCTCAACCACTGTGCCACAAAGGAAGCCCCAAAATATATTCTTAACCAACATTCCACACCTATAAGGATGGTGGTCACACTGTGAAGAGAAAAAAAAAAAAAAAAACCCCAAAAAAACCAGATACTCTGAAAATTTCAGAGAACTGAGAATTACAGGCATACATCTTTTTATTGTGTTTCACTTTATTGCACTTCGCAGGTATTGCATTTTTCACAAATTGAAGGTTAATGGCAACCCTGTGTTGAACAAATCTATCAGCACCATTTTTTCTAATAGCATTTGCTTACTTCATGTCTCGGTGTCACATTTTGGTAATTCTTGCAATACTTCAAACTTTTTCATTATTATTATATTTGTCATGGTGATCAGTGATCTTTGATGTTACTGTAAGACTCACAGAAGGTTCAGGTGTTGGTTAGCATTTTTTAACAATAAAGTATTTTTTAATTAAGGCATGTACATTTTTTTTAGACATAATGCTATTGCACACTTAATAGACTATAGTCTGGTGTAAACATAACTTTTGTTTCTTTTTTTATTGAGGTATAGTTGATGTACAATATTATATAAATTTCAGGTGTACAACTTAGTGATTCACAATTTTGAAAGGTTATATTCTACTTATAGTAACTATAAAATATTGGCTATATTTCTTGTGTTGTATTATATATCCTTGTAACTTATTTATCTTATACGTACATAGCAGTTTGTACCTCTTAATCCTCTACACCTATTTTGCCCCTCCCCCATTCCCTCTCCCCACTGGTAACCACTAGTTTGTTCTCTATAACTGTCACTCTGTTTCTGGTTTGTTATATTCACTCACTTGTTTTATTTTTTAGATTACACATATAAGTGATATACAGTATTTGTCTTTCTCTGTCTGATTTATTTCACTAAGTTTAATACCCTTCATGTCCGTCCATGTTGTTGCAAATGGCAAAATTTCATTCTTTTTTATGGTTGATTAGTATTCTATTGTATGTATATACTACATCTTCTTTATCCATTCATCTGTTGATGGACACTTAGGATGCTTCCATATCTTGGCAATTGTAAATAATGTTGCTATGAACATTGGGGTACATGTATCTTTTCAAATTAGTGTTTTTGTGGGGTTTTTTTTTTGATAAATACTCAAGTGTGGAATTGCTGGGTCATATGATAGTTTAATTTTTTAGTTTTTTGAGAAACCTCTATAATGTTTTCCATAATGGACACACCAAGTTACATTCCCACCAACAGTGTATGAGAATTCCTTTTTCTCCACATCCTTGCCAAAATTTATTTGTGGTCTTTTTGATGATAGCCATTCTGACAGGTGTGAGGTCACCTGTGGTTTTAATTTTCATTTCTCTGATGATTAGTTATTTTGAGTATCTTTTCATGTGCCTGTTGGCCATCTGTATGTCTTCTTTGGAAAAATGTCTATTCAGGTCTTCTGCCCATTTTTTAATCAAGTTGTTTGTTTTTGATGTTGAGTTGTACAAGCTGTTTATATATTTTGGTTAACTCCTCATTAGTCATATTTGCAAATATTTTCTGCCATTCAACAGTTGTCTTTTTGTTTTGTCAATGGTTTCCTTTGCTGTGCAAAAGCTTATACGATTAGGTCCCATGTGTTTATTTTTGCTTTTATTTCCTTTGCTTTAGGAGACAGATCCAAAAAAATATTGCTATAATTTACGTCAGAGAACCAAAAATTTTTGGTTCTCTGACATAAATTGTCTAGAACCAAAAATATCTCCAAGGTATGCCTATATGTATAACAGTTGAAGAGAAGTTAAACTAAGTTAAATGTGAAAATGAATTTCAGATTCACAACAAAATTAAATCCATTCTTTTCATTGTCCCAGTCTTCTACATCTGCCATCTAATCTATTTGGAATAAGCAGATGTTTCTGAAAACTCAGATTTAGAATACCATCCTTAAGGGTGTTGGAGAAGAAAAGAGATAAAGGACAGAGTAAAGGAGGGTCACAGGGCTAAAAGGCAATAACTGCACTTAAGTGTTTAAAGAACAGCATTTGTGTAGCAACAAGGAAATTAAAGAGATATGTTGTAGAAATTCTAGTTTTCTGGAAGACTCTATGGGCAAGGTATAGGCATAGTTGAAATAAAACATATTGAACTAAGCAGGGAGCTAAGAGTTTAGGCTTTTCCACTGACAGACTGTATGATTTTGAACAAGTTACTTTACCTTTTCAGGTTTCAGAAACATATTTGTTTGAAAAGCAAGATGTCAGGTTATATGCCCCTCTCCCACGTTTTCTGAGGGGAAAGCTGCCTACTGTTTTTCCACACTGTCTCTTCAGTGATCAACTTCTTTATTCCTTTTTCTCTTCACATTTCCTCTTCTCTCCTTCTGGGGCTCACTCTGCTTTACGGTACTTTACAGTCCCCTTAATGAAAGGGTCAATCTGATGAGTCTTAACTAGGCTAAAATAAATTATTCTTTGTTTCAGGGTTGCTTCTTCATCAGGCTCTCTAAAGCATATTAAAAACGCAAAATTTAAATACAATCAGTCATGAAAGCATCTTTCAAATCCAGGGTATTCTCCACCAACTTGGGAATATTCCCAATATACTTCAGCTCTCCCAATGAACACTGAGCAGCATTCTTGGCTAGAGTTGTCAGACCTTAATTTGTCAGTAATCACCAGGTTTAGAAATGCATAGCCCTTCTTGGAACCACAGGACCAAAAAAAATCTCAAGAGATCACCTCGTTCAATCATCTGTATTGTCTAAACGTTTTTCCCCTTAGACAAATCAACATTTTGTATACATTGAAGCTACACAGAGTTGTATCATAAGCCTACTAGGCATAGGCAGTGCCTGATTTTTTATATAATACTTAGAGTCCTGTGAGTGTTAATTCAACAAACACTAGCACCATGAAATAGACAAATTTAGCATACCTGGAAATATCCTCACTACTTTTCCCCCTCCTTGTCACCTACTCAAGCATTCTGGCACTATGGTTTCCCCATGCCAAACCACTGTGATTACCTTAGATGCTTCTGAAATTCAGCAAGACATGCTCAACTAGAACTGATTATGGGACATACACCCTGGAAAATATATCAGTACTAAGCAAATAGGAATCCCCTTGGCATTGTAAGAAAAATAGTACAGTGGAAAAATGCTTTTCTAACAAATAATTCCTTTCATGAAATGAGAAGTTTGGAATTAGTGGTAAGATAACTGGTATCTGGTACATGAAAGATTCTCTCCCTTTCTCTAAATACCTCGCTAAAAATATAATGTATCAGAATTCTAGTTCATAACACAGATCCTCATATGAACAAAAATACAAATAACATATTATGAACAGATTCACTTGGTTAGATAACCTCTGAAAGTGCTTAAATTGAAAGAATTTAATTCCATGAGTATTTCTATCAGGTAGGTACTCACATATACTTTTAAAATACATCCAGGAGAGTTAAGATGGTGGAGGAGTAGGAGGATGTGGAGTTCATCTCCTTCCACGGATGCATCAGGAATACACCTATAGATGCAACAATACTCACAGAACACCAGCTGAACACTAGCAGAAGACCTTGGACACGGGAAAGGACTATAAAGATCCCTGCATAACTGGGTAGGACAAGAAAAAGAAGAGAGAAGGAGGAGGAGAGGAAGCGGGATGGGATCTGCACCCTAGCACAGGGGAGCTGAAGCAGAGGAGAGATTCCCGAATTTGAGGAAACCTCTTTCTGATAGGAAAATCAACTGGGACAGAAGGGAAGCATTTGAGGCTGCTGGAAGAGGGTGAAGCAGCCAATCTGTGGCAGACGCGACAGAGTAAGAACTACACAGATGGTCCGTACCACAGCCCTATGTACCCTGGACTGGGATGTGTGTTCACAGATGTGCAAGGGGGCTGGGAGCTGGAGAGTTGGGATTGGAGAACAGGCCCAGTGTGAGAACTGCTGTTGGCTGTGGGGAGACAGACTGAGGGGATGGGAGGGAGGAAATCCATAGCAAGGAATGCCTATGGAGGAAGATTGGACTGCCATGGAAGCAGGCGCTACTGCTGAGTCCCACGCAGGGAGAGGAACCACTATTGTAGCCTCTCTCTCCCCACACACCAGCGCCTGCATGGACAATAAAAGAGGCCCTCTCAGGGCTGGCCCTCACACGCTGGCTTCAGGGCAATAAAAACAGCCCCCTCAGGGCTGGTCCTCATGCACTTATGCCAGGAGCTAGAAAAGACCCTCACTAGGGCCATATCTCTTGTGCCTGTGGCCACCGGCTTCCCTGAACATTTGGTGCATCCCAGGGTTTCTGTGATCTAAGCAGTCATACCACCTTTGCACCCTGTTCTCACTGGGGCAGACCCAAGAGCTCCAAGGCAGCCTCAGGACCAGACTCCTCTGGGTGGACCACACGCTGAGGTGAGGATAAAACCAAAGCTGAACCCCAGGGATGGGGCGACTAAAGAAGAGGATCAAAAAACTTTCCATGAGCTGCACAAGCTGCAGATTAAATCCCCACAATCAACTAGGTAGACCCTGTGTCTATGTAATATCTGAGTAGACAATGAGTGTTCCCACAAATGAAAACAGTATAGCTCTGGCATCTGAGGACTTTGGAGGCAAGTACACGCAGGAATTGGGCCAGATCAGATTCTGAATAGTCCCCACAGGGCCCACAGTAGGTCCAGAGACCAGTCCGGAGGCAGAGGAGGGCCTCTTGGAGAGGCAGAAGTGGGCTGTGGCTCACAGTGTATGCAAGGACACTTACAGCTGAGACTCAGGGAAACATAATTATTACTATTATTTTTAATATGTTTTGACTCATTCTGCTGTTGGTTATGGCTTTTTTTGTTTGTTGTTTTAATTTTTTTATTTAGTCTTTTGGGATCTTCATGTTTTATAACATCTTTTTTTTTATATATATATTTCTATTTTTACTTTGCTTTTCTGTTGTTCTGTGTTCTTTTCCCTTATTTTTTTCTTCTTCTTTTTCTTTAACATTTTTTTTTATACATCTGTTTCTATTTTGCCTTTGTGTTGTTCTGTGTTTCTTCCCTTTTTTTAAATTTTAATCATTTTTATCAGTTTGTTCTGTTTCTGTGCTTTATTCTTCAGTGGGCACACTGCTTTGGTTTTGTTTTTAGGTTTTGTGTTTTTGATAGTTTTGATTTTAATTGTTTGATTTCACTTTGGGTTCTTCTGTTTGTCTGGTTGTTCTCTTGCTTTTTGTTTTATTTGGTCCTGTTTTTGTTTCTTTTGTATGTGTGTGTGTTTCCTTGTTTCTGTTTTTGTTTGTTTGATTTTGCTTTTACCATTTGTCTGGGGTTTTGTTTGTCATTTTTTTTTCTTTAATATTATTTTTTTTTAATTTCTATTTCTACGTTGCTTTTCTGTTGTTCAGTCTTCTTTCCCCTTTTTCTTTTTCTTTCTTTTCTTTTATCGTTTTTGTCAGTTTGTTTTGTTTCTTTGCTTCATTCTTCAGTTGGCACTCTGCTTTGGTTTTGTTTTTGGTTTTGTGTTTTTGTTAGTTTTCTTTTTAATTATTTGATTTCATTCTTGGGTTCTTTTGTTTGTCTGCTGTTCTCTTGCTTTTTGTTTTATTTGATTCTTTTTTTTTCTTTTGTGTGTGTGTGTTTCCTCATTTCTGTTTTTGTTTGTTTGATTTTACTTTTTACCATTTTTCTGGGGTTCTGTTAGTCTTTTTAAAAAAATTTTTTTAATCCCCTTTATTGCCAGGACAAGCGAATTGTGAGGTCTTTGTTCTCCGACCAGAAGTTGGGTCTGAGGCTCTGGTGTGGGAGAACCGAGTCCAGGACTTTGGACCACTAGAGAATTCCTGGCCCCAGGGAAAGAGCTCACATGGAGGCCACTATCTGAACCCAAGACCCAGCTCCACCAAACTGCCT
This sequence comes from Eubalaena glacialis, assembly GCF_028564815.1. Taxonomy (NCBI): domain Eukaryota; kingdom Metazoa; phylum Chordata; class Mammalia; order Artiodactyla; family Balaenidae; genus Eubalaena; species Eubalaena glacialis. Next base: position 43,375,728 of record NC_083732.1, on the reverse strand, counting down.
GCAGCTCCCAGTGCTGGACGCCTCACACCAAACAACAAACAGGACAGGAACACAAACCCACCCATCAGCACACAGACTACCTAAAGTCACACTAAGCTCACAGACATCCCAAAACACACAACCTGACAGGGCCCTGCTTATCAGAGGTAAAAGACTCAGTTCTACCCACCAGAATGCAGGCACCAGTCCCTCCCATCAGGTAGCCTACACAAGCCACTGGACCAACCTCACCACCAGGGGCAGAGAACAGAAGCAAGAGGAACTACAACCCTGCAGCCTAGGGAAAGGAGACCTCAAATACTATAAATTAGACAAAATGAGAAGAGAGAGAAATATCTTGCAGGCAAAGCATCAAGATAAAAACCAACAAGACCAAATAAATGAAGAGGAAATAGGCAAACTACCTGAAAAAGAATTCAGAGTAATGATAGTAAACATGATCCAAATCTCGAAAATAGAATAGAGAAAATACAAGAAACGTTTAACAAGGACCTAAAAAAACTAAAGCGCAAACAAACAGTAATGAACAACACAATAAGTGAAATTAAAAATACTCTAGAAGGAATCAATAGCAGAATAACTGAGGAAGAAGACTGGATAAGTGAACTGGAAGACAGAATGGTGGAAATAACTGCTACAGAGCGGAATAAAGAACAAAGAATGAAAAGAACGCAGCACAGTCTCAGAAACCTCTGGGACAACATTAAGCACACCAACGTTCAAATTATAGGTGTCCCAGAAACAGAAGATAAAAAGAAAGGGTCTGAGAAAATATTTGAAGAGATTATAGTCAAAAACTTCCCCAACATGGGAAAGGAAATAGTCAGTCAAGTCCAGGAAGTGCAGAGAGTCCCGTAAAGGATAAACCCAAGGAGAAACACACAGAGACACATATTAATCAAACTAACAAACATTAAACACAGAAAAAAATATTAAAAGCAGTAAGGGAAAAGCAACAAATAACATATAAGGGAATCCATCTAAGGTTAACAGCTGATCTTTCAGCAGAAACTCTGTAGGCCAGAAGAGAGTGGCAGGATATATTTAAAGTGATGAAAGGGAAAAACCTACAACCAAGATTACCCAGCAAGGATCTCATTCATATTCGATGAAAAAATCAAAAGCTTTATAGACAAGCAAAAGTTAAGAGAATTCAGCACCACCAACCAGCATTACAACAAATGCTAAAGGAACTTCTCTAGGAAGGAAACACAAGAGAAGGAAAACACCTACAAAAACAAACCCAAAACAATTAAGAAAATGGTAATACAAAAATACATATCAATAATGACCTTAAATGTAAAAGGATTAAATGCTCCAACCAAAAGACACAGACTGGCTGAATGGACACAAAAAAAGACCCATATACACACTGTCTACAAGAGACCCATGTTGGACCTAGGGACATATACAGACTGAAAGTGAGGGGATGGAAAAAGATATTCCAGGCAAATGGAAATCAAAAGAAAGCTGGAGTAGCAATTCTCATATCAGACAAAATACACTTTAAAATAAAGGCTATTACAAGAGACAAGGAAGGACATTACCTAATGATCAAGGGATCAATCCAAGAAGAAGACATAACAATTGTAAATATTTATGCACCCAACATAGGAGAACCTCAATACATAAGGCAAATGATGACAGCCATAAAAAGGGAAATCAACACTAACACAATAATAGTAGGGGAATTTAACACCCCTCTTACACCAATGGACAGATCATCAAAATGAAAATAAAGAAGGAAACACAAGCTTTAAATGACACATTAGACCATACGGACTTAACAGATATTTATAGGACATCCATCCAAAAACAATAGAATACACATTCTTCTCAAGTGCACATGAACATTCTCCAGGATAGATCACATCTTCGGTCACAAATCAACCCTCGGTAAATGTTAAAAAATTGAAATCATATCAAGCATCTTTTCTGACCACAATGCTATTAGACTAGATATCAATTACAGTAAAAAAGAATCTGTAAAAAATACAAACACACAAAGGTTAAACAATACTAAATAACCAAGAGATCAATGAAGAAATCAAAGAAGAAATCAAAAAATACCTAGAAACAAATGATAATGAAAATGTAACGACCCACAACCTATGGGATGCAGCAAAGGCTAAGAGGGAAGTTTATAGCAATACAATACTACCTCAAGAAACAAGAAAAATCTCAAATAAACAATCTAACCTCACACCTAAAGCAATTAGAGAAACAAGAACAAAAACACCTCAAAGTTAGCAGAAGGAAAGAAATCATAAATATCAGATCAGATCTGAATGAAAAAGAAATGGATCAGATCAGAAATAAATGAAGGAAACAATAACAAAGATCAATAAAACTAAAAGCTGTTTCTTTGAGAAGATAAACAAAATTGATAAATCATTAGCCAGACTCATCAGGGAAAAAAGGGAAAAGACTCAAATCAACAGAATTAGAAATGAAAAAAGAGAAGCAACAACTGACACCACAGAAATACAAAGGATCATGAGAGACTACTACAAGGAACTATATGCCAATTAAATGGACAACCTGGAAGAAATGGACAAATTCTTAGAAAAGTACAACCTTCCAAGACTGAACCAGGAAGAATTAGAAAATATGAACAGAACAATCACAAGCACTGAAATTGAAACTCTGATTTAAAATCTTCCAACAAAAAAAGCCCAGGATGAGACGGCTTCACATGTGAATTCCATCAAACATTTAGAGAAGAGCTAACACCTATCCTTCTCAATATCTTCCAAAATATAGCAGAGGGAGGAACACTCCCAAACTCATTCTGAGGCCACCATCACCCTGATAATAAAACCAGATACAGATGTCACAAAAAAAGAAAACTACAGACCAATATCACGGATGAACATAGATGCAAAAATCCTCAACAAAATACTAGCAAACAGAATCCAGCAGCACATTAAAACTATCATACAGCATAATCAAGTGAGGATTATTCCAGGAATGCAAGGATTCTTCAATGTATGCAAATCAATCAATGTGATACACCATATTAACAAATTGAAGGATAAAAACCATATGATAATTTCAATAGATGCAGAAAAAGCTTTCAACAAAGTGCAACACCAATTTATGATAAAAACTCTCCAGAAAGTGGGCAAAGAGGGAATGTACTTCAACATAATAAAGGCCATACATGACAAACCCACAGCAAACATCATTCTCAATGGTGAAAAACTGAAAGCTTTTCCTCTAAGATCAGAAACAAGTCAAGGGTGCCCACTCTTGCCACTATTATTGAACATAGTTTTGGAAGTCCTAGCCACAGCAATCAGAGAAGAAAAAGAAATAAAAGGAATCCAAACTGGAAAAGAAGAGGTAAACCTGTATTGTTTGCAGATGACATGATACTATACATAGAAGATCCAAAAGATGCCACCAGAAAACTATTAGAGCTAATCAATGAATTTGGTAAGGTAGCAGGATACAAAATTACTGCACAGAAATCTCATGCATTCCCATACACTAACAATGAAAAATCAGAAAGAAATTAAGGAAACTCCCATTTACCATTGTAACAAAAAGAATAAAATACTTAGGAATAAAGCTACCTAAGGAGGAAAAGGACTGTATGCAGAAAACTATAACACACTGATGAAAGAAATCAAAGGTGATACAAACAGATGGAGAGATATACCATGTTCTTGGATTGGAAGAATCAATATTGTGAAAATGACTATAGTACCCAAAGCAATCTACAGATTCAATGCAATCCCTATCAAATTACCAATGGCATTTTTCACAGAACTAGAACAAAAAAGTTTACAATTTGTATGGAAACACAAATGACCCCGAATAGCCAAAGCAATCCTGAGAAAGAAAAACAGAGCTGGAGGAATCAGGCTCACGGACTTCAGACTATACTACAAAGTTACAGTAATCAAGACAGTATGGTGCTGGCACAAAAACAGAAATATAGATCAATGGAACAGGATAGAAAGCCCAGAGATGAACCCACACACATATGGTCACCTTATCTTTGATAAAGGAGACAAGAATATACAATGCAGAAAAGATAGCCTCTTCAATAAGTGGTGCTGGGAAAACTGGACAGCAACATGTAAAAGAATGAAATTAGAACACTTCCTAACACCATACACAAAAATAAACTCAAAATGGATTAAAGACCTAAATGTAAGGCCAGACACTATAAAATATAAAACTCTTAGAGGAAAACATAGGCAGAACACTCTATGACATAAATCACAGCAAGATCCTTTTTGACCCACTTCCTAGAGTAATGGAAATAAAAAAAAAAAACAAATGGGACTTAATGAAACTTAAAATCTTTTGCACAGCAAAGGAAACCATAAACAAGATGAAAAGACAACCCTCAGAATGGGAGAAAATATTTGCAAAGGAATCAATGGACAAAGATTAATGTTCAAATATACAAACAGCTCATGCAGCTCAATAGCAAAAAAGACAAATAACCCAATCCAAAAATTGGCCGAAGACCTAAATAGACATTTTTCTAAAGAAGATACAGATTGCCAGCAAACACATGAAAAGATGCTTGGCATCACTAATCATTAGAGAAATGCAAATCAAAACCACAATGAGGTATCACCTCACACTGGTCAGAATGGCCATCATCAAAAAATCTACCAACAATAAATGGTGGAGAGGGTGTGGAGAAAGGCGAACCCTCTTGCAATGTTGGTGGGAATGTAAATTGATACAGCCACTATGGAGAACAGTATGCATGTTCCTTAAAAAACTAAAATTGGAACTACCATATGACCCAGCAATCCCACTACTGGGCAGATACCCTGAGAAAACCATAATTCAAAAGGATACATGTACCACAATGTTCATTGTAGCACTATTTACAATAGCCAGGACATGGAAGCACCTAAATGTCCATTGACAGATGAATGGATAAAGAAGATGTGGCACATTTATACAATGGAATATTACTCAGCCATAAAAAGGAATGAAATTGAGTTATTTGTAGTGAGGTAGATGGGTCTAGAGACTGTCATACAGAGTGAAGTGTCAGAAAGAGAAAAACAAATACTGTATGCTAACACATATATATGTAATCTAAAAAAAATGGTACTGTTGAACCTAGTGGCAGGGCAGGAATAAAGACACAGAATCTAAAATCCTGCTTTCTGAAGCAGCTTTGCTCTTTTAGCTTTTGTAGCTCACTGATCCACCACCAACCCCCATGTTTACTTATAGTGTTGTCCTATTAGCCATCTTCACTCACTCCAATGCTGTACCTAGAAACAGGGCACATGTCCTGGACTCCCTTCCACCATAGGGGACTTCTCTGGACCCTCAGGACACCCACTGAGTGGGATGAGAATTATTTAAAAGTCTCCTCCTTAATCCTGGTGTGCCAGGGCTGGTCTAGGTCTCAAGGGCCCTCTTGAACTCCAATAGCTCCAATAGCCTTCATGAGATATGGAGCCCTGTGGCCTACAGAAGGCTCCCAAAGTTCCAGCAGCAAGTGTGCAGAAAATCTGCACAGGGACTTTCTCTGTGCCAAGAAGCAAAACAATTCTTTAGCAAGTGCAGGAGACTTCCAGCCATTTATTATCTCACAGCTGCAGTCTAGAAAATAACCTACACAACAAGGATCATGCAAAGAGCTATTTTATGAAAAAATGCCAATGAAGGTTCCAAGTGTTTATTTTAGAGATTTTAGAAGCTTTATTCAGCAAAAAAAATTAAATCTACCTTCATTTAAAATTTTCTCAGTAATCTCCATTAACAAATATGACAGTATAAAAGAAAACAATGTTTTTCAACATAAATTTCAAAAAAAGCAAATATCCTTAATGGCTTATGGCTTTGATTATAGAAAAACAATTATCAGTACTTTAGCTAGATCTATTGATTTTTTTAAAAATAAATTTATTTATTTACTTAATTTTGGCTGCATTGGGTCTTCATTGCTGCATGGGCTTTCTCTAGTTGTGGCGAGCGGGCGCCACTCTTCGTTGTGGTGCGTGTGCTTCTCATTGCAGTGGCCTCTCTTGCTGCAGAGCACAGGCTCTAGGCTCCCCGGCTCTAGAGTGCAGGCTCAGTAGTTGTGGCGCAGAGGCTTAGTTGCTCTGCGGCATGTGGGATCTTCCCGGACAAGGGAGCAAATCCATGTGCCCTGCACTGGCAGGTGGATTCTTAACCACTGTGCCACCAGGGAAGTCCCAAGATCTACTGATTCTTTACCCACTGGATTCAACTAACATCATTCTGAAAACTTGTTAGAGCTCTTGGGTAATTACATAGAGAAAATCTGTCTTGGATTATGTAAACAAAGGAAACACAGAAATGTTAATAATCAGAGATTATTCTTGAATTATTACTAATCCTAAAATATATATATATTTTTCTCTTTGAAACTACTTCCCCACAACACAGATGACAACAATGTATAACAGTAAAAGAGACTTGAGTTTTTACTCTTTTTTTTTAACAACTGATTATCAATTTATTAAAAATGTTGATTTAAGCATCTGCAGTGGTGACTTCGACCTCGACTCCTGGCTCAATACTGATGGACGTGATCTGCTTGAAAATCTCAGAAGGACTGTGCAGGTCAATGAGTCGCTCGTGGATCCTCATCTGGAAACGATCCCAAGTCTTAGAACCTTCACCACAAGGAGTTTTCCTTGTAGTTATTCTCAGAGTCTTGGTAGGCATCCGAACGGTCCTTTCACTTTGAGATTCTGTTCCTTAGCGTGTCTGATCAGTTCAGCACATACCTTCTCCAAAGACTTCACCTTGCGGCTGGTGAGGGTGATTCTAATCCAGTGAATCGCCACCTCTGGCTCCACGGAAGTCTTTCCGGTATCTGTAAAGCCATGGCTGTGGCACGGCTTCCTGACCGACTTGATCCTCAGCGAGGGCGAACAGCAGTGAGTCAGGAGCATGAGTGGGTGGCCTGAGGCTCTGCTGCAGCGGTGACCACGTCTTCCTCCAAGAGCTCTACTATGTCTTTATGAGGCAAATGTGAGTGAACCAAAAAAATTCCAGAGTACCCACAGAAGAGAAAAAAAGAAAAATATTAAATCCAAAAAATTCACGAAAAGTTAATGCTCCAATTGCTTCAACTTCACTTGAATAAATAAAGGTTGGTTGTAATTGTTAGAAAATAAAAATATTTTGCAGTGTTTCACATTCCAACAATGTTTCAAAAGGATTATAGGTTGGCAAGAAGAGACCACAAACTCACATGCATACAGACACCCACATTTATGTGGAGTAAGATTAATTTCTGATTTAATTAAATAATGATTCAGAACACAGGGTCGTCCCACAGGGCAGAAGCAGATGCATCCTTCCCAGTCTAGTTCCCATGGTGACACTTGATGCATGACCATGCATCCAGCAACACTAAATCTCCTGACCTCAGAGTCATGCTTTCTCTTTAGCACACATTCAGTTATTTGGTGCTTTCTAGCATCATCCTGAACTTTATGCCTTTCAAACACTCAATTGATTCCTATTCATTATACCCACAGAATTCATTCCCTCACTTGTTTCAGATTTTTTACCAAATATTACTTTATCAGACACAGACTACCCTGTATAAAAAGTATTCTCATAATTTCTCTATCTCTCGAATCTTATTTTACTTCTCTTCAAAGTACATATCACCATATTATTTTCCTGGTTTTATTGTTTGCCTCCCCCACCCCATCAGAACATAAGCTTTCTGAAATCAGAGACCCTGTCAGTTTTGTTCATTTCTATATCCTTAGAACAGAAAATAGTGCCTGGTAGACAGTAACCCCTCAAGAAATATTTGCCTAATACATGAATAAATAATTTGTGAAGAAGAGAATCAATTCTATTTTAGATATGTTGACATTGAAGAGCTTGGAAACATGGGTTAAAAATGAAGAAAGAGATTTAGCAGCTACCCACCTAGGTGTGATAAATGAAGCTAAATGAAACTGATAAGAGTAGGTGAGTTCCTTCAGGTAAAGAAAAAGTGCTAAGAGAGAATAAAATGGGACTAAGTAGAGTAATCTCATAGAACCCTTTTTTTGAATGAAGGTATAGAAGAGAATTCAGTTAAAGGTATGGGGAAGAGGCCATCAGAGAAATAAAGAACGATCCTAAGGCATACAGTTCCAAAAGGCAGAAGATGGTCAATCAAGCCCAAACCTACAGAGAAGAACAGCCAGATAAGGAGCAGCTGGATTGGTAGGAAGTCACTGATGACCTCTGAAATACCAGTTTTGGAATAGGACAGAAACTAAGTCTCGGTGCCTTGAGATATGAAGAGGACGGGGTGAAAATGTGGAGGCAGAGAGTCAAGAGTCTCTTCATGTCCCCTGAGCTTCAAGAGTACCTGAAATATTTGTTGAATAAATGAGTACATAGAAAAATGAATACAGTTTTCTCCCCAGAACAAAGACAGCACATAAATTGCAGCTGAAGTCATGAGATTTAAATGGTAAACAAAACACTCTTTTCAACAACATAGGTTGTATAAAAATATTTCCCTAATCAAAATCAATTTTCTCAGTAGTTTTCCCTCAATAAACATACAGTTTATTCCTGTAACTCATTTTTAAGTGAGCTCCTATGACTTTCATTTGTACCTTGTTTTTTATTTTTGTTTAAAATGCATTCTTGGTTAATGGAGCCTTTAGAAATTTACCTCGAGGCCCTGACTCTGTCTCAGTGGGGACTGACCCTTGATTTCTTTGGAATTGATAGCCTCTCAGCTGTGCTCCATTGATTTAGCTTCCCAGGTATGCCAGAGGCAACCCTAGCGCATGAAGGAGTATGTCCTGAAGTGAACTAATAAAGGGCCTAGTTAGGAAGGTAACATGGTAATAAAATATATGTAAGATGAGAAATCACTCAGCTTTCCACAAGAAGAACCACCAAATAGTTACATGAAGAAACATATTTCTAGTGGGGTTTAAAAATAAATTATAATTAAATTTCTTGCTTTTCTGAACCCACAGCAAATTTATCTTAATCTGTCCCTGGGGTTCTCAAATAAGAGTGTGCATCAAAATCACCTGGAGGAGCTGTTCCACCACAGACTGCTGGGCCATACTCCCACAGTTTCTGATTCAGTGGTCTGGGGCGGGGACAGATAATCTGCACTTCTAACAAGTTCTCAAGTGATGTGGATGCTGCTGGACAGAACCACACTTCCAAAAACTACTGGTCTATGCAAACTGTATACATACTTTCATAATTTTTCCCCTACTTTTCTGTCATCCTTCAGAGAAAAGGAGTCAAATTCTCATCCCAGCACTACTTCCCTGGTTTCTGTCAGTTTCTCTTGTGGAAAAAATTTTTTAAAGCTTTAAAAGCAAGAACAAAGTGATGTTAGGAGTAACCAAGCCTGGGTTTTCAGCTTCTACTCATTTTTAAGTGGAATGAAGGTTTTATCTTAGTCAATAAGACATTAGTGTCCCTTAGGAAAAAGAAGATGGTGGTATGACACTCCTGATTTCATATTATACTACAAAGTGAAAATAATTAAAACATCATGGTATTGACAGAAAAACATAAACACAGATCAGTGGAACAGAATTGAGAGTTCAGAAATAAACTCACACATAAATGGACAGTTAATTTACACAAAGGAGCAAAGAACATACAATGGAGAAAGGATAGTTTTTTCAATAAATGGTGTTGGGAAAACTGGACAGCCACATACAAAAAATGAAACTAGACCACTATCTTACATCATACACAAAAATAAACATTAAGACTTGAATGTAAAACCTGAAACCATAAAACTCCTAGAAGAAAACATAGGCAGCACACTCTTTGACACTGGTCTTAGCAACATCTTTCTGGATATGTCTCTTCAGGCAAAGGAAAAAAAAGCAAAAATAAAAAGGACTACATCACACTCAAAACTTTTGCACAGCAAAGGAAACCATAAACACAATGAAAAGACAACCTCCAAATGGGAGAAGATATTTGCAAATCATATATCAATAAGGTGCTAATATCCAAAATATATAAAGGACTCATAAAACAACAAAAAGCCTGATTTAAAAATGGACAGAGGATCTGAATAGACATTTTTCCAAAGAAGACGTACAGATGACCAACAGGCACATGAAAAGATGTTCAATGTCACTAATTATTAGGGAAATGAAAATCAAAACCACAATGAGATACCACCTCTCACCCATTAGAATGGATATTATCAAAAAGGCAAGAAACAAGTGTTGGCAAGGATGTGGACAAAAGGGAACCCCCATGCACCATTGGTGGGAATGTAAATTGGTGCAGCTGCTATGGAAAACAGTATGGAGGTTCCTCAAAAAATTAAAAATATGTATGTGTCAAACCCAATCTTCCAATTTATCCCTCCCTCTGCCTCTTACTCCCCAGTAACCATAAGTTTATTTTCTACATCTGTAACTCTACTTTGGTTTTGTAGATAAGCTCATTTGTAGCCTTTTTTGAGATTCCACATATAAGTGATATAATATGATATTTGTCTTTCGCTGTCTGACTTACTTCACTCAGTATGAGAATCTCTAGGTCCATCCATGTTGCTACAAATGGCATATATATACAATAGATAACTAATAAGGACCTGCTGTATAGCACAGGGAACTCTACTCAGTACTCTGTAATGGCTTACGGGGAAAAGAATTTTAAAAAGAGTGGATATATGTCTATGTATAACAGATTCACTTTGCTGTATACCTGAAACTAACAGAACATTGTAAATCAATTATACCCCAACAAATATTTTTTAAAAATTACAAATAGAACTATTACATGATCCAGCTCTTCTACTTCTGGGTATTCATCTGAAGAATATAAAAACACTGGTTTGAAAAGATATATGCCCCCTATGTTCACTGCAGAATTATTTACAATAGCAAAGTCATGGGAACAACCTAAGTGCCCAAAAATGGATGAATGGATAAAGAAGATGTGGCGCATATATATATATATATATATATATATATACACTACTCAGTCATAAAATATAAGATGCAATCTTGCCATTTGCTACAACAATGATGGACCTTGAGCATATTATGCTGAGTGAAATAAGTCAGAGAAAGACAAATACCATATGATTTCACTCACATGTGGAATATAAAACAAACCATAATAAAATAAAACAAGCAAAACAAAAACAAACACACAGATACAGAGAACATATTAGTGATTACCAGAAGGGAAGTGGGGTGGAGGAGGGTGAAATGGGTAAAGCAGGTTAACTGTATGGCAATGGATGGAAACTAAACTTTTGGTGGTGAGCACACAGTAGTGTATACAGAAGCTGAAATATAATGTTGTATACATGAAACTTAATGTTATAAACTAATGTTACCTTAATAAAAGAAAGAAAAAAATGATGTTAGTGCCACTTAGAAAATAAGAGCTCAAATGAAATCATACAAATATAGTTGAACTATCTAGCACTAAAAAGTGATTCTTTTTCATTTGCAAAACATGCATAAAATAAACACTTGTCCCCATCAAAGTCCTTAATACTATTTAGAAAAGGAGGGTGGTATTCATAAAATGACAGAAGAAAATAATACTCATTTGCCACATTGATGTTTATTTTTCCATTTTTTATTTTGTTTTTAAGTCAAAGAAGAAACAGCACACTTAGAGTCTAAACAATCTAAAGGTAGACTGTAGTGCTTAAATTGGGACCTTCACAATTAAATTATTTTTCTTCCTTTACTCAATGTATTGACAAAGAGAAGAGCATGGTATCCTAAGTAGGGCGTAATCTGACTGTGCAGAGCTGATGGGGCAAGTCATGTGAGGCTCTAAATGAGCTTCTTACCTGCTCTACACTTGAGCAATTCCAAAGAGATTAGGGTCACGTTGATTAAAACATTTGTAAGAACAAATTAATATTCGAAGTGGTACCAGCTGTAGATTTCTGCTTATTTTCCAGTTCTAAAAAGTAAAGATTAAAAATAAAATTAAGGCAGTACTCAATAAATATTTTTGAATAAAATAAATATTAACTATCTCAGAGATTTCAGAACATTGATTTCTAAAGAACACACTAAACTATTTATGCTTGATTTGCTCTTTTCCCACACACAAATAAACAAACTTAACTAGCTAAGAAGGGCATACACAACACTAAACAAAATTCAATGATAAAAGATTATCTACACTTTTATCCAAAGATATTATTACATTGTCTAGCTATAAAGTGTTTGGGATGAAGGTGAAAAACGATACAGAATCCACACAAACCTGATTCTGATCTACAGGGATGTTAAGTTGATCAATCGGCAGAGACTAATTGAACACCTCAGTAGACATCTCAGTTTTACCTGTCTAACATCCATTTCTCATGGAAATTAATCTTCCTAATACTCTGTTCATTGTCTGCAATGTTCATTAAGATCTTCACTGGCTGGGTTTCAGGCAAGTTGACCAATATATGACAAGTTTTTGTACTTAAAATATCTCTGATCTTAACTTCTCAATGTACAAAAAAAAGGCAGTCAAAAACCCTGTCAGCCAACTTAGTGTACATGTCCTGACCACTATATTTGAAATAATGGCATCCTCAAAGCTTACCATTTATATGTTTTATAAACAACTTTTGAAGTTGTTTATAAACAACATAGCTCTCAGAGAGAGAATCCAAAACAGAGTCACAGCTTAATTTGTTGATAATGCTACTTAGTTTTATCATAACCCACTGGGCTATCATCATCACAATCCACAGTGAGAGATTTCATTACTGTTCTGTACACTCTTCTACAAAAGAACTTTGAGGGCCTATTCAAAGGTTCAAGCACCTAAGCATAGTTATTAATCCATCCTTGAGAGAGTAATAACCTTTCAGATCTGGTGATAAATCAATGGGGAGCCAAAGTCATACATCATATCACATTTACATCCACCTCCAATGGTGACTATGAAGGGCTCAGAGAATACACAGCACTATTCTAACAATAAGTATTTGGATGAAGGTGAAAAATTGGAATCTCTACAAATCTGACTTCTTTCCTAGAAGTTTACGTGATCAACCAGGAAACATTTACTGAAATTCCCAATGGGCATCTTGTTTTTGCCTGTCAGCATCCATTTCCCATCTGCCATCACAAAAGCCCACCTTTTACTTTAAGGAACTACTCATTCTCCAATTTAAGTGCAAATGTCATGAAAGTGAGAGGGCAACTGATCCCACCCCCCATCTCAAGACATAACCATGTAACTCAGGCCGAGCACATGACCCAGAACAGTCCAATAAAACCAATAATCATCAGCCCCAAAGCTTTCCCTGAATCTACTGAGAGAAGGAAGCTCTTCCTCTACAACCAGAAGGCATATTTTAGGGAGCTCTCACCTGAGAGCAAAGCCAAGACAAAGGAAAGCAGGAGGACAAATTCTTGACGAAAAATTTGGATACCTGATCCAGCATGACTAAATATTCAGCCAGACCCATCCCTGGACCTTCTTCATTACTTGAATTAGTGTTCGGTTTCTTTAACCTGCAACCAAGAGTTCTGAAAAATTACAAGCAACCAAAAACCTGCACCCCGTTAGACAAAGTGGCAAAGATACAAAGATATATAACAAACAATTCCTGCCTCTAAGAATCTTTCAGCATCTAGTTGGAAAAATAAGACATAAACACAAAAAATAACTAGAAACATAAGGCTCAACACAATGATAGGTTCTACATGAGTACAGAGAAAGGAGATACCACCACAGGCTGCATATTAAGCAAGACTTTACAATATAACAAAATGGTGAACAAGATGTTGAGGGATGTCCAGGATGTGGCTACCTGGCAAAGGTACGAAAGGACATTTAGAAAAGGTGAACTATGAGAGCAGTAATTCAAGAATGTGCATTTTGTAACTGGGGAAAAAATACAGTATAAACAGTAAATGGATCATAAAATGTTGAGTCATGGGATATCAACAATAAATATATTAGTCCAGGGACAAAAAGAATTCATAAGTAGTTGTCCAATGATAGACACATTATGTATAATATTTCAGATCTACTTTATATGAGATCATATTGATTAATTAGATTATAATGGCTTAATGTTAAAATTGTGCTTGAAGAACTAGTGACAAAAGCCAAAACCTAAATGTGACCTTTTCCCTTTCCGTATACATAGTAGATAACCCTCTCATCCAACAAGCTATTCTTGTCCACTACTGTAACACATCTCATCTAGAACTAAAGGGCTATAGAAATAAACCATGCTACATGAACTTCACTCAACTTCTGTTTAAGAAACTAAGACAGAGGCGGTAAAAGACAAACATACACCAAGGAAGTAAACGTGGCCATACAGCTATCAGATTTGCTTTGTCCAGTTTCTCCATGAGGTGAAAAGTTTATAATAGAAATTATTAAAGGCATTTTCTATTTCCACTGTGGTTTTAGCTATTTTCCCTTGGGTCATTAAGAATTGTATGGGCAGAGTTTCCTTTGGCTCTTGTTGCAAGCAGGAATGCAAAATGTCTGTGTCCCTCATTCCCCTACTTGGGGATATTATTGTTTAGTTAATTAGAATACAATGTTGTATTAAATTTTTTTTTAATTTGTGGTACCAATCTGTATTTATAGTTGTCACATTCATGGTGATCTATGTATAGGTTCAAACATTTTGACTGCTTCAAGTAGTCATTCACCAGTTACATTAATATTTTTTGAAACATCTTTATTGGAGTATAATTGCTTTACAATGTTGTGTTAGTTTCTGCTGTATAACAAATGAATCAGCTACATGTATATATATATCCCCATATCTCCACCCTCTTGCACCTCTCTCCCACCCTCCCTATCCCACTCCTCTAGGTGGTCACAAAGTACCGAGCTGAATTCTCTGTGCTATGCGGCTGCTTCCCACTAGCTATCTATCTTACATTTGGTAGTGTATATATGTCAATGCTACTCTCTCACTTCATCCCAGCTTACCCTTCCCCCTCCCCATGTCCTCAAGTCCATTCTCTACAACTGTGTCTTTATTCCTGTCCTGCCTCTAGGTTCTTCAGAACCATTTTTTTCTTTTTTTTTTTTAGATTCCATATATATGTGTTAGCATATTGTACTTGTTTTTCTCTTTCTGACTTACTTCACTCTGTATGACAGACTCTAGGTCCATCCACCTCACTACAAATAACTCAATTTCGTTTCTTTTTATAGCTGAGTAATACTCCATTGTATATATGTGCTCAATTTCTTTATCCATTCATCTGTTGATGGACACTTAGGTTGCTTCCATATCCTGGCGATTGTAAATAGTGCTGCAATGAACACTGTGGTACATGACTCTTTTTGAATTATGGTTTTCTCAGGGTATATGCCCAGTAGTGGGATTGCTGGGTCGTATGGTAGCTCTATTTTTAGTTTTTTAAGGAACCTCCATACTGTTCTCCATAGTGGCTGTATCAATTTACATTCCCACCAACAGTGCAAGAGGGTTCCCTTTTCTCCACACCCTCTACAGCATTTATTGTTTGTAGATTTTTTTGATGATGGCCATTTTGACCGGTGTGAGATGATACCTCATCGTAGTTTTGATTTGCGTTTCTCTAATGATTAGTGATGCTGAGCATCCTTTCATGTGTTTGTTGGCAATCTGTATATCTTCTTTGGAGAAATGTCTATTTAGGTCTTCTGCCCAGTTTTGGATTGGGTTGTTTGTTTTTCTGATATTGAGATACATGGGCTGCTTGTAAATTTTGGAGATTAATCCTTTGTCAGTTGCTTCATTTGCAAATATTTTCTCCCATTCTGAGGGTTGTCTTTTGGTCTTGTTTATGGTTTCCTTTGCTGTGCAAAAGCTTTTAAGTTTCATTAGGTCCCATTTGTTTATTTTTGTTTTTATTTCCATTTCTCTAGGAGCTGGGTCAAAAAGGATCTTGCTGGGATTTATGTCATAGAGTGTTCTGCCTATGTTTTCCTCTAAGAGTTTGATAGTGTCTGGCCTTACATTTAGGTCTTTAATCCATTTGGAGTTTATTTTTGTATATGGTGTTAGGGAGTGTTCTAATTTCATACTTTTACATGTACCTGTCCAGTTTTCCCAGCACCACTTATTGAAGAGGCTGTCTTTTCTCCACTGTATATGCTTGCCTCCTTTATCACAGATAAGGTGACCATATGTGCGTGGGTTTATCTCTGGGTTTTCTATCCTGTTCCATTGATCTATATTTCTGTTTTTGTGCCAATACCATACTGTCTTGATTACTGTAGCTTTGCAGTATAGTCTGAAGTCTGTGAGCCTGATTCCTCCAGCTCCGTTTTTCTTTCTCAAGATTGCTTTGGCTATTCAGGGTCTTTTTTGTTTCCATAAAAATTGTGAAATGTTTTTATCTAGTTCTGTGAAAAATGCCATTGGTAGTTTGATAGGGATTGCACTGAATCTGTAGAATGCTTTGGGTAGTGTAGTCATTTTCACAATGTTGATTCTTCCAATCCAAGAACATGGTATATCTCTCCATCTGTTTGTATCATCTTTAATTTCTTTCATCAGTGGCTTATAGTTTTCTGCATACAGGTCTTTTGCCTCCTTAGGTAGATTTATTCCCAGATATTTTATTCTTTTTGTTGCAATGGTAAATGGGAGTGTTTCCTTAATTTCTCTTTCAGATTTTTCATCATTAGTGTATAGGAATGCATGAGATTTCTGTGCAGTAATTTTGTATCCTGCTACTTTATCAAATTCATTGATTAGTCTTAGTAGTTTTCTGGTAGTATCTTTAGGAATCTCTGCGTATAGTATCATGTCATCTGCAAACAGTGACAGTTTTACTTCTTTTTTTCTGATTTGGATTCCTTTTATTTCTTTTTCTTCTCTTATTGCCATGGTTAAAACTTCCAAAGCTCTGTTGAATAATAGTGGTGAGAGTGGGCAATCTTGTCTGGTTCCTGATCTTAGAGGAAATGGTTACAGTTTTTCACCATTGAGAATGATGTTGGCTGGGAACATATTTTACCAAAGGCCATTATCAGCTTTGTATTGAATAGGAAACTTTGCATGTGATTATTCTCTAACTTAATAATTACTATTTCTGATACAATATCTCTCATGGTTATTAATTGTTTTCTGGAAATTTTACTAAGAAAAATGGACTCATCATAATTCCTTGGTGACATAGTTTTCCATCTAGAGTCATCAAACTCAATAATGTTATATGAGAAAAGAACGTCTCTAATACCTTATCTCTTGATACCCATTTAAGTTTCTATTTCCATTTGTGGCATCATCTCCAGTATGACATATATTTCTACCAGTATAAAATATGTTCCTTTGAAATAAGCTTTTACAAAGGAATTACAACACATACTCTTATAGTAGACATGTCTTCACAAACCTCAATTAATAAAACCTCACAACTCTGTTAAAGATAATTACTGCTTTGGTCTTTGTTTACAGTTAGAAACTGAAACACTAAAAGACCCTTTCTGTCAAGCCAAAGTCAGAGAAGAGGCAAAGGAGTTGGTCTATGATTAGACATGTTTTTATATCTTTTTACCAAAAGCTTTAAAATGTGAAATGCTATATAAAGTCTAATTTTCACTCTTTACTCTTTACAGTGAAATGCATTATTTCCTGAAACAAATAAACATATGATTATAATCCTATCGCTATTTTATGGAAAAGTAGTCTTGTGCTTTAAGTTTGAATATGCATGTTTACTAAATTTTATATTTGTTGAATAGTGGAATTGAGAGATGTTTTTAAAATATGCCTAAGTGATCATCACTACCATATTTTAAACTTTGAGAAATCAAAAATTATCAAAATATATATTTATATCATACAGTATAAAGTAAAGCTTTGGATAAGGTTTCAATATTACATGAAGCACAATGAATAGGAAATAAGTGATAGATGGATTCCTGTTTTCTCAAAAAATTTTATAATGCTAGGCAGGATAAAGACTCCTCAAAGATGTCTAGGTCCTGTGACTACATATGTTACCTTACATGGAAAAAGTTAATCACACTTTGCAGGTGTGATTGACATAAGGATTTTTTTTTTTTTTTTAACTTAAGGATCTTGAGATTGGGAGGTTAATCTGAATTATCCAGCTGGACCCAATTTCATCACAAGGATCATTAAAAGTGGAAGAGGGAGGCAGAAGAGAAGGTCCAAGGCATGGGGTCTGAGAAGAACTAGATCTGCCAATGCTGGCTTTGAGGATGGAGGAAGGAGATCATGAGCCAAGGAATGTGGGTAGCCTCTAAAAGCTGGAAAGAGTAAGAAAATGGATTCTCCCCTGGAGTCTCCAGAAAGGAATGTAGTCCTGTTGACACTTTGATTTGAGCTCAATAAGACTCATATTGGACTTCTGACCTACTAAACTATAAGATAATAAATTTTGTTGTTAAGACTCCAAGATTATAGAAATTTGTTACAGCAGCAATAGAAAACTAATACTAGCATCATGTTCCAAATTAGCAGGACCAAGAAAGGCATGACTATGAGAGCCCCTCTCCCCATTATGGAATCAAGGCACTCTGGAGCTAGAAGAGACTTTGGTCTAATCACTTCATTGTCCAGATGAGGAAACTGGTCCAGATATAAAGAGAAGTAAGGTGACTTACCTTAGACCTCATAGTTCGAGGCAGAGACATGACTAGAATATAATTTCACTAAATTCTAGATCATTTTTAGTCATAGTATGCTTCCCAGCTTCTTTCACCAATGTAGTGTTTTGATTATAGTTTAATAATAATTTGCAGAACTGTTTGGAAGACTGAACAGTGATTGGAAAGTGCACATATTTTCAAATAAAGCATAGAAGAAGCATATTGCTTTGCTGTTCTGGTCTGTCTCCAACTGATGGCTAAACATATTCACTTGAATTATCCAACCATCAATTGAAACTCAACAAGTCTAAAATGAAACTTGAGTTCCTGCCTCCCAAATCAGCTCCATCTGGAATCTTCTGGTTTTCTCCCTCAGACCCTCTGAAGTTTCCCACATTCAATCAATTGCCAAGTTCTGCCATCCTTCCTCCCTCATGGTGCTTCCTTTCCTTGCATTTCTACTGCTACCCCTTATACCCCACTAGGCAAGCACTCTAACAGGTCTCTGTTCCTCAGTTTCTCTTCTCTTCAAACTCCAATTAACCCAGCACAGCACTGCCAAATGATTCCTTCTAAGGTACATCTTTTTTTTTGTATCATTGACTTGTCCCCACACATTCAGGAGGACTCCGTTTCCAAACAGGATCAAGTTCAAACTCTTTATTCTATCCTTTGACAGATTCATAGAATTTGACCCTAATTTGTTTTTATGTCTTTCTCCCACTCCCAGCCACAAACCAACTTAATTGATTTACTTCCTTATGAACATGACTCATTCTCCAAATTGTTCTCTTCTCCTAAAATATCTTCTCAGCTTCCTTCTCCATGTATCTGAATTCTATCTATGTCAAGGCCCTGTACAAGTTCCAGCATCTGCCTGGGCAATTCCTAGGCCTGACAACCTACAGCGATCTCAACTTACACTTTGAAGCCCTAAAGCAATTGGTCTCATTTAACATTTTGTTTTTATAACTAGTGTCTTTTACATCTTTACAGAGTTTAAACTCTTAGATTTTAACCATTGGGACAAACTAGGTTCCCTACTTATTTGCATTGTACTTAGCACCCAGAGTTCCCTGCTTTAAACAGGTTCTCAAATATTTATGGAATGACTGAAAGTAATTTTAAAAATACAAGATGAACATTCAGAATGACAACTCCTCTATTCCATCAGTGATAAGCGCCAGCAATGAGCACTCCTCTAAAGTTAACTGCTCCATTTAGGAAGTGTAGCCATACATTCAGGATTGCCTAGGACAGTCCTGGCTTCCTGCTGATTTTCCAGTTATTAATAATGTTGTCCACCTTCACTCTCAAAAGCCTCTTGGCTTAGATGATACATTATATATGGTCATTCCACCCTTAGGGTAGTTTGGACTGTAGTAAGGGCAGAAACCAGAAAGAAAATCCTGCTCATGTTCCAGCCACCCATCCAGCTATGCAGCATTCACTCCACTACAGAGTGATCCTGCTCTTCATCACCATCTTAGCATAATCAGTGTCCTTTGAATTTCACGTGGGAGGTTCAAACATTTTGGTTATGCACAGCTTCAGATAAATGTGCTGCAGTGAATACAACTTAAGATTCTTTAGCAGAAAAAAAAAAATCATGTATACTGAATACAACTGTTAACTCTACCTAGCAGTTTAAGAACAAAAGGGAGAGTTCCCTAAAGGGAAAGGGGAATTCAATGAATTCCCAGAGAAGTAGAATCAATCAAGAGACAGTGTGCGAGATCACTTATACTCTAATTGTTTTGATGTTTTCTGAATAAAATGATAAGAATCATTCATGCCATTTCAATTTTCTGAACAATAAATACACATTATTTTCATGATTGTTTAGAATTAGAAATGTGATGCCTTCTGATGCTCTAAGTGTCCAATTTACATTAAATTAACTAACCATTGCATGTTTTAAGACCTACATTTATTTTCACAGTTGACTGGTTGAAATGATCAGTTTCATAAATGAATGTCAGTGGTATATAAACAGTAATAACTTTTTATTGCAAAGTAAGATTTTGCTGTGTAAGTAGTGAGTAAAATTATTAAATGCAATCTTATGTTTCATTACTGACAGCTTGTCATAAAAAAGGAATTAAGGCTGCAATTTTTCATTTATTTTCATAAAGTAGATCAGCTTTTTCACTCATTTGTAGTGAAACCTACTCAATCTAATCTCTTTTGAATGAAGTTTTAATTACATTACATCATTCAATACAGGGCTGAGAGTTCATGTTCCATACTGTTCCCTCCCTAAACTCTTCAACTTTAAAGGAATCTAGGGAAATGTTATGTTCAACTAGTGTAACTATGTGAAATGAAAATATCAAATGCATATATTGGGCACTGGATCACTCAAGTATTTGGAAAGAATTTTATGAGACTATTTAGTAACCTCTAAGTCACTGGTTCAATTATCACCCAAGTTGGTAGTAACTAAAAAGGATTAATTTTTGTTGCTGTTTTGAAGCAGTATATCATTAGTAGTTAGTTAATACTTAAATATCAATTACATTGAAATTATTGACAATTCTGTAATCGCTAAGGACTAACTGAATGGCAAGGGCTATAACATTTGAAAAAAACAAAAGCATCTGAATGAATTATGGTAAAAGTTAATATTTGAGATTGTGTAAAATTTTTCATCAACTATTTCCAATCCTCTTCTCACTAATTCATAAGATAAGCATGGCATAATTTCACATTCACCTGAATAGAAGCAATTACAATTGGATATTTGGTTGTTTCTAGCCTTTTATATCAAGAACAGAGGCCCATTTGTCATCATGTCTCCCTTCTTCAACTGTGCCCTCAGATAACAAACCCATCAGAGACAGAACATTCTGTAAAGCACAACAGGGTAACTAGATGTTGGCATTATCAAATTGGGTTCTTCCTTCATGCTAAACTCTAAAGGTTAGCATCCTGAAAAGACAGTAAAAAGCTGAATGTTTTTTTAACAGAAAGGGAGGCTTCTAGGCAAACTAGTCTTCGTATACTCTCCCTTTACTTAAATAGAAAAATAGCATAAAATCCTAAATGTATGTAAAAGCAACTTTTTAATAACATGGTTAATCTGATTATCATCCCTATGTATTTTGTGTATGTTCTCACTCTAGAAACAGGGAACTAAACAACTCCATTCAAATAATGTTTCACAGAAACAGACTCACAGACGTGGAGAACAGACTTGTGGTTGCCAAGGGGGGTGGGGGCAACGGATAGACTGGCAGTTTGGGATTAGCAGATGTAAACTATTATATATAGAATGGATAAACAACAAGATCCTACTGTATAGCATAGGGAACTATATTAAATATCCTGTGATAAACCATAACGGAAAAGAATATGAAAAAGAAAAAAGAAATATACATATATATATATATATATATATATATATATATATATATATAACTGACTCACTTTACTGTACAGAAGAAATTAACACAGTATTGCAAATCAACTATACTTCAATAAAATAAGTTAATTAATTAAAAATAATGTTTTGATTGCCAAGCATCTAGTAATATATATTCCAATCTAAATTTTTATCCAATTGTTAGCCATTTTTAAATATGCTTACATTTGTTTAGCATAATTTATAAATTCATACTATACACTTGTTCTAATTGTAATTCCATTGTCATATACTTTTTTCACTACATATACTGTTACTTGTTTAACTTTTTCAATTATTTTAAAGGTTAGAATCAGTGATTGTTTCACAGCAATTTTCCTTTAAAAATTTTTCTTCTCACCAATTTTCCGACACTTCCATGTACTCTGCCTGTCAACTTATCTAGGAATATAACTATATTTTGAGCTATTTTCTCTTTGTACACTGAAGATATTATGCTATCTTTTTTCTGGAATCTGCTTTCAGTTCATTGTCATTTCTTTGTAGGTGATCTATTTTCTTAAAATTTTACCTTTAGCTCTAAATAGCTTCCCTTTTGTAGTGTACATTTTTACCAAAATGTGTCTAGGTATGGATTTATTCTTATTCTACTTGGCACTCAATGTGCTTTTTCATTGTGAGGGATCATGTCTTTCTTCAATATTTTAATATTTTATTCCATTAATAAGAATTTACACCCAGGTCTCTGTTTCTTCTTTTTTTTAATTGAAGTGTAGTTGATTTACAATGTTGTGTTAGTTTCAGGTATACAGCAAAGTGATTCAGTTATACAAACATAAATGTCCATCTTTTCAGAGTCTTTTCCCTTATAGGTTATTACAAAATATTGAGTAAAGGTCCCTGTGCTATATAGTAGGTCTTTGTTGGTTATCTATTTTATATAGAGTAGTGTGTATATGTTAATCCCAAACTCCTGATTTATCCCTCCCCTCACCCCCATCCTCTTTGGAAATGATAAGTTTGTTTTCTATGTCTATGGGTCTGT
Organism: Eubalaena glacialis; assembly: GCF_028564815.1. Taxonomy (NCBI): domain Eukaryota; kingdom Metazoa; phylum Chordata; class Mammalia; order Artiodactyla; family Balaenidae; genus Eubalaena; species Eubalaena glacialis. Next base: position 43,352,785 of record NC_083732.1, on the reverse strand, counting down.
TTCTGTTTTGTATATAAGTTCATTTGTATAATTGTTTTTTAGATCCCACATATAAGCAATATCACATGATATTTGTCTTTCTCTGGCTTACTTCACGTAGTATGATAATCTCTAGGTCCATCCATGTAGCTGAAAATGGCATTATTTCATTCTTTTTTATGGCTAATATTCCATTGTATGAACATACCACATCTTCTTTATCCATTCATCTGTCAATGGATATTTAGGTTGCTTCCATGTCTTGGCTATTGTTAATAGTGCTGCTATAGACGCAAAAATACTCAACAAAATACGAGCAAACCAAATCCAACAATACATTAAAAGGATCCTACACCATGATCAAGTGGGATTTATCCCCAGGATGCAAGGATTTTTTCAACATCTGCAAATCAGTAAGTGTGATATATCACATTAACAAATTGAAGAATAAAAAACATTTGATCATCTCAATAGATGCCGAAAAAGCTTTTGATAGAATTCAACATCCATTTATGATAAAATAAAAAATACTCTCAAGAAAGTGAGAATAGAGAGAACATAATAAAGTCCATATATGACAAACCCACAGCTAACATCATACTCAACGGTGAAAAGTTGAAAGCATGTCATCTAAGATCAGGAACAAGACAAGGATGTCCACTCTCACCACTTTTATTTGACATAGTTTTGGAAGTTCTAGCCATGGCAATCAAAGAAGAAAAAGAAATAAAAGGAATCCAAATTGGCAAACAAAAAGTAAAACCGTCACTATTTGCAGGTGACATGATACTATACATAGAAAATCCTAAAGATGCTACCAGAAAACTACTAGAGCTCATCAATGAATTCGGTAAAGTTGCAGGATACAAAATTAATACACAGAAATCTCCTGCATTCCTATACACTAACAACAAAAGATCAGAAATAAAATTCAAGGAAACAACATTTACCATCACATCAAATAGAATAAAATACCTAGGCATAAACCTACCTAAGGAAGCAAAAGATCTGAACTCTAGAAACTATAACACACTGATGAAAGAAATCAAAGATGACACAAACAGATGGAAAAATATACCATGTTCTTGGATTGGAAGAATCAATATTGTCAAAATGACCATTGTATCCAAGGCAATGTACAGATTCAATGCAATCCCCATCAAATCACCAATGGTATTTTTTATGGAACTAGAACAAAAATTTTTTTAATTTGTATGGAAACACAAAAGACCCTGAATAGCCAAAGCAATCTTAAGAAAGAAAAATGGAACTGGAGGATTCAGGTTTCCTGACTTCAGACTATACTACAAAGCTACAGTAATCAAAACAGTATGGTACTGGCACAAAAACAGAAATATAGATCAAGGAAACAGGACAGAAAGCCCAGAGATAAACCCACACACCTATGGTCAATTAATCTATGACAAAGGAGACAAGAATACACAATGGAGAAAAGACAGCCTCTTCAATAAGTGGTGCTGGGAAAACTGGACAGCTACATGTAAAAGAATGAAATTAGAACATTCCCTAATACCACACACAAAAATAAACTCAAAATGTATTAAAGATCTAAATGTAAGACCAGATGATATAAAACTCCTAGATGAAAACAAAGGAAAAACACTCTTTGACATAAATCACAGCAATATCTTTTTGGATACTTCTCCTAGAGTAACTGAAATAAAAACAAAAAATAAACAAATGGGATCTAATTAAACTTAAAAGCTTTTGCACAACAAAGGAAACCATAAACAAAATGAAAATACAACCTACAGAATCTTTGGGGTTTTTTTAACCATTATGTTTTTAACTCATGCTATATTCTTATGCCACTGTGTTGCAGTTTTTATAATGCACTCAGACATATTTAATTGATTAAAATGTATTCTTACTTTCCTTTTAATTTTTAAAATGAAATTATGTAGATACCAAATCTCTTTATTCTCCTATTCTTTCTTCTATCCTTATTGTTTCTTCAGTGATGACTAATGTTAAGCTGTGCACACACTTGTGTGTGTGTGTGAGTGTGTGTGGGTGAAATCCTGAAGGAAAATTCTTCCATTTATCTGGCCTGAATACCAGTCATTCTATGTTCCACTCCACAAGTCAAGAGAAGAAAAGCCTCATATCTCTTTCACATGATAGTCTTTTAAACATAAGAAGGCAGCTGTTTGAATAATTGTATTGATATCACCATCAATCAATGAATTTATTTACACTTTCTCTTATGGTTCAAAATAAAATTGTGCATGCAATCTACAGTGCAGCAAAAAGTGACCTGAAGGTGGTATCAGGAGGTGTAAACTAAAGTTCTAATTCTGTTATTTCATAGATTTGAAATTTGTGAAGAAACTACTTAACTAACTTTGTTGCCTCACCTGTGAATGGAGACAATGAAAACTAAGTCACAAAGTTAATAAAGAGGACCAGGACTCACATTATTCAAATGTCACCTTCTCAGGGAAGTTTCCCTTAAGCCTCCTGCTATAGGCTGAATGTTTATGTCCCCCACAAAATTCCTATATTGAAATCGTCATGACTAATGTATTAAGAGGTGGGGCCTTTGGATCCAGCAGAAGAAAAAGTAAAAATAATCCTATTTCTTGCACATCTGTCTTTGATAGCTTTAAAATTTGTGGGCACTCTACCTGGTTTTGCCTCTCCCCCACTGATTGCATTTTCTTATTCTCCTTTGCTGACTCCTGCTTCTGCCTACCCTTTAAATACTGTTGTCCTCAAGGGTTCTGTCCTTCTGGCCTTCTCACTTCACTGTGTAAATTTCCTCAGGCAATCTTCATTCCCATGGCTTCAAGTGTCACACTTACATAAACAATCTTTTAATCCACATCACCAGCTCCAACCGGGGTGGGCTAGGGAGGGTGGGAGGGAGGGAGATGCAAGAGGGAAGAGATATGGGAACATATGCATATGTATAATTGATTCACTTTGTTATAAAGCAGAAACTAACACACCATTGTAAAGCAATTTTACTCCAATAAAGATGTTAAAAACAAACAAACAAACAAACAAAAAAAAAACAAAGCCTCATCTTGCTACTCCACTGCTTCGACAACTATACGTAGCTGAATTGTATCCTCACCAAATTTCATATGTTGTAGTCCTAACCCCCAGTACTTCGAAATGTGACTGTGCTTGGAGATAGTCTTTAAAATGGCAATTAAGTTAAGATGATGTCATTAGGGTGGGCCCTAATTCAATATGACTGCTGTACTTACAAGAAGAGGAAATTTGGACACACATTTGTAGAGAAGGAAGATAATATGAAGACACAGGGAGAAGACAGCCATCAACAAGCCAAGGAGAGAGACCACAGAAGAAACAAAATCTTCTGACACCTTGGTCTTGAACTTCTAGCTTCCAGAATTGTAAGAAAATAAATTTCTATTGTTTAAGCTACTCAGTCTATGGTACTTTGTTATGAGAGCTGTAACAAGCTAATATAGTAGCTTTTGAAATTAAGTTCAAACTTTACATACAAGAGCCATCCTGATCTCATACCTGTCTCTAACCTCATCTCCCATACTTCACACTCAGTGAGTTCCCTGTACTCACTGTACAATTTATTTGCACAATATTACCTTTGAACAGGCAGTTCCTGCACCTAAAATGCCTTTCCACTGGTTCTTTATCTATTCTGATGCCTCCCTATAATTCAAAGCACATTTACAAGCAATGCCTATTAAAATAATTTTAATGTGTATTAGGTATTCTCCAAGTACCAAGCACAATCACTGTGCTAGGACTCAGGGATACACCAGAGAATGTTCCCATTTAATTGAGATTCCTTCTTCTCATGCACCCTGTGCACACCTCTATCACAATACCTATCACAAGAATATAATCATTCTTTCTTGTCTAAAGGTATTGATTTTTAAAAATACCCTTATTAAGTAGCTACTATGTACTACCTTTATTAAGCACCTGCTGTACTAAGCACTGTCTACCTCATGTCTCACTCATAACAGCCCTGTGAGAGAGGTACTATTTTTATCCTGATTTTAGAGATGAAAACTTAGCCTCAAAGAGGAAATTAAGGTGACACAGGTGGTAAATGGTAGGGCTGGTCATCAAGCCCAATTTGTCAGATTTCAATTACCTTACTATATCACTTCTCCTAGGAATATGTAAGTTCCTGGAGGACCAGAGCTATTATAACATTGCAATTACTCTACTTGAAATGAGACTAGCAGCTCATCAGATGATTTTGACTGGGAATCTATCAGAGAAAGAACATCTTTCCCAAGAAAGATATTCATTGGGAAAAAATGAACATGGCAAGTTGTTGAAGGTGTTCATGTCATAGCCAGTGAAAAGTAGAGTGTTTTGGAAACTTTTGCCAAATAATATGACATGTGTTATACTCATTAGTGTAATAATCTACTCCAGAATATAGATTGGAATATAACAATCTATTCCAGATGGTGATGTGAATAATTCACAGATAGGTTACATAAGCAATCAAGATTACAGATGTATTCCCATCTTGAGAACGAACATACACTTCAATTTTCATTTTTCCACTAATGGTCTCTCTTTTCTCTTGGTGTTTAATGTCCAGCTGGTTTGACTTTTAAATTTCTCCTCAACCATTATTTCACCTTGACGTTATCCCTCATTGGCAACAGCTCTGCCAGATTTTTCTCTACAATACATTTGATGTAACATATTAATAAACTAATAGAACACAGGATCTGGTATTAAAATCCAGTTCTTGGGCTTCCCTGGTAGTGCAGTGGATAAGAATCTGCCTGCCAATGCAGGGGACATGGGTTTGATCCCTGGTCTGGGAAGATCCAACATGTCACGGTGCAACTAAGCCCATGCACCACAACTACTGAGCCTGCGCTCTAGAGCCCATGAGCCACAACTACTGAGCCCACACGTCACAACTACTGAAGCCTCCGTGCCTAGAGCCCACGCTCTGCAGCAAGAGAAACCACCACAATGAGAAGCCTGTGCACTGCAATGAAGACTAGCCCCCACTCGCCACAACTAGTAAAAGCCCATGTGCAGCAATGAAGACCCAACACAGCCAAAAATAAATAAATAAAAGAAAAATAAAAGAAAAAATTTAAAAAATTTTAAAAAAAATCCAGTTCTTGTGATTCATCAGTCATTCTTAGAAATAAAATATGTACCAGGCACTCTGTTAAGCTCTCTCTATATAATGGGTGCCCATTCTAACCACTCCTATTCAACATACTACTTGAAATCCTAACCAGAACAGTCAGGCTAAAAAATAAAATAAAAGGCATCCAAACAGAAAAGAAAGAAGTAAAACTATCTTTGTTTGCAGATGATATGATCTTATATATAGAAAATCCTAAAGACTCCTCCAAAAAACTGTTAGAACTAATCAACAAATTCAGTAAATTTGCAGGATACAAAATCAACATACAGAAAGTAGTTGCATTTCCATACACTAACAACAAAATATATGAAAAATAAATGAAAACAATCCCATTCACAATAGCATCAAAAACAATGAAGTTCTTGGAATAAATTTGAGGAGTAAAAAAATCTGTACGTGGAAAACTACAAGACTTTGGAGAAAGAAATTGGAGAAGACACAAACAAATGGAAAGATATCCCATGTTCATGGATCAGAAGAATTAATATTGTCAAAATGTCCATATTATCAAAAGCTGTCTATAGATTCAATGCAATCCATATCAAAATTCCAATAACATTTTTCAAAATTTCCAATGGTATTTTCAAAAATAGAAAATATAATCCTAAAATTTATATGGAGCCACAAAAGACCCCAAATAGCCAAAGCAATCCTGAGAAAGAAGAACAAAGCTGGACATATCATACTTCCTGACTTCAAACTATGCTACAAAGCTACAGTAATCAAAACAGTACAGTACTGGCATAAAAATAGACACATAGACCCATGAAACAGAATTGAGAGTCCAGAAATAAACCTCTGCATATAAGGTCAACTAATATTTTACAAGGGAGCCAAGAATACGCAATGAAGAAAGGATACTCTCTTCAATAAATGGGTTGGGAAAATTGGATAACTACATGCAGAAGAATGAAATCAGAGCCTTATCTTACACCATTCACCAAAAAGAATTTGAAATGAATTATAGGCTCAAATTTAAGGACTGAAACCATAAAAGTCCTAGATGAAAACATAGGGGAAATAATTCCTTGACATTGGTCTCAGCAGTGATTTCCTGGATATGACAGCAAAAGTACGAGCAAAAGAAGCAAACATAAGTAAGCAGGATTAAGCCAAACTACAAAGTTTCTGCACAGCAAAAGAAACTCAACAAAATTAAAAGGTAACCAATGGAATGGGAGAAAGTATTTGCAAATTATATACTTAATAAGGGGTTAATATCAAAATATAATAAGAACTCGCACAACTCAATAGCAAAAAATCTAACAACCCAATTTAAAAATAGGCAGAGGAACTGAATAGACATTTCTCCAAAGAAGACATACAAATGGACAACAGGTATGTGAAAAGGTATGCAATATCACTAATCATCAGGGAAACGCAAATCCAAACCATGATGAGGTATCACTTCACGCCAGCTAGAATGGCTATCATCAAAAAGACAGGAGATAACAAGTGTTGACGAGGATGGAGAAAAGGGAACCCTAGTGCACTGTTGGTGGAAATGCAAATTTGTACAGCTACTATGGAAAACAGTATGCAGGTCCCACAAAAAATTAAAAATAGAACTATCATATGATCCAGCAATCCCACTTCTTATTATATATCCAAAGAAACTGAAATCGGGATTTAGTAGACATATCTTCACTCTCATGTTCACTGCAGTATTACTCACAATAGCCAAGATATAGAAAAAACCTAAGTGTCTGTTAACAGATGATGAATGGATAAAGAATATGTGGTGTGTGTATATATATATATATATATATATATATATATATATATATATATATATATATATATATATATATAAATAAAATACAATTGAATATTATTCAGCCAAGGAAAATAAGGAAATCCTGCCATTTATGACAACTTGGATGGACACTGAGGGAATTATACTAAGTGAAATAAATCAGACAGAGAAAGATAAACACTGCACAATAACACATATGTGGAATCTAAAAAAGACAAACTTAGAGAAATAGTAAAGTGGTAGTTACCAGGGGTTGGGGGCTGGGGGAAATGGAGATACTGGTCAAACTGTACAAACTTCCAGTTATAAGATAACAAGTTAAAGGATCTAATGTACAGAATGGTGATTATGGCTGATAATACTGTATCACATATTTGAACATTGTTAAGAAACTAGATCTTAAATGTCCTCATCACAAAAAAGAAATGATAATTATATGACAGGATGGAGATAGTAGCTGATTCTATGGTGGTAATCATTTTGCATTCATAAATGTATCAAATCAACACATTGTACACCTTAAACTTACACAATATTATCTGTCAATTATATCTCAATAAAGCCGGGAAAAACCCCATTATATCATCATAGAGGTCAATTCTTAGATACAAATGAAGTTAGTACTGGTCGACTTAGACAAGGACAAAGAATAAGAGGAGGTCTTATGCTCATATTCACACAAAAAACACCATTTACCTTTGATGGAGGAAAAAACTCAACACATTCCAGCCATATGGTTAAAAAGGATTTTCCACATATTGCACATTTTCTTCCCTGAGAGATTATGTTCCTGACCTGTGGGTACCATTCTATGGCTTGCATTAGGAAAGGATTCTTTTCTGCTAGCTGATTCATTATAAATCTTGATGTAATTTCCTAGATTAAAAAAGAATATGGTTCCTCAGATTATTCTCAAAATAACTGGTTTATGTTACATTGATTCTCATTTCACTAATTTATATTTTTGGCTTATTCCTCACAGTTTCTGTTAAATTAGTTTTCTATAGTATATATAATGAATTATATTGTCAATGACTGGCATTGTAAGTTTAGTGTTCAACATTATATGAAAAGGAAGTTACTTCCACTGTAATATCTCTATGTCTCTGACATACAGGAATTCAAGTTACAATAAATTTACATTATTAGATAAAGTTTAGGTTCAAATTTTGTACCTCTCATTACAATAGGCAAGGACAGTACAAATATTCAGACTGGACCCAAAAACTGAGTCTGTCATATTTACTAAGCTCTAAACCCTTACTACTTAAACTGTAGATCATGGATCAGTAGAATCTGCATCACCTAGAAGCTTATTAGAAATTCAGACTTAGTTGCACTCAGACCTACTGAACAAGAATCTGCAGTTTAACAAGGTTCCCCGGGTATTTTGTATGTATGTTAAAATTTGAGAAGCACTGGACTAAGTTATCTACTGCATTGAGTACCTGAATTGAGACAGACTGGTAAAGAGTACTGATTTCTATTACCCAAATCTCTGAATTCGGTATGTATTAAACCTATCCACATAAATATTTCCAGATACTTCACTTTAGATAATAATAATATTATAATATTAAATAATAAAAGGGGTGGTGAGGATGGTCACGATGACCATCAACATCATCAGCTTAAAGTAAAAAAATATATATATATAATAAATAACTATATCTTCACTGACCAAGCAAACAAAATAAACATTTGATTTACTCCATTAAATGCCCCTCATTGTTTGTGCCAATAGCATGAAGTTCTGTGTAAATGTTACAAAAACACTGCATGAATTTTAATAGTGTATAAGACTTTTTTCCTGGCCAAAGTGAAAGATTTCCCAGTGGTATTAAGGTAGTCCACATCAGGTTCTGATAGGAATCTTTGGAAATACAAACATACATACATACACACATACATACATACATACATACATACATACATATTGGGTTGGCCAAACAGCTCATTTGGTTTTTTCTGTAAGATGGCTCTAGTAGTGCTTAGTTTTCTTTAACTTCATTCAAAACAGTTTTGTTAGATTGTATTGTGACAGCTGTCATATCAGCGTGCATTTAAAATAAAACTTACCAAAATTGGTGGGGTTTTGTGTAGCCATTTTAATACTGAAGATGGAAGGAAAAAAGCAACATTTTCAGCATATAATGTTTTATTATTTCAAGAAAGTTAAAAATGCAACTGAAATGCAAAAAAAGATTTGTGCAGTGTATGGTGAAGGTGCTGTGATTGATCGAACATGTCAAAAGTGGTTTGCGAAGTTTCGTGCTGGAGATTTCTCGCTGGACGATGTTCCAAGGTCAGGTAGACCAACTGAAGTTGATAGCGATCAAATCGAGACATTAATTGAGAACAATCAATGTTAAACCACATGGGAGATAGCCGACATACTCAAAATATCCAAATCAAGCTTTGAAAATCATTTGCACCAGCTTGGTGATGTTAATCGCTTTGATGTTTGGGTTCCACATAAGCTAAGTGAAAAAAACCTTCTTGACCATATTTCCGCATGTTATTCTCTACTTAAACGTAACAAAAACATTCCATTTTTAAAACAAATTGTGACAGGCGATGAAAAATGGTTACTGTACAATAATGTGGAATGGAAGAGATAACGGGGCAAGTGAAATGAACCACCACCAACCACACCAAAAGCCAGTCTTCATCCAAAGAAGGTGATGTTTTGTATATGGTGGGATTGGAAGGGAGCGTCAAGAAAACCAAAGTATTAATACCAACAAGTACTTCTCCCAATTAGACCAAATGAAAGCAGCACTCAATGAAAAGGTCTGGAATTAGTCAACAGAAAACGCATAATCTTCCATCAGGATAACGCAAGACCGCATGTTTCTTTGATGACCAGGAAAAAACTGTCACAGCTTGGCTGGGAAGTTCTGATTCATCCGCTATATTCACCAGACATTGCACCTTCGGATTTCCATTTATTTCAGTCTTTACAAAATAGTCTTAATGGAAAAAATTTCAATTCCCTGGAAGACTGTAAAAGGCACCTGGAACAGTTCTTTGCTCAAAAAGATAAAAAGTTTTGGGAAGATGGAATTATGAAGTTGCCTAAAAAATGGCAGAAAGTAGTGGAACAAAACGGTGAATACATTGTTCAATAAAGTTCTTGGTGAAAATGAAAAATGTGTCTTTTATTTTTACTTGAAAACCAAAGGAACTTTTTGGCCAACACAATACATACATACATAATCTTTCACTCATCTATCCCAATTAAAATCTTTTAAATAATAACAAAATCCTATAAATTCCTGTCTCCCTGTTCCTTATTTCTCTATCCATTCCACTTAACAAACATCTGGGAAAGGTGCCATTATACAAAAACAGCCCTGAGCATTGGTTCCTAACTGCCTGATCCTTCAACAGCATACCCTCCTACACACTTCAGCTTATTCTCGGGGATGGTTACATAATGAGGTCATCCTTTCTGAAAGAATTACCGTTTCACACTAATATTACAGGACTCCTAAATTAGATGTTTATTATCACTCTTCTTACTACTTACACAAAGCATAGATTGTGATTCTGAGTGAAACACTGATTTTAGAGGTAAGTTTTAGCCACCAGAATTCAACAGCTAGTCTCATTATAAAGCCGCAGAAAACTAATAGACAAGAATTCACACCCCAAAATAGCAGGTGGTAGAATTTGCTGAAGTACATGGGATGAATAAATAGGTCACAATTCATACAGTTCACTTTTTCCGTTTATGATTTCTGGAACCAAACATGTTTGTCGCACTCAGTATGTCTCTTGACAACTCTTACATTACCCATTATTTATATCCTTCTCCTACTTGCTGCCAATGTGTTGCTGTGGAAGAATAACATATATCATTGAAATATAAAGTTATTACTTGAAAATACAAGTGTATATAAAATAAGATACTTTTGGTATGACCAATAGTAAATTTCAGGAAAACTCGTAAAGATACATGCAATGCAGTTTTTGAGAATACACAAATTAATGATGGCCTAATCTCGGCGTTATTTAAAAGTCAAGAAATCTTCTATGACAAATAAATTGTTCCCTTTAAATAGTTTATATGCTATTCTGTTAGAATATTTGTTAGCTAACTATATGTAGGTCAGAGATTATTTCTACGTTTAAACCATCATAGATTAAAATTAGTTTCAGGTGTTTCTTTTATTTTTCCTTATATATGATGATTTCATTTGAATGATAAAATTATCCATATACAAATTATATTTATATAAATATAAAAAATTATAAAATGTAAAAACAAATGTGAATCCTTAGAAGGAATATTGAACCTTGGAACTATTGTATGATCAATTGTTACTGTATGATAGGCACTAAAATGTAGCATGAAGAGCAAAGATACTGAGTCAGAGTCAGATAGATAAATAGGTGCAAATCCTGGCTCTGTGACCTATCAGTGTGACCCTATTTGGACAAGTCCTTAACTTCTCTGATCTTGGATACCTCACCTGTAAAATAGGGATTTTTTTCCCCAATACTATCACGTAGAGTTCAGAGAATTAAATTACATAACACAGGTAAAACTCAGTCTGGCATCTGCTGATGCAGTATATTCTAGCTAATATTTTGTTATAATGTAGTTATCAATGTTAAATTTTAGTTCACAAATCTCTGAGGTGAGGAAAAGTCTTTAAAAAATCTTAACCAATGCAGAGCCTGAAACAATCCCTATAGTTTTTTGACAGCCCAAGTAGTTTAATCAGTAATGTTAACCAAATATCCAGTAGAAATGACTTTTACTTTAAGTACAAATATAAAATGTATAATAAATTTATCACCTAAGAAAAATTCTTAGAGATACTTTCAAAAATACCCAAGTCATTTATATATTGTAAGCAAAAATCATTACTTCTACTAAATAAACAAAACAAAAACCCAAAACTGTTGTGTTCCTGGGTCCTTAGTTTTGAAATGAGAAGGAAGAAATATTGCTCTCTCACCCTGCTCCCGGGTCCCAGGCACAAGGTAACATTCTTGCTCTCAAGTGCTCCCTGTAAGACACCTGCCACATTGGATTAACCACTCATCCATTCCCCTCCACAAACCAGAACCTCTTCCAACCAGAGACTACCCCTGTTTCCCTTTCCCTCAGTTTCTGGCAGCCCCTTTCTGAGGCAATACTGCAGCATGGAGTCTGGAGCAAAACTGCTTAGAATGGCATCAGCATTCCAAAACTTACTAACTCTGTGAACTTGGACAAGTTATTTAACCTCTCCGAGTCTCAGTTTATCTATAAAAGGGGACAATAACAGTACCTACCTTTCAAGGATTAATGGAGGACTAAATTAGTTCATTTCTGTTACGTGCTTAGAACAATGCCTTGCCCATGGTAAGCATAATAAGTGTTAGTTGTCTATTATTATTATTTTTGTTGTTATTATTTTACTACTACTATTCTGAAATACTTGATTCAAGGAGATAATTAGGTTATAAGGAATTAAACAAATTAAATACTTCAGTTTTTTAAAAATCATTTGCAATTAAACGTCAAGTAAGTTTTTTTTTGACTTGAGAGTGGGAAATAATACTGTTTGTGGAAATATAGATCGATTCTCTGGAAAAGAATTTGAAAAGAGCTAATCAGACTTTAAAAGATGAAAGTTCTTTGGCCCAGCAATTTCACTCACTGGGATAATATAGACATAAGAAAAGGACAGTGATTGTAGTCTTGTTTATAAAGGCCAAAAAGTTATAAAATTATTAATAATCTAAACAGCCAACAGTAAGAAAGTAGTTTAAAATATTATGGTGTACTCATATACCAGAATATTATTATGCATTCATCAAAAAAGATGTCATAGACATATTTCTTATTGATTGGAAAGATATTCACAATATTTTGAATAAAAAAAGCAAGTCTCTAAATAGTATGTGGAGTTTGAAATCATCTTTGATAACAGAAACTTCTGGATTTATGGAAAGTTCTAGCAGAATAAATGTCAGAGGGAACAGTGATTGTAACTCTGCATATTGGATTTCTGATATTTTTTAATCAATTTCTATTGCCTTTTTTCTAATTTCATAAGTTTGTGTTACTTTTATAATAAATTTTTTAATAAGTATGGCATTATAACTAATATTTTCTTCCTCGCTCATCTGTATTTTCTACTTTTCTGTATTAAACATATATTACTTGTGCAATAAGGGGAAAATGTTATTTTTTTAAACTAAACTGTCAAACAAGGTTGGTTGTTTCCTGTAACCAGGAAACTTGAATCCTATGCAATTCTTGAAAGTTTTAAGACAATTCTGCATGTTCAGCTATAGGCCTAAAAGGACCTGAGGAGTCCAAATTCATGATGGAGACTCATACTCAAATGTGGAAAGATCTGAAATCTTTAACTCATCTATCACCAAAATACACACAAAGAGAGTCTTGTAATGTATTTCCCTCTTCCTTCCTTTAATATCATAAACTTTTTTGACTAAAGGGAGCACAGTTTCTGGATCATATTCATTTATCCACTAGGAATGGGGACAAGTGAAAAGAAGATGGAAGAGACAAAAGACCCCAGTAAGAACTAATCAAATATATCCTTAGATAATACTGAGAAAATACTTGGAGGTTAAAGTGAAAACAAATTCCTTTGTTTTCAACAAAATGTTTTCATCCAATAAAATGTTTAAATGTCTCTGAATTTGGTCACTCTGAAAATCAGATAGGATTACATTGGATTCTGCAAGCAAGTCAAAAAGATTATGACTAGGGTCCACAATGCCAGTGGATTATGGTTGTATGAATCGTTCGCTGGCTTGGCAAGAATGCTTTAGAAGAAAACTCTTTCAAACTTAAATCATGGCTTTAGTTTGAAGACCTGTGTGAATGCTATAAGGCTTCACCTGTAGACTCCAGATGTCCTCGTGTTTTACAGCATTAACCGGCTGCTTCAGGAACAGTGGGTTTCCCTCACAGTAGAACTCCCTCAGCTTCAGATCTTGAAACTTTCAAAACAAAATAAAAACTTCACTACACAGCAAAATAAACTTCATTTCTGAGCCTACATCTTCAATAAAATTAGACTAAAATTACTTTATTTATGACATATTCCACATTAGTATTTTAACAGCAGGGCATACTCTAGTTATTAGAAACATAAGAATCTTTATGTTGGCATGGATGGCAATGACCTTAGAGGTCATTGGTGACATCCCCCATACTAGACAGCTGAGAAAAGTTGTTCAGGATCAGAGAATTGTTAGTAATAGAAGAGAGGTTAATTAATCAAATGCTGGGAACAGTTTGCAAATAATACGTTTGTTAGGAACCAAGTATGATGAAAAATAACACTCTAATATACACCAAAATCTAGGTCTCAAATATTGTCTTATGATCCATTCATTTATGATCAGTGAGGAAGGTAAGGGAAACAGAGGAACATCAAAAAATTCTCATTATATTGAAGTACAGTTGATTTCTCTGTTGTGTACAATGAAAATAAAAAAGAAAAATATACAATTCACAAGAATATTGAATCTTCTATGAAGAAAACCTAAATTCAGCTGGATTCTACCCCTTGAGTAGAAAAAAAGGAATTCTCTTATATTAATATTATATCTTTTTGAATTATGGTTTTCTCAGGGTATATGCCCAGCAGTGGGATTGCTGAGAAAACCATAATTCAAAAAGACATACATATCCCAATGTTCATTGCAGCACTATTTACAATAGCCAGGACATGGAAACAACCTAAATGTCCATAGACAGATGAATGGATAAAGAAGGTGTGGTACATATATACAATGGAATATTACTGAGCCATAAAAAGGATGAAATTGGGTCATTTGTAGAGATGTGGATGGACCTAGAGACTGTCATACGGAGTGAAGTAAGTCAGAAAGAGAAAAACAAATATTGTATATTAATGCATGTATGTGGAATCTAGAAAAATGGTACAGATGAACCTATCTGCAGGGTAGGAATAGAGATGCAGATGTAGAGAACGGACATGTGGATATGGGGGAGGGAAGGAGAGGGTGGAACGAATTGGGAGATTAGGATTGACATATATACACTACCATGTGTAAAATAGATAGCTAGTGGGAACCTACTGTATAGCACGGGGAGCTCAGCTCGGTGCTCTGTGATGACCTAGATGGGTGGGATTGGGCAAGGGGAGTGGGAGGGAGGTCCAAAAGGGAGGGGATATATGTATACATATAGCTGATTCACTTCGTTGTACAGCAGAAACTAACACAACGTTGTAAAGCAACTATATGCCAAAAAAAAAAGAACAGGATTAAAAAAAAAACAAAAAAAACTGTGCCAACAGAAAAAAAAAAAATATGCTTTGACTCCCTTGAGTTCACATGACTTTGAACTCATGTGGTTTTCAAAGTTAAACTCATTTAGGGAGTTACTTTTCTGAGATAGTTTCAGCTGTGAAATGGGGACAATAAGACCTATCTTCAGTGGTGTGCAGATAAAACAGTTCTCTGAAAAGAAAAAAAAAATGTCCTGATTTGTGGCATGCTTTGATTCTATGGTGTAAATACTCCTATCATAGCTGATTCCAGTCACTGAACACAGAGTTGGGAAGAGATGTTGAAAACTGGTTCTTGTGAGCCAGGATGAGGTAGCGCCATTACACCACTGCATCTCACAGTTATGGAAGAATTAGAGAGATTTCCTTGATTTCAGCCCATGGTTTGAAACACAGCACTCAACAAATTAAAAATAATTGATTTAAAACATCTTTCCAGGGCATCATGTCATTAGGTCTAAATGTCTCACGAAATTTCTACAACATAGACAAGATTTTAAAATAAAATACAGAGTTTAAGGCCACATTGGAATCACCTACAGACATTCTGACTTTCTTAATTCAGTTTCCTATGTTATCCACCAACAAGGAGCAACCTAGAGAGTTGAACCTAATGGTAGCCACAAGTCAGTTCTGGGTGTGCTGAAATGAAAAGAGCACTTCTTGTGCTTAATGGAAGCATCATTTTTTCCTTCTGGCCCTAAAGAATAACATTCTATAATTTATACCTTAACTCATATTCCTTTTATAAAAATCTGATACAAACATGACTAACTTGGTACCTGCAAAAGCATTAACACGTGTGAACCTCATTTCAAAGTTGACCACAGTTCAAAGGGCATACATTTTTCTTTAGGGGTCATGTTTCTCTTCCTTCAAATCCTATCACTATTCTTCCATCAAACATGGTAGTGAGTTACCCAGCTTGCTAACTTACTACACATAATATATCAGAAAGAAATTATCTTAATGAAAAGAAATTAATAAAGAAATTCATTAGCATGTGTTTTGCAGCAGGTAAGTTTCAATAACCTGAAGTCACACAATCTCTCAAAGTCCACTCTGAATATTCCCCAGAGCAACATTTTTTAATACCCTCTCTCTATATGCACTACTAGGTTTCCTGCCAGCCTAGCTTCTTAACAGAACAATATTCTTTGCTAGCGTCATCACTCCAGTAGCATAATCTCTTCTGCTAATAAAATGTTGTTACAGCTTTTCAGAGTTTCTTTGCACAGGCCTACTCAAACTACCAGTGTTATGAGTTTAATCTCAACTGGAACAATTTTGTCTCTCCCTCCCTCTCAGGGGTCTACAGATATTTTTCATTGTTACAACTGGGGGAGGGGGCAGTATTACTGGCATCTCTTTAGTAAATACCAGGGATGCTGCTAAACATCCTACAATGCACAGGATAGCTCCCGCAGCAAAGAATTATCAGGCCCAAAAGAGTGTTGAAGTTGGGAAAACCCTGGTTTAGAGGTATAAGGTCATAAACATTCACTGACCATTTATCTGGAAAGGGGATTTGCAGCTGGAGAGAAATGAAGGTTCAAATGAGGGTTTTTATTTTTTTTAACGTGAAGACTTGATCATGTAGAAGGTAAGTACCAACATAGAGAAATTAATTTAGAGGAGAAAGGAATAATTGAAAGAGTAACAATCAGGTGAAGAACACAGAAAGACTTTTGAAAATTAACATCTTTGAATTATCCTTTCCTCCGTGGCCAGAAGAAAAGATGCAGGCATGAATAAGTTTGAAGGTGTGGAATTGGATGTGAAGGAATCAGACATGATCCCTTCAATTTTGTCTTTGAAATAGAGAATACGACCATCTGCGAATTGAGTTGTGAAGCAAGGTGTCGATGTGGAAGGAGGCATGAAGAAGGTGGTGAAAGTATCGAATAGGTTTTGGAAAAGGAACCTGGCATGGGACAAGCAAAAATATTATATAGGGGTGCTGAGGGACCACACATTTGTGGCAATCCCTGTCCATAGATTGTGTGCTCTCCTTTAACACCCAGCAGTCTAGATACAACATTAAGAATCTGCAGAAGTACATGTCAGAAAGCAAGGGCATGAGCTCATACGTACTAAAAAGTAACTGAATTGGACTGGGTCCTTTATGGTTTAGACCAGATAAAAAAAGAAATAGTACAAAGTTTCAATGGACTAAGAGTAAAAGAAGATGTAGAGGGACATGAAGTCTGTGATCTAAAAGGAAAGATATGGCTATAAAGCAATAAGAGAGCTGGAACATAGGAGGAACCAGGGGTCAAACTGCCATACTGGACTTTAATTCTTCATATTTAGAGCAGCTGAAGATGATGTTGCGATCTAGACATGAATGTGATGGTGGTTTGCTGAACTGAAGACCTGAAAAGCTCATTAAAATCAAGGAATCAAGGAACTTTGAGCCTAAGTTGTTTGTATTGACCACCTTTACAAAACAACTTCTTGAGTAATGTTCTCAAATATTTGGCTGTCTACTGGACATCTCCAGATAAGAGTCCCACAATCACCATAAATTCTAACATTCAAAAGTCGAACTCTAATTTCCCCCAGTTTTCCTTGTTCCTTTCCCCACATCAAATCTCCTGCCATGTCCTGTCAATTCTACCTTCTTAAAACTTCTAGAATTTATCCTTTCTTTCCATCCCCCTATCCACCCACCTCCTTGCCACCTCTGGGCAATCTCTTCTCCTATTCCCTGACTCAGCCACTAATCCCTCTGGCTTGATTGAGGCCCTCATCTTACAGGAATTATTGCAATAGTACTTATATTGGTCTCAGTGCAAACTTTTGTTGCCAAAGTGGTCTTTTAAAATGAGAAGCTGGTCATAATACAACCTTGCTTAAAACTTTTCAAGGCACTCTTTTGTCCATAGGATAAATTCAAAAGCCCTAGTATATCATACTTGGTTCTCCTTGGCCTGTTTTTCCAACCATATATCCTAGTAAGCTCTATTTTCACCCTTATACACCAGCCATCCTGTAGTAATTAGGGGTCACATAAGAGGCCTGTGTCTTAACTTACAATTATTACTCATGCTGTGCCCATTACTCAGTCCACTCCTGGATCATCTCTTCATGACTACAATATCACCCCTGTAAGCTTCTGCAACTTCTATCAAATGTTTCCGTATCTCCTTAGGCCTAATTAATCATACCACCTGTAAATACTATGAGGCAATCATTGTTGAAAAGTTTGTCTTCATCTATCAGGTTTGGTCTCTTTAAGAGCTATATCTTAAGTGACTATTTAATGCAAGCTCTAAATTCAGTACCTAGTACCTAGCTGAGGCGCAATAAATAATCAACCACACACAACTCTCCCTGGGCACTCAAGATTTGCAAAGGCCTTCTTCTCCGGACTTGGTCAATTGTTATAAGTGTTCCTGCAAAGCCCCAGGCCTCAGGAACAATGTATAAGTTCAGCAAGCCCTTCTATTGCTTCAGGCCATCCTTAAGTAATGAGGGAGATCAGAAGGGGGCTAATTTAGGAAGAAATTTGTTAATGTTAACAAGGAGAAGGGAGGCTGAGATTTCACATGAGCTCAAAAACAGAACTGATAAATAGGTGATGGCAAATAACCACGGACCCTTCAGACCATCTCAAAGCTCACAGGGTTACCCTTTAGCAAGAATTGGAATTTATAAATATGCTAACAGTTGACTTGTGAGGAGGGTAAGGTTTTAAGTGTTGGGACTATGTCATCCAAAAATATATAATTAGCAATTCTAAAAAAAGGACATGAATAAGATCTGTGACCAATGAGAAATTCAAGAAAATGTATGATAAACTTGATATCTAATCAGAATTGTGGAGTGATTCAGTTGATGATATCATTTGAACATAAGGAAGCCAAAAATTCTGTTGTGGGAACCCCTGTCTCACACACTGTGCATGAGTGGGAGGGAAAATAGGCAGAAAGTGACCTAAAATGAGAATCCTTCAGTATCTGCTGGATAGTTGACCCAAGAGAAGACCCCCTGAGGGAGTTGAAGAGAAGTGGCCAAGAGAGGTCTGGAGGGAAGGAGATAACTGAACCCCCAGGATCTAAACATACACACACACACACACACACACACACACACACACACACACACACACACACACACACAGCCCTTCCTCATTCTGGTGGCCAGGGAGAAGCAGCTGAAGGCCCTTAAGCTCATGCTTCTCCCTGCCTTCAATATCCTGGGCCTTAAAGCTGATGGAACAGTAGCTCCAGCATCCTCTTCAGCCTCTTGATTTAAACATCATTGTAAAAAGGAAAATTGATCTGGGAGGACTTATTTGTTATTGCCTCACAATCCCCATCCATACCTGCTTAAGACCCCACTTCTATCCTTGAACCACCTGAGAACCAGTAACTGAAGAGGCCTCTGCTTCCACTCTGCCCTGTATTTTCCACCTCCAACAGTGTGATCTTACAATGTAAATCAGATCACAACAGTACCTAGCTCAAAACCATCCAGCACTACCTTGCTCAAAACGATCTCATTTCTCATTCAAAATGAAATGCAAAGCCCTCAAGCTGGCCTACAGGACTCTGTTATGATTGGACCCTGTACCATCTCTTTGACCTTATATCCTACCATTCTGCCTCTCCCTCTTCCTTTCCCCCTCCCCTTCCCCCTCCTCCCTCCCCCTCTCCCTCCCTCTCTCTTTATTTCTCTCTCCCCTCTGACAACATTGGCTTTCTTTCCAAGCGTTTTTTGCCTTGGGACCTTTGCACTTCCCTCTTCTTGGAACACTTTGGTCTCAGATTTGTCCATACTATTAACACTCAGAATAAAATGAAATCATATGTTTAGCAGTTTGAGAGGGGAAACATTTTGACGCAAGGATTTGATAACCAGACAAGTTTTCATTAATGTGCAAAGGCAATGGAAAGACATTCTCACATGCATGAGAATGAAAGAAACCAAAGAAAATTAACCAAAGAAAATTACTCAAGACACAGTAACTGAAAGAGAGTAACAAAAACCAAGAATTTGGGTAATACATTCATTTTGCCTGTCAAAATGCAAAGAATAAAAAGTCAAACACACACTGCCCCAATACAAACAATATTGGGGCAATCTGTTTTTTGCAAAAAAAGAAAATTTGCAATGTCATTAAAAAGTCTGAAAATTGTTCTTACTCTTTGTTAATTCTACTGATAGGAATTCATCCAAAAAAATATTTGAAATGGGAGCAAATATGTATACACAATATGTGTTTCTCAGAATTATTTAAAATTGTAAAATCCTTTCCTATATTAAAAAAATGTATGATAAGTTATATTACACATGTAATATTCAGGCATTCTGCCTTTTGACTCTCTACGTCTAGCAAAACCTAAGCCTGGGTCATCCATGCCATCAGCTTTCCCTGTCTCTGCACACAAGCAAATAAGTGCTGTTTGCAGTTATACCTTAGGGCAGGCAAGAATCACAATAAATTCATCTTCACCAACTTCCAGTATGCCCTCAGTGATTGCTGGAAATTCTCCTCTAGTCAACACAACTCCATGTTTTCTTTGCTGGTTCATCTTTCTTTGCCCAACCATGAAATAGTTCTCCCCTGAGCCTGGCACATTCTCTTTTCACTTTATTTTTTTTTCCCTTGGCAATCTTAACCATTTCCATGACTCAGTGAAATCTCTATGCCAATGACTCTGGTTCCACACCCTACAGCCAACTGCCTACTCAAAATCTTCACTTGGATGTCTTAAATATATGTTAAATTCACTGTGTCCAAGATTGAACTCATGATCTGCCCTCCTAGAGTTGGTCTTTTTCCAGTGTTTTCTATCTTAGACTATAGAAAGCTTACTAGCCCATCACTGTTTCTAAATTTACCTCGTAAATGTCTCTTGAATCTGTTCAGGTCTTTCCATTCCAACTTCCACCACCTTAGAACAAGTTACTGTCATTTCTTTCATGGTTTCAGCAAAAGTCTATCAGAAGTCCACCCCGTTCCCTTTGTCCTCCCTTCCAGTGTGTCCTCCGCACTTCAGAAATATGATCTTTTCAAAATACAGATCTGATTATGTCACTCCCTACCTAAAACCGTTTAGACTTGCATTGTTCTTCAAATCAAAATCAAAATCCTTAGCAAATTCTTGGTCATGGCCCCCTCTTAAATTCCTTCCAGTTCCCTGAACAATCCATGTTCCCTCCCATACCAGGGCCTTTCCACATGCTGTTCACTCTTTCTGGAATGGGTCCTTCTCCTTCATCTAATTGATTCCTACTCATTCTTCAGACTTGAGCTTTGTCACTCCTTCCAAGAAGCCTTCCCCAAATTACCTGTTTAGTCAGGCTCCTTTTCTCTCTCATAGACCAGTGGTCCTTTCTTTTAATGTACTGATTTCAGTTTGTAATTATACATTCATAATGTTAATTATTTGATTAATATGTTTTTCCCCTATAGTACAGGGAGAGCAGAGACCCTGTCTTGTTTCCTCACCATTAAATGCCCAGTTCTTAGTACAGGGCTTAGTATGTAATATAAAATGTTACAGAAAGAGAAGATAGACTCAGAAATCAAATTGCCTTGTTTGAATTTGAGGTCTGTTAAACATACTAGAAGCACCAAACTTTTCCTACTCCACACACACACACACACACACACATACACACAAACACACACACACTTTCTACGTGAAATCACCTACCCAAGGACCCTACCTTCTACAGATTTTACATGGTATGATTCTACTGCTTGGACACTTGAACAGGGGCTTGATTCTTGAGCCAAAGAAAGCTAATCACAGGCCTGAACCAATCATCTGGGATCCAACAGGCTGGCCTAATCATATACTCTTTGTGGAATTTGAACCAAGAAACATGGAAATTTGTCATTTAGCTCTGGAAACTGGACCAGAACAACTGTTATGGCAAGGAGCTGGAGAGTCCACAGTGGGCTATGCATAGATTGAAGTTAAAGGGGAACAGAAACAAGGTATAAGTAGAGTAAGCATTTGGAATATGGATACATTATTCCAACAGTATAATAAGTGTGATGAACTAACAGTTCATGCTGCTAAGAATCCCAGAAGCTTGTTGACCTGAGAACCACACACTTGCTCCAGTATCTCTGAGCTCTGCCCAGCCTTACCATATTCCCTGCTTGAATCCCCATGAGATCCTCCTTACTCTTCCCTATGAAACTTTAATTAAACTCCATTTAAATTGCAGCCAAAGAACCAAAAGAAAACATGCACACGAATTTCAACATCATAGAATTCTCTTGCCCTACCATCAGCAGATAGACAATTCTAATGTCTCTGAATTGCTCAAAGTAACCTTCTTATGTGCTTTTCTGTGAATCCTCCTTTGCAAAACACAAAAATCTACCTCTTCCTTCTCTAAATCTAGCTAAGACTTCCAAACTTTAGTCACTCACTCTTTAGAAACAGTCTTCTTTTCAGGTTTTGAAAGCAAAATATATAATTAGTACCTCTCCACTGGATAGGGGAGCCATACATCTAGAGACGCTTTTTCACTCATATTTCTAAACCTCACAGACCTGGTTACAGAGAAAAAGCAGAAATTAGTAGTAAGCAAACTATAAAAGGCAGTAACAAAGAAATCAAAGTTCCCAACCTCTGCCCTGGGATAGTCTACAATTTAAACTGAAAAATTCCACTTTAAAATTTATTCAGACCAGGCAACAATTCAGAGCACTGAACTAGAAGAAAGATATTCAAAGAGTTTGTGAAAGCTGTTTATGGTCTGAAAACCAATTGTGAGATCTTTGATCTTCTATTTTTTTTATTCTGACAGGAAATTAAAGTTTGAGTGACCAGATTCATGATGGGAACTGCAGAAAGAATGTCAGTTTGTAGCTTCTCCCTTGGTTTCCAAATGAGCCCCAATGTCGTTTTAAATGAAGCCTCTCAAAGGCATAACACCTTTAATTCCTCCTGATATATCTTTGTTCTTCTTCATTTATATTAAATATCACTGTTTCAAGGGATTCTTGACTGTTTTTATTTACCTTCTCTTAAGTGACTGCTATTTTAACCAAACATTCTTTTCTTTTAAGCTTTTCATATAACTTCATCTATACTTAATAGTAGAATAGAGAAAACACTGGGCTCAAATGCTGGGGACTGGTTTCAAATCCATTTCATCCACACAACCCCTCCATACAAGTCATTCAAATATCTGAGCCTGTTCTTCATGTATAAATACATATAATAATATCCATCTCACTGGATTTTAAAGATCAAATAAGGAATGTATAAAGTACTTGGTAAACTATAAGGCATCCTAGAAAAATGAGGTACTACACCAACATGTAGTCCATTGTCTAAAGTAGGCAAGTCATATTTATTACTTTTCTCTCAACAGAAGAGTCTTGTTAGGGTCAGCCAATATTTTGTCTTCCATTTTTTTCATTACTTTGCTTCATTTAAGCTCTACCAGACAAGGATAAAGGCAATTTCATATGCTGCAAATCTATTAACAAACTGATACATGTACTTCTAGTTTCAAGATGGCAAAACTAAGCACATTTAGCAGTTTCCCTCTCCCATGCCAAATCCTAGAAATGATAAGAAGATAACTTTTAAGAAAATAAATAACCACTTAAAAACAGGATGATAAATTCTCACAGGAACAGAAACTATGTGTAGACAGTATCAAGTGAGGGAGGAAGCATCAACCCAGGATGAACATGGAAGCCCAAGGAAGAATTCCTACAAAGAGATGGAATTGAGGTAACTCAATACACAGAGGTAGTAGAGGCCTCCAGAGAAGTATGGGATAGTAGAACAACAGACAGCAAGATTACTGAGCTCTTTCAGAAGCAGGCAGACACTGTGAATTCACCCACACACTCTCACCCTTATGGCCACACTCTACCTCCCACTCCTATAGCTCCTTTCCCTGAATCCCACACACCTATAGCCTGGTGAGAACAGTGCTTTGAATAGAGAAAGGTGGAGGAGCTTCAAGATGGCAGAGGAGTAAGACATAGAGATCACCTTTCTCCCCACAAATACATCAAAAATACATCTACATGTGGAACAACTTCTACAGAACACCTCCTGAATGCTGGCAGAAACCTCAGACTTCCAAAAAGGCAAGAAATTCTCTACATAACTGGGTAGGGCAAAAGAAAAAAGAAGAAAAAGAGACAAAGGACCTGCACCTCTGGGAGGGAGCTGTGAAGGAGGAAAAGTTTCCACATGCTAGGAAGTCCCCTCACTGGCGGAGATGGGAGGGAGGGGAGCCCCAGAGGTGAGGGCAGCAACGGGGGTATGGAGGGAAAGTGGAGAGAATCCTGCACAGAGGATCAGTGTCAACCAGAACTCACCAGAGTGAGATGCTTGTTGGCTCACCTGCCAGGGCGGGTGGGGGATGGGTGCTGAGGCTCGGGTTTTGGAAGTCAGACCCCAGGGAGAGGACTGGGGTTGGCTGCATGAAGACAGCCTGAGGGGTCTAGTGCACCACAGCTAACTGGGAGGGAGTCCGAGAAAAAACCCAGGCCTGCCGGAGAGTCAAGAATCTATTGTTGTGGTCGGCTTGAGGAGAGGGGTGGGCCCACCATAGGAGCTTCCTGCTCCGTGCGCTCACAGACAGCTGGGCACCACCTATGTGACCTCCAGAGGTGGGCGCGAACCGTGGCTGTTATCTCTGACATGAGAGGGGGGCAATGGCTGCCACTGCTGCCACCAAGTGTTATGTGTGTAAGTGCAAGTCACTGCCCACAACTTCCCAGAAGCCTGCACAGCCCTCCACTGCTGAGGGTCCCACGATCTGGGGCCAACTTCCCTGGGAGAATGCAAGGCACACCTCAGGCTGTAGCAACTTCACACCAGCCTCTGCCACTGCAGGCACTCCCCGCACATCCCAATTGTGACTGCCGTATCCCTCCCTCCCCTCCCCTGGCCTGAGAGAGCAAGTGAGCCCTAATCAGCTACTGCTTACACCGCTTCTTGCCTGGGCAGGGCACAGACACCTGAGGGTGGCCAACAGACAGAGGCAGGGTGAAAACCAAAGCTGAACTCCAGGGGCTGTGGGACCAAAGGGAAATCTCTCTGTGCAGCTAGAGGAGCAGCAGATTAAACCCCTGCGACTGGCTTGGTAAAGCCTGCATCTGTGAAATATATGAATAGACAATGAGTGTTCCCACAATCGAGGCTGTGGACTTTGGGAGCAACTGTGGACTTGGGAAGCAATTACATGGGCGAGGTAAGGCCAGATCAGAGTCTGAGCTGGCCCCACAGTGCCCACAGCAGGGCCAGAGACCTACTTAGAAGTATTGGAGGATTCCCTGGGTAGGCAGGGAATAGCAGTGGCTCACTGTGGGGGCAAGGACGCTGACAACAAAGGCCACAGGAAAATATAACTACTATTACTATTATATATACTTTCTCTCATTTTTCCATTTTGTTCTATTATTGTTCTTTTTAATTATTCTTTTAATTTTTATTTTTTATTTACTTTTTCTTTTCTCTTTTATGCATTTATTTTTAATATGTTTTTTATATTATTGTTTTCCTATTTCTACTGTACTTTTTCGTTATATTTTGTTTCCTTGTTTTTCTTTTTTCCTTTGTTTTGCTTCGTTTTTGTCTTATTTTTAACTAAATTTTACATTTTTCTATTTTTACTTTACTTCTTTGTTGTTTTCTATTTATCTTTTTGTTTTCCTCTTTCTTTTGTTTTTACTTTTTTTTGATTGTTTTTGTGTGTTTCTTTTATGCTTTCTTTGCCTTGTTTTAGTTTGCTCTGTATTTGATTTGTTTTAGATTTTTTGTTTTTGTTAGTTTAGTTTTTAGTGTTTGTTTTCATTATTGGCTTTGTTTATTGGTTGCTCTCTTCTTTTTTGTTTTCTCTTTTTTTTCTTTATTTCTTTTTCTCAGTGTGGGTGTGTGTTTCTTTATGTGTTTTTGTCTGTTCAGTTTAGCTTTTACCATTTGTCTTGGGGTTTTGTTTGTCTGTTCATTTTCTTTTTTTCTCTCTCTCTCCTTTTCTTTTCCCTTTTCTTCCATGCCATGCAGCTTGTGGGGTTTGGTGCTCTGGCCAGGGATTGGGCCTGAGCCTCCAAGGTGGGAGAGCCGAGTCCAGTACATTGGACCAGCAGAGAACTCCTGGCCCCATGGAATATTAATCGTTAAGAACTCTCCCAGAGGTCTCCATCACAACACTAAGACCTGGCTCCACCCAATGGCCAGCAGGCTCCAGAGCTGGACGTCTCATGTCAAACAACTAGCAAGACAAGAACACAACCCCACCCACTAGCAGACATGCTGCCTAAAGTCATACTAAGCTCACAGACACCCCAAAACACACCACCAGATGCGTTCCTGCTCATCAGAGGGACAAAATCCAGCTCCACCCACCAGAACACAGGCACCAGTCCCCCTCACCAGGAAAACTACACAAGCTACTGAACCAACCTCACCCACTGGGGGCAGACACCAGAAGTAAGAAGAACTAGGAACCTGCAGCATGTGGAAAGGAAACCCTAAAAACAGTAAGTTAAAATGAGAAGACAGAGAAATATGCAGCAGATGAAGGAGCAAGGTAAAAACCCACAAGACCAAACAAATGAAGAGGAAAAAGGCAGTTTACCTGAAAAGGATTCAAAGTAATGACAGTAAAGATGATCCAAAATCTTAGAAATAGAATAGAGAAAATACAAGAAACATTTAACAAGGACCTAGAAGAACTAAAGGGCAAAAAACAGTAATGAACAACACAATAACTGAAATTAAAAATACTCTAGAAGAAATCAATAGCAGAATAACTGAGTCAGAAGAACAGATAAGTGAGCTGGAAGATAGATTGGTGGAAATATAAAAAGAATAAAGAAAAAAGAATGAAAAGAATGGAGGGCTCTCTCACAGACCTCTGGAACAACATTAAGCTCACCAACATTTGAATTATAGGGGTCACAGAAGAAGAAGAGAAAGAGAAAGGGTATGAGAAAATATCTGAAGAAATTATAGTCAAAACTTCCCCTAACATGGGAAAGGAAATAGTCAATCAATTCCAGGAAGTGCAGAGAGTCCCACAAAGGATAGGGGAAACACATCGAGACACATATTAATCAAATTATCAAAAACTAAATACAAAGAAAAAATATTAAAAGCAGCAAGGGAAAAGCAACAAATAACATACAAGGGAATCCCCATAAGGTTATCAGCTGATTTTTCAGCAGAAACTCTGCAGGGCAGAAGGGAATGGCAGGACATATTTAGGGTGATGAAAGGGAAAAAACTACAACGAATATTACATAGCCCAGCAAGTATCTCATTCAGATTCAATGGAGAAATCAAAAGCTTTACAGATAACCAAAAGCTAAGAGAATTCAGCACCACCAAACCAGCTCTACAACAAACGCTAAAGAAACTACTCTAAGCGGGAAACACAAGAGAAGAAAAGGACCTACAAAAACAAACCCAAAACAGTTAAGAAAATGGTAATAGAAACATACATATCGATAATTACCTTAAATGTGAATGGATTAAAAGCTCCAACCAAAGTCAACTGGCTGAATGGATACAAAAACAAGACCCATATATACACTGTCTACAAGAGATGCACTTCAGACCTAGGGACACATACAGACTGAAAGTGAGGGGATGGAAAAAGATATTCCATGCAAATGGAAATATAAAGAAAGCTGGAGTAACAAAGCTCATATCAGATAAAATAGACTTTAAAATAAAGAGTGTTACAAGAGACAAGGAAGGACACAACATAATGATCAAGGGATTAATCCAAGAAGATATTACAATTATAAATATATATGCACCCAACATAGGAGCACCTCAATACATAAGGCAAATGCTAACAGTTAGAAAAGGGGAAATCGACAGTAACACAATAATAGTGGGGGCCTTTTGTTTTTGGCTGAGTTTGGTCTTTGTTGCTGCATGCGGGCTTTCTCTAGTTGTGGTGAGCAAGGGCTACTCTTCATTGCAGTGCACAAGCTTCTCATTGTGGTGGCTTCTATTGTTGCAGAGCATGGCTCTAGGCACATGGGCTCAGTAGTTGTGGCTCGTGGGCTCAGTAGTTGTGGCTCGTGGGCTCTACAGTGCAGGCTCAATAGTTATGGCGCACGGGCTTAGTTGCTACTTTGCATGTGGAATCTTCCTGGACAAGGGCTCGAACCTGTGTCCCCTGCATTGGCAGGTGGATTCTTAACCACTGCACCACCAGGGAAGTCCAAAGTTTTTATTTATTTATTTAGTTGCACCGGGTCTAAGCTGGGGCTTGGAGGCTCCTTAGTTGTGGCATGTGAACTCTTCATTGAAGCATGCATGTGGGACCTAGTTCTCGCACCAGGGATTGAACCCCAGCTCCCTGAATTGGGACTGTGGAATCTTAACCACTGCACCACCTCAGTTACACCAATGGACAGATCATCCAGAAAGAAATTAATAAGGAAACACAAGCTTTAAATGATACAATAGACCAGATAGATTTAATCAATATTTATAGGACATTCCATCCAAAAACAGCACATTGCACTTTCTTCTCAACTGCACATGGAACATTCTCCAAGATAGATCACACATTGGGTCACATATCAAGCCTCAGTAAATTTAAGAAAATTGAAATCGTATCAAGCATCTTTTCCGACCACAATGCTATGAGATTACAAATCAATTACAGGAAAAAAACTGTAAAAAACAAAAACACATGGAGGCTAAACAATATGTTACTAAATAACCAAGAGATCAATGAAGAAATCAAAGAGGAAATCAAAAAATATCTAGAGACAAATGACAAAAACACAACAACCCAAAACCTATGGGATGCAGCAAAATCAGTTCTAAGAGGGAAGTTTAGAGCAGTACAATCCTACCTCAAGAAACAAGAAAAATCTCAAATAAACAACCTAACCTTACACCTAAAGGAACTAGAGAAAAAAGAACAAACAAAACCCCAAGTTAGTAGAAGGAAAGAAATCATAAAGATCAGATCAGAAATAAATGAAATACACACAAAGAAAACAATAACAAAGATCAATAAAACTAAAAGCTGGTTCTTCGAGAAGATAAAAAAAATTGATAAATCTTTAGCCAGATTCATCTAGAAAAAGAGGGAGAACACTCAAATCAATAAAATTAGAAATGAAAAAGAAAAAATTACAACACACACCGCAGAAATACGAAGCATCATAAGAGAGTACTAAAAGCAACTATATGCCAATAAAATGGAAAACCTGGAAGACGTGGACAATTTCTCAGAAAAGTATAATCTTCCAACACTAAACCAGCGAGAAATATAAAATATGAAAAAAACAATCACAAGTACTAAAATTGAAACTGTGATTAAAAATCTTCCAACAAACAAATGTCCAGGACCAGATGGCTTCACAGGTGAATTCTAACAAACATTTAGAGAAGAGCTAACACCCATCCTCCTCAAACTCTTCCAAAAAATTGCAGAGGAAGGAAGACTGCCAAAATCATTCTGCGAGGCCACCATTTCCCTGATACCAAAACCAAACAAAGATATTACACAAAAAAAAGAAAATTATAGACCAATACCACTGATGAACATTGATGCAAAAATCTTCAACAAAATACTCCCAAACAGAATCCAACAGCACATTAAAAGGATCATACATGATCAACTGGGGTTTATCCCAGGAATGCAAGGATTCTTCAGTATATGCAAATCAATCAATGTGATACACCATAGTAACAAATTGAAGGAGAAAAACCATATGATCATCTCAATAGATGTAGAAAAAGCTTTTGACAAAATTCAACACCCATTTATGTTAAAAACCCTCCACAAAGTAGGCATAGAGGGAACTTACCTCAACATAATAAAGACCATATATGACAAACCCACAGCCAACATCGTCCTCAATGGTGAAAAACTGTAACCATATCCACTAAGATGAGGAACAAGACAAGGTTGCCCACTCTCACCACTATTATTCAACATAGTCTTAGAAGTTTTAGCCACAGCAATCAGAGAAGAAAAAGAAATAAGAGGAATCCAAATGGGAAAAAAAGAAGTAAAACTATCACTGTTTGCAGATGACATGATACTATACCTAAAGAATTCTAAAGATGCTACCAGAAAACTACTAGGACTAATCAAGGAATTTAGTAAAGTAGCAGGACACAAAATTAATGCACAGAAATCTCTTGCATTCCTATACACTAATGATGAAAAATCTGAAAGAGAAAGTAAGGAAATACTCCCATTTACTATTGCAACAAAAAGAATAAAATACCTAGGAATAAACCTACCAAAGGAGATAAAAGACCTGTATGCAGAAAACTATAAGACACTGATGAAAGAAATTAAAGATGATACAAACAGATGGAGAGATATACCATGTTCTTGGACTGGAAGAATCAACATTGTGAAAAATGACTATACTACCCAAAACAATCTACAGATTCAATGCAATCCCTACCAAACTACCAATGGCATTTTTCAAAGAAGTAGAAAAAATATTTCACAATTTGTATGGAAACACAAAAGACCCCGAATAGCCAAAGCAATCTTGAGAAAGAAAAACGGAGCTGGAGGAATCAGACTCCCAGAGTTCAGACTATACTACAAAGCTACAGTAATCAAGGCAGTATGGTACTGGCACAGAAACAGACATATAGATCAATGGAACAGGATAGAAAGCCCAGAGATAAACCAGCACACATACGGTCACCTTATCTTTGATAAAAGAGGCAAGAATATACAGTGGAAAAAAGACAGCCTCTTCAATAAGTGGTGCTGGGAAAACTGGACAGCTACATGTAAAAGAATGAAATTAGAACACTCCCTGACACCATACACAAAAATAAACTCATAATGGATTAAAGACCTAAATGTAAGGCCAGACACCATCAAACTCTGAGAGGAAAACATAGGCAGAACACTCTATGACATAAATCACAGCAAGATCCTTTTTGACCCACCTCCTAGAGAAATGGAAATAAAAACAAAAATTAACAAATGGGACCTAATGAAACTTAAAAGCTTTTGCACAGCAAAGGAAGCTAGAAACAAGTTGAAAAGAGAACCCTCAGAATGGGAGAAAATATTTGCAAATGAAGCAACTGACAAAGGATTGATCTCCAAAATATACAAGCAGCTCACGCAGCTTAATATCAAAAATACAAACAACCCAAGCCAAAAATGGGCAAAGACTTAAATCGACATTTCTTGAAAGAAGATATACAGATTGCCAACAAACACATGAAAGGATGCTCAACATCATTAATCATTAGAAAAATGCAAATCAAAACTACAATGAGGTATCACCTCACACCGGTCAGAATGGCCATCATCAAAACATCTCCAAACAATAAATGCTGGAGAGAGTGTGGAGAAAAGGGAACCCTCTTGCACTGTTGGTGGGAATATAAATTGATACAGCCACTATGGAGGACAGTATGGAGGTTCCTTCAAAAACTAAAACTAGAACTACCATATGATCCAGCAATCCCACTACTGGGCATATACCCTGAGAAAACCATAATTCAAAAAGAGTCATGTACCACAATGTTCATTGCAGCTCTATTTACAATAGCCAGTACATGGAAGCAACCTAAGTGTCCGTTGACAGTTTAATGGATAAAGAAGATGTAGCACATATATACAACGGAATATTACTCAGCCATAAAAAGAAACAAAATTGAGTTATTTGTAGTTAGGTGGATGGAGTTAGAGAATGTCATACAGAGTGAAGTAAGTCAGAAAGAGAAAAACAAACACCGTATGCTAACACATATATATGGAATCTAAAACAACAAAAAAAGTGGTTCTGAAGAACCTAGTGGCAGGACAGGAATAAAGTCGCAGACCTAGAGAATGGGCTTGAGGACACGGGGAAGGGGAATGGTAAGCTCGGACAAAGTGAGAGAGTAGCATTGACATATATACACTACCAAAGGTAAAATAGATAGCTAGTGGGAAGCAGCTGCATAGCACAGGGAGATCAGCTTGGTGCTCTGTGTCCCCCTAGAGGGGTGGGATAGGGAGGGTGGGTGGGAGACACAAGATGGAGGGGATATGAGGATATATGTATACGTATAGCTGATTCACTCTGTTATACAGCAGAAACTACCACACTACTGTAAAGCAATTATACTCCAATAAAGATGTTAAAAAAAAAAAAGACAAATGCACCCCAGTGTTCATTGCAGCACTATTTACAATAGCCAGGTCATGGAAGCAACCTAAATGTCCATCAACAGACGAATGGATAAAGTAGATATGGTACACATATACAGGGGAATATTACTCAGCCATAAAAAGGAATGAAATTGGGTCATTTGTAGAGATGTGGATGGACCTAGAGACCATCATACAGAAGGAAGTAAGTCAGAAAGAGAAAAACAAATATCATATATTAACGCATATATGTGGAATCTAGAAAAATGGTACAGATGAACTGGTTTGCAAGGCAGAAATAGAGACACAGATGTAGAGAACAAACTTATGCACACCAAGGGGGGAAAAGGGGGTTGGCATGAATGGCGAGATTGGGACTATCATATATACACTATGTATAAAATAGATAACTACTGAGAGCCTACTGTGTAGCACAGGGTACTCTGCTTCGCTTTGCTGTACAGTAGAAACTAACACAACGTTGTAAAACAATTATACCCCAATTAAAAAAAAAAAAAGAGGGACTTCCCTGGTGGCTCAGTGGTTGGGGATCTGCCTGCCAATGCAGGGTACACGGTTCGAGCCCTGGTCTGGGAAGATCCCACATGCCGCAGAGCAACTAAGCCCATTTGCCACAACTACTGAGCCTGTGCTCTAGAGCCTGTGCTCTAGAGCCTGCGAGTCACAACTACTGAGCCCACGTGCCACAACTACTGAAGCCCGTGTGCCTAGAGCCTGTGCTCTGCAACAAGAGAAGCGACCGCAATGAGAAGCCCGCATGCGGCAGCGAAGTGTAGCTCCCACTTGCTGCAAATAGAGAGAAAGCCCGCGCGCAGCAACGAATACCCAACGCAGCCAAAAAAATAAATAAATAAATAAATTTATTAAAAAAAGACTAGAGGAAAGGTGAGATTGGGCCCTGAGGGGCTAGCAACACCAGGGAATACTGAGGACCTATCAGAATGCAGTATACCTGCTGGAATATTCCAACCATTTTTGCACTCTCAATACACTGACCAATGCAAGCTCCTGTAAGAACTTTTTCTTCTCCCATAACTTGAACTGAAAAGACAGCTGGCAGTCTTCCAGTTAATCTCGAGTGTCCCAAATTAAATAAGCTGAAAATTGAAAAATGAAATCACCTGATAATCATTGAGTGCCAATATCATTAGAGATAACAGATGCAAGAATTTACACCAGGAAATAAAACTAATAGGACAGGATTGTTAAATAAATAGTATAATTAATATCTTCAAACTAGATATGTGAAAAGTTGCTTGCTCAAAGGAAGAATAAGAACCAATTTTAAAACTTGGAAATGTTGAATTATATAAGCTTTCTGAATCAAAATTTGGCAATATTTATCAAGTCAGTAAAAGTATGCACAATTTTTGATCCAGCGACAACACTTCAAGAAATCTTTCCTAAGGAAGTAATCAATGCTCTGTACAAAGGTTAGCTACAATGGCGTTCATTGAAACTTTTTTACTGTGGCAAGAAGTTTGAAATAGCCTACCTGTCAAAAAATAGAGGACTGCTTAAATATATACAATATCAACGCTATGCAGCCATTAGAAATAATGATACAGGAAAATACTTTAAACCATGGGGAAATGTTTACTATAAAAACTGAAAAGGCATGTTATGAAACACGTACATGAATAATACACTAATACAATAATATTAATAATACTAACACATTAACCTGTGTGAATATTCCATTTTGGGGAAAAAAACTATATGTGCATGTGTACACATGCATTCACAGACTTTAAAAAAAACCTGGAAGAACAGGAAGAAATAAACCACAGTGAAAAGAAATTTTTAAATGTTTTTCCAGGAACGATGTAACTTACATTACTCTAATTCTGATTACCAATCTGCAAACCTTCAGAAGACAAATTTGGGAATGGCAGCAATAGACACAGACTCATCCTATACTGGGTTAAAAGACTGGAAATACAACTACCCCGAAGTGAATAAAATTTTCCCAGGGCTAAAACTATTTCAAGGATTTTAAGAAAGCTATCTCAACATCTGTGGTGATTCTAAGATTTTCTCAGAAGTTTGAAAACTCTCCCACATATCTTGCCCATGAAGTATAAAAGTAGAAATGTAAGAAATATTTTTTCAAGTCCTGTGCTGGTTCAGCTCATACATTTCAACAGTAAGGGTCAGAGCTGACAGCACCCCCCAAAGAGGTGAAAATTGGTGTGGGGGGAGGAGATAAAAATATTACATATTACAATGGTTTGTGGCCCTCAAAACTCAATCCTGCCTGACAGTATAAACACATATGCAGTATATATCTGGTACTAAAATTTAATGGGGTTGGGGAGGGGCTATTAGGGGGAAAAATGTCTAAAATGCTCCTGGAGGTGAGGAGGACAATGAAAAAAAGGCTGAGAAACACTGGTTCAGCTATAGAACATAAAACTCAAATTCTTTTTTTTTTTCTTATAACCTCTCTCTTGGTTAGAACTTAGAATAAAAGTATTCACTACTTTTATTTTTTAATTATACATGTGCACACACATACATGTACACATGTTTCTTTGTGTTAGAAAGCTCTATCATTTGCTCTTCAATAGCTCGCTTCTATGTTGAACTTTCTAGACCAAAAAGAATATTTTATAAAGTACTAGATTTTTTTCTAAGCATTGTATTGCTTTTTGTTTGCAAATATAAGTGTTTAAAGCTTTGAAGAAGTGTATACTTATAGCTATTAACATTACCCCAAGATCTTAGACATAGTTTTTTAAAGTTGACTCTGGAATCATTCACATTATTATGACTCCTGTAATAAAGCACAAATTAGGGGTTAAAAATATTTAACCATTTTTTATCACTTATTGAGTCCTTTATAATATGAAGAACATGCATTAATTATGATATATTAATAAATTATAATACTGAGTATGCATTATAATATTATCTTCATGTTTGTCACTTTATAGTCTCATAATAGCTGCTAATTCTCAATCAAGTCCAAGCAACTTAGAGAAGGAAAGATCAAGAGGTGAGAGGTAAGAGAGATTATTGCGAACCAGATAAGTCTGTCCAATTTTACTGGGAAAATAAAAGTTTTCCTAGAAGTCTCACCCAAAAGATTTCTACTTATTTTTCTCTGGCCAGAGCTATGACACATGGCCACTCCCCCTGGAAGTAGTTCAAGAGAAGAGGGTTGGAGATGGGGGCTTCAACCAGCTACCCAAAAGCACTTAAGTCTCTTTGATTACATATCAGCCCCTCAAAGTGCCTTTCTTGACAGTCCCACTTAGAGTAGTAGACCCCTCCTTTATGTCCTGGTTTGTTCTTGCACTGTTGTAAACACTCAGAATAGAGAGGTGCACAAAACACACAAAATGTCCTCTCCTGGGCTTACAGTGCCCTATGTGTTTTCTTTATAAACTACCTAAAATTATAATATTTTTGTTTACTTGCTTATTATCTGTCTTCCCTTCTAGAATGTAAGCTCTAACAGGGTAAGGAGTTTGTTTTATTCAACTCTGTCTTCAGACTGTCTAGAACAGTTCCTGGCATACAAAAACATGCATACTGAATAAATGAAACACTGAAAGAGGAAATTAGGTTTGGGGAATTTAAGGATTTCTACCCAAGATTAGACAGCTAATAAGTGGCAAAGCTAATATTTTAAGAACCTCTGACACAAAAGAAAGACATTATCTTTTAAAATTCATACCAGATACTCCTTATCTCAATCAGCAGTGCCAAGGCTACTGCTACTGATGTGCTGACTGGTATTGGCTCAGGATAGCTAATTATGAGCATCAATCTGCAACCTAGCTTTTAGTGATATCATGTTGGTAACTTGAAACAGTCTATGTTGGAAATATTTACTCCCAGCAACTGGCAGATTCCACACATCAGGGCTCCCTCCCCTGACCAGAGAGCTGGTTGTTAAACATTTGCCAGCAAACCACTGGATATTTCCTTCCCACCCCACTTCCTGTCTCTATTAAGGCTAAAAGCACATACGTGAGCTATCCAGACTTCTCTCCCTATGAGCAGTCTTTATTTGGCTGCTTCTGTGGAACTCACTGAGTTTTCAGCATGATGCCCTTCTTTTGCTTTCCCCAATTTCCAAATCTCTAAATCTTTGAACAAGAATCACAGCTCAACCAGGGTGGAGCAAATAAAAACTAAAAATTGTGACTATTCAACAAGCAAAGCAGACAAGGTCACCGGGATATAGGTGGGGAAAGAGAGCAACAGAATTTATAACCAGCTCTGTGTCTATGAAAATGGGCCGGAGCAGAACCTTTGAAAGACAGTTCATGGTTGGCAGTCCTGGGCTTACTCCGAGGAGGAGTTAGTGCTGGACTGACTCTATTTGTTATTCCCCAAAAGACATTCAATAGAACTTGTATTCTAAAACAGTGAATACCTGAATAAAAATTATATGGGAGTGCTGTAAAATAATTTCATTAAGTGGCTGCTTCCACTCTAATATTAAACACTAGATATATGTTTGTTTTATTTTATCTTATTCTTGCTTTACAGAGTATGTCTTTGATCCAGGAACATAAATTATAATTCCTCTTCCTGCCATACAGTTTTTTAAAAACTTCTAATATTAAATTAGATTTTCAACAATATTCATCCCGTGTTCAATTTTTTCCCAACCCTTTTTCCCATTCATTCATTCACAGTCTGGGTCAGATTGCCCCAGGTATATGTAAGGAATATGTAAGGAACCCTAACCCTAGGAGAAAAAGTAGGGGAGGAAGCAATAATTACTCTTTCTAGCACAAGTTATCTTAAGACCTCAACATCATGGTGGCAGTCTCATATCACTGACATAGTGTGTATGGGGTGGGAGAACATGCTTGTGCTTTGATGGTGATAGGCAAAGATAGGAATTAGGACTAAAATAACACATAAAGCACTAGCTATGTTTCTGGTGATTTATATTTGCTAGCACAGTCATTTATCACAGCAGCCAGTATCATCTGTATTAATATCCCATTTTTTTTGGATAAAGGAGCTAAAGTTCAGGGCTTTAGAAAACTTGCCTATAGTCACACAACTAGGAAGTTGTGAAACTGGAATTCACATACAGCCCATGGAAGTTCATGTGTCTTCTACTACACAATGCTGCCTCCAATGAAGACAGCACACTAGCTGCTCTTCATTCTGTTATGACCTAAAAAAGAAGTCACTACCAAAATCTTGACTCACCACATTTCCCTTGGAAAGCTAACTTGTAAATCCATCAAGAAAAACCTGTCTTCTTCTATGGCCAACTCAGGGATCTCTTGCAATGGGCTGTTATCTGTGGGAATCATAGGAAATCAAACATAAGTGTCAGAGCCAGAATTCAAACCCTGGCTTGTCTGGTTCCAGATTCTGTCTGTCTGCTGTTTTCACCCATCATACTTTTCCACTAATGTAAAAAAGAAAGATCAAAATATATCCAATATTACATAGAAATGGAATACTTATTAACTGCATGTGTTTATTAGAGTTGTGTATGTGACTTGATGCAACTGTAATTCTTGGGACAGAGATACACATGGACGAAAGTCTCAAGAACAGATAACCACTCAAACACTTGGAAGAATCTAGCCACCAAGTGATTTTAAGAGATTAGCACCAACACCCTACTTAAAACATAAGAAAGGGAAAGTAAGCAAAATTTTTATATTTTGAAACAAAAAACTACAATATCAAAAGCCTCACAGTCTTCCCACAGTGACACATTCAACTTTCCTCAGTGTCACCTACTGTCTTCACATCTTTGAGTCAGTTCCGTGACTTCCACTGCACAGCTTAATTGTCTAAGCCTTCTACTAACACAGTGTCTTCTGTTTGTAATTATTTCCTTGATTTATAGCTCTTTCTTGTTAAGTGTATCCTCCTAGCAAGACACACCTGCAATCTCTTTGAAGTTCCCCTTTATGCCAGGAATGCCAGCAACAGACTCTCAGATATGGTGTCTGAAAATACCGTCCAACCCCAATATCCTTTCCTCCTCTCAACAGTTAAGTTTAGAGGTTCCTTTTGCAGGGGGGACTCCGGATGCTACCAACTGTTCCTCCTAATTACCAGGCACAAAAAGTCTGTTTCAGCAAGAGCTTTCAGAGTCAACTGCTAATCTCAACTCCTCACCTCAAATGAGCCTATGTTTTTAGTTCTCTTAAAGAACACATTTCCAGGAGTCTTGACTTCAGTTTTCTAAAGTAAGCTAGAGACTATAGGAGTATAGTGGGCTAGGCAGCAGGGTAAAGAAGGTTCAGAGATCAGTCCTTTCTCTGGCTAGTTCAGCTCAGCCATGCCTTCCAAAATAATTAAAAGAACATAAAATCTTAACAAACAGGAACAATATACGATAATCTGGCATGGTATGTTTCTAAAAGTACTACTAGTAATTAAGTATATTTTGGCTTTGAAGCAATCTAGGTTTTAATTTCAGCTCTGCTATATAATGTTGGGAAAAGTACATTAATCTTTTCCAAAGCTCAGTTTTCTCATCTGTACAATGTCAATAGTAATAGTACATAGTTTATAGAACTATAATGAGGATTAAATAAGATGATGGTCCTAAAGTGATTAGCACAAAACCAACCACATACTTTTCAAAGAATATTATTTATTATTGTTTGTTTTTATATAGTAACTTTTACATATCTCCCTTGACATATTACTGTTTCTAGCAAGCATCTGTGACCTAGGTAGATGAAACTCTCACTAACAATCCTGAGTACATCCCTCCTGTGATGGCCTTTGCCTATCCCTGATGGTTTTTCCCTAATTATCTATGGAATTTTCTTGCCAGAATTTCCTAAAGGAAAGCTGCACTAGTTCTAACAAAAGAAAGAACTATGTGCCTTCTGGGCCTAGTTCTCTGACACGTCTGGGTAGTTGTCTTCTTGATAAAGAAGTGACTTTTTCCCTTTATTATGTTCTAGAACCTTCTGTCTTTACTGTCACTAATCACTATACCTGTCTCACCATTATACCTTCTCTGCACACTACAGTGTGATTTTCTGCTTAATGGCACTTAGAGGAAAAAGCAAGAGAAAGCTAGATTTTTGGAGTAGCAGGCAGTTTTCCATAAATTTGTTTGATCCTCACTTCACAAAAATCCTAGGAATAATGAAAAAATTGATGCTCCTCCCTCCTACCCTGATTGCTGATTACAAATAAAATGTTCTGAAACGCCATGCAATTTTATATAGAGAGCTTTGAAATTCTTTTTTTTTAAACATCTTTGTTGCAGTATAATTGCTTTACAATGGTGTGTTAGTTTCTGCTTTAAAACAAAGTGAATCAGTTATACATATGCATACATATATCCCCATATCTCCTCCCTCTTGCCTCTCCCTCCCACCCTCCCTATCCCACCCCTCTAGGTGGTCACAAAGCACCGAGCTGATCTCCCTGTGCTATGTGGCTGCTTCCCACTAGCTATCTATTCTACATTTGGTTGTATATATAAGTCCATGCCACTCTCTCACTTCATCCCAGCTTACCCTTCCCCCTCCCCATGTCCTCAAGCCCATTTTCTATGTCTGTGTCTTTATTCCTGTCCTGCCTCTAGGTTCTTAGGGATACCTTCTCAGTCAGGACTTGAGTTTTTATTCTTGTTTTTGTTTGTCTTTTAATATATTCTCAATTATCTTCCAAGAACTTTAGATGGTTTATTATATAGAGAAGACCTATACATTAATGCCAATAAAATTAGAGTTCAAAAATATAGGAAAAGATGATTCTAAAACTGTAATCTCTAAATTTTTTTCTGAACTTCTTGGCATCCAAGGCAAAAAGATTATTAAAGGGTTTCTATAATTTTTATTATCTTTTAAAATTAAAAAGGAAATAGAACTTTAATAGAAATGTAATGTAGCTATTAAACAGAGATCTACCTTAAGTAAGTCTGGAAGATAGGAACACAGAGTCCTCTGGAGGATATATGGAGCAGGAAAGCAGTATCTGACCAAACAAATAAAGTGGAAGTTGAAGGAGGTAGGGACAAAATGCAGATAAGTGTTCTCACACCAAACAGAAGATTCTTGAGACCTTCTCAATGCTTGTGACTTATGGGCATTAGAAGAAGAGTAGGAAAATCAAACAATGGCTAAGATCATGCCATTCAGTCACTTATTCATTCAACAAATATATATTACATGCTTACTATTTGCCAAGCACTATTCTAGGCAATAAAGATATAACAATGAATAAACAGACAAGT
This sequence comes from Eubalaena glacialis, assembly GCF_028564815.1. Lineage (NCBI taxonomy): Eukaryota > Metazoa > Chordata > Mammalia > Artiodactyla > Balaenidae > Eubalaena > Eubalaena glacialis. The sequence goes on along the minus strand of NC_083732.1, from coordinate 43,312,295 downwards.
GTCCTGTTCTCATGGGAACTACATTCCATTGGGAATAAAAGAATGGAGCATGAAGACAAACAATAAACATGTAAACAAATAAATAAACATATTTATAACAATAGTAAGTGCCATAAAGAAAATTTTTAAACTGTTTTAACAGAATGATGAGATAGATGGCTACTTTGTTGGGTGGTCAGGGAAGATTTTTCTGAAGAGTTAATATTTGACCTGAGACCTGTTATGATACAAAAGAGCCAGCAATAGGAAAACAGAGAGAAGATTATTATTCCTCAGAGAGGCAGGAGAGAAGGAGATGATAATGCCACTTAATTAGAGAACCAGACCTAGTACCTATGCATCACCAAGAGAATGGTTTGAGCCAGAGTAAGAGTGTTTTGCTACTTAAAATTTTGATACCTGTAGGAGAGTCCTAGAAATGAGCAGAGGTGAGTGCTCATTAAAGAAAAGGAAATGTATAGGTTATTGAGGAAGGTAAGTAAGTTTTTCAGAATGAAGTTACTCAAGTTTTCTCAGTATCTTAATGAAATCTATCAAAAATGCCCAATTCCAGTAACAGAAAACAAGGTAACTCAGACAAAACCTCCCATTACATTTTACATAAGTAAAAATATATTAAAAATCTTCTTAAGGGCATCAAAGAGCTAATAAGACCATCAGGAATAACCAAGACAAGATCTAGGAGCTGACAGATATCTAGAGAAATGAGTCCTACATTTAAAACCACTTTACCACACTGAGACCAGAAAGGGATTTTCACATAAGAATAAGAGTAAATCAGAAATTATCCAACCCCCCACAGATAGAAGCCCAGCTTTGAATTATGTAGGTGACTCTTAAGCATTGAAACTAAACTAAAGTAGTACCAAATTATTAACGTCTCCATCTTACTAAAGAGGTATCATATTGCTTCCGCATGGCAAAAGCAAATGAAAACTTCTCTAGGAAGTTACATCATCTGAGGTCTCAAGTTATTTTCAAAAATAATTTTTCAAATACAACGTCCAGGACGCAATCAAATCTAAACAATCATATGAGAAATATGGCGCACTGTGTTGTAACTGTCTCTCTGGAGAACTCTGATACAGATAAATGAAACTTCACAAATAACAGAGAACAGAAATCAACCCAAAAGTACTCTCTGATATTGGATCTATCAGACTCAGACATTAAAACAACTACACTTAACATGTTCCAGGAAATAAAAGCCAGGCTTAACAATTTCAGTAGATAACTGAAAAATATAAAAAGTAACATAGTAGGGACTTCCCTGGTGGTCCAGTGGTAAAGAATCTGCCTTACAATGCAGGGGATGCAGGTTCAATCCCTAGTCGGGGAACTAAGATCTCACATACCGCAGGACAACTAAGTTCATGTGCCACAGCTACTGAGCTCACATGTCTCAACTAGAGAGCCTGTATGCCACAAACTACAGAGCCCACACACTCTGGAACCCGCACATCACAACTGGAGAGAGAAAACCCGCACGCCACAACTAGAGGGAAGCTCACACGCCACAACGAAAGATCTCGCATGCCTCAACAAAGATCCCACATGCTGCAACTAAGACCCGATGCAGCCAAAAATAAATTAAATAAATAAATCTTTAAAAAAAAAGTAACATAGTAGATTTGAAAAAGAACCAACCAGAAATTGTAACACTGAATAAAACTGAAATCAATAAAATTTAAATAGCACATTAGACACAGGTGAAGAGTAAATTATTAAACTGTGAAATATATCAGGAGGAGCTATCTAGAATGAAGCACAGAGAGACAAAATGATCAAAAACAGAGAAGGGAAAGATAAGACAAAAAAAGATAAAGTGAGAAGTAATAACATATAGGGAATTAGAATTACCAAAGAAGGAGAGAGGAAGGCAGAGCAATACTGGAAAAGACAATGACTAAGACTTTTTCAAAAATAATGAAATACATCAATCTACATATTTAAGAAATCAAATAAATTCCAGGCAGGATAAATAAAATGAAATTTACACCTACACACATCATAATTGAAATGCAGAATATAAAGATAATGAGAAAAATTGTAAAGCTGCCAGGAAAAGAAAAACAGATTAAGGAGAAGCAACAGTAGTGTTTGTAGCAGACCTATCAACATCAAAGATGGAAGCTAGAAGATAGTGAAATGAAATTTTGGAAGTAGTGAAATATAATACTGTCAATTCAGAATTGTATACCATGTAAGAATTATTCTTCAAGAATAGGCTAAAATAAAAATAGTTTAACTCAAACCAAAACTGGAATAATAAACCATCAGTAGACTCATTCTAAAGGAAAGGCTAAAAAATGTAATTTGAGCTGAAGGTAAATATAGGATCCCTAAAGAAAGATTGGAGATACAGAAAAAAATGAATAACAACAAAAATGTTAAACCTGCAGATAAATCTAACTGAATATTATTTGTGTAAAATAATAACAAAATCTTTGAAAATACAAAAAGAATTATAACACCAAATATCAAAGAATGAAGGTGAGTAAATAGATTAAAACTGTCATAAAGTTCTTGCATTGTCTAAAATGGAGAGTATAAGTACCAATTAATAATTAACTTTCATAAAGCAAGTAAGATTTTTTTAAGCTTTTAAGGTAGTCAATTAAAAAAATAAGTTGCACAAAATTCCCTTAGACAGATTTTAAAATGGATTTGTAAAAATATCCAATCATTTCAAAAGGAAAGAAGAAAAGTTAGAAAAAGGAATACAGAACAAGTGGAACAAATTAAATATATATAGGAATAAATTGATTTAGTCCCAAATAAATCAGCAATTACATTAAACTCAGATGAACTAAATGCTGCAATTTAAATACAAATATTATCATGCTGGATTTTGAAAAATGAAGAGTCATATACTATTTATAGGAAATATATCTAAAACCTAAGGAGATAAAAAGGTTGAAGGTAAGGAATTAAAATAGATGTATCCTGCAAATATGAATCAAAATAGAGCTGATATAGCTAAATTAATATAAGAAAACTAAACTTTAAAGCAAAAAGCATTAGCCATATTCAGAATATATGGGCATGGGGCCAAGACATCAAAATTTTAATAAGCACCACTGCTGATTCTTATGCACTCTAAAATCTATTTGATAATGATATATTTTATAAGAATTATAGCCTGGAAAACCATAGAGAAATAAATAGTAAATCCCTAAAACCAGGGTTTCATAGAGCTTACATTTACATTGTTGATGGGGGTATGGGGGGGGTCAATAGAAAGGACTCATCATCTAAATGAAAACCAATGCCTAAATAGGCTTCATAAGAGCTGCATTACTTGATTTCAATCAAAGGCTTTCTTTACAATTTTTCTCATTTTTTATTAGGTTTACTCCTTGAAAAATACTGGCCCTCATTTTGAAATCATTTAAACTCCACTTTTATCACAAAGCATAAAAGATAGCAGCTCTGACTCTCTTTATGAGCAAATAACCCTAACCTCCCTTTCTCCCAACAAGTGAAGTGGGTGTATCTTAAATTTTGGAATCCCCATTTTGAAGATAAGCAGCGTCACTTTTATCTCTTGAATCATTTTCTTTATATACTTGACTAGAAGAAAAAAATTTCCAAGAATAACTAAATGATAGCTAAACACTGTTCATCAACCACCATAAATGTGGAATAGGGTCCTTTGAAGCACTTACAGGCATTCAGGACCAGCCTGTCTTTAATTCCATAGCACATATAGAAGTTGAAAGGCAGAACCCAGATTATTTAATTTAGCTAAACAGGGAAAAACATTTATACCCCCTAACTTAGATTTTTTTTAAGCCCTCAATTTTTGAATCAGAGTTTTAACAAAACCCTCATGGCATCCAGGGTAATATTTTATGGATTTTCTCTATGTTTTTCATTTCAAAACGTCTATCTCATGAAATTTTAAAATTAGAATGGCAAAAGAAGCAATCACATATAATCCAACACCCTTCTCCTTGCCCACCGCCCCCCCCCCCCATATAAGAAAGCAGAAAACATGATCTCATTCTCGTAAATGTAGTGACAGGCAAAACATGTAGTCAAGTTTTGGAACTCACTAATTCTATATTAGCTAAGCTTACATCACTTACATAAAACGATAGAGCCCACAAGGGGTTTTCATTAGTCAAGCATTGACTTGTGTCCCATTTTTTAAAGGTAATTGAATGTTGTTTTAAATGTGTATCTCTTAATAAATTGAGTCACTGAGGCAGCACTGACAAAGAAAAATATACTATTTTCAAATTAAAGTCAAATTTTAGAGAGGATATAATAAGCTTCAAGGATAAGGTATAGTTTTCCTTAATATTCAACTGAGACAGAAAATAAACTATAGATATGGAACAAGAAAAAAGTTGATCTCTAATGTTGCTATTCAAAAGAGGCAGAAAAGCAAAGGGGTTGGAGGTAGACAACTGGAATATCTCATGGCTATTTGAGCAGAGTGAATACTTCAAACCAAATCACTAGAATGTGGAGATATTTGGAGATGTTCTTGTCCACAGCTTTATGAATGTTTCCCTGAACATCACTTTTATACCTTTATACTTGCAAAAGAGTTTCAAATGTTTTGATAGAAATTTTGGTACAAGTCAAACATCACAATTTCATGTTCCCAAGTGCCTTTCCCACAACTGTCTTGGGCTTTTGACCACTCAAGGACATTTTTGGTTATAGACATGTTGAAACTGTATATAACAATTCTCAAAGTGTCCAGTCTATTTCACAAAAATATTTATCTTAGTCCAAAGCTAAATGACCTCCCTGTGTGTATGTGAACATATTTGTGTGTAACTGCTCATACTTGGAAATAATTCTACTGAAGGCAGTTGAGCTCATTTGAAAACGATGAGAATCATACAAAAATAAAATGGCTTTCATCACTTGACTTTGGATTAAGCCCAAAAAGTAAAACAACAAAAGGCATTGGAACATTTGTGAAATATTTAGGCTTTAGAAATTAGACAAATATGAAGCCAAGAGCAACACTAAACCAGGTTCTATATGCTAGGTATCAGGCAAGTGTCTGGAATCAAGGACACAGCAAGATATGCTTTCACTGGCATGGATCAAAATCAATCAGCATTGAATTTAGAGAAATGCAAATCAAAACCACAATGAGGTACGACCTCACACAGGTCAGAATGGCCGTCTTTAAAAAGTCTACAAATAGGGCCTTCCCTGGTGGTGCAGTGGTTAAGAATCCACCTGCCAATGCAGGAGATGCAGGTTCGAGCCCTGGTCAGGGAACTAAGATCCCACATGCCATGGAGCAACTGAGCCCGTGTGCCACGACTACTGAGCCTGAGCTCTAGAGCCTGTGAGCCACAACTACAGAGCCCAAGTGCCACAACTACTGAGGCCTGCGTGCCTAGAGCCCATGCTCCACAACAAGAGAAGCCACCGCAATGAGAAGCCCATGCACCGCAACAAAGAGTAGCCCCCGCTAGCTGCAACTAGAGAAAGCCCGCACACAGCAACGAAGACCCAGTGCAGTCAAAAACAAATAAATAAATTTATATAAAAAAAAAGTCTACAAATAACAAATGCTGGAGAGGGTATGGAGAAAAGGGAACAGTCCTACACTGTTGGTGGGAACACAAGTTGGTACAGCCACTATGGAAAACAGGGGAGGTTCCTCAGAAAAGTAAAAATAGAATTACCATGTGATCCAGCAATCCCACTCCTGGGCATACACCCTGACAAAACTATAATTCAAAAACATGCATGCACCCCTATGTTCATAGCAGCACTATTCATACAATAGCCAAAACATGGAAACAACCTAAATGTCCATAGACAGATGAATGGATAAAGAAGATGTGGTACAAATATACAATGGAATACGACTCAACCATAAAAAAGAATGAAATAATGCCATTTGCAACAACATGGATACAACTAGAGATTATCATACTAAGTGAAGCAAATCAGAAAGAGAAAGACAAATACCATATGATATCACTTATATGTGGAATCTAAAATATGGCACAAATGAACCTATCTACAAAACAGAAACAGACTCACAGACATAAAGAACAGACTTGTGGTTGTCAAGGGGAAAGTGGGTAAGGGAGGGAAGGACTAGGAGTGTGGGATTAGTGGATGTAAACTATTATATATAGGATGGATAAACAACAAAGTCCTACTGTATAGCACAGGGAACTATATTCAATATCCTGTGATAAACCATAACGGAAAAGAATATATAAAAAAAAGAAAGTCTCTATGTGTATAACTGAGTCACTTTGCTATACAGCAGAGGTTGGCACAACTTTGAAAATCAGCTATACTTCAATTAAAAAAATCAATCAGCATTGCTTATGAACAGAGAAACCATTTTATTAATTTATTTATTTTTACTTTTAATTTTTATTTTCATTTTGAAACAACATCAGAATAACACAACATTGCAAAAGAAGTACCAAGAAGTCCCATAAACCATTCACTAAAATTCCACAAATGTCGTTATCTTACATAACACTGTACATGGCCCAAGCCAGGGAATTATCAGATACAATACTATAGGTTGTACTAATACACAGGCCTTATGCAAATTTCACCAATATTCCCACTAATTTCCTTTTCCTAGTCCAAGGTTGAGTCTGGGGATCACACAATGCATGTAGTTGTCATGTCTCCTTAGTCTCTCCAACCTGTGACCATTCCTCAGTCTTCCCTTCTCTTTTATGATCTTCACATAATTGATCACATATGATCTTCAATAATAACTGTCTAATTATTTTTTTAACATCTTTATTGGAGTATAATTGCTTTACAATGGTGTGTTAGCTTCTGCTTCATAACAAAGTGAATCAGCTGTACATATACATATAGCCCCATATCTCCTCCTTCTTGCATCTCCCCCAACCCTCCCTATCCCAACCCTCTAGGTGGTCACAAAGCACCGAGCTGATCTCCCTGTGTTATGTGGCTGCTTCCCACTAGCTATCTATTTTACATTTGGTAGTGTATATATGTCCATGCCACTCTCTCACTTCGTCCCAGCTTACCGTTCCCCCTTCCCATGTTCTCAAGTCCATTCTCTATGTCAGAGAAACCATTTTAAATTAAAAGTATTCAAGGAAGGAAAGGACATAGAGATAAGTAGTAGGTGACAAGTTGTGTAAAGGGTCTAAGAAAAGGAGAATTCAGTTAACAAGGGGTCCTGTTTTCAGAGGGATCTCATTTGACAATCAGAAACCAAGTCAGCCAGGAGGAAGGGGGAAAGGATGAGACAGAAATAAACAGAGAATCAAAGGTTAAGATCCAGGGAAAGAGGGACCTCTTTCAGAGAGATAGTTTATTAGTACTATTTTGTTGATTAACCAAAGTAGGCCAGAAGAATGTAAATTGGTCTGTAGAGGAAAATAACCCCAAATAGTGTGCTGCTAACAGAGACTGCACACCCCCCCCCATACCCTTGCATACAGAACAGTTGTTACCCTTCAAATTGCAAATTAGAACCTTTCAGGTGCTCTCATGGCTTTGAAAGACATCCCTGCATTTGGGATGGATTCAGCAGCAGGTAGCTCAGACCAAACTTTAAAATTAAAAGAAAATAACATTTAATATCTATCATGGGCCAAGCATTAGTAAAGGATTTATATATGTTATCTCATTTAATTTTTTGTTCGTTCTATACTTGCTAAGCACCAACAGTTGTGTCAGATACTTTCCCAGCAATGTTATGATACAAGCGTTTATTAATATCCTCAAGTTACAGAGGGAAAAGGGGGGGGGGGGCAAAGAGTAATTGAGTTATGTGCTCAGGGTCACACAACTGGTAAATTGATAATCTAGGCATATTTAATTTTTGTTTGGGAAGAGTATATTCAAATCTTCTCTTCATTCAAACGATTTGTGCTTCTGGGAAAGTTGCTTACATTTTTTTTTTCTCTCCTGTGTTTCTCATACTGTAAAAGGGAAAGTGCTCACACTATTCTCAAATTTGATTTATGATAACTCTGGTGTTTCTTGAAGGAAAAAAGGGGGCACTGATGAAATGGACTAGGTGCTATAACCATTATCCCCCTTAAATAGTCCAAACACAATTTTCCTCATAAAAACACTATGTGCCCACAAAATTTTAGGATATACAAATACTTAAGATTCTTAACTCTGACACAGAATCTGTTTATGGAGAGCACAGATTCAAATGAATATTGTTAATATGAATTTGAAACTGAAAGAGCAGCAACTTTGGAAAATGTAGCATTGGCTGTGATTTATATCTTTTAAGCACATTTCTTCAATGTCTATTCACCACAAAGTGCTTTCTCACAAGTTGTCATATTTATACGTGTCCTTGTAAATGTTTTAGCTAAACCTGAGTTTCACTGCTAGATCCCATGTAAATAGGAAAATTTATGAAGACAAAACTCAGAAACAACTAAAAGTTACATGGTAAAGATTTGGCCTTGCTAAACTTTCTCCAAAATAAAACTTAGTGTTTAAAGTGCTTAAAGTTTAAAGTGCTAAAAACCTCTCCAATTTTTAGATTGACTGATGAATATGTGTTTAAGAGGTTATGTAATGGCATATATGCACCAAGTACATCCAGAGTGGCTGAAGAGGATTCAGCTTCCAACTTTATAGGCATTCCTTGTGCTCACATACCAAAATCTTAGTTTCTATGTAAAGTACTTTCCAGAGTACACAAGAATTCTATAGTTCCTTGAGTATCATTTTAGTCAAGGACACAGGGAAATCCTCAGAACCCAAATTCTCACTGAGATGAAAGAAATGTCTTATTTATTTGTGTAACATAACAGGGATTGCCCCTGCCTGTCACTCCTGAGGCAAAGAATAGATTCCTCAGCATTTATTTTCTCTCAGAGGCAGGGTTCTAATATGGGCTTGCAGCAAAAATCTTGAGTGCAAGTCCAAGCTCTACCACAGCTATATACATCAGACCAGTGGTTCACCAAGTGTGGTCCACAGACTTAAAGCAATAGGATCACCTAAGAAATTAATGGAAATAAAAATTCCTGGACTCTCCAAACTACTGAATCAGAAACTCTAGGGGTAGGGCCCAGATATCTGGGTTTTAACAGCACTCCAGAGATTCTTTTTTTTTTATTGGGGTATAGTTGTTTTACAATGTTGTGTTAGTTCCTACTGCACAGCGAAGTGAAGTAGAGTTCCCTGTGCTATAGAGCAGGTTTTCATTAGCTATCTATTTTATACATATTAGTGTACATATGTTAGTCCCAATCTCCCAATTCATCCCACCCTCCCCTTTCCCCCCTTGGTGTCCATACATTTGTTCTCTACATCTGTGTCTCTATTTCTGCTTGCAAACCAGTTCATCTGTACCATTTTTCTAGATTCCACATATATGCGTTAAGATACGATATTTGTTTTTCTCTTTCTGACTTACTTCACTCTGTATGACAGACTCTAGGTCCATCCACCTCACTACACATAACTCAATTTCATTTCTTTTCATGGCTGAGTAATATTCCATTGTATATATGTGCCACATCTTCTTTATCCATTCATCTGTCAATGGACACGAAGGTTGCTTCCATGTCCTGGCTATTGTAAATAGTGCTGCAATGAACACTGTGGTACATAACTCTTTTTGAATTATGGTTTTCTCAGGGTATATGCCCAGTAGTAGGATTGCTGGGTCATATGGTAGTTCTATTTTTAGTTTTTTAAGGAACCTCCGTACTGTTCTCCATAGTGGCTGTATCAATTTACATTCCCACCAAAAGTACAAGAGGGTTCCCTTTTCTCCACACCCTCTACAGCATTTATTGTTTGTAGATTATTTTCATAATGGCCATTCGGACCAGTGTGAGGTGATACCTACAACTTGTAGTGTTGATTTGCATTTCTCTAATGATTAGTGACGTTGAGCATCCTTTCATGTGTTTAATGGCAATCTGTATATCTTCTTTGGAGAAATGTCTATTTAGGTCTTCTGCCCATTTTTGGACTGGGTTGTTTGTATTTTTGATATTGAGCTGCATGTGCTGCTTGTATATTTTGGAGATTAATCCTTTGTCAGGTGCTTCATTTGCAAATATTTTCTCCCATTCTGAGGGTTGCCTTTTTGTCTTCTCTATGGCTTCCTTTACTGTGCAAAAGCTTTGACGTTTCATTAAGTCTCATTTGTTTATTTTTGTTTTTATTTCCATTTCTCTAGGAGGTGGGTCAAAAAGGATCTTGTGATTTATGTTATACAGTGTTCTGCCTATGTTTTCCTCTATGAGTTTTATGGTGTCTGGCCTTACATTTAGGTCTTTAACCCATTTTGAGTTTATTTTTGTGTATGGTGTCAGGGAGTGTTCTAATTTCATTCTTTTACGTGTAGCTGTCCAGTTTTCCCAGCACCACTTATTGAAGAGGCTATCTTTTCTCCATTGTATATTCTTGTCTCCTTTATCAAAGATAAGGTGACCATATGTGTGTGGGTTCATCTCTGGGCTTTCTATCCTGTTCCATTGATCTATATTTCTGTTTCTGTGCCAGTACCATACTGTCTTGATTACTGTAGCTTTGTAGTATAGTCTGAAGTCAGGGAGCCTGATTCCTCCAGCTCTGTTTTTCTTTCTCAAGATTGCTTTGGCTATTCGGGGTCTTTTGTGTTTCCATACAAATTGTGAAATTTTTTGTTCTAGTTCTATGAAAAATGTCATTGGTAGTTTGATAGGGATTGCATTGAATCTGTAGATTGCTTTGGGTAGTATAGTCATTTTCACAATGTTGATTCTTCCAATCCAAGAACATGGTATAGCTCTCCATCTGTTTGTATCGCCTTTGATTTCTTTCATCAGTGTCTTATAGTTTTCTGCCTACAGGTCTTTTTTCTCCTTAGGTCAGTTTATTCCTCGGTATTTTATTCTTTTTGTTGCAATGGTACAAGGGAGTGCTTCCTTAATTTCTCTTTCAGATTTTTCATCATTAGTGTATAGAAATGCAAGAGATTTCTTTGCATTAGTTTTGTATCCTGCTACTTTACCAAATTCATTGATTACCTTTAGTAGTTTTTTGCTAGCATCTTTAGGATTCTCTATATATAGTATCATGTCATCTGCAAACAGTGACTGTTTTACTTCTCTTTTCTGATTTAGATTATTTTAATTTCTTTTTCATCTCTGATTGCTGTGGCTAAAACTTCCAAAACTATGTTGAATAATAGCGGTGAGAGTGGGCAACCTTATCTTGTTCCTGAACTTAGTGGAAATGGTTTCAGTTTTTCACCACTGAGAATGATGTTGGCTGTGGGTTTGTCATATATGGCCTTTATAATGTTGAAGTAAGTTCCCTCCATGCCTACTTTCTGGAGATTTTTTTATCATAAATTGGTGTTGAATTTTGTCAAAAGCTTTTTCTGCATCTACTGAGATGATCATATGGTTTTTATCCTTCAATTTTTTAATATAGTTTATCATACTGATTGATTTGCACATATTGAAGAATCCTTGCATTCCTGGGATAAACCCCACTTGATCATGGTGTATGATCCTTTTAATGTGCTGCTGGATTCTGTTTGCTAGTATTTTGTTGAGGATTTTTGCATCTATGTTCATCAGTGATGTTGGCCTTTTTTTGTGACATCTTTGTCTGGTTTTGGTATCAGGGTGATGGTGGCCTTGTAGAATGAGTTTGGGAGTGTTCCTCCCTCTGCTATATTTTGGAAGAGTTTGAGAAGGATAGGTGTTAACTGTTCTCTAAATGTTTGATAGAATTCACCTGTGAAGCCATCTGGTCCTGGGCTTTTGTTTGCTGGAAGATTTCTAATCACAGTTTCAATATCAGTGCTTGTGATTGGTCTGTTTATATTTTCTATTTCTTCCTGATTCAGTCTTGGAAGGTTGTGCTTTTCTAAGAATTTGTCCATTTCTTCCAGGTTTTCCATTTTATTCGCATAGATTTGCTTGCAGTAATCTCTCGTGATCCTTTGTGTTTCTGCCATGTCAATTTTTTTTTTTTTTTTTTTTTTTTTTTTATTTATGGCTGTGTTGGGGCTTCGCTTCTGTGCGAGGGCTTTCTCTAGTTGTGGCAAGCGGGGGCCACGCTTCATCGCGGTGCGCGGGCCTCTCACTGTCGTGGCCTCTCTTGTTGTGGAGCACAGGCTCCAGACGCGCAGGCTCAGTAGTTGTGGCTCACGGGCCCAGTTGCTCTGTGGCATGTGGGATCTTCCCAGACCAGGGCTCGAACCCGTGTCCCCTGCATTGGCAGGCAGATTCTCAACCACTGCGCCACCAGGGAAGCCCCCGTGTCAATTTTTACTTCTCCTTTTTCGTTTCTAATCCTATTGATTTTAGTCTTCTCCCTTTTTTTCTTGATGAGGCTGGATAATGGTTATCAATTTTCTTTGTCTTCTCAAAGAACCAGTTTTTAGTTTTATTGATCTTTGCTATCACCTCCTTCATTTCTTTTTCATTTATTTCTGATCTGATCATAATGATTTATTTCCTTCTGCTAACTTTGGGGGTTTTTTTGTTCATCTTTCTCTAATTGCTATAGGTGTGAGGTTAGGTTGTTTATTTCAGATGTTTCTTGTTTCTTGAAATAGGATTGTATTGCTATAAACTTCCCTCTTAGAACTGCTTTTGCTCCATCCCATAGGTTTTGGGTCATCGTGTTTTCATTGTCATTTGTTTCTAGGTATTTTTTGATTTCCTCTTTGATTTCTTCAGTGAGCTCTTGGTTATTTAGTAGTGTATTGTTTAGACTACATGTGTTTGTATTTTTTACAGTTTTTTTCCTGTAATTGATATCTAGTCTCAGAGCATTGTGATCAGAAAAGATAGTTGATAACGATTTCAATTTTCTTAAATTTACCAATGCTTGATTTGTGACCCAAGATATGATCTATCCTGGAGAATGTTCCACGAGCACTTGAGAAGAAAGCGTATTCTGTTGTTTTTGGATGGAATGTCGTATAAATATCAATTAAGTGCATCTTGTTTAATGTGTCATTTAAAGCTTGTGTTTTCTTATTTATTTTCATTTTGGATGATCCGTCCATTTGTGAAAGTGGGGTGTTAAAGTCCCCTACTGTGATTGTGTTACTGTTGATTTCCCATTTTATGGCTGTTAGCATTTGCCTTATGTATTGAGATGCTCCTATATTGGGTGCATAAATATTTACAGTTGTTATATCTTCGTCTTGGATTGATCCCTTGATCATTATGTAGTGTCCTTCTTTGTCTCTTGTAATAGTCTTTATTTTAAAGTCTATTTTGTCTGTTATAATATTTTGTTTTAAACCTCACATCAAAAATAAACATCATTATACCACCTGATGATGACCATTAAAACTTTTTCTCACTTTTGTCCGGTCAACTTTTTTCTCAAATGACTGCAGTTTGAAAAATAACCAGTCTCCTGAGGGAAAGAGGAGCCAGAGAAAAATCTTTCTTAAAGATAAATATATATATATATATATATATATAATTGCTTCAAGGTAACTAAAAACTCAGTGACTTACTTTTCTCCCTGTTGAAACAGCTGAATCATAACTACTTCAGACTGAGCTTTCTATTCTTTCTTTTAGAATCTAGAGAGAGGTTGGTAACCCTTTCCTCCTAGAAATCCCTCTATGATATCTTAATCCAAAGTCCTTCTGCAGTAAATGACAGTGTGGGTTTTTTTTCTCCATCATTAAAAGTTATTTAAAAAAAAAAGTTATTAAGGCAGCTGATTACTGTCTCCCTTCATATAATGAACTCAACAATGAAATTACCACCTACCTACCTCCTTTCTCTTTCCAAGCTAATTAATGTCACTTTCTTTAATTTTTCTAGTTTTAAATTTCTGTCTTTATATTTTTCTTATGATCTCTCTAAGGCCCACTTCAAACATGAAATCCAAAGTTCTTACAGGACAACATTCATATTTGTTTACTTGTCTCCCCAGAATTTCCTGAGGATAGAAATTCTTCAAATCTTCATGACCAAAACACAGAAGAGAGTTTAACTTGGTTGAAATGAATTGTCATATAAGCCTCACTTAGGAGAGTTATATCTATCACACATACAGGTGCTAGATAGAGTACTAAAACTCATTGTTCTACCCAGATATAATGAGTTGTTCTACCCAAATATAATGAGACATACCCCCAAAATGTATGTCCACCTAGAACTTCAGAATGTGACCTTATTTAGAAAGAGGTTTTACAGATGTAATTTGTTAAAATGAGAGTATACTAGATTAGTGTGGGCCCTAATCCTAGGGCTGGTGTCCTTACAAGAAAACAGAGACATGTTATTTTAATGCCCAGTTTGTGGTACTTCATTACAGCAGAACTAGGAAACTCGTAAACCAAGCATCACTGTTTCCCCCACTATCTGAGCAACTGGCAATGTTTCCTTATGGTTCACTGTCCATCACAGGCAATGTCTCAAAATTGTTACTCCCCCAAAAAGAGATACAAATAAAAGACATCTTGTTTCAGATCATCCTTTTCCTCAAAGGCTTGTTCATTCAAAATCCACATCCAATTCCATCAATATAATAAAAAATGTAAGAAAAAGTGAACATATGATAAGAAAAGGTAAAAGGACACCCAGTCATTAAAAATCACATATTTGAAGAACTTTCATTTAAGGAAAGTGCTCAATATATAATGTTAAAAGAAAAAACAAGATACATATTTCATATGAAATATGCTTTCAATTTTTTAAGTGCACATATAAAAATAAGATACTTGAAGAAAAAAAAACCAACAAATACTCTTTGGGAGGCAAACCTAAAGATACCTTATATTTGGCTCTTTCTATCCTTATTTATTTTCTGGATTTTCTACAATGAATTAATTACTTCTATAATCAAAAAAATGCTATTTACACAAGGTTATTTGAAGACAAGAGAACTAAATGGGAGAAAAAAAAACAGTTATCTTTAAAAAAATCTTAACAATCCCTATTCATCCAAGAAGCACAGGACTATTGCAAACTATTAAAATGAATAAGTTTGACATGTCTTAGATAGGAATTGGATATCAAATAATTTTATCTGAGGCACTGAAAATTTCCTCAAATTGTGCAATGGTATATCAAATCAAGAAATCAGCCCCAGAGTTTTGCTTTCTCGCTACTGATCTTTCTACTACCAATGACACCTTTTACATACTTAGATGGTACTTCTTTAAAAAGAAAATTCAGGGACTTCCCTGGTGGTCCAGTCGTTCAGAATCTGCCATCAAATACAGGGGACACGGGTTCAGTCCCTGGTCGGGGAACTAAGACTGAGTGCCGCAACTACTGAGTCTGCATGCCACAACTAGAGAGCCCACGTGCTGCTACTACAGGGCCCATGTGCTCTGATGCCTGCACACTACAACTAGAGAGCCTGCACACCATAACTAGAGAGAAGCCCACATTCCACAACTGGAGAGAAACCCACGCACCACAACTAGAGAGGAGCCCGTGTGCTGCAATGAAAGATCCCATGTGCTACAACTAAGAGCCAACGCAGCCATAAATAAATAAATAAATAAATAAATAAATAAATAAATAAATAAATAAATAAATAAATAAGAAAATTTATACTGGGAAATTAAGTATCATGAAACCAATCCAGACATAGTATAACATGAAAAACGTACTATTCATTATTAACCACCTTCTTCAGTGCCCACATCCACACACTTTCTTTTTTCCATATATCTAATTCCAAAAAAGGCACATCTAATCTCGTTCAGATACCTATGCCCATCTGAAAATGCATCATCCTCTTCTCAAAGAAAGACACCAAAATCATGTCCAGTTTCTGAATTGTGCTCTGAGTTTAAGATCTCTGTGGGCTGTGAATTCCTCTTGGTGGGTTTCAAATGTGGCTCCTCATGGTCCAGCAAATGATAAATGGTCCAGCGAAATGATGAATGTGATCATCCCAACAAGCTCACAATACACAGGAAAGGATAAACAATATCATTATATCACCAAAAGACCTTCCATTTGAAAGATAGAGAAGGAGAAGGGCCATGGAGAGGTGAAATGACTTCCTGTTCTGTATTAGAATGAAGTCCTCAGGGGACAGCCTGATTTTGAGGACCTTCCTGCCACACCTCAAGGAAGCAGGAGGAAGACTCACTTTCTGGAACTACATTGCTTTGGCACCTCTCTTCCTGTTGGCATATTTTGAAAGGATGGTGATTACTTTTGCTTAGGAGCATTTATGGTTCTCTTTTCAGACGCTGGCACTTTCTGGCAATAAACTCCCTTAAAATTCTTAAAAAAATATATATGCTTTAACAGACTTTTCTAAAGAACACACATGTAGAGGTCCTGGAATGGATACTCTTATTATTATTCTGTATTTCTTTGTTGTTTGAAACTTTAAGAAGAATGTATAATTTGTACAACTTTCAAAAAATGTTTTAAGTTTAAATCAAGAAGAGAAAAAAAGAGATAAGGAAAGAAATTAAAGTCTTAATGTACTAGATCTGACTACATGGTAATAAAAGAACCAATGCATTTCTAATACAGCTAACTCACTATCTGATCATGACGGCATTTTTCTTAATAATCTAGAAATTCTTTTGATTCAACACATATGAACAAATAATTATAACAGTCCCATTGTCTTACTGCAGATCTCCATTTAATGTACACTCTTATACAAAACTCCTGGTGAAAATTCAGTTTCAAATATTTAAAAGCCATGTGAATAAAAACTAAACTTCTGTGAAACAACTGCATTTTCCAAATAGCACACCAAGTTTCAGGTCATAAAATAGCAACAGTCTTAAATAAAGCCCTATTTAAAAAAAAAAAAAAAAAAGCAATAGCTGTGAGGCAGTAAAATAAGCCACTTAAAGACACTTCTACAGAGCACATTTTCAAATCTTTGGGTTAATACTACACTTCAGGGCAATAGGTATATGGAATTTCCTTTTGCTTTTCTCTCTGTTTTTATGTATGTTTGAAAATTTTTATAATAAAAATAAGTTTTTAGAACATGTATCTCACAAGGTTAATTCTTCCTATTAATGCTAGTAGACAGTGGATGATCACTATAATTATACATATTACTAGTATTTCACTATTGGTATATATTGTACATACAACATATAATCATAAGAGCTTCCATTCCTTGAATGCCAACTGTGAACAAAATGCTTTAAATCATTATGTAACTTAAAAACCTTCCTAAAGTTAATGCTATTAATATACCCATTTGACAAATAAAACAGCAACTCAGAGAAGTTAAGCCACTTGTTAGAGATTTCAAAGTTAGTAAATAGAAAGTTAGAACTTTAAACTCATGTGTATATGACCCCAAAGTCCATGTTCTTCATTTCTATACTATATTGCTTCCTAAAAAGGATGGTCTAATTGTTTTTAAAGTTCACTACCATTATTTTGAAACTTACTCTCTTTCACTGATAATCATGGCATAACCTAGAGTCAGTCATTTATCCTCTATGTTCATCATTTCCTCATTAGTTGCCCCATCTAATAAAATGTGGAAATTTTATTAACTTGAACCAGTTGGACCAAAGCTCAGATGAATTCACAGAATATCTTACTTCAGAGTTTTCAGAAAATTCTGAAATAGATGTTACAAAGGTGATACTAACTCAGATTCTGCCAAAATTACTCTAAATTAATGGAATCTAAGTAATGGTGTTTTATCAAAATTGTAAGTACAGAATCACTGTAGAAGAAACTGTGAATTCACGATACTACTAAGGCAAATACTGAATGTAGTTTAAGAACATTATTTTTATTTATTTGTTTAACATTTATTCAATTGGAATTTAAGACACTGCAGGTATAAAGGTTAAAAAGAGTACTCCTTTCCTCTGTAAGATTACAGTCTAATGGGAAGACAGACTTGAAAAGAATTACTCTACTTTGTGGTATGTACAAACTATAACGGTACCAGAGAAGAAGTAGCATCAGAAGTCTGCTTTGGCAATCAGAGAAGGCATCATAGGGCAGAAAAAGAGGTAAACTAAGACATGAATAATATGTTGTAGCAGGATGAATAAAATCTTGCAGCATTTATCAGGTCAGCATTAACAACATCCAGTGCTTATTAAACATTCAAAACTGTATTTTTGGAAAACAGTTTGGCAATTCCTTAAAAAAATTAAAACATGGAATTACCATATGACTCAGCAATTCCACTGCTGGGTATATACCCAAAAGAAGTGAAAGCAGGGACTTGAACAGATATTTGTACCCCCATGTTCGCAGCAGCATTATTCTCAATAGCCAAAAGGAGGAAGCAACCCAATTGTCCATGGGCAGATGAATGAATATACAAAATGTGGCATATACATACAATGGAATATTTTTCAGCCATAAAAAAGAGGGAAATCTGACACAGGCTATAACATAGACAGACTTTGAAGGCATTATACTAAGTGAAATACGCCAGTCACAAAAGGACAAATATTGTACGATCCTATTCATATGAGATTCCTAGAGTGCTCAAATTCTTAGAGACAAGAAGTAGAATGGTGGTTGCCAGGTGTTAGAGGGAGGGAGGAATGGGAAGTTATAGTGTTTAATGGGTGCAGTTTCAGTTGAAAAGATAGAAAACTTCTGGAGATAGGTGGTGATGATGGTTGTGCAACAACATGAATATACATAATGCCACAGATCTGTACACTTAAAAATGGTTAAAATGGTAAACTTTATGTTATGCATAATTTACCACAAAAAAACTCTACATTTTTTCTAAAACACAGAAATTACACTCATTTTTCCTATTTGAGTCATCTTCAGTGTAAAATATTGCTCAGTGGGTAAAAAGGACTGAAATCTCAATTTTGTGTTGATCAATCAGAAAAAGTAATTAATGGATCGACAACTATTTATTGAATACCTTGTGGATTGATGAGCTTCTAATTATTACCTTGCAGTGGAAACATGCTCACCCCAACATGAAAAACTGCCATTTCTTTCCCAGAAGTTAGAAGTTGCTAAGACCAACTGCTTCTCAGTTATTTGAAATAAAGCAAAGTCAAAATTCATCTCCAGATGAAAAAAAGTGCATTTTTCATTGTTTATGGCTTAAAAACAACTAATAGAAGTGTCTCTTTTGGATTAATTGCAAGGGATAAAAATTTATGCTCTGGAACGTAATAGTTTCAAAAAGTCTGAGGTGACCAAAAACAGTATATGATTAAAAGAAACCACTTAACCATAGCTAATATATTAAAATATTTATGCTAACAATCAGAGTTCACTCAGTTCAAACAAGTTCAGCAGGCACAGAACACAAAGGAAGGAATGGGAAATAACAGGTCTTGAAATTCTAGAACAAAGCAAATCTTTGAGTTATCTGTATAATTCAAGGTTCCAATTACTATGGGTTTTACTGGCTGCCTATTTTTTCTATTCCCAATAGCATAAACAAAATTATTTTTCAATTGTATTTCAAGTTGACTCTACTTACTCCTGGTGGAAACATCTGAATAACATTTCCAGCTATGTCTAGGATTCTTAGGTTGAAAAGATCACAAAGTCCCTGTGTCAGGAAACAAAAGAGGGAGAGAGCTTTTTAAAAGTCTAATATGTAGAATCACAAACATTTCTTGTAAGTTTAAACTTGATGAGGTTGACCACCTTTCCTAATTACCTGGTCAATTCTTCAGTATATCTCCCCAGGGATATCACTATGTCTGGATCACCAGATTCTTTCAATCCTCCATTTCCTCTGACCACTCCAGGGCAACATAACATGGTGACCAAGAACTAGACTATTTGTAGTAAATATCTGTAGGTTCAAATTCACCTCTGACATTTACTATATATCTATAGGCAAATTTCTTAATCTTTGTACTTTAGTTTCTCCATTTGTAACATGGAAATGTTAATGGAACCCACTGTCTTCAATATGGATGCTGAATACATTAAATAAATTACTAATCAAAAGTGCTTACTAAAGGGCTTAATACATAGTGAGCACTTAGTAGACATTTCTATCATTAAAACAGAAAGAACCTTTGGGAGACAGAACACAGACGTAATCTTAGAAAACTATTTCTATCAACAATTCCACTGGCATTTATTTCACATCTACCTTTTGTGTGGCATTGTGCTAACACAACCCTTTCCTTATAAGGGAAATCTGTTAGTCTAGCCACATGCCCAATGTGACTGGATGAGCATATACCTTCATATGCACGTGTGCAGACATACACATAATTTATAATGTACCAGAAAATGATTCATAATATGTTCAGTAACAAAACAAATGAGTATTTTCTGTAATGTCTTATCATTTATAATTCAGACCAAAAAGAACAATGATAGACTGAATCATATTAAATGTACAAGGACATAAATGATTATAGGCATTCTTTACATGATAATTCAGGACAGGACTTACTAGCTAGCATTCAAATTTTTTAAAGTCTAAACGCCTTGGGTTTATAAAATTGTGGTAAGACTATTGATTTGAAATACGGACTTTTAAGTTAGACAGACATGGATCTGAGCTCTTTTCCTGACCTTTGCAAACTATGTTCAAGTCACAAAACCTCTCTGATCTTTATTCTAAAATGGGTATAATAAGAGATACATTATAAAGTTGTTATGAACACTAAGTAATATAATGCTTCATGATGATCCTATTGCTGCTGTTATTGCTTTTCCCTCAAATAAGGCAGACATGTTTTTAATAGGTTTAATCTGTAATTCCAAGACATTTTCTTAGTTGTTTATACTAAGTCGAAATTTTAAGGAATATAATAATAAAATTTTTGAAATATACTTATTTATAGCCTATACCTTGGTATATTTTTACATATCACTTTACAGGGTGCACAGAATTTTTAAAGGGAATATATTCTTTTTAAAAAATTTATTCATTTATTATTTATTTGGCTGCATCGGGTCTCAGTTACAGCGTGGGCTCTTCATTGCAGCACACGGGCTTCTCTCTAGTTGTGGCACACAGTCTCCAGAGCACGTGGGCTCAGTAGTTGCAGCAGGTGGGCTCTCTAGTTGTGACGCGTGGGCTCAGTAGCTGCAGTGCACAGGCTTAGTTGCCCCACGACGTGTGGGATCTTAGTTCCCCGACCAGGGGTCAAACCTGCATCCCCTGCATTGTAAGGGGGATTCTTAACCACTGGACCACCAGGGAAGTCCCAAGGGAATATCTTCTTGAGAGAAAAGTGAAACAGTAGGAATTAATCTGCTTTTTTTATTCCTCAAGTTACTGTATGACATGCATTTCCTCCTACCAAATTAATTCTAATTTGTATAAGTAAGGAAGGTAAACCTGTTGACAGGTTCTTAACAGGAAATGGTACTCTTAAACTGGGAAATTTGAGGAGAGTTTAATAAAGCCACTATTTATAAAAGTTTGACAGGGTTCAGGGAAATCAATGAGGTTCCCTAAACCAAGAAAGGTAGTTCCATAAAACCACAAGGTTCCCAAAAGCTAGCAACAGCAGGGAGTTCTTTAATACCACAGGCCTAAAGAGTCAAGGGAATGTAATAATGTCCATTGAGGATCACCTGACATTTGCTATGACCCTCCAGAAAAGCATGCAGGCAACTCACAGCACCCTATTAGAGAGAACACCAGGGGAAAACTATATGGTACTCAATATCCCCCTGCCCTTCACCTCCTGCTATTGCCCCTCATTGGCCATATCCTAGAGGAAGTCTGAGGACAAAGGAGCTCATTGATGCCCATACGGGTCAGTCTCCCAGGCACAGAGCAGGTTGGAAAAGGATGGAGAGTGGATGTAAAGGAAAAATGGAAGATATCTAGTACTTACTCAAAAACCAAAAAGTACTAATATTTTGTGCTGTATATAGAGTTGCCAGATAAAATACAGGACACTCTCTTAAATTTAAATTTCAGGCAAAAAAAAAATAAGATTTTTAAAAAGTATAAGTATGTCCCATGCAATACTTGGAACATACTTATACTAAAAAAAATTCTTCATTGGTAATCTGAAATTCAGATTTAAGCATTCTGTATTTTTATTTACTAAATCTGGCATCCCTAGCTTTGTGAAAAAATCCAAGTTATAACCTTCCTTTGTCATAGGGATTTGGGAACTGATTATACCTAATCAGAGGGAAAGCAAATGACCTCTTGTACTCAGATGCCCAAATTTATTCTACAACTGCTCCTTATCATGGTGTAATGAGTTCTTCACCAACAAAAGAAAATTTGGTTCCATCTTTTGCTTACCTCTGGCAAAGATTCAATGTTGTTCCTGACCAGAAGAAGCTTCTGGAGCTTCTTCAAGAAATTCATCTCTTTGGGTATGCAGATGAGCTGATTGTAGTTAAGTTGAAGTTCAGAAAGATTCTCAAGGAAACAAAGTTCTCTAGGAATGCTGGCTAGCCGGTTATGATTTATACTCAGATATGTAAGGCTTTTTAATCTAAAAAATAAAGTGTATGAATGAAATTCACAAGAATAAGAAAGTCCATTGTACAGACCTCACTTATCAGAGCCACGTATCAATTCACATTTTTTGTAGCTCACCTGAGATTTTCTTCAGTCAAGTGTTCACAACTACTATGAATCATTTGAGCATAAAAAAAACTGTGCTGTAATTTAACTTTTAAAGATATTTTATAATCAGATGGCTTATGTTAAAAGTTAAAATTTTATCTAATCAAAACTTAGATTTAAGGAAAAGAAAATTCTATCTTCATTCTTTGTACATATACACTAGCTATACTGAAGAGGAAGCCAGAGGACAAAGGAGGACATATACACACACATGGATATAGATAGGTATAGATTTAGATATAGATTATACATCCTGTACCTCTTAGTTGCTGCGGAAGATGCAAAGACAGATTGGCCACAAATTCTGCCCTTATGTATATCATTGTCTAGAAGGAGATATTAGATAGACTCATAAATTGAGGATAGAAAATGCCAACAAACAAGGAGAAAAGGGTTAAGATTTGAGCCTGTAATTGCAGCTATAGTACCTGAGGCCCCTCACAAGCATTTTGGAAGAACCAACATTTTGAACTTGGCCTTGAATAATAGAACCTGTAAAATTAGGGCAACAGGAAGGCATAGCAAACTGAGAAAATATTAGTATTTTGAATAAAGAAGCAGGAACAAATTAGCACTACTGAGCACCAACTATGTACTTGTGCATTAAATTTAATCTACAGCACAACCCTAAGGCTGGAGTTATTACCCTTAATCCAGAAATGAGGAAAATAAAGGACCAGAGGCAGTGAATAACTTGCCCAACTTAAACATCAGAAAACCATGTCAAGATTCAAATGCAGATGTGTCTTCTTGCAAAGCTAAGAATGAAGATTTATAATGCTCTCAAGCTGTTGAAGTTAAATTAGTAACATAATGAGGTGACATTTCTAGACAGTTTAAAATGGGGGACTGTTGCTTATGACAATAGTCAGTGCTAGTGAAAGAGATTTGGGGGAAGATTCTATGAACTCGATCGTGGAAGCCATGTGAATACATGAGACTGACAGAAAGAATAACAACAACAAAAGATCAGAAGGAGATAGAGAGGAAGCAGATGGAAAGATTCTTGAGAAATATGAACATCTGACAAACAAACAAACAAACAAAAACCAAAGGCACCCAGAGAAGGCATGAGCAGAAAAATAGATGAACCTGGTTAACAAGGAATTTCTAAAGGTATGAGAGAAGAGTATTTCAAAATTAAAAAGATAGTCAAAATGTTAAAATGTTAAAGAGAGGTACTGCAAAAAAAAACAAACGAACCTACTAGAACTAAAAGCAGGGTCACAGACTACAAAGTCACTATTAAAAAATCTATTTTATGTCTATATTGTAGCCACAAACAACTGAAAATAAAAGTTTTCAAAATTCCATTTACAGTAACATCAAAAAAAAACACTTAAAATAGTTAAGAATACATTTAACGAAAGACAATATTGTACTTTGTTCTCCAAACAGAGCTAAGCTTACTAAATTGTGAAATCATAACGTTATAGCTGCAAGAATTTCAAAGTTCATCTCCTCACAATTCTTCCTTTAGAGATGAGAAAACCAAGGTCCAAGACAGTTAAATTACTTGGCCAAGGTCATAAGGCTAGTTGCACAAAGTTATGACCTGAACCTAGTTCACCAGATCTTCCAAGGTGTCCTTTTTTCATTACATGACCAACACATAAATCAGTTGATAAGCTGAATGAGTGAAAAAGCAAGCAGACAACTATTGGCATTTTCATTACCATGAGTATTCCTCTTCTTCATAAATTAGATAGCTTCAAATTTTTTTCTAGTTGCTCTGATTTAAAACATTACTTTTTCTGTAAAAATCTATCTGGGGAAAAATACATTAGCTAGAGGTATAGACAAGTAAATTGGAATAGACTTTAGGTGTTGCAGAAAGCCCTTTGTTGAGAACTATTCATAGTTTTGTATCCTTTAAAAATCTGGATGTTCTTATGTTGTAATACGTCTGTTTCTGTTTGACAGGCAATAAAGAGAGTCTCCAAAGTAAACCTGAGTAGGGTTCTGTCTCCATCTGTCAGAAGAAAAGCCCAAGAGGGTGTTTTGCCTGCAGAAGGACAAGGCCTTCAGCTGGCTCCAGAAAGTCACTGTAACAGCAGCCCATCTATGCAAATGTGCAGGATAAGGAAAAATAGCATTTTGTTTTTGTTTTTGTTAATGATAATAAAATGTGTTTTTTTTTATGAAAACGACATATTGGTTTTAAAGTCATTGCTTTCATATTACCTTTTCCATCAAGCTGAAAATGTTTTACAGTAAAGTTTAATGTCCCCAATTCTGTAGCAGAGCAAGCTCCAAGAACCCCCCAGTTAGGAAATCAATAACACAATCAACTTTAGAACTTTGTTTCAAACCCTCACTTTTATACGTAGACTACCAAGTCATGCTGTTTCTCATTTCTCTGAAGTGTTTAAAGAATCATCTGCTTAAAATCAGTGTCTTGCCTCAGTCCTTCAGGTGCCTCTTTGCTATGTATAAATCCCACAAGGACTTGAGGCTAGGCATACCGTGTTCAAATGACCAGGATGGGGAGAAATGGCAGTTGGGGGCATGGGGCGTGGGGGGGTGGTAGTGGTAACCAGCTCTCACTAGAAACAAAATTACCTGCTGATTTCTTGAGGAATCCATGTAAGCTGATTGTTGTTCAGATTAAGCAGGATCAAATTTTGTAAGCCATCTGTTAGAAAATAATTTTAGTCACTTTAGATATCTGTTAGAAAATAATTTTTAGTCACTTTTCTGTACACCTTTGTTTTCCTTCTGGTTTCTTGCCTTGGCCAAGGCTCTTTGGGTTGCTGGTAACTGATACGCTCTCAGATTAACTTAATCAAAAAGGCAGAATTTACCCCCGTTAGAAAGCTAAGTCTTGGCACCTGAGGATAGAGGGTACGGCCAAACTCACCACAAACTGGAACTGGAAACTATTATAAAAGGCACCAGAACCCAGGGTTTTAGTTTTGTTTTTGAAACTCAGAACCGTAGTCCCATAAATGTTTGCGAAATGCATGAATGACGTCCAAAGGGTCTTCCTGACAAGCCGAACTCATCCACCAACCAGGAAAACCGCACGGGAAACCAGCCCAATGCACCACGGCCCACAACTCCCTGGCGAAGAGGGTGAAGTTGACGTAGAGTGTGTTCAACTCTATTCCAGAGCCGGAGTCTCCTTGAAGTTGAAGGAGTAGATGGGCGCTGGTGCGTGAAACAGCTACTTGCTGATCTTCTTCACCGGAGACTGGAAGGAGCTGGGGAATTCTCTGCTGTATTTCGTGGGGAACAGGTCCTCTTGGGTCACCAGCTTCTGCAGGGAGCTCAAGACAAAGTCGACGTACTAGGGGACTATGCACTTGCCGTTCTTCCTGCTCTTTGTGCCGGTAGCACTGTGTGTGGCCCATGACCGTCGTCTGGCACCCCTCTCCTATGCAGAATGCTGGGCTTCCCCATCCTGCACGAGGACGTCGTGGAGACCGTCGCGGTGTTGCTCGCCAGCCCCTGGTTGAGGTCGATCTCTCAGGCAACACCACCAGCACCTTGAACTCGAAGTCGGTGATTCCGGACTTGGTGTACTCTGCTTTCAGGTACCTCTTCTTCTCCCCGACAGGCTTCTCATAGTTGGGCTTGGCTTTCAGACGTCCCTATGAGCCAGTCCATGGCTGCGTGGGCCCGCCGCACCCTATGTCCAACATGCTGGACCTTGTGGCTGCAGCGGGAAGTCATATTAATATAAACATATGTATATAAATACGCATAAGATATACATAAAATATAATTTTAGGTATATATGTACACACACACACACACACACACACACACACAGTAGTCCTTTGAACAACATGGGGGCATTAGGGGCGCCAATCCTCCACACAGTGGAAAATCCACGTATAACTTATAATTGGTCCTCCCATCTGCTCTTCCTCTGCATCCCGGGATTTAAACAACCCAGGGATCTGCAGTACTGCAGTATTTACTGTTGAAAAAAAATCCTGGTATAAGTGGACCTGCGGTTCAAACCTGTGTTGTTCAAGGGTCAACTGTATGTGTTGGCTGTGTATATACATAGTCCTTTGGCTGCTCTTGGTAGTCACAGAAATGCTCATGCTTGAGTCTCCTGGGTTTCTGATGCTTCTGAATCACTGAGCCAGGTTGTGATGTCCAAGGAGACCCATACCAGCTCCAGGCTAATAGTCTGTCTGCCCCCAGGAGCTTCTCAAAGTCTGGGAGATAATACTCTCTGGGAATCTCTGCAGAACATAGAGTTTCATTTCTCATTATAGATTCTCTCAGCTTCATATTCATTCTCTTTCTCTCTCTCATTTCCCCTCTCCTTCACTCCTCATTCTTTCTCTTTTGAACATATTTTCTCTACTTTTCCATGTATCCATATAGCTGTCCCACAACTCCTGCATTTGAATGATCATGGAGTAGACAGAATTCTCAAATTGAAATGGCTACAGCAGGGGTCCCCAGTGCTTGGGCCATGGACTGCTACCGGTCCATGGCCTGTTAGGAACGGGGCCACACAGCAGGAGGTGAGCAGCGGGCGAGCAAGTGAGCGAAGCTTCAACTGTATTTACAGCTGCTCCCCATTGCTCACATTACCGCCTGAGCTCTGCCTCCTGTCAGATCAGCAGCAGCATTAGATTCTCATAGGAGCGCGAACCCTACTGTGAACTGCGCATGCAAGGGATCTAGGTTGCACACTTCTTATGAGAATCTAATGCCTGATGATCTGAGGTGGAGCTGAGGCAGCGATGCTAGTGCTGGGGAGTGGCTACAAATACAGATTATCATTAGCAGAGAGATTTGACTGCACAGAGATGATAATAAATCAACTGCTTGCAGACTCATATCAAAACCCTATCAGTGAGTGGCAAGTAAAAACAAGCTCAGGGCTCTCACTGATTCTGCATTAAGGTGAGTTGTATAATTATTTCATTATATATTACAATGTAATAATAATAGAAATAAAGTGGACAATTAATGTAATGTGCTTGAATCATCCCAAAACCTTCCCCCCTCCCAGTCTGTGGAAAAATTGTCCTCATGAAACCGGTCCCTGCTGCCAAAAAGTTTGGGGACCACTGGCCTACAGGAACCAAGAAGATAACTCAAAACACAGCAGGGGGCCTAGCAGGAGTTCACCTGTCAGGCATGCGCTGAACTGGTAAGCACATGCGTTTTCCAACACGGCAGCTGCATTTCAGCCAGCTCCCAGAAATTGCTGTCACATGGGAATGTGAGTCCAGTGTTGCCTAATCTTTCTTTTTTAAAACAGACAGACAGAAAAGAACCAGAGATTCAGACTTTTATATGAACTCTCTTAATTTGGAAATCTGGGGACCCTAATTCAAATATTTAGAGAGGCAGACAAAACAGAACTAACCTATTTGTGAACCAGATTCATCCCACGGGTCACCAGTTTGAAATCTCTCTCTTAGTTCATGTGATTAGCTCAGACCAGTAAAACTGTTTTAGACTCTACCATAATCCCCAAGAAAGAGAATGTGACTGACCCAGCTTGGGACACATGTCTCACCCTGGTCCAGTCTACTTTGGTGGGGTGGAGGGGGTGGGTACAGTGCCATGTAATACATGCTGGATGGTGCTCAAATCCCTGACACCAAACTGCTTCTGCCCTTGGATAATCAAGACCTGGCATAGAACATAATTTATGTCACTCACATGGGATTTTCAAAGTTCAACAGCCCCAAATCAAGAAACAGAGAAACTACAGACATGCAGGGGCACTGTACACAGATTACATTATTTTTTAAACCTCAAATTTAAGAGCAACATGAGAAAAAATTTCTTTACAGAAGCCTAAAGTAGCATGAATTAGGTTGCTTAATATCATTTATAATACATCAGGTTTTACCTGTTTGTCCCCTCAGTATAGTTCATAAATATTATTGTGTACTTTTTTGCATGCCCTTAATTTTTTCTTATGTGTAAATTGTTTTCTTCCTAAGTAACTTGTGACTGAACCCTGAATCTACAGCTTTGTATGTATAATGTGCATACCATTAATAAGAGTTTATTACAGTTATTATTCTGTGGAAAAATATTTCTGCAAGATACATGAGCTAATATTTTAAAGTACTTTAAAAAGATAGTACCAGAATCTACTTGTGCTCTTTGCTATATGCCTCTAACTGAGGGCCCATGAAATAATACCCTTAATAAATGCTGCTCAATGATAACAATGATGATATATAGCACCCATGCCTCAAAAGTTCACAGAACTTTATAAATTCTATTATATAGTTCTAATTTTACTATCGGGGACACAAAGTAGTAAAATGCCTTACATGAGTTAATGAACCTATAAAAATTATCTGGATCTCTGTCATGTGTTCTGTCCTTAAGCATACTCTACCTATATTAAATAGGAAAAATGTCATATTAAATGGAGAAATTATTAGCTTAAGGGAAACACAAAGAAAAAAAGGCCATTTATTGAATCTCCTATCTTTTCTTTAAAATTCTCCCCAAGTTGATTTAAGCTTAACATCTTGAGCAAAGATTGTGACTTAGCGTTTTAGACAGTGTAAAAGGTGTAAAGAACAAGGAGAGCTGTGTAGAGCTTTTCTTGATTTGATTTTCAACTAGTTTTCTCTCTGGCCCAGAGAAAGGGTGCCCAGATTTGAGAGTCTAAATGTACACTGATTCTGAAAAGGGGAAAATTTACTAACACTAATGCTTATTTATTTTCTTAGATCTATATGTAAAGAAATATATAATATGGTAGTCGGAAAAAAAGTTGTTCCCCAAATTCCCTAATTTCAAGTGTAAATATCTCCAACCAAAAAGATTAAAACGTAAAATTCCTTTTTCACTTTAGTTTCAAATTGTTCAATATAAGGAAATTAAGTTTGACACTATAATTATGCTCTTCTTTGACTAACCACATACTCCAGATGCAAATCTATGAATCTTATTTCCAAATAAATGGAGCTTCTTCAAGGATGTAAGGTATTTCATCTCTTCTGGAACTTCTTCTAAAAGGTTGTTTCCCAGATTTAGTGCTGTCAACTGCAAACATATAGAGATTTAATGAACTCATACATTATGCACCTTACATGAGAAAAAAGAAATAATTAAGCCCCTTTGCTGAGATACATATAACCTAAAAAAATCAACATAATCTTAATTATTTCACATGTACCTAAAATTATCTATATAAATAAAGGTCATTTGAATTCATGTTCAAACACTTTATGTTAATTTAAGCACAATTTAATTCTCAATTACAGTACTTAACTTCATTAAAATTGTATTACAAACCATTTCACAGGTATTTAAAAACACAATTAATGATCCATTCATAAGTTACTTGAGCAACTCAGGAGTATCCTAACATTAAAAACTCAGCAAAGGGGCTAATTTCCTGAAATCAGAAATTAGCTGAAGATCTGAGGTCCTTCTGTCATACTAATCCCAAATGAGCTTTTTCACTTAGGCCAATAAGACTTCTATAATACATGGATGCAGGTGGGTGGGAGGGTGGCCTTTAACATCACTCTGTGATCACAAAGTTCATAAGAGAAACTATTGACATGATATGGTAGGGTAGGGAAGATCTGCCCTATGTACCTACTAATGTCAGATTGGTCAGACATAGGAAGGACCATACATAAAAGGAGTTAGAAAGATCCTCTAGATCCTCTAATCCAGGGGTCCACAACACACCCCTATTTTAAGGAGGAAGATTCGAGTCAAATCCCAAAGGAAGGTTAAGTAAAATAAAAGCATACAAGTAACCACTGGACTTAGCAACATGAAAGTTGTTGGTGACCTTGATAACAGGGGTGAAGTGCTGAGGAGGAAACTGAAGTATGCTGTGGAGAAAATGTGAGAAAGTGAAGACAATGACTAAAATACAATTCTTTAAAAAACTTTTGTTATGAAGGGACACTAGAAAATTAGGAGGGAGCTGGAGGGTTTGTTTGTATTTTGTTTAAAATAAAATATAGTACAGTTTATTTATATGCTGATGAAAATAATCTTGTAGATAGTGAGAAACTAATGATATAAGGACAGGGATAATTGCAGAATCAAAATCCTTTACTAGACGAGCAAGGATAGGATCCAAAATACAAATGGGTGATAGCCTTGGATAAGAGCAGGGACTTTTCATTTGGGAAGTAAGAACGAAGGTAGAGAAGTGCAGATCAGGGCAGTGGATAGATTTGACGACTGAAAGATGAGGGAGTTCCTGACTGACAGTGTCTGTTTTCTTAATGAAATGTGAAACAAAGCCATCTACTTGGAGGAGGAGATGTAAGAGCTTTGAGGGAAGGTAATTTTGAAGAGCAATCTAGAGAAATGTAGTAGGGTGGCCAACAGCCACATCTGGTTTTCTGATTCAATTTAGCTCCCAAGATGATGATATAAAATGGGTAACTCAAGAAGGCATTTTCTCTGGGTGACACATTAACTACATGCCCCTTTGGCTTGAAAATGCTGCCATGTAAATTTTGAGCTCCACAACCAAGAATATGACACGTAGAAAATAAAGAGGGTTCAACCGAAAACCTTAACGTTTAAAGGATTTCAAAGTTAAAACTAAGATGAAGTGAATGGAACTGGGATTATTCTTGATAGAACAGAATAAATAAAAGAAAATTCATTGATGGCCTTTAAATTCATAGAGGTATCTTAAAGACCAGATGATTACACTCTGTCATCATGGCAAATATGTTAGAGCTTCACCCTAAATTACATAAAAATACAGAAAGGTCCAGAGACACTGTAGCAAGGACTGAGTTACCTTTCAGAAATACCTCAAGACCCAACCTAAATGTTTCATTAATACAATCATATTTATGTCTGTTGTGTGCTTGGTACTATTCTGAATGCTAGAGTGAAAAAGACACACAAGATCCCTCTCTCTTAGTGTTTATTTGTTGGGAAGTGAGAGAGACAACAAAATAAGTAACAAATAATAGCTCTTAGTGTTAAGTGCTATATTTAAAGGAAAGTAAACAGGATAGTTGGATAAAAAGTGACTCAGCGTCAGATTGAGTCATTAGGGAAGACCTCTCTGAGGAGGTGACATTTGAGCTGAGCTATTTAGGATGCCTTGACAAGGCTGTTCCAAATGGTGTTTTACTCACAAAGGGTTTCATAAATAGAAGGCATCCAGAAAGAGCACAGCTGTGTGTGGTTAGTAACTCTCCTTGGTTATGGGTAGTTCCTGAGGGAAGTTTTAGTCATATGAGAGACAACCACCTGATAAGCTTAAAACTTACAAGACTTCAGTAATTATCTATAGTGAAGTTCTGTTGGTATTCTCAGAGTGTAACTCTTCTGTCCTTTGGAAACTAGCACATTGCCATAGATTGAAAGACACCATTGCTACTAAATGGTTTCTCATGGACCCATGACCCAGGGAATTATAGCATCTTACAATCAGAAAGAACTTTCATAAGTCACCCAGTGCAACATACAAAATGCAAGTGAGCAACTATATACCTTCTTCATGAGCACACTTAGTAATGGGTGGCTCTTTTATCTTGTTAGGCAGTTTTATTTATGACTGTGTGTGTGTGTGTGTGTGTGTGTGTGTGTTTCTTTAGGCACTCTGTAACTTCTATCCAATTCTTCCCATAGGAATCATAAAAGATAGTTTTATTCCCCTGCCTCTCTCCCACATAACAGTCTTTAAAATATTTGAACATTGCTGTCATATTCCCCCTGAATTTGTTCCATTCTTCCTTAACCATTTCCCTCAGGACATAATTTCCAGACCCTTTACCATCCTGGTTACACTCTAATTTTTCTAAGTACTCCTCTCTAGAAACATGGTACCTAGAGTGAGACAGGAAATGTGATCTCATAGCATAGAACTGTTGGGACCATGGAATCTGCCTCAGGCAGATGACTACACTTCTGTTGCAGCCTAACATGGCTGCAACATGCACTCTTTCAGAAATGGGGCACATTGTTGGTGCATAATTAATTTTGTCTGTGGCCAAGAAAAACCTACTGTCAAGGAGATAACTCACATCCTGAACTTGTGCAATTGAATGCTTTTCTTAACTTAAATTTAGGAATTTACAGTTATCCCTGTAAAAATTTCATCTTGTTGGTGTTGGCTCAAAAGACATAAGTGGATGTGATGATGTCACTCTAAATTCAGACTCTAAACTGGACAATGTCAGTGGACAAATGAGATCTGTTTTTCCCCTTCCCACTTTGGCTAATGCACTCATCTTTCTCATAATAATATGGTAGCCAAACTTTGGAATCACCTAGAACTTCTCTCTTGCCACCTAAATTCAATCAGTAACCAAGTCCTATTCTCAAAATGCCTCTTAGATGCATCCTTTTCAACTCTCATTGCAATTACCCTAACACTAGTCCTCATTACTGCCTGCCTGTAGCATTACCTAACTTAAGAATGTAAAGAATGGGCTATCTTATCATTTAAACTCCTTTTACCTGTCCTATTGGATTACATATAAAGAGTTGCCCAAATAATCAGTCCATGAGGAATTTCCCTACTTAGTATGTCCTAAATGTTTCTTGGCTCCCTGTAGCCTCTTCCACATCTTTGTATGATTGTCCCAAATAGTGTCTGTGTATCCCAACTCGTCCTAAATTTGATTTGATTTATTTAATTGCATTGGCCTACTCATACCTCTAAGTTATAACCTGTCTGTAGCCTGCCTTGAAATGGACATGTGTGTTTCCTCTTACATCTTGGATATGAGGTAAGCATGTCAGTGTCCATTGATGCCTTTGGGTTATAGACTCTAGATTTAATGGGTAGCAATCTTTGGATAAAGAGAGAAGAGGATAAGAAGTTTGAAAAGAAAAAGTACTGATTAACTTATTAATACTAATGACTAACATTTAAATAGAATTTAATATGTGCCAAATACTGTGCCATGCAACCTTGTACATTGCCTCAGGTGGACTTCAAGGTACCCCCAATTTACAGAAAAGAGATCTGAGGTATAGGCTGTGATTTATGGTGAAATAACATAGCTTCACTCAATGGCCTATACTCCTAATTTCTACATTACACTATTTACTTTAAACTATTTTTAAAAAGAATTTATTGTTGCTTAGAATGATCATATATATGCACGTAATATATACATTCATTCATACACACATACACCCATTACACACACACAATAGAATTGTATGCAATATATGGATTTCTCATTTTAAATATTCTTGTTCTGTGAGTTACACCATTTAGTCAGTATTTTGCAGTAGGCAAAAGCACAGGCTTTGGAGACCATCTGCTATGCAATGTACTCACTATGGGATCTCAAGAAAGTCACTCAAATTCCTGTCTCCCTTTCTTTTTTTTTAAATGGAGATACTAGCATCAACTTCTCAGGGCTGCCTTAAGGATTAGAGACAATATAATGAAGTACCTGGCAAATAGTGGATATTATGAAATGCTAACTATAAACTTTTAGACTCCGGAGAAGACCATGGAACAAGATGTTAGACATACATGATGCTAGGAATGCTTCATATAGTATATATGTTGACACTTCGACTCAGTTTTCAATTTTTAAACCTGTTTTCTTAATGATTTCTAACTCCTTTTTCCAAAGATTTCTAAATTCACAGCCACTTTTGAATGACATTTTCAGGAAAGAGAAAATTATCTCTGTTATTCTGTTGGCCACAGGAATAATGACTTTCTGTTAATCAGTTAATTTTGCTGGAAATTTTTTTTTATTATTTCTACAGTGACAATGTGCTCAGGATTCTCTTTCCATTAAACTATCACTATACCTTGGTTCTCCAATTATTATAATGGATTTCTGTGTTTAATACTCCCCCTTGGCATATTTCACCTTCTCCAGGAAGCCATCCTCCTTTTGTAGTTGCATAACACTGTGTACTTTCTATGGCCAATTATTATCTTCTGCTTTGTATTATAGTGACTCATGTATATATCTTACCTTTACTATAAAGTTGGAAATTTTCCAATGATAGGGTCTCTGTAATTCATCCAGCACTCAAAAAATAGTGTCTGGAATACAATAGCTGTTCAATAAATATTAGTTGAATGCTGTCTGCTTAGATCATTTCTTTAATAAGCTGATGGTTCAAACTGTGAAGATACTCATTATGGCTCCACATTTGTCTTTCTTCAAAATCAAGTATCTATTGAGCTCAGTCAGTGCCAATCTACCCAGCTGGATTCACTTCCTTCTAATGGGCTGCATGCCTTCTTTATTCTAACCATCTGCTCGTTCTCAATAACCCTATAATCAATACAATGTGATGCCTATCATATGTATGCCTAGAACTTGGGCCAGGCAACCTCTCCTAACATTTAATTATGCTGTGCTTGTAGCTATTAATTATCACTAGAAAACTCTATGCTATTTATTATGTCTTTCAATTACTTATTTGATTTTTAAAATGATATCCATGACTAACTTGGACAAAAAAAATTTTTTTTTCATGTAAAAATATACCAGCTCAAATGTCCATTTTTATTGGGAAGTCTTTCTAAACTAAATTATGGCTTGGTGATACCATTTTGGAACAAATTATTAAATCATTCACCTGTAACATGTACAAATATGTTTGAGCTGGTATTTGAAATATTAATCCTTAAATTCCTTAAAGGACAGTGAATATTTCCATTCACTGTACCTAAATAGTACATAACATAGTGTCACATTCTGTAAACTAGTTAATAAAAATAATTGAATCAAATTAATAAAAGAAAAATAAGACTTTTACATTTTTAAATTAGTTATGTATATGGCCAAGGTATGTGGGACAGGGCAGAATTAGGGCTCATTCTGCTAATTCTTTTTTTTTTTAATGGACAATTTTTAAAAATTTTTTATTGGAGTATAGTTGATTTACAATGTTGTGTTAGTTTCATGTGTACAGCAAAGTGAATGTTATACATATACATACATCCACTCTTTTAGATTCTTTTCCCATATAGGCCATTACAGAGTATTGAGTAGAGTTCCCTGTGCTATACAGCAGGTCCTTATTAGTTATCTATTTTATATATACTAGCGTGTATATGTCAATCCTAATCTCCCAACTTATCTCTCCCCCCCTCACCCCCTGGTAACCATAGTTTGTTTTCTACATGCTTATTCTTATAAATGCCGTTTTTTTAGGAATCTAGCACTGCAGTGCAGTACAGTTGCCAAATGCATCTTCTGAGTCCAGCTGGTCCTGAAAGAATTTATTTGAATAACTTGGCTAATTTCAAAACTATTATTTAATTTTTCAGTAACTTCTTAATTCTTAATATTGGGTTGGCCAAAAAGTTCCTTCGGTTTTTAAGTAAAAATAAAAGACATTTGTCATTTTCACCGAGCACTTTACTGAACAACGTATTCATAGTTTTATTCCACTACCTTCTTCCATTTTTCAGGCAACTTCATAATTCCGTCTTAACAAAACTTTTTATCTTTTTGAGCAAAGAACTGTTCCAGGTACATTTTACAGTCTTCCAGGGAATTGAAATTTTTTCCGTAAGAGGAATTTTGTAAAGACTGAAATAAATGGAAATCCGCAGGTGCAATAACTGGTGAATACAGCGGATGAATCAGAACTTCCCAGCCAAGCTGTAACAGTTTTTGCCTGGTCATCAAAGACACATGCAGTCTTGCGTTTCCTGATGGACGATTATGCGTTTTCTGTTTACTAATTCCAGATGCTTTTCGTCAAGTGCTGCTTTCAGTTGGTCTAATTGGGAGCACTTCTTGGAATTACTTGTTTGGTTTTCCGGAAGGAGCTCATAATAGAGGACTCCCTTCCAATTCCACCATATACACAACATCACCTTCTTTGGATGAAGACCAGCCTTTGGTGTGGTTGATGGTGGTTCATCTCACTTGCCCCACAATCTCTTCCGTTCCACATTATTGTATAGTATCCACTTTTCATCACCCATCACAATTTGTTTTAAAAACGGAATATTTTCATTATGTTTAAGTAGAAAATCGCATGCAAAAATACGGTCAAGAAGGTTTTTTTTGCTTATGTGTAAACCAAACATCAAGCAATTAACATAACCAAGCTGGTGCAAATGATTTTCAACGCTTGATTTGGATATTTTGAGTATGTCGGCTATCTCCCATGTGGTTTAACATTGATTGTTCTCAATTAATGTCTTGATTTGATCACTATCAACTTCAACTGGTCTACCTGACTGTGGAGCGTCATCCAGCAAGAAATCTCCAGCACGAAACTTCGCAAACCACTTTTGACACGTTCGATCAGTCACAGCACCTTCACCATACACTGCACATATCTTTTTTTGTGTTTCAGTTACATTTTTACCTTTCTTGAAATAATAAAGCATAGTATGCTGAAAGTGTTGCTTTTTTCTTCCATCTTCAATATTTAAATAGCTATACAAAAATTCACCAATTTTTAAAATTTAATTTTTTATACAGTAGTTTCTTATTACTTATCTATTTTATACATATTAGTGTATATATGTCAATCCCAATCTCCCAATTCATCCCACCACCACCACCACCACCACCACCCCACCCCCCGCTTTCCCCCTTTGGTGTCCATACATTTATTCTCTACATCTGTGTCTCTATTTCTGCCTTGCAAACCAGTTCATCTGTACCATTTTTCTAGATTCCACATATATGCGTTAATATACGATATTTGTTTTTCTCTTTCTGACTTACTTCACTCTGTATGACAGTCTCTAGGTCCATCCACATCTCCACAAATGCCCCAATTTCGTTCCTTTTTATGGCTGAGTAATATTCTATTGTATATATGTACCACAACTTCTTTATCCATTCGTCTGTCGATGGGCATTTAGGTTGCTTCCATGACCTGGCTATTGTAAATAGTGCTGCAATGAACATTTGGGTGCATGTGTCTTTTTGAATTATGGTTTTCTCTGGGTATATGCCCAGTAGTGGGATTGCTGGGTCATATGGTAATTCTATTTTTAGTTTTTTAAGGAACCTCCCTACTGTTCTCCATAGTGGCTGTATCAATTTACATTCCCACCAACAGTGCTGGAGGGTACCCTTTTCTCCACACCCTCTCCAGCATTTGTTGTTTGTAGATTTTCTTTTTTTTTTTTTTTTTTTTTTTTTTTTTTAAACATCTTTATTGAAGTATAATTGCTTTACAATGGTGTGCTAGCTTCTGCTTTACAACAAAGTGAATCAGTTACACATATACATATGTTGCCATAGTTTGTAGATTTTCTGATGATGCCCATTCTAACTGGTATTAGGTGATACCCCATTGTAGTTTTGATTTGCATTTCTCTAATAGTTAGTGATGTTGAGCAGCTTTTCATGTGCCTCTTGGCCATCTGTATGTCTTCTTTGGAGAAATGTCTATTTAGGTCTTCTGCCCATTATTTGATTGGGTTATTTGTTTTTTTTTTAATATTGAGCAGCATGAGCTGTTTATATATTTTGGAGATTAATCCTTTGTCCATTGATTCGTTTGCAAATATTTTCTCCCATTCTGCGGGTAAAAATTCACCACTTTTGATAAGTTTTTTTTTTTTTTTTTAAATGCACGCTATTACAGCTGCCACAATACAGTCTAACAAAGTTGTTTTGAATGAAGTTAAAGATAACTAAGTGCTACTAGAGTCATCTTACAAAAAAAAAAATGAACGAGCTGTTTGGCCAACCCAATACATCAAGTCAGATTTCTCAAAACAATCATACTTTCACTGGAAATAGTTTCAAGGTCCATCTAATCTCTAGAGAATCCCTGTGACCTCTAAGACCTGTTCCCTTAGAGCCCAAAATTAATCCCAGTGTCATGAAATTGGCACTTCCTACTCAGCAATATTAGAAGGAATCTCTGGCATTCACAGCAAAAGCATTAACAAGGCATTACCTTTTAGCATCCTGTCAGAAGCTTCTAAAGGAAAGACTAAAGAAGCAAGGATAAGAGTTCCAAATCTTGGAAAAGGGGAATTGCAACACAAAACTCATTCAAGTAAAATGTAAAACTTTCAAGTGTTTGGACGAACTAAGCATTTGGATGTTTGAATCGGGGTAGAGGCTAAAATTTTCTGAGTAACCAACATGGTTAAGACACTATATATGAGATAAGTCAAGGGAGGCACAGAGAGATTATGTGCTCAGTTGGCAAGTGAGAGAAGAGGGTTGGGGGTCCTCTAGACATCTGACAGCTAGAGGAAGAAGCAGAAGTTCCAGTAGGGGTTCAAGAGGCTTAATGCAGGCTTGGGCATACAAGCAGAGGCAAAGGAGGAATGAAAGTAGTGTAGAGAGAAGGAATTCACTAGGTGCCTGTGTGCCAGGACAGGATACAATAAACAGGTATGAGAAAGCCCTGTTTTTATAGCAAAGCCAGGTTTAGAAAACAGGAGGCATTACCTACTTGATGGAGGAAGAGCGCATTTCCAGTGGATGGGACAGGAGAAAGGACAGGCTTGATGCTGACAAACAGTACAAACGATGTCAGATCCTTTCTGTTCTGCCAGACTTAGTGAGACCCAGAATGCCCAAGGAGGGAGAGATAGGGAAAGTTGTTGCATATGCTTTTCCTCTTGTGTTTCTCTGCATAACTCCCATCCTTCAGATCTTACCTCAGTTGCACTTCTCAGGTCTACCTTCCCTGATTTCTCTGACTACAACTCCTCATAACACAATATAATTCTTCTTCATGACACTTTTCGCAATTATAATTTTACATGTATTTGTATATTTGATTACCTTTCCCCAGTAAACCTGAGAGTAGAGACACATGATGTTTTCATTCCTTTTTGTATTATCAGCATCTAGCAGAGTGCTAGTCTACTACTAGCAGGCACAATAACTATTTGTTAAACATAGGAAAGAAGGAAGGCAGGAAGGGAAGGAGGAAGGGAGGGGGGTGATTGGGTTAGGGGGTAATCCAAAAGGACAGTAAAAGTATGAAAAGGAGAGACTAGGGACGCAATAACAATTTACAAACTACCCAACTCTGCTTAGAGTTGCCTTTATTTACTGTCAATTGTTTATGGTCAAATAAAAAGCTATGGCAGACCACATCTTTGTCCTGGGCAGCCACACGTGTGAACCACTTAAGGTGAACATTGCTGTACTACCATTGGACTTTATGATGCATATCAACAATGCTGTACACAATTAGAGATAATGGCTATTTGTTTCTTTGGAGATTTTAAACCTATCATGATAGCTCTGTGTTTGATTAAGTTGGACTTTGAAAATGGCTTACATCCCATTCCACTCAAATTGACATTCAATGGTTTACTAAGTGCCAGGCACTAGGGACAAGACAAGGTCTCCACCCTCAAGAGTTATAATAAAGGGCATCTTTGAAAATTGTTGATATACCAGCACTTCATTAGTCCTAGGCCAAATGTATTCACCATAAATTATAGGACATTAATCCATTTTTTTCATGTCATTAGAAGTGATTGAAAATTTCCAGTTTCATTAGTCAAAATAGCAAAGAAAAAAAGAATAGAATCTGTATTCTCTAAAGAATCTCCTTCCGTTTTATCATTGTTGCTAGTTAGACCACAATAGCCACTCTAATTTATTTCAAAGTTTCATGTTGCTAGTTAGACTACAATAGCAACTCTAATTTATTTCAAAGTTTCAATGTCAGGTATTGAGCTTACATATATTAACATTTAATTCCCAAATGAAGACAAAGACCTTATTTTTTTTTTTCACATCTCTATCCTCAGGACCACCATAGACACAAGAAGATGAATGGTAAATATTTGTCAAAAGAATGGATATGTAAACAAACGGAGAGTGGGAACAATTCATGTATTGTTCAAACCTGCCACCTTTAGGCAATCCAATTTTTGTTTTCAGGAACTGTAAATTGAACAACACACCCTGGTGAATTTCACACTAAGTGTATAGAATAATAAGACAATAGAGCTGAAAACAACCGCAAAAGAGACCTCATTTTATACATGTATTCACTGGTTGACCTTGGCAAATGACTTAACCTTTCTGGATCATAAATTTTATTAACCATATGAGAGTGATAATTATAACTTCCTTGAAAATGAACAAAGAGTTCCTAGCATTGTGTCTGGCTCTCAGTATATGGTGGATGCTGTTATTCTATTTGATACCATTTTGTGAGTGCAAAAATTTTGTAATTATTACTTTTGTTTTAGGAAGTTAAACATCAAGACTATTTTAATGCTGTGCATTCTGTGGCAAATATAACCCCAAAAATCAGTATATTGGGGCAAACTGGACTTCCTATGATGATAAAAGAAAGACTAACCCAAAAGTCAAGCACAGTATAGACCCAAAAGAAAAAAAAAATAGATAGGGGGAGTTTCAATCATTATTAAAAGCATGACCTGTAGCACCACAAGAAAGAATTCAAACTAACTTTAAAAAAACACATTCGGGGATTTTATAGAAAATTGTTAGAATAAGAATTATGATCATCTTTGAACAATGACATAAGTATCACCAAGATATGAAGACCACAAGGACACTTGGCAGCATTTCAGCTGAATGCCACAATGCACCCTGCCTGCTTTATCTGCTATATTTTTCTCCTTAGCACTAATACTACCTCACATCCCACTTGTTTTGCATGTTTCTTTCTTTCATCTCTTTTGACTAGAACATAGCTCCATGAAAGCAGGTATATTCATCTGTTTTTTTCTTTTTTTAATTGCCAAATTACCTGAGACACAGATGGTGCTCAATACTTAAGTGTGGCTTTGAATAAATGAAGGCAGAAATTGAGACCCAGTGAGATTAAATATCTTATGTTTAGTTGGTGAGTGGCTGAACAGGTTGAAGTATCAGGACTTGCAGACACTCTTCCAGCGCTCTTTGCAGCTCTCTAAGCTCTCTCTTTTCTGAAAGTTTTGTCTTCCTTTCTCTTAGCAACTGGGAGAATGAGCAGTATTTCTGAACTATGTAAATAATCTCTATCTATCTTTTGAGGGTTTCTAGCACATTTTATTCAAGGTGCTTCTAGAACTCCCATTATAAAGGGAAAATAGATTTTTTTCAAAACTCCACAACATTGGAGACTCTACATGAAAAAAATTGCTAGTTCATAGCAGTGAAACAATAATGCCATTAGCCTGAGTCTGACTTGTAAAGCACTTTAAAGATAGACCACAAGAAGCCTAGTTTCTAATCAGTTGAATTCTTCTTTAAAAGTAAAATGTGACTTCTTCTTTCAAAGTAAGGGCTGAGCTGAGCCAACACCCTGTTTAAGGAAATTGAATTGGGAAGTCAAAATTTAGGGTCTCTCCTAAATAGTCAAAGGATGAGGAGGAGAGTAATGCGGGAGCCACAAGAAGACAAAGTAATAATGATCAGACTCTTCGGCTTTTTTTCCTGAGGGAGTATATTTTACAATCTGTAATTTTTTTACTAAACAACTATCAAACGGAGAGAAGGATACACATGTTTTCAGATATGCAAGAGTTCAAAAAATTTAATTACCACATACCTAGACTAGGGTGCTATCTGGAGAGTTATTTCTACAAAATAAGTAAACCAAAAAAGTAAACCAAAAAAGAGGGAAAACATGGTTCCAGGAAACAGTGGGTCCAATTCAGGAGCCGCAAAGGGATATCCGGGCTGACAGTATCCAGCAAACCTAGATAGTAATCAGCTTAAATTGGGGCAGGAGGACAGAGGCTCCTGGAAGGAAGTTACTCAAGGAAAAAGCACGTTTGATAGGGTATGTAATATGATCACGTTTAAAATAAAATGAGGCCATGATAAAGGCAAAAGGCACAAGAAAAAGTGAAAGACAATTAGAAACTCCAAGGGAACAAAAATGGTATATGAGGAAGAAAATATAATCATAGTACATTAATTGGTTCCATATAAATGATATTTACTTATTAACAGTATACGTTTTAGAATTTTAGAATTCTCCATGAGACAAAGATTTAATCATGGTGATAACTGAATAGATTATAAATACTATACATCTCATAAAAGTAAGAGGTTTATAATTTGTGAAGAGGACGAGGGAAGGAGAGCTGAAAGTGGATTACAGATGCCAACATTGCCATCTTACCAAGTGGGGAATAAAAAGAGATTGTAGTTGATGAAAAAAGAAACAGGGGTTTCCCTGGTGGCACAGTGGTTGAGAATCTGCCTGCCAATGCAGGGGACACGGGTTCGAGCCCTGGTCTGAGAGGATCCCACATGCCGCGGAGCAACTGGGCCCGTGAGTCACAATTACTGAGCCTGCGGGTCTGGAGCCTGTGCTCCCCAACAAGAGAGGCCCGCGCACCGCGATGAAGAATGGCCCCCGCTTGCCACAACTAGAGAAAGCCCTCGCACAGAAACGAAGACCCAACACAGCCATAAATTTAAAATAATAATAATAATAATAATAATAATCTCCTTCATTTAAAAAAAAAAGAAACAAAGGCTGGGAGATTGGGATTGACACATAACACTACTATATGTAAAACAGATAACTAATAAAAACCTACAGTATAGCACAGGGAACTCTACTTGATACTCTGTAATGACCTAGATGGGAAAAGAATCTAAAAAAGAGTGGGTATATGTATATGTATAACTGATTAACTTTGCTGTCAGCAGAAAATAACACAACACTGTAAATCAACTATACTCCAATAAAAATTAACTTAAAAAAAGAAACAAAGGGGTAATAATATTAAATTTAAAAGATAACTATGGAGAAACTAAACATATTAATATAAATATATTTGGAAGATGAAGCATGATATCTAAAATGGACAAATCAAGAAAACAAAAGAATTAAAAGTGGTTATAAATA
Source organism: Eubalaena glacialis (assembly GCF_028564815.1). NCBI lineage: Eukaryota > Metazoa > Chordata > Mammalia > Artiodactyla > Balaenidae > Eubalaena > Eubalaena glacialis. The sequence goes on along the minus strand of NC_083732.1, from coordinate 43,269,131 downwards.
GAGGTCAAAATTGTGGGTGAGGGGGAGTGGATCAGAAGAGAGTTACTTTTTATTATAAACCTTTTATATTATTTGATTTTCTTAAAACAATGCACTGTTACTTTAATGGAAAAAAATTCAAGCAGAGGTGGAGAATTGGCTCTTGGTTCAGTCAAATTTTAAATTCCTTTGCAAAGAAACTCTTCTGTCTCATTAGAAAAGTCCAAATCCCAAGGATGTCCACTCTCACCACTATTATTCAACATAGTTTTGGAAGTCCTAGCCACAGCAATCAGAGAAGAAAAAGAAATAAAAGGAATACAAATTGGAAAAGAAGAAATAAAACTGTCACTGTTTGCAGATGACATGATACTATACATAGAGAATCCTAAAGATGCCATCAGAAAACTACTAGAGCTAATCAATGAATTTGGTAGAGTTTCAGGATACAAAATTAATGCACAGAAATCTCCTGCATTCTTATACACTAACAAAGAAAGATCAGAAAGAGAAATTAAGGAAACAATCCCATTCACCACTACAGCAGAAAGAATAAAATACCTAGGAATAAACCTACCTAAGGAGGTAAAAGACCTGTACTCAGACAACTATAGGACACTGATGAAAGAAATCAAAATGACACAAACAGATGGAGAGATATACCATGTTCTTAGATTGGAAGAATCAATATTGTGAAAATGACTATTCTACCCAAAGCAATCTACAGTTTCAGTGCAATCCCTATCGAATTACCAATGGCATTTTTTACAGAACTAGAACAAAAAATCTTAAAATTTGTATGGAGACACAAAAGACTCCAAATAGCCAAAGCAATCTTGAGGGAACAAAATGGAGCTGGAGGAATCAGGCTCCCTGACTTCAGACTATACTGCAAAGCTACAGTAATCAAGACAATATGGTACCAGTACAAAAATAGAAATATAGATCAATGGAACAGGGTAGAAAGCCCAGAGGTAAACCCATGCACCTATGGTCAACTAATCTATGACAAAGCAGGCAAGCATATACAATGGAGAAAGGACAGTCTCTTCAATAAGTGGTGCTGGGAAAACTGGACAGCTACATGTGAAAGAATGAACACCCTAACACCATACACAAAAATAAACTCAAAATGAATTAAAGACCTAAATGTAAGACCGGACACTATAAAACTCTTAGAGGAAAACATAGGAAGAACAGTCTTTGACATAAATCATGCAAGATCTTTTTTGACCCACCTCCTAGGGTAATGGAAATAAAAACAAAAGGGACCTAATAAAACTTAAAAGCTTTTGCACAGCAAAGAAAACCATAAACAAGACGAAAATACAACCTTCAGAATGGGAGAAAATATTTGCAAATGAATCAACAAAGGATTAATCTCCAAAATATATAAACAGCTCATGCTGCTCAATATTAAAAAAACAAACAACCCAATCAAAAAATGGGCAGAAGACCTAAATAGACATTTCTCCAAAGAAGACATACAGATGGCCAAGAGGCACATGAAAAGCTGCTCAACATCACTAATTATTAGAGGAATGCAAATCAAAACTACAATGAGGTATCACCTAACACCGGTTAGAATGGGCATCACCAAAATATCTAGAAACAATAATTGCTGGAGAGGGTGTGGAGAAAAGGGAACCCTCTTGCACTGTTAGTGGGAATGTAAACCAATACAGCCACTGTGTAGAACAGTATGGAAGTTCCTTTAAAAGCTAAAAATAGAACTACCATATGACCCAGCAATCCCACTCCTGAGCATATACCCTGAGAAAAACATAATTCAAAAAGACACATAAACCCTAATGTTCATTGCAGCACTATTTACAATAGCCAGGTCATGGAAGCAACCTAAATGCCCATCGACAGACGAATGGATAAAGATGTGGTACATATATACAATGGAATATTATTCAGCCATAAAAAGGAATGAAATTGGGTCATTTGTAGAGACATGGATGGACCTAGAGACTGTCATACAGAGTGAAGTAAGTCAGAAAGAGAAAAACAAATATCATATATTAACACATATATGTGGAATCTAGAAAACTGGTACAGATGAACTGGTTTGCAAGGCAGAAATAGAGACACAGATGTAGAGAACAAACTTATGGACACCAAAGGGGGAAAGCAGTGGGGAGTGGTGGTGGTGGGAGATTGGGATCGACATATATACACTAATATGTATAAAATAGATAACTAATAAGAACCTGCTGTATAAAAATAAATAAATAAAATTCAGGGAAAAAAAAGTCCAAATCTGTTCTACAAATGCACTTTTGGAAGTTATTATTAAAGGGGGAGTTTTTGAGTATTACCGTATTTCTTGGAAAGATATGGCCACAGACTACAAACTCAAATAATTTTGGAAACCTAAGAGGAAATGAGGTAGGTGAAGGTAAGAAAATAGAGTTTTGTTTTTGTTTTTTTTTTTTTGTAACTCTGAACTCAAAAGTAATGAACTATAATGAACTACAATGACTTGGCTGGTTATAGGTTGTTTCAGTGCTGATGACAGTTTAGAAGTGAACAAAAAGAAAACTGCAAAGTTAATATCCCTTGCCTTCTCCCAACCTCAAGATTTTAGCAGCTGGAGTTTCACATTGTTCAGCAGAAATGTTTAACACAAGCATCTGGGATTCATTCTGTTGCTCTTTATAAGGATATTCTTTATTTAAAATACTAACCTTCTTTTAAAGACTACTTCAGAAGAAATGAATGTTCCCTCCTTCCCATTTCCTGCCAACACTCCATTTCAATGTTCAGCCTGCTCTAGGAAATTGAAAAGAACTCCCTTCTTACATCAGAAATATCTCTTCATTCCATATGTAAAAGCTTCAGGATAGTCCCCAGGGTGAACAGCATCTCCAGGATCCTCAAACCCACTTCCAGATGGAGCCCCCAAGGTAGACAAGTAGATCCAGGCTCCCAACCCCTTTCCAGATGACAGCCTCCAGAAAGATGAGTGTGGCAGAGACCTAACCCTCTGATTCTAAATGTGGGTCACAGAACACGTGGATAAGTTGAAACATCTTCTCTCCCTACCATATGTAATTCACTAAGGGAGAAAGCCTTCTGATCCCTTTCCAGCAACCATCCACATGAAGTCTCCAGGGAGCTAAGTCTCCAGAGATTGAAGGCTTCTTGTTTTCTCAACTCTTTTCTCTCTTCCTATTTTCCATCCTCAATTGAAAAAGATAATGCTGTTCCTCACCTGGGTCAAGGTGCTTATCTCTGGGCACACTTTGGGGATTCGGTTATTCTGAAGGTCTAGAGTCTTCAAGCCAGGCAGTTTTTCTAACATTGAGGGCATCTTTGTCATGTTCTTTCCATTTAAGGTAACGATTTTAGTGCTTTTACCGCCCTTCAGTGCTCTTATTAACAACCTTTCAGCCATGGGCTTGGAAGAGAGATAGCTTCCTTATTACACATCTTTAGAACCTCTAATTGCAGAATTGGTGTGTCATGGAAACAAAAACATTCTGAGATCTACCATGTTGAAGGTGGGAGGCATTAGATAGTTTCCTGTGTAAAAGGTACGGAGGGAAAATAACTGATTCCAGGTTTGGGGCAGGAAATGTACAAGATGAGCCTAGAATATCTTGTGCCAGAGGCAAAGAAGTTACCAAGGACTAATGAGATCACATCAAAGGACACAGAAGCCACTTCTAAGGGCTCCCACTAGTCTAAAATGGGAATATTTGAGAATCAGAAAGAATGATGAGTGGACCGAAACATCAAAATAATTAAAATCTAAGAATTCATAATGGTATTATAAAAATAAAAGAAACCCATTGACTACCTTGGGACTTGCTAGGGAACCAACTCAAAAGACTGAAAAATGATAAAGGAAAAAAAATGAAGCATTTATTCTGCTTTTCCAGTACAAACTGCATTTTGGTATAACCTAATAAAGTTCTTACTCATAGAAAAACAGAAGCCAATAAATGAGGAAGAAAAAAATAGATTTAGAAAAAATCACCATTTTGGTAAATCTAATGAAATAATGGATATATGTAAAGATCACAATTGGGTGCTAAAAGCATTAGGTGAAAGGTTGATGAGGAAATTTGCGAGTAAGAAATCAGGCTAATAACTTAACCTACTAATCAATTTTAGCACCACTAAAATTGAGACAATCATATATTGTTTTTAAGTCTCATGATGTCATGCAATAAAAATTACACAGCGCCACCTATAAAATATTCTTGCCTAAAAACTGAATCTGAGTTTAATCATGTTTCTATATCTAAATACCATTTACAGAAAATATGAGGACTAGAAAACAAGCTAAATTAATCTCAGACAAGCAGTCAGCCAAATCTAGAACATGGGAAATTCTGCAAGGCAAATGACACAATGTTTAACCAACAAATCAATGTCATTAATAAAAAGAAGGGGAAACTGTTATGAAATGAGACTTAAGAAAAATAACAGTCAAATGCAATCTGTGAATCTTGTTTGGATCCTTATTTGAATAAAAATATTTCTAAGTTGATTGAGGAAATTTGATCATGGACTGGGTATTAGATGATAGGAATTGCTAATTCTGTTATATGTAATAATTACATGGTGGTAGTATTTTTTTAAATGTACCTAACATTTAGAAATGCATCTGAATTTTCAAGTGAAAAGCCATGATGTCTTGAATTTTTTTTTTAAATAAGCAGGGCAGAAACGTGGGTGGAAGAAACAGATCAAATAAGATTGACCAAACATTGGTAATTATTGATGCTCAGTAATGGGTACATAGGGGTTGATTATACTATTCTTATTATATTTTGTATAATATTTGAAAATTTCCAAGTGAAAGATTCGGACAAAGACAAAAGAGTAAGGGAGAGGAGATGAAGCCAATGATATTTGATTAGAACCCCATTTGGGCTACATATATATATCACATTTAGACTGCTGATTTTCAAAAACATGAATACTGTAAAATGTATTCCACAATGAAAGTAGTCAGAACACAATTCCATCTTCCTTTGTAATTCACAAATCCCTTTATTCATTCATTCAGCAAACATTTAGGAGTAGCTACTATGTGCGACACTGTTCCAGGCACTGGGGATAGAGGAGTGAATTAAAATGACAAAAACCCCTCTCTCAATGAAATTACATTCTAGAAGGGGGAGAAAAGCAAGCAAGATAAATAAGTAAACTTAGTACATTAGATGGCATTGGGTGTTTAGGAAAAAATAATAAAAACAGGTTAAAAAAACTAGGAAGTGTGGGAGTGAGGAGTTTGCAATTTTAGGATGACCTGAGAAGGCTTTACTGCGAGGGTACTATTAGAGACAGGAGCTTTTCCAATAAGAGGGCAAAGCAAGTGCCAAAGTCCTAAAGAAGAATCATTAAATTTATAACAGGCTATTATAATGAACATCAATATCAAAAAAAAGAGGTGCTGATTAATAGATTTCCAATTGCTAGAATGATAAAATAATTTTTCAGCTACTTAATCACTGCTCTTTTTATCTCTTCCAAACCTATCTTCCAATGTCTTTTGATATTGTTTTAGTTTCCTAAGAACAATCATGCTGTTACTATCTAAACAAAGTGATCATAAAGCTTTGGTTCTCTATTTTTAAAAAAAGTCTCATGGACACTCATCTCCTCTAAAGTAACGCTGTATGGCCTGTACCCCAGCTGACACTATCTAAACACTGGTGATTTCTTCCTGCTTTAAATGGGTAAAGAAGCCACCACAATCGAATACTGCTTTTTTATTAATTTGCTTAACATAGAAAATCTGGTAAACATTCTTAATTCCTCCTCCTGTCTTACTTCCAATATGCAATCAATCCTATTAATACTGCCTTTTCCAGTTATTTATTGCTGAGTAACAAACTACTGTGAAACTTAATGGCTTAAAACATTTATTTTATTCACAAATTACAATTTAGGCAGGGCTCAATGGGGACAGCTTGTCAATGTTCCTCTTGGTGACAGCTGGGGTCTGGGGCAGAAATTAAAGGCTCATTCACCCATATCTGGTGGTAGGTGCTGGTTGTTGGCTGGAACTTTAGGGCAGTTAGCCAGAACACCTACCTGTAGCCTCTCCTATGTGGCCTGAGCTTCCTCCCAACACAGTGGCTTGATTCTAATGGAGAGCATCCCAAGAGAGAAAGTGGAGCAGAAGTTATATTGCCCTAGCTTCAGAAGTCATGCAGCATCACTTCTGCCACATTCTATTCATTAGAAACAAGTCACTGAGGCCAGCCCATATTCATTCAAAGGAAGAAGAATTAGACCCAACCTCTTGATGGTAAGTAGACATGTCTTAAAACCCACAACAGTCTATCCCCTGGCCATGAGTTACATACATTCCTCCAACACACAAAATAGAGTTGCCTTCTACCAAGAGCCCACCTCCCCAAAAGTTTCAGTTATTTAGAGCATCAGATCCCAAAATCTTGTCATCTAAATCAGGTACAAAGTGAATGTGGCTTCTCAGGGGCAGTTCCTTAAGTCCAGCTCAAGTACAGTTCATCTTGATCTGAAGACCTATGAGCTAAAGAGACAAGATATCTGTCCCCACATACCCAGAATTTAACAACTGGTGAAACATGGAACAGGCAATAGACAGTTGCACCCAAAAAAGTAGAAAATTAGAGGCACAAAGCAGCCACTGGATCATAGCAATTCTGGAACCCAGCTAGATATATGTTGTCAGTTCCTTGATTAGTGTTCAGTCCTACTGCCTGGGACTAGCTCTTGGTTCCCCTTTCTGGGCTCTTGAATTGTCTTTCTCTTTCCATAAAACACAGCCCATGTTTGCTGAATTTCCTCAGACTGCTTCCTGTCCATAGAAGAGTCCAAAGGCCTCTCTTCATTTTTTTCTTTTTTGGTAACAACTTTGCATTATAATTCACATATCATACAATTCAGCCTTTTAAATGTATAATTCACTGGTTTAAGTATATTCACCAAGTTGTTCAACCATCACCACAATCAGTTTTAGAATATTCTTATTACTCCAAAAATAAACCCTGGATCCTTTAGCAATCACTTTCCCATCCACCCAGCCCTAGTAACCACTACTCTCCTTTCTGTCTCTATAGATTTGCCTATTCTGGACATTTTATATAGATGAATCATATAATATGTGTCTTTTATTCAACATAATGTTGTCAAGGTTCATCCATGTTATAGCATGTACCAGTACTTCAGTCCTTTTTATTGCCTTAAAATATTCAATCATATGGCTATACTATATTTATCCACTTATCAGTTGACTTACATTTAAATTGTTTCTACTTTTTGGCTATTACAAACAATGCTATGAACATTTGTGTACAATTCTCTTGGGCATATATATAGGAGAGGTCATATGGTACCCTCTGAGGAACTGCCAGACTGTTTCCCAAAGTGGCTGCATCAGTTTATATTCCTACCAGCAATGTATGAGGGTTCGTCTTTTCACTTTATACTGTCGCTTTTGACCCAAACTGATACAATCCCTTTAAAAACTTTGTATGTTTGCCTTGAAACAGTTCATAATTCACTCCATCAGACAAAAGCAACACCCAAAAATCTCTTTGCAATAGCCCTTCTCTATTTTGGGTTCCCATGTGAAACTACTGTGGGACAATAGCCTTAAGAATTTTAGAAGCTCTCTCATCTGTTGTTTAGAAAATGTCTTTAATCTTCCTGAGGTCTTAACAAAGCGTTTTACAGTCATGCCTTTGGCTTCATCTTTGGAGTTCATTTTCGTGACAGTTCCTTATCTGGAATTCATTCCTTAATTTTAGCATCATTTACTGTCTGGAGAGGCTAGGAATGAGAAAGTTTTGTTTTGTTTTTCAAACCCCAAAATTCATGGCTCATTTATATTTAATAATTTGTCCTCTTGCTTGCCTTTCCCCCGTCATTTACTATAGGCAGCTAGAAGAATCCAGATAGTTCCTTAGGTAGATCATCCAGTTGATGAGATATAGTTCTTATTTTCCATGTTAATGCTGCTGGCATCACTGCTAAACTTTCTTCTACTATGTAAGAGAAGTCACCTTTCTTCCAGGTTCCAATAACATTTTCCTCATATTCCTTTAAACCCTCACCAACAGCCTCCTGGACTGACAACAGGCTCCTGCTAACAATCTCTTCAAGGCCTTTCTTACTTACACCTGAGGCCCAGTCCCAAAGCCCATTACATGGTTTAGATAATTTGTTATAACAGCAAATTCTGTATCAGGGTTCAATCAGAGAAAAAGACCAACGAGGACTCATATAGACTTTGACCTTAGGTAATTATAGAAGCTGGTTAAACCATCTGTGTAGGTCTGTTGCTTTTGTGTCTGGTGCTATGCCTGTCCCAGAATTGAGATGCTTAAGGAAAAAATCCCACAGAAGTGGGAGAAGCTACAGGCTCAACTGTTAATTCACACTAGTGAAGTGAGCCAGTAGACTAGCAACAGGATGCGTGATATTAACACTAGATGCCTCCAGTTTTTTCCAGTTAACATTGTATTAGTTTAAGGTGTACAACATAATGCTTTGGTATATGTATATGCTGCAAATATTACAATAATCACATATTTATCAAGTGCCCATTACATGCCTAGGCAGCATTATAGCACTGTGGCATGGGGGACACAGTAAGGAACAAGATAGGTCATTTCTTTCATGAAGCCAACATTTCAATATAATAAATGCTAATTTAAATAAATACACAAAGTGGCAAAGAACCTGATTTTGTTGGTTCAAGGAAGATTTCCTGCTGTTGACTGCTGAGTCCAGTCATAATGTGTTTAAAAGGACTAACTGGGCTTCCCTGGTGGCGCAGTGGTTGGGAGTCTGCCTGCCGGTGCAGGGCACACGGGTTCGAGCCCTGGTCTGGGAGGATCCCGCATGCCGCGGAGCGGCTGGGCCCGTGAGCCACAATTGCTGAGCCTGTGCGTCTGGAGCCTGTGCTCCGCCACAGGAGAGGCCGCGATGGTGAGAGGCCCGCGCACCGCGATGAGGAGTGGCCCCCACTTGCCGCAACTGGAGAGAGCCCTCGCACAGAAACGAAGACCCAACGCAGCCATAAATAAATAAATAAATCCAAAGTTAAAAAAAAAAAAAGTTGTGCCATTTTAAAAAAAAGGACTAACTAGTTGATGAAATAAATGTGAGGGGGGAAAGAATTTAAAAAGGAGCATGAAAAAAATGTTCATGGCATGAAATACACAGGGCCATGGGGAATATAAATAATTCTAGTGCGTAAGTCTATAGAAAGGAGTGATGGAAGTTGATGCTGGAGAGGTATGTAGGACCAGTTGTGAAGGACCTCCTTTAAACGCCACAATAAGGAATGTGGACTTCATCCCATAGGAATGGGGAGCCACTGGAAAGTTTAGGTAGGGAAAACAGTAGCCAGATTTGCATTTCTGGCAGTTCACAGCAGCATGGAGAGTTTATGAGAGTTAAGACTGGAGGAGGGACAGCAATTATGAGGCTTCTGTACTATTCTAGGTGAAAGAGAAAAAGGGATAGAGAGGAAATGATAAAGCATAATGTGAGTAAGATTGTGACTAGAACCTGATCTCATAGGTACATTAGATGGGATGAACCATAATTTAGGATGTGAGGGGGGAAATGAGAGTTGGGCAGGGTCAGGCTGTGGCACACGTCCAGCTTTATGAAGACATAGGAAGAGAAAAGTAAAAAAGGAGATGGGGTTTACCATTTCAATGTTTTGAGTTTTGACCTGCATCTTAAATGCATTCCCTATGGATGCCCAGCTGAAAGCGTTGCTAATCTCTTTGCTGTATGTGTTAGCTTTGTGGAATGTCAGCATCCAGAGCTTTCCTAGCAACCAGAAGTCAATCTATTTGGCAGGATAATCTGATGAAAAATCACCAGGTTTTGAGACAGCATCATCCTGTGAATTCAGCACAGGACAAGGAACCTTAAATTGAATGTTAATCCAAACGGAGCAATTGACTTATTATGGAAACTTAAGTAAGTCAGTCAAACTAAGCTATATCTGTCTTGTCATCAGTAAAACAAGACAGAATACCAAACTATTCCACTGAGATGTGTGAGAAATATCTAACTAATGGCTGTAAACTACTGTGGAAGTATAAAGTGCTATAAGAATGCTAAACTATGTAGCATTCTAGAATCTCAAGGACCTTAAAGTAAAAAAAATCACTAATTTTATTAACACAGAGAGGGCTTGTTCCATTTATTAATACTATATAATACAGAGAACCTGGGTAATTCCTACTCTTATAGGGGTCCCTATGACAAATTAAAAAGGCTTTGAATGCTACAAAAATGCATGGAAAACTGTAGTTCATAAATACAGGTTATGGCAGAAACCAATACACTTATTTGATTTGTTTTGGCAAGCTTATTTTGTGATTAAAATGTGGTCTGAGACGTGGGGCACACATAGCCCCAAGGTAAAAGTTTCCAAACATAAGCAGATGCTTCATGTACTAGAAATCTACTGTAGAAATTCTCTCTTCTGTAATAAACAAGGGTATTGTATTTCTCTTGGTTTTCTGTTTAAATATGGAAATGGAAGTTTTGATTTAAAGGGTTTTGGATTCTCAAAGGCCTGCCTTCTATAGTCAGCCTTGCCATTTACTAGCCGTATGGTTTAGCAAGTTATTCATTCTTAACCTCTTCAAGTCTCATCCCCATTATCTATGAAAACAGGGTATTGGGCATACCAACCCCTGCTGGACCTTAGCTCCACTATCCTCTTCCTTATCCATCACTACTTCAACCTAACACACAGCAGGGAGACAAGTCCTTGGTGCAACAGGCATATGTTAGCACCTTCTATCAGTTCCAAGAGTAGTGCTTGCACACTTTAGATTTAACAAAAGGTGAAGATCTTGATTTAAATGTCTATGTGAAGCTGTACAAAAGAAAACATAACTACCTTTACTGAGAATTTACTGTGTCAGGCAGTGTACTAAATTCTTTATATAAGTGGACTTATTTAGTCCTTACAGAAGGCAGAGGTTGGTATTTTAAGCAAAATCAGGAGAAAGATTATAAGTCATTCCTGTTCAGAAAAATAATAAATTCAGCAGGCTTGTACAAAGAAAGTAATTTGTTTCAGTAAGGTATACTAGTCATCCTGATTACACTGAAATAAGACAACTGTAAACTTCTTCCTGGTCAGCATATTAACCAAGGTTTTCTTTTCTTTTTTTTTTTTTTTTTTTTTGGTCTGTATACTTATTTTAGAGGACCATTATATTTTTTAGATTCATTAAAATCAAATTGTCCTAATTGACACATGAAGGTAAATTAACTGTAACACACTATCAGAAGTTAAGAAAAAAGAAAGCTCTCTTGGGTTCCATTCTTCCTTTCAACTAACCAGAAGACTTAAGAATTCATCCAAGGGTAATATAAATTAGAAAGCAGCCCTTCTGTGAGCAAGCAGAATTCTAAGCCACTATCTTGTTCTATTCCTAACGGCCCATTAGCCTAATGAAACTCCTCAGTCATATCCTATCCTCTCAGCTGATCTTACAACTATCAACAAACATTAAGCACTTAATATATAGGCCAAGCAATCTGCTAGATATTTTAATAGTAATCAGCAAGTCCTTGTTTCTAAGCACTTAAAGACTAAGGGGAAATAATAACAACAATCATAATAATAAACAACTAAATGTAAATAACTAATTATAAGTGTATAGTTACTAGAAAGCAACATGCATCAAGTGGGGTACCTAACCCAGCCCAGGTAGGAGAACTCTGGGGAGCTTACCTAGGTTGGTGCTATTTAAGCTGAGACCAGGACAGTAAGCTAGGTGAAGCAGGTTGCACCCAACTCCAAATGTCAGTCCAAAGGCCTTACAGGAGGGAAAAAGATGGGGTAAAGAACAAGAACAGATGTTTCTAAAACTTACTTTAAAAAATGAATTAGAAACCCTGTGAGTTCTACTTTTTCCATAAGATAGAGAAAGATATATTTCAAACAAGACTTAGAAGAATCAATGTATGTAAAAACACACGGACATGAAGAAACATCTCTCTCTCATTTGTTCAGTAAAAGTAAAAACAGTATGAAATTACAAACTAAATTTTCAGAAAAAAACTGTCCTTCAGCTAGTTCATGACAAACTATACCAAGACAATGTATTAACAAATATGTGGCAGCACTAATTTGCACAGATTTCCTTCTTACTGCTTCATATTCTTACACGCAAATGTTTATTCATTTTTCTTTTCTTCTTTAACACCCAAGAGTTTTAGATATTTTTCTAATTAATTTGCCTTTCATTATTTTAAAATAATAAAATAATATAAATGTTATAAATAATAGAATCTGTGACTATTACTTTCAATTATATATGAGGACAAAATAAAGGCTGAATAAAATTCTAAAACAAAAGTTTTCTCTACTTCTAAATTCTAAAATTATTAAAAAATAACAATTTGAACAAATGTTGATTTAATCATTCATCTTTTATTTTTCTTTTAGCAAACATCAGATAATATGAACAAAATTTTATTGCTCACTATAGTTACACACACTCTTTTTTGCTTTATATAAGTTAAAAAACATATTTAAGTGGATAAAATTCTTGGCTAAAGACATATTCCAGAACTCTAACATATACTTTTCTGAGTTAGGACAAAAGAAAGCTTATCAAACTTCCCTAAGAGACCAGCATCAATACAGCAAATTAAATTAGTATATGTTGCTATTAACATCTGCCATTTTTTAAAGACTTTAATTTTAGTCTTTAGGTTACAGCTAAAATAATTTTTATCTCAAGTTTTAAGAAAGAAGAGAAGCTGACCATACAAATCCTGTTCATTACCATATTGGTCATTTAAAAAATAAAAAATAATAAAAATTAAAAAATATACCTACAATCAAGAAAATTCTACTCATCCTGCTAGAAAAAAAATAGCTACCAATAAGTTATTTTAGAATACTTTAAATATAGATGGAATTTATAATAACTAGATTTCTTTGTATCTTGTTTTATTACTTCTTAATGCTTCTCTTTTAAAGTAACAGATTACTTCAAAATAAAGCCAAGCTGCTTAGTATTTTACAATTTTATTCTTTTATAAATTTCAGACCCCCAAAAAAATTCAGATCAAGGATTACAAAACAAGCAGCCTTCAGAATATATTTTGTTTGGCAGGCAGAATGGTTTTAATCTTTGGCAGTTGAATACTTTCATGTAGTACTTATTTGCTCTAGATGACCACAACAGCTCCTGCCAGGTTCCCACACAGTCACCTGCTGGGCATGTGATTCTGATACCCTGTTTTTAATATTATAAAACCCAATATTTACTTATAAAAATTAGTTGCATTCATGGAGAAAAAATTCAAATTTTATAAACTTGATGCAAAATCTTACTAGTTATTTTCTTGAGAAAAACAGATCAAACCAGAAAGGTCTCATTTTTATAATACCCCCTTACATAACAAATTATCAGACACATTTGTACATATGGGTACTATCTTCTTAGAATATTGTTACAAGTAACCTAAAATCTGAGCTAGACAAATCATTCAACTGAAAAGTATTGTACTGATTTTATTATACAGTCTTGGCTCAACAGCGGCTTTCAGCCACATAAAAAATGTCCAAATACTTGAGACAAATACTCTCAAATATTTGAGGAAAGGTGACATTAATAAGGCTAACAAAATAACAAGTTAACAAAGGCATTCTCTATTCCTAGAGAATGAAGCAAAGGGAGAGATCTTGTAAGACAATTTGTAAAAGAGGAAGAATTTGAAGTAAATTTGGCCTTGGACCCTTTTATATTGCTACCCCTTCAATTTGCACAAGTTAAAGAATAAGAGAGACTAAAAACTATTTCTTAGTGGAAAAGACTGCAAGGAAAGCAAAGTAGCTGAGTAGTGATGGAGAAAACACAACAAAGAATATAAAAATTTATAGTTAAGAAGATAATCAAGAAATGATGGTACAACCATTCTGAAGTTAAGAAACAGAAAGGAATAACAAATGAATTAGAAAGGCAATAATCTGCTGAGTCTTTTTAAGTTATATACAAATAAAAGACATCTGTACTTCTTTAGAGGTTTAAATCTGATTGGAAACATATTTACCTATGAATTTGTCTCATTTCTTAAAACATAACAAATGATTCCCATCGGAATAAATATTTTTAAATTCTTTATTAAAGCAAGCTTCTTAGCTGCACTTTGATAGGGTTATATAAAAAGTATCACAGCATTAATCCCATCAACACCAAAGTTACTGCAATCACGTTCATTTATAAGCATTCATTAAATTTGCTATCACCATCACCACATTATTGCAATGTCAAAGAGACTGAGTCATTTCACTTCTTCAAGAAATATTACACTGACACGGTTACTGAAAGCTTTCAGTAATAGGGAGAAAAAAAAAATTTTAATTATTTCAACACAGAACAGAATGTTCAGGATCCTATATTTAATAAAAATATCAGCAAACAGGGTACCATCTTGGTCTATAAATGATGTTCTCCACAAGGGACTTACAAGTGTTTTTAAAACACCACTAAGGGGACATTGGTGAAAGTTTATCTTTGACACATTTTTAAAAAACCTGTTAGTAGCTTTGCCATAAAACTGATTTAAGTAGTTGTTTTATTTCGGAAACATTTAGAACAATCCAACACTTGGTATTAATACTCAGGTCAGCACACTGTACTAAAACATAACAGCAACATTTTATAGACTAGCTGCAATTTTCACTAGCTGTGTTCACCAACCGTTTAACAGAATTGTAGTGTTCTCCTAAGCCATATGCATGTCTCATATAACTGAAATAAAAAAAGGAGAAATAAGTAATTTAGATAAAAGTAATTCAATTCACTGTATATAAATGTTTATTATGTATATAAAACCAAGTACTTTGAATTAATCACTTCACAGGGTATCATTCAATAGACTTCATTACTTAAAAGTTCAACACCATTTGAAAAGCATCAGCAGTCAGTAAGATCTGGTTCAATAACTCTGTCTGCTGAGTTTGTCAGGTAAAACACAATCACTGGAGTGAAAAGGGAAAAACTGAGATGCTGAGTGCTCAACAAGCTTAAGTTATTACCTAAACCCAAGCCATTAATGACTACCTTAGTAGGCTTAGCTAATGAACACTAAAGCCAACGGCAAACTCTCCATGCTGTGTTTCAGAGAACTCTCAATTACGTAACATGTTTTTACAATATGAAGAAAAAAATCTCTAAGGAATAAACAATCAGGCAACATGAATGTATTTCAGCTTTTACACCTGTTGAAACTTTTAGCATTATTAATGTCAAACCAGAACAACATGAGAACTAATCCTAAAATTTTGTAACCTTTAGAAATGACTTTATTCTTAACTCATATACAAGATTAAATCACTAGAGGTTTAAACAATTATCTAAATCACATATTTTGACAATGCTTTCTAATTCTGTAATTGCCTTTTACATAAAATAAGCAGAATTAATGCTGCTGAAGATGGATTTGTTTTGATTAATCAACATATATAACCTAAAATTTTTTCATAATCCTTTTTGTCTTAATCATGAAAAATATTAACAGTAGGAATTTCTAGGTACTTACACAAGTATTAATGGGTTTTTTGGATATTCTTCACCAACTACAAGAGGAGGAGAATCTGCCTGTATTATCTCTATTGGTGTTCGTAAAATGTGAGACAGAGCTCTTAGCTATAAAAGAGAAAATGTAAAACCAAAAAACAGACAAACAAACAAATATGTATATATTAGTAAGGGAAATAAAGAGGTAAATCTTATTCAAATCATAAACTACTGAATTTATGCATGAATAGGGCAACCAGTCAGAGCAGGGATCTACTCTTGTTCCTTAATGTACACCAAGAGCCCGGCACATAGTGGGCACTTAATACATATTTGTTAAAAATCAAATAAATATAATATTTACTAAATCAAATGCATAAGTTTCAAGTCCTGGATGTGCAACAGCTTTTTGGAAATATCTATGCCATAGTTAATGAAGCAAGGGGATGAGTAAATTGAGTTCATTATACTAGTCTCTCTACTTTTGAATATGCCTTGAAAATTTCCATAATAAAGGATTTTTAAAAATACCATTACTCAGGCACCAGATCAAATCAATTACAATTGAGAGGGGCTGGGGGAAGGACAGAGGAAGCAGGAAAGAATAGGAGGTTTATTTTTTTAAAAGCTTTTCAGATGACTCTATTGTACTAATGTTGAGAACTGCTCTATAATTTTCAAGGCATGAGTAGAATGAGTTAGGTTATGAACTGTACTATCCTTTCATGGAATTTCCAACTGATTAACATACAATTTTAAGTTCATGCCACATGATATAAAATTAGAGCTTAAAGTTGGATGAATAATAGTTAATAATGAATACTGGTAGTAACATTTTTTTAGACTTACTTTAGCCAAGCACTCTAAGTGCTTTATGTGTATTAATTCATTCAATCCTCACAATAACCTTACAGGATAGGTACTACTGTTATATATTTTAAAGACTGTAATTACAGGTAGAGAAAGGTTAAGAGAAGTCAAGCACAAGGAAACAAAATGACTTGCAACTGAACTGAGAAGTCTGACTCTAGAGCTCAAGTTCATAAACAAATTAATCATTTAACAGTTTTCAGTCATAATGCCCTGATCTGTTTATTTGCCCCATTATAACAGAACATGGACCTTTTAGGAAATTTTAAACAAAGGTAAGAAATTAATTCAAGAATATGGAAAAGGTTCTGTGCCACACAGTAGCAAATTTAATCCCATGTTCCATCTCGTAAAATATTCCTTTGAGGCACTTTTTTCTTATACCTAAAATAACATTTTTTAAAAGCTAGCATGGAATGGAGGGTGCAAAACAAGCTCTGGAAATCTTAACATCCCATCTAAGTCTTCAGAAATCATACAAAGAATTTCTCTTTAATAATTTAAATTTACCCCATTGTGAAAACAGCAACTCTTATTTCAAATGAATTCACAAACAATTTATGAGAAAATGTCCTTCAAAAGATGTTTTAAAAGGTTTTTCTCAATTTAAAAAGAGTCACTTAGGTCTCTAGAACTCAAATTAATTTGAGATTCTTATTAAAAAGTTCAAGCATCTTTAATTACTCCTAATGCAGTCACAAAGCTAACCTTCCCAAGTTTCAGAGACCCAGGAGAGGCATACAAAACAAGTGGACACAGTTCCCTCTGGTGGCTCAGAAGAGGTACAAATATAGCACTGCTAAGAAAAAGACTTCGAAGAAGCAATTATGTCATATCTCCA
Organism: Eubalaena glacialis; assembly: GCF_028564815.1. Classification (NCBI taxonomy): domain Eukaryota; kingdom Metazoa; phylum Chordata; class Mammalia; order Artiodactyla; family Balaenidae; genus Eubalaena; species Eubalaena glacialis. Next base: position 43,251,911 of record NC_083732.1, on the reverse strand, counting down.
AACAACATAGTTCTTGAAGTGAAATAGAGCCACAAACTATTTAAGATGACTAATCATAATTACACAATAATATTAATTATATTGCTAGATTCATCTATCTGGCACTTCAGCTTACAAACTTCTATGCATATACTCTTTGCCTTATTTAATATCCACAAATGGCCTACCATGTACACATAGGGGTTTTATTATCCCCATTCAATAAGGAAAATGGAGCTCAGGAGGCTGGCTGACTCCCCCAAAGTCACAAAACTGAGAAGTACAAGGAAAAACCACGACCTAGCCCCAAGTCTTTCCCTCTTACTCCCTGACTTCTAATACCCCAGGCTATCTCATCACCACTTAGACCACTTAGGTGTTTTATTTTGCTTTAATGAAACAAAGTTAACAGTAAGATAAATAATTAGAGCTTAAAAAAAATCATGATTAACTCCCTACAAGTGACTAAATATACTGTTTTCTTACAAGTGAATTTTAATGCATCAAATACTGCTTTCAAGTCAGTCAGTATCAACTAGGAACTCAAGACACAATTGTAATTGATGTATTGTGGGAGGATTTGACGTGTATTCTCACATTAAAATATTGTTTTCTATTTCTGATGTAAGAGATGTTATTTTTCCAATAGTGATTTTCATCAGTTGAGCCACTTGGGTAAATTTTACTGTACTTGAGTAAACTCTTCACTTTCATAGGTCCAAAAATTCAAATATATGGCCAGTAGCAATATCACAAATGGAAATACGCAGATGCAACACTAGCCTCACCAACACACTGATCAAACACTGGGCTATTTAAAATGAAATAGTGCTTCAGTTCCCAAAGGTACATACTTAAATTAAAGGCCTAAGAATATTAACTCCCTTTTTCAATGCTTCATCAGTAGAGAAACAGTAAATATATAAAGAAAAGGAATCTTGAAAGGGAAATTTGGATCATCTGAAAAATATGTCTGAAAACTACAGAAGGGATTTTTTAAAATAATTTAACAATGCCACTATGAATAATAACAAACTTACCTCAAGCTGACCTCCCCATGCAGCAGTGTTTATGATATCATCACAGTACTTTCTAAACTCTTCTGTAGAAAATAGATCAGAATATAGCACTTAATAATTTTTAGAACTCATGTTAGATCCCTTTTATACCTCCCACAATTTCTGATGAAACTGCCCAAGTTATGAACTTCCTCCTTCTCTACCTATATTCTCCAGAATTTAATCCACTTCCCAATCCAAACTTAATTCACTCAAACTTTCCATCGAAGAGCAAAGCAATTCATCTCTGCTTCTCTCCCTCAGCCTAAGGCCCAGGGACCTCAACTACATTACAAGCCTACCTCTCTCTTGACCCAAGCAATGACCCCAAAATTGCCACCATATTCACATTTTAAAGTCCAAATCTGCATCTGAAAGTATATGCTGAAAGACTAAAAAATGCATCCTTTATAATATCAGGTTCACTATAAGATCCTGTAAGAAATGTGAGAAGAGAATCAGAGTAAAAGTAAAATGAGTTGAAACTCCTTTCCCAGTGATAGCATCAAATAGTGCCTTCACATATTTTAGAAACGTTTAATTTATTTGTATCAGTATCAGTTCTAGCCAAAGAAAGGTCTTCCTAGATCAGTCCTGAGAGGACATAAAAGACCTAATTTCAGAGTTTAATGGCATATCTTGAGCATACACACTTTTATACAGAAAGTTAAAATGGGAAACTAACACCTCTAACTTCCTGTTTAGAGGAAGGGGAAAGAATTATGGGCATCTAGAAGAAAATATGTCCCGTGTATCTGTCTCATTCACTGTCTCATATCCAGTGCTCAGAACAGTGCCTAGAGTAGTTCTTAGCACACTGTGGCCTTCAATAAATATTGTCTAAAGGAATGAAGGTAATTAAGTCTTTTGTCTTTTTCTCTGATTCACCATGCTGAGTTGCCACCTCCTCTCCACTTCCCTACAACTAGCAGTTGGGGACTCCATTAAACAAGTCAACCTTAACCATCCCCTCCCTCTTCAATACATCCTGGCCATATGACTTGCTCCCAGTGGATACTGACACACCTGCTGTCTTATCTCAAGGACTAACTTTCTCCCTTACTTCCCTTTCTCTTTAAGAAACTTTTTCAGATTTTTACTTGCTCTCTCCTTTATTTGCTAGTTGTACATTTTTTTACCTTCCCAACTATCAAAGGTATTATAGAGAATAATAAGGCAGGTTATTAACTCACTTGTTTTTGGTTTTGCAAAGTCAAATTTTGCCTGAATATTATGGCTTATTGAGAATAAAATTAAATCTCCCAAACTACAGGATAAAAGGAGGAATTAGTTTTCCTAATCATTCTATACTGGTGGTCTTCAGGCCCTATACTTCCAGAGACTAGTCAAAGCTTAACTTTGTGAAATAGAACTTATTAACACACTTTTAAAAATAGTAATGATGAATCCTATTCCTATCTTATATAAAAGATTAATATATTTTAACTGCAAAATAGTTAAGTACTTAAAAGATCTTAATAAACCAAAATGTGCTAGTATCTATTAAAGTTATAGAAAATAATTTTGCCTAAATGTTGAGATATTTTCCCCCATAAGGACCATTCAGGTTATTTTTATTATCAGTTCCAGGAAGCACTTTATTTAACAACCACCAAAACCACGACAAGACATAGTAAAGAAAAATAAATTACCTGAAGTATACATATCTCCTGTATTAGGATTTGTTAAAAATGGCAGAAAGTCTTCCACGTGGCTTTGCATATAGTCAGCAGTCTGACATCTTAAGGCAGCCACAGTCAGACTGCAGTCCTGTTCTTTCAGTTGATCTTCAATGGCTCTATACATACAGTGGCCATCAGATGGAATCTGTTTAATTTCCAACTGTCTAGCTGCCAATATTTGAGCAAGTTTTTCACTTTCTACATGTCTAGCTCCAGTTAAGTTTTCAATTTCAGCTTCAGCTATCCTTTCTTCCCGCTCCTTTTCCAGTGCAGCTTTTTTGTCCTATGAAGAGGACAGTGTAGGAAAGTTAATTCCTAATAATTAGGACTAATTTACATTTATTATGGGGATGAAATATAAGATTCTCAAAAACATTTTTCTCCCTTCTCCCACAAGCACTATCATATTGATGATCTTATCACTTGTAGAATTTTCTATATCGTGAACTCCTTTAAAGGCAAATATTATTTCTCATCTGTGTGTACAGCACCTAGCTCTGTACTAGGACAAAAGAAAGCCCTCAAATTTTTCTTTGAAGTCTATTTAATAACTACATGCCAAGTATCTAAAAACTTTACTTACCGATTTCAAAGTACTATCTTAGGACTGAGTTGTCCTAGGGCTTAAAGCAACATCATTGTCATACTTAAGTCCAAGCTAATCCAAACTTTTTAACTTATCACTCCACCAGTGAGGTCTTAATGTGCTAAATCACCAGCTCACCAGCGAGGCATTAACTGGCTAAGGTCTTTAGAAGGGTATAGGAGCTCTATTTATCCAGCTTTAAAAAAAAAAATGTGTACATACAAACACACACACATTTAACTAAAGTAACAGATAAAAGCATTCTTCTCTATAAAAAAGTTAAAATATTACAGATAATCTAAAGTTCCCCTGCCAATCCCAGTGCCTGCTCTAGAGTTCTGATGTGTATCCTTCTAGATTTTTTTCTATGTATTTTAATAAATACAGATGTACTCATAGAAAATGTACAGAAAACAGTATTTTAACAAAAGTCCCATCATACATTACACTCTGCAACTTGCTTTCCTTATTCAAATGTTATAATGGGATGGGGAGAGGGTAATGAGAGATTTGTGACATGAAGCGTGGATAAGAAATAGAATGGGAAGGTTGGGAAAAAAGAGAAAAAACTCACACTTGGAATAGCAAGGATCAAAAGACAGAAAGCACTATATGTTTCATAGCTGAACACAGTTCATATAGCTAGAGTAGAGTACCAGAGAAAAGTGTCAAGAGATGAGGTTGGGAGGCAAAAAAGATGGTATATAGTTAATATATATTAAGTCTATGCATACATAGTTTAAAAAACAACAACACTAGAAGGAGATACACAAAATATTTACAGTGCTTTTCTCTGGATGGCAGGATTACAAAATAAGTTTTATTTTGCTTTGTGTGTGTGCCTGCATGTGTGTGTGTGAACATCTTTCTAACTCTCTATGGTATGTTTTACTTGTATACTGGGAGCAAGTGCTTTTCAATTTAAGAGAATAAAAATAGTTAAACTACATTCTATCAATATAAATCTTGATATTGGTAGCAAACTACAGTGAAGGATTTAGATAAACCAAGAAAAAGAAGGAAAAGGTAAAGATTTTTATGTCCCCAGCTCTAACCTTTCCTTAGGACAGAAGATGTGAATGGAAAGGCAAATTTCAATTTCACTTAATGCCACCTGCTTCTACTACATGCCTGTTATGTGCCACGCCAGATAAACCTAAAGTGATGTCTAAGTTACCTGAATCAAAAGCAGTATTATCTTCTTAATAAAACATAAATCTATTTGCTTTTTCTTCCCAGCTCCAACCATGCCAGAAATACCATGAAACAATTTATTTCACTGCATACCTACAACTGCGGATCACAGTGGCATAAAATCTTAAAACACAAGATGGCACTATTACTTTTTAAAAGACTATAAAAAACATTTTCAGAGGGGAGAGGAAGGATAAGCACCTTGAATATCATCTAATCCAAAACCCCTCATTTTCCTCTTCTGAGGAAACAGCACGCAGAAAGATTTCCAAAGGCCATACAGCTGGTTAGAAGCAGAGCAGGGACCAAGGACAACACAGAGAGCTCCTTCTATCCAGGCACCTGAATCAGAATAAAAGTTGGAGTAGATGGGAGCTGGAGTTAATGACGTCATGTACTAGTTACTGGAAGACTGGAACTTTATACTCTCTGTAAAACCTTAATTTAAGCCTCTAAAATACTAATCCAATCATTTCATTTTTTCCCTCATGCTCTGCTTCAATATTACAAAGCAATTGTATTTCCTTTTCAGGGCACTAGGTAGGAAACACACTGGATTGTTTTCCCAACCATGCAGAGTTTTCCAGTGGCATGAGGCACTTTCCTTTCTACAACCCTAGTCCTGGAGGTAGAATGGCACCAATAAATTCTAATGAAAATGTATGTACGATGAAAATAGCACATAAATCATAAATACACTGTCAGTAAAACTAGAGTCATGTAGTAATAGTATAGTCATAGAGCAAAAACAACTCTGAAGAGAAATCTTAAGAGCTGGGTACTAGTGCAGGGGTTGTATTAAACTTTCAGCATGCCACTGAGACAACCTGGGCCTCAGCTTTCTCATTTATAAAATAAAGAAATTGAACTAGATCTCATTCCAGCTCTCAAATTTCCTATTTTTGGAACCCAGTTCTTCTAAGTTCTACTTTGGGCTCTTTCCACCATACCAGTAAGTTTTCACTGAAGTTCTTTGAAGTAAATAAAATACTCCCTATGCTTTTCTAGATTGAAAATATGGTATTTGCTCTACAATATTCCAATAATAAATCTTCATAAAGTTTTGTCATGTTTTTCTACCAGACAGTTGTATCTCTCCCAAAGATGACATCATTAGTTAACTGACTTTTTATTCCTTGGTGCCTCTGGGGAAAAAAAAAAGTGGTTCGGCATAAGTCTAATACCCAATTATCTACCCTGTCTTCAGGTTCCATTTTCTTAAATACTATAAACTTTCAGTGTTTTCTGTCCCAAAATCCTATTAATATAACAAAGCAATAAGAAACTTTGGGCATTATTTATAGGGTGTTTTCTCTGCCAAGTGTTGACTCAGCAGAGATGTGTTGCCAAGCAGCTGACTATAAAAGATACTACATTTTTTGAGGGTATAGCTGGAAAAGGTATGCATTTCAGCTATGCAATATTTTAGGAGAAAAGTAACAAAATGTTTGAGAAAGGTAAGGGAATTAGTTTGTTTTGTTGCCTAAGGGACCAGGTAGGGTGAACAAGTGTTGATAAAGACAGGAAAGAGTTGTGTCATGTTTTCCAGAATTAAATAGTTGCTACTGTAAGATATAGCAATTACTAAGTAGAGGCAACTCCAACAAATATTTTGTTATGTTTCTGCCAAGCAAAACTTCTGCCCTTCACTTTTCATCTATAGAAAACAGATGACAATAATAAGGCTATAACAGAATACGTATCATAAGTAGAGAGTTGGTGAACTAAATAACCTCCAAAATAACATGAAACCTAAATTTCATCAGTCTATGAAATTCACAATTATAATAATTACTCAAAAACAAAATTTTACAATAGTATGAGAAATGTTTGACAATTTGCAACTTAAGCAACTTTCAAGCAAACAAACAAAAAAACTTGTCTTAGGTTGAATTTCTTAAGAGGTGTACTATGCAGTACTTAACACAGTGAACAATACTATCATTTGTTGACCCAGTAGTTCTCCAGGCCCTGTTTCAGGGCTTTGGAAACAGTAAATTATTTAATATTCACAATAACTCTATGAAGTGGGTATTATTTTCCCCCATTTTATACAGGTGAAACTGAGGCTTAAAAAGGTTAAGAATCTTACCCAAAGCCACCACAAGGGGATTAAAACCTCCATCTGACTGACACCAAATTCCATGCTCTATTAAATTATGTACTACTAAATTATAAGATGCAAAGCTAGTTTAAACATTTAAATCCTAGAAAACATCAAGTGTTAATAAAACAATATTTGGGAAAGAAAGATTGGATTTAAACCCCTTGTTCTTTTTCAAAGTGAAAAGCCCTTACCTATCTAATCTCACGCCCATAATTTTGATATCATAAACTTATTACGTCCAATAAATCAGTTTCCTTACAGCTCTTTGATGATGCAAAATTTCATTCCCATATTTGTTTTTGTGCATGCTGTTTCACTGACTTTAAATATCCTAACTAAATAACTATATTTCCTTAAATACCAACTATTTAACACTTAGCACAATGAGTTTTTCCTTCTCTGAATTTTCATCACAATTAACCAATACATATATAACTACATAATTCTGATATTTTGTACACCTATATATCTTGCTTAACTTCTAGATTCAAATTCTTATTTTACCACTTAATATCAAAGTTTTTAACCAGAGCTGTACATCAGTATCACCTGGGCTCACACTCTTCAAATTCTGAATTATTAAGTCTGGAATAATATATTTGTAAAAAGTATCCTTTGCACACCCCCTTTCCTAGCCCCACCCTCCTATGAGAACTGCAAATTGGACATGTTATCTTATACTGCCTCAGGGCTATTTTCTTCTCTAGAAACTGGGGATAAGAAATCCTACTTCACAGGATTACTGTCAGGACTAAATGAGATTTCATATAATCTAAAGCCTAATAAATGTTAGTTCAGGTCCTCTGGCAAGGAACTCCATTTTTTTTTTCTATTCACTTCCAATACAACACCTAAGATAGTATTACACACACAGCGCTAACAAATACTAGGTGACTTTCATACCCGTCTCTTTTGTGCTTTTGATATCCGAAACGGCTGATTCTCAAGAACCAAGTTTGAAATATTGACAGCAACAGAATCTATCTGAGGGAAACAAAAAACATTAACAAGTTAATGAAAAATACCTTTAAGTTATTATTCAAAGTATTAGATTATTAAATTATTATCGAAAGTCACAAATATGTGTCATCCCACAATTCAAATTTGAATAACAGCACTAGATACAATACTAAACGAGACATGGTTCTGTCTACTTTCTCTGTATTTAAGGGAGAATTGTCAGATTCCCAAGAACTTTCCTTACAGCTCTTCAAAGACAATGCTCATTCCTGCATGGTTTCCTTCTTTCTTAGAATGCCTACACCATTCATCTAAATACTCCTTATAAGGGCCACAACTCATTCAGCATTCCACCCTTCCCTTCTCTAAATGCTATACTTATAGAATATGTAAGGTTCTGTCATTACTACTTTCATAACCTCAAATGTGGTGGCAAAGGCCTTTCTCTATCTTAATTAGCCAGAACCTGATGAGCACTGCTTCTTGACCCTGGTAGGCAGTTGAGATTTTTCTATCCTTTCCCATCTACAAACTGAAAAACTTTTAGGTAGAAAATTTAATTTATAATTATTGTTAAGATATTACAACTAATCTTTTTTTTTTATAACTTTTTTTTAAAATTTATTTATTTATTTTTTCTATGTCTGTGTTGGGTCTTCGTTTCTATGCGAGGGCTTTCTCCAGTTGCGGCAAGCGGGGGCCACTCTTCATCGCGGTGCGTGGGCCTCTCACTATGGCAGCCTCTCTTGTTGCGGAGCACAGGCTCCAGACGTGCAGGCTCAGTAATTGTGGCTCACGGGCCCAGTTGCTCCGCGGCATGTGGGATCTTTCCAGACCAGGGCTCGAACCCGTGTCCCCTGCATTGGCAGGCAGATTCTCAACCACTGTGCCACCAGGGAAGCCCATTACAACTAATCTTAATCACCAAATGGCTGTTATGTGTTTGCTAAAGAACAAAATGCTAGACTTACAACTATCAGGATTAGTAGCTAGTATTTTATTACCACAAGTATAAGTTAAGCTAGTTTTTAGTATGACACATACATGAAACATATCAAGGCCTCTAATACCAGAGTCAGCAGTCCCTAAGGCTATGGACCAAATGATCAAAATATCAAAATCAGATTAAGACTTCAAAGAATGTTTATCAACTTTAGTGAAATTGGGATTCTTATATTTTTCAGAGAAATGTGCTAATTTTACAAACTGCCATACTGACAACAGGCAAGATACAAAAAGGCATCTGGAAAAAAAAAAGAGAAAGCAGTGACAAAAGAATTCAGGTGACATTCAGAAAGAAAACAAGCTTCAGTTTAAGAAAAAAAAGATCAAGTAAAATGAGAGTTTGTATTTTAACAGCTGGACAATATGTAGCTTAACAATTAAACATTTTTGTCCTTGGAAACCTAGGAAAGAAATCTCAAAATTGAAAGGCCTGAGAGAGGAAATAAAACTATCTCACTAATAGAAAAGATAGGGAGACAATTAGGAATACCATGACTGTAAAACACAAACACCTAGAGCATCATGCCTTGTTACTTGGAAATAAAAGGCACGGAAAGCCAGGCTCTTGAAAAAAAAGTTAAAGAAAATAAAACTATGTTTAATAACTGTAAATCAGTACAAACAAGCTGTTTTCCCTGTCAACAGCAGACCAAAAATGAACCAAATAAAATAAAATTTATTTATGGTAGATAAAATTTTGCATAGACATAAGAACTTTCTAACTATCAATAATGAGAATGAGGTTATGTAGTCTATGATCTTTGGTATCTAAAACCCATGCAATAAGCTACCACTCTAGATAAAATTATAACAGAATTCAGTATTCACATTCTGGAGTAAGACAGCTCTCATTTTGAATTCAGGCTTTGGTACTCAATGGCTGTTATAAATTTAGAACAAAGTTTTAAATCTCTCTGAGTCTGTTTCCCATTTGAAAAATGGGATTATCTACACTTACTTCAGAGGTAATACTTCATAGTGTGTTATTACGAGAATTATGAGAAAATTAATGTAATATGTTAAACGAAGTGTGTGGCATACAACACATTGTGTATGGCTACAATGATGAAATAAATATTAGCTAAAATGATGACAGTTAACATGCTACAATCTACCCAAGAAACATCAGTAAATTTCCATTTATTACAACTTGTTCATAAAGCACTTTTAACTTAAAAAATGATTTCACATTTGTTATCCCATTTCTTAAAAAAAATCTTGTGCTTAAACAGCAGTAGTATTTGTATCATATGATATGTGAAGAACTTATGCTCAAGATTAAGTAAATGTGCCCAGGTTACAATCCTATTTAATGGCAATTCTGAGACTAGGAGACTGGTCTTCCAACTTTCATTTGGTAAAGCTTCCTTTAGTCCATTTTATCAATCTGTTCATCTTTGGGGCAATAGTTAAGATAGGGGACTTTTCTTTGCTGGCCTTCCTTAAAAAACACACTACCATATAAACCTGGTCGGAAAAATATCAATGAAAGGTGATGGCATGAGCGTGACTAAGTGACTTCTTTCCCTCCGATTTTATGATTTTATATAATAGTGTAGTAGAAGTGGCAGTTGCTTTCAAAGGTAGACAAAGAGAAACATTATTTCACCTACTTTACTCTCCTTAGAAGTCAGCTTCAATTGCTCCAGCTCCTCTTTATGTTTCTGTTCCATTTCTGCTTCTAACTTAGCAACATCTTCAGTAAGTTGCTTCCTCCTCTTTTTGTCATTCTTGGGGACAGCATTCTTCATACCCTGAATTTTGGCTGAAAAGCCACCAAAACCATTAAGTCATAAACCCAGGGATTAAGAAGAAATATGAAATAGTAACAATAAGGGGATGGTAAACGGAGAAGGGTATAGAAAAAGTAATTATGAAAGCAAGAAGAGTAATTACACAACAGATAGTTACAGAGAAGGGTCCAGATGAAGCTAAGACACCCCCTCAAAAAAAAAAAAAAGAAAAATTTTATTAACATAACCGTGAGTTTGTTTGGTGTGGGAGGAGGAAAAACTTAAAAAAATAACGTAAATTTTTACATCTTTCAAGTACCCCTTCCGAGTCCTCAAAATTTAGGTGAGATATTTCAAAACGCACCGAGTAGGGCAAGTGTCGGCAAGTCGGGCAGGAACAGGAAGGGGAGACAGGAAAGGGGGTCTGGGTCCAAGACGGTGGCTTCCCGGTGTTTTCAGAAACCCACACCCGGGCGGTGGCGCGGGGTAGGGGGAACGCGGCGGACCGGAGAAGAGGAAGCTTCTGAAGGTTTGGGGGATTAAGGGACCTCGGAAAGGCGGGAGGGAAGAGACCACTGGCTACTTTGGAGAAGCCTAGGAGGATCCAGATCAGAAACCCCTCAAGATTTCCCAGAAGCGACCCGCCACGCACCCTTCCCTGGGTCCTGGCGACTTCTAGGTTCCCATTCCCCCGTCACCTTGCAACTCCTTCTTCTCTTTGCGATGCCTTCTCACCAGCTGCTCCTCCTCATCAAGCTCCTCAGTCAAGACGGCCTCCATGACGACCAAGTAACCCAGCACAGTTGCTGAAAGGAACCAGCACAACCGGCTAGGAGCACCTTCCACCCTTCAACACTCACCCCGTGCGCCATTGGCCGCAGCTAGGATCCAGCCCCGCCTTCAAGGCGGTACCGGATCTAAGCTGAGTCATCGGAGAGAGGAGGAAGAAGAACCGGATGCTGCGCGTGCGCACTCCCGTGACCCGCGCTAATGCGGCGCGGCGCGGCGCGGCGCGGCGGGGCGCGGCGGGGCGCGGCGGGGCGCGGCGGGGCGCGGCGGGGCGCGGCGGGGCGCGGCGGGGCGCGGCGGGGCGCGGCGGGGCGGGGCGCGGCGCGGCGGGGCGGGGCGCGGCGCGGCGCGGCGGGGCGCGGCGCGGCGGGGGGTGGAGCACGATGGCGTGCTGGGGTTTGGCTTAGCCGGCTGAAGTTTGCAGCCTTGCAATTGATCCGCGCTACAGCCCCTTCAGCAATAAAGCTACACCAGTCTATTGGCCCTGACGTGAGGCGGGCAGAGATGACGTAGCGGGAACTGTTGTGGACGTTTGTTTTGTTTTGTTCGGTACTTCGGAACATCTACTTTAATGGGACCACTTTTGGTCCCATTGCTAGGAGTACTATTCAAAAGGTAAGAAGGAAAACATAAAACATTTCAATAAAACCGTGAATAATTATCAGTGAGAATCTTTGTGCTGATCCAATCAAACAGTAGGGAATTAAGTTCTGTTTATTATTTTCAAGGTCGTAATACCGCAGTTCGGAAGAAAGACAACTAAGTAATTGAGAAAATGCCGCCTCTTGAATATAGCGGTGGAAATAGATGAGGTAGTAAGGATTGAGTATCATATCACACAGGAGCCTAAAGACCTATGCTCAATGATAAAGAGGCTATTGCCAGAGAGATTGAAAAGTATCAGGAAGCTGACAGAGATAACAGAAATGTGCAAACCTCATAGGGCACTAAATGGAATTACTGACGTTAACGCAAAACAAGAGAAATTTTCATGCAGAAAAAAAAAGAAAAGAAATCAATTAAAGAGAAGAAGAGAGACCTAGAGCACCTGCCCAGGAGATAAAATCTACGCAGAATAGGAATACCTGAAACAGAGGACAAAGCAAATGAAGCTGAAACTATAAGGAACTAACTGAAGAAAAATGTCCGGAGTTGAAGAAGGAGCTAGATCTGCAAATTGAAAAAGTTCACAGGGTACTATTAAAATTTAATGAAAAGAAAGCAACACCCAGACATATCCTGGTAATATTTTTTAATTGGAAGGATAAATAAAAAATTCTACAAGTATCCCAGACAGAGAAGGCAAGTTACTTATAAAGGGGCAAAGTTAGGCTGACCTCACATTTTTCTCTTGCAACTGTAAATGCCAGAAAACAGTGGAACAATATCTACAGTTTTAAGGGAAAATAATGTTAAACCAATTATATAGCCTGCCAAATTATTTCTGTACCAAGGCAACTGGAAGACATTCACAGATACGCAGGGGTTGAGAAAGTATATCTTTCAAGTACCATCCTTGAAAAATTTGCTGAATAATGTACTGCAGCCAACAAAGAACATGAATTAAAATAACTTAAAAGTAAGGAGGCAATTGTATGAAAAAATTAGTGGTAAGCATTAGTTAAACAGCATTAAGGTTACATTGTTAGGTAGAGTTATAAAACTAAATGCTAAAATTTGTAAGTTGGGTCTAAAATTTCAGTTTATAAACTGTGAAAAGGCATGCTAAACGTTCAATATGTAGAGCAAATAAATACTGTTTTATTTTTAGCATGCAATGTAGATAAAGATATTCATGTTCTTAAGCCAAACATAAGTAAAATAAAAGGACTTTGTCACTGTGCACAGAACCTGTAGAATAAAGGCATACCAAATGTTAATCTGGCAAAATGGGAAAACCAGTCAGTACAGTTTTGTTTTCCCTAGTTTTAATTATAGAAGGGGGAAAAGTAGCAAATTTGTCTGTAATGCTAATACTGGTAGTGTAAAAAGAAAATGTTTTAATTACTCATTGGAGAGATCGTGAATTAAAACCTTGTTTTATGTGCATCTTGCCTACAGAAAATCAATACCTACTGCTTCATGTAGTAGTAGATCATTGTAAGTAAATTTGACAATGAGATGTGTTACAAATAAAAATAGAGCACATATTCCAATTGTTTGGGTTGTAGAGGAAGTGGTGAAAAACAACAAGGAAGCATTAAAATCGGCATAAGATAGATTGACACAGGTACTGATGAGTCATCACACTCGTAAACTGGTTAAATAGTCCTAATTAAAGAGATTAAAATTGGGTCAAAAATCAATCTATAACCCTGGATACTCACATTTGTATAAAGCAAAGGATAAAAGAGTTTAAAGATAATGGAAACGATAAGTCATAGAAATGGAAGTAGGGAGCAATATTTTTATTAGAACTCAAGCTATAACATATTTATAAAACATATAGCACAGGTGGTAACATTTAAGAGGCTTTATGTGGCAAATAACATGGCATTCATATGTAAAATACATGTTCAATACCTTCATGTGAATGATAGTTTTACTGATGTATATATGTTTTTAAAAATTGTACGTTTAAAATTAGTACATTTTATGTACTTAAAATTAATAAAGTAATCCTTTAATTAAAGAAAATACACATGGCAAAAATTGTTGGACTATGACTTCAGTACTTACAATCTTTAATAAGTCAAGTAAATGAAAAGTTGAGATAGTTAAGGAGTAGTTAAGTAGTTCATAGGTGTGTGTGTATTTGCGTTCTTTTCAGATTGTCCTGAAAAGTGACTTTATTTCTAAGTGACTTATACTAAGGTGCAGGGAAAACTTTAATATATTTCTAGAAAGCACAAATGATCACATTGCAAAAAAGCCTAGGAACTATGTTCAAATGCTGAAAAATCACATATTTGGAATTTTTTTAATGTTATGAATTACCTTTGGGTCAAAGAGGAGATTATAATAAATGTGATAATTTAGGATCTGAAACAATAAGGACATTATGAGTTATATGTTATGGGATGGATGTACAAAAGTCAAGGAACTAGGAATGAAAACACTAGATGAAGAATGGAATATGCACCTAGGAAAGACATAGTTACTGGACTTTCTAAATTTTGCTACCTTCCAATTCTAAGTAGTGGATTTACTTCAATATAAGCTATTCTAAGTGCCATGGTTAGCTTCTTAGTGACAGATTTTTCCCAACTGAACTTTACCATAATGGATTCTAAGGAGCTAACAGTTGACTCTCAAAGAGAGAGAAGCCAATTCTCTTCTCTCACCATCACCTACTGCCCTCCTCCCCGTCACTGTTTTTATTCTTCCTTTCTCAGACTTCCATGTAATACTTCTTGCTCCACAATCTTTTTATTGAAAAGTATCAACCTCAGAAAAGCAGCATAAGCATTGCCTGGGAGCTTGTTAGAAATGTGGTATATCAGGATAATAGCAACACAGGATTAGATTATAAAATGTATTATTAAGCATCTATAAGCCTTCTCAGTTCACACAGTGCATTGTATATTATGAATGTTTAATAAATGTTAAGTAGTGTTAGAATCTAGAAACAGGTTTGCTTAAGCAGTGTTATTGTATGAGAGATTTTGTGCTTGAATTGTAAGCTATTGCAGCATCCCTATTTGAATCAAAAATTTGGTTGCATTTTCCAAATATTTCAGGTGAGAACTGGTACTTCTATTTTTCCTTGTAAGGATGGGACACAAAGAAAACTTCAGATTGAACAATCCAAACTTTAAAATGTTGAGGGAGTACAATTTAAAATGGTAAAGGAAGAATGAGCCTTTCTCTAGTGAATAAAATAACCATGGAGTAGATTTAAATTAGATATTTCAAGGTTTCTGGATAAAATCAAAGATCCATTTACAGCAGCTATATATAGTTGATAATGGGTGGATAAATAGGAGCATTGGCAATACTTGGAACAGTAGCTCTAGTAAGTTATAGACAGGACTTTTTCTATTCTTGAATGATCTACTCCCCTGAAGGTGATGACACCCTTGTATTAGCAAGGGTGGGCAAGACCAGCGATGCTCAAATTTAAAAATGCAAACCATTGGCCTGGGAAGATCATATTAAGTTGCAGATATTGATTCACCAAGTTTAGGGTAAAGTTGAGATTCTGTATTTCTTGCAAGTCCCTGTGGGTTGTTGATGCTGCCACTTTGGGTACCTACCATACTTTCAAGTAAAACAATAATAAAACCTATGTTGTATCTACTGTCCATGAAAGTGAGGCTCAAAAAAAAAGTAATTGGCTTAAGACCACATAGTAAGTATCAGAACCAAATATGATTTCAAGACTAATTCATGTCATCTGTACAATCCTGCCCTCATCCATACTACAGCACCTACTTAGAAGATTGTTGTGTGGATAAACTTTATATAATAAGGAAGAAAGCTCATTACTTCAGGTAAGTTACATATTGCAGAAAACAATGGCTCATGCAGGGGAAAATGAGTTTTGTTTGTAACATGTTGAGCATGATTTGTGACAGGGACATTTGTGGATAAGTCAGACAGGTATTTAGAGATTCAGGTCCAGAGCCAGAAGAGATGTCATGATTGGAAATTTTGGTTTTAGTTTTCTGACTTGAAGGTGGTATTTGAGGCCATGAGAAATCACCCTGGAAAGAATGATAGGAAATAGAAGAAAAAAGGAAAGGAGGTTAAACCTTAAGGGACACACCTATATTTGATGGGTAAGTATTACAGAGGAATGGAATATTTAGATTTATAGTTCCAACTGAATTAAACATCAAAAATAAGGCACTTCCGAGAAGTGTCTGGAAAGAGAGAGAAATCTAATGAAACATGAATGGTTGAAGAAAGTGTGCGCATCTCATCTGCCCAAGGATTGGAATGTGTGTGACTCACCCACCATATGACTTGGGGACAGATAATCAAGCCCCTCTGAACCTCAGCTCCTTCACAAAGTGGGATGGGCAAGTGGCCTCCCACCCAGGAGTTTGTGAGAATCCCTTTTCTTTGTGTTCCTCTATTTCTCTATCCCTCTCTCTCCCCCTTTCTTCCTAACACATGTCTGTTGAGTATCTATTACATGCCAGATACCTGGAAGAGCCCTGGGAATGCAGCTTAAACGGGGCTGGGTAAGGATGGGCCCCAGTGCTGGGGCCCAGGTGACTCAGCCTTGGCTGGCCAGTCAGAGAGCACTTAGTTCCAGGTGTGAATGGGCCAGTGGTCCTCCAGGGAGCCCGGAGCACCGCAGGATGTTGACAGCAGGCATTCCTGGGTCAGAGGGATGCCTCTCCTTCTGTATTTCTCTTTGACTCTCTCTCTACCTCTCTGTATCTCTTGATCTGTCTTGCCATCTCCCTGTTCTGTTGGTTTTTATTTCTTTCTGTGTCCTTAGCTGTCGTCTTCTCTCCTGGATTAACTCTCCCTCTTTTTAAAAATAAGTCTGGCTTCCTCATTCTTTCTCTGTCTCTCTCTGTTGACTCTATCTTCTTCTGTATGTTCTTTCTTCCTGCTTGATGTCTTCCTGTCTGTATTTCTGCTTCTTTGACTCTATTTAGGCATTAGGTTCTCAGTCTATTTCTCTCTCTCTCTCCCCTTCTCCCTCTCCCTTTATGTCTGTTTCTGTCACTGTCTCTCTCTCTGGCTCCCTCTCCTTTCCAATCTCCTGTCCAGACACCCAGAAACAGGACTTGTCCAAGGGATGGGAACCAGCCAGAGACCCAGCTGCATTCTCCCCTGTGACTGGACCTACCAGTGACCAGTTGCAGGAGCTTTACAGCAGAGCTCATTTCACCCTTCAATGAGGTCATTGTTGTGAACTTGAGTTGTATGGCTGTCTTCTGGAGTATTTCTCTCAGTAGCTCTGTCTAATCAGGTTTGGGTGTTAATTAAATAACTGATATTTGCATGTTTGGTGGCAACTTGGTGTCACATTAAATTTTAATTTGGTCTAAAAAAAAAAAAACACTACAGTCAACCCTATACTTTGAGTTGAATAATGAGCAGGAGGGCCTTTTATCTTTGTACTAAATTTTTTTAACTTATAATTTGCAAACTATAAAAAAATCTGTAATAACACATTATTCCATTATAGATTCTAATTTTTTAGTTCACTGCTACATATCTACATCTAGTTGATTTTTGTTACTGGTGGTAGTTATGTTCTTTAAAGTTTCTCAAACACTGAATTAGTGAATACTATATCATTGTCCCTAGGAGAAATACAGAATTAGGTTTCTGCAAACCTCTGGTCACATTACTGTCACCAACTGATGAATACATAACCTTAGGGTGTCACCTTATTTTAAGATACCTTATTTAATATCTGTCATTCATTCACTAACATTGAACTCATGGCCAACAGAACTATAACTCATAGCGTGAATGAATCTTACCTAACACATATTTTCTCTGTAAGGTACTTAAGAACAATACACAGCACTATACTTAGGGACCATTTTAAAGAGCAAAATCACCCATAAAAAGCACAAAATTGCAAAAAACACACTAAATATATCCTGAAAAGGACACTAGTTTACAGTATGAGAACTGAGACAAGATAGGGTGTCACCTTGTTCCACTTCATCAGGGATTATACATGTCAGATGACAAATTTTTTTTGCTGCTCTGCACATGCACATACCCATGAACGGGCCATTAGTTTTGATTTGGGGGTTACTAATCTTAGTAAGCGAATTCACAAATACAGAATCTGTGAAAAATAAGTATGGACTAATTCATTCAATGTGTTTTGTTCAGAATTTTTCCAACTTGAGTTTGGGAAGCCATGTTTCCACTAATGAAGCCTAAGAATTCTGGCTTTTTTTTTTGAGAGCGTACAACACTGATGACTCCCACAGAATTAAGGATTGCTACAAAGGTTCTGAAGGACTTATACACGGTTACCATGAACTGCTCAGAAGACTCTGCTGTGTTCCTTTCTGTTGGCCCTGAGCCAGAAAGTCTAGATTGCCAGTAACCGTTATTTTGTTGTCCTCTCTGGGACAGAAGGAGAAGAATATTCCCAACATAAAACAGGACAAATTTAAATCTAGAATACCTGTCCCAAATGTTAATTTCAAAGAACTCTCAACAAGACTAAAGGATGGTACAAATCTATATGCCGAAAAAGATACAGGAAAATTGAGGGTTTCCATTTTCTGTTTGGTTGACAAGACTGCATATTTGAGAGATATCATGCAACCATTTATGAAAAAAGATTGATATTCAAGAGTCACAAGTTACCTCAGCAGGGTTACGCACACAGCAGAAGAAAATCGGGCCTCAGTTTTGATTAACTGGCAATTTTGAGCCTCTCATCCTAAAGGCTATCATAATGATAAATAAATATGTTTCTTATGTGGGCTGCCATAACAAAATACCATTGATTGGGTAGCTTAAACAACATACATTTATTTCTCACTGTTCTGGAGGCTGAGAAGTCCAAGGTCAAGATGGCAACAGATTCTGTTTCCGATGAGGGCTCTCTTCCTCGCTTGTAGACAGTTGCCTTCTCATTGTTTCCTCATATGTTTGGGAGTGGGGGGGCAGGGAGGGCAAGGTGTGGGAATGGGAGAGAGAGTGCTCTCTGGCATCTTCTTAGGAGGATACTAATTCTATTGAATTAGGGTTCCACCCTTATGACCTCATTTAACCTTAATTACATCCTTATGCAGCCATACTGGTGTTAGAGCTTCAACATATGAATTTTGGGGGAGACACAATTCAACCTACAGAAATATGGGAAGGCAATAATACGTTTTGAGACATGAAGCCTAAAACAACTGCTAGTTTACCAACACTGAGCTCTTAGGCAGCACCTTTTTACTCAGCTATTATATGCTAAATATTTTATAATAATAAAATGTTGAATGAAAATCAACTTGGAAGCGTGAGTTTAAGAGCTTTTTGGCTTCTGAAAAAAAAAATTATTTTAACTGGACTTCTACCTCGTTTTCTTTTAAAGAAGAGCTGAAATATTCAATTTATTTCCATAATATGCCTTCTACGATTCCTAAAATGGACACAGTGCTTTATGATTATAAAATCCTTATATATTATTACTATTTTAAAACCTCAATTCATTAAGATAAGAAAAAACTACTACCATCATCAACCCTGTGTTAGAGATAAAGAAAATAAGGTCCAAGAGGTTCAAACTGGAGCAAATAATATAACAGTGATGAAATGATCAATAAATTCATTCAATGTGATTAACCTTTTACATTTTTTGAAGGCAGCTTAATAATTCATACCAAAACCAACAATTTAATTTCTAGAAATTTATCCTGGAAAACAATAAAAGAATATACAAAATTTGGAAAAATTGGAAACAATGTTTATGTCCAGTTATAAGGACTTAGTTAAATACATTAATGTATAACCATTAAAAAGAGTAAGATCTATACTGATTGATAATGGAAAGGGCCTCATGACATGTAGGAAGGAAAAAAGCCAGTTAACAGCAAATATAATAATACTTTTTTTACATTTTTTTTGTGTTCATATATCTTTGTCTCTCCATCTATCTAGAAAATGTAGAAAAATATTTGGATATTGCAATGTTAACAGTACTTACATCTGAGTGGTAGCTTTTTGGATAATGATTTTCTTCTTTATCTTTCATTAGCATGTTCTTGTTAACAGAAAAATAAAGCTATTTTACTCTTTTTAATTAAAACATTTCTGCAGAAATTTTGAACAAAGTATAGATGATGGTAAGTGTTATCCATTATCCCACCATGCAGAGATGTCCTGAGAACAGGATATTTCTTTCTGGAAATTAAATTACTTTTCATATTTAGAATAATACTATATATAAATTTCTGCTTTTTGTTCACTTGCAATTATAGTAATTTCTCTAAGTCATTTACTCTTCAAAAACATTTTTAACTGCTGCATATTTTCCCATCACATAAAACAGCTGTCAAAATCACCACTTTTCAACCTATAACTTGCTTAATTTCTCAGTAATATTGGACACTATTGACTATCCCTTCTGTCCACATTTCTACTCAAACGTGAGTGAAGCCTGCCTTGTCCCTGCATATAAAAAGAAAACAATGTGCTCTCCCCACCCAGCTTTCCTATTTCCCTCTTTAACCTGCTTAATGTCTCTCCATAACAGTTATCACCATTTGATATATATATTCTTCTTGAGTGTTGTCTCTTTCCTCCCTTAGCTTCCATGACACACCCTCTCCTGCTTTTTCTCCTTTGATTTTGGCTGTTCCTCTATCACTCACTGAAATTTGCTGGATCCCTCAGGGCTCTGTCCCAGGCACGTTTGTCACTCTATACACTTTCTGCCAATTTCAATTCCCATGGTTTAATTACTACATCTATTTGCCAATTGGACCTTTCTTCCAAGTGCCAGCAGGGTCATACGTACATATACAGCCCCCTGGGTGACTTCACTTGGATTGCCCCTCAGTTACTTCGGATTTAACATGATTAAACTGATCTAAATTTGTTCTCCAGATTTTTTGTTTGTTTTGGTTTTTGTTCTTTTTTTGAAAAAATTTACATATTTACAGAATTTTTTTTTTAAATCTCAGTAAACGGCATCACTCCACATCCTAGAAGACCCCACCTGTTTTTGTTCCTGCATTTATGTCTGATTTCATCTACTCCCAACCCCAGACTTCAGCAATTTTGGTCTTTTTTTCTGTTTCTTCTTGCCACAGGAGTTTTTCCCTAGGTGCTTTTTCAACTTGGGAAAAATACTCACCAAATTTTGTAAAACTGGCCTTTTATCATCATTCAGGTAAAAATTCATATGTTTCACTTTATCAAAGTTACCTCAACTACTCAACAACCTACATGGCACCCCTGCCATCAAGTATATAGCACCTCTCTCAAGGCACTGCCAATCACTTTACCTGCTATATCACTGTCATAGCCCTAATTACTCTCTAATAGCATCTTCTTTTAACCTTTTATCTTTTTAAAGTTTTATCTATTGAGGTATAATTGACATACAATAAATTACAACCAATCAACCAATAAATGGCACCACTGTCGAGAGGACAGTTGCTTACATCAGAAACCTGGGTATCATTCTCGACTACTTTTTTTCCCTTACCCTTTACTTGCAACAAATCATTAAGTCCTACCTTTTAAATATATCTCATATCAATCCACTTACCTCCAGTTCCACTGGCACCACTCTAGGTCCAAACCAGAATCATTATTCACCTGTATTACAAAAACATGCCTCTCTCAAGTTTATTCTTTATAACACAGTAAGAGTTATCTTTAAAAACTCAAGCCAAATTTAAGATTCAACTCTTAACTACTTTTCCAGTAAGTGTATACTTCTTAATATGCTTCTCAAGGCCATCTCCAGTCTCATCCCATGCCACACTCTGTTATAATCTGTTTAAGCCATCTGGATTTTGGTATCTTGAACTCCCACACTTTTTTTTTACGAGGAATGGGATACATTTGGAAACAGTGATTTCTCACCACTGCAAATATTGATCTGTCATCACTCCCCAACCACACTATCTAAAGTAATTCACAATTCTTATCCATTCATTCTCTATTGGAAGTACCCTATTTTTCTCCTTTGTAATACTTTTACTTGTATTCTCTGTTTCCTGCACTTGAATATACTTCCATGAAGCAAGTACTAACTAGATCTGTCTTCTTCACATTTCTGTCCTCAATACCTAATATGGTGCTTAGCATATAGAATTCCTTCAGTAAGCATTTAAATAAATCAAGCATGGACAGGATAATCATTTAGCAATAGTAAAGGCAGATAAAAGAGCATTTAAGGTTCATTTCATCTTTGAACTATACAGTTATGGAAATATTGTCTTATATTTTATCTTCAATATTTCTCAGTGGTAATTATAAGATGAAAGATCAGATCTTGTCCCTGCAATGAGGTTTTACCCAATGGCAAATAACAGAATACCAGTAAATGAAAATAAACACCTTACAGAACTTTCTCTTTTGCCCTTTTAACTTTCTAGTATGTCTCTTAATTTATATTCTGTTTCACTTTCTTCAAATATTTTCAGTTGCAATGTTTTAAAATCTCTCATTTTTGTTTTCTCACCCATTTCCAAATCCTTTTTGCTAAGTTATTTTTCTTCTTTATTCATGAATCTTTTTTTTGCCTGTTATAAAAAGTTATGTGACATTGAGCAAGAATCACAATATGGTGGAATCTGGTGTGGTGGATATGGCAAACTTGTACTTAGCATCCATTCCATCTTCTCCTTAGATGTGAAAGAAGTTTTCAAAGACTTGAAATTTAAATACTGTACTTCTTCTCGTATAGGCTTCTGGATGCAAATTTCCGTCTATTAGAGACACTAGCCCAAGACTAAATGAGGTGTGCTCTTTTTTCTGTTATTTCAGCTGTCATTACTAATTAGGACATTTATGGAAAACTTGGGTGGAACTGCAACAGTGTTGCAGTGTCCAGTGCTTTAGCCTCATCTCTAGGTATCTTTAGGGTCTCTGATCAAAGCCACAACTATATGTTCTTAAATTGAACATATCTTGTGGCAGCCTCTGTATTAGCCTCTTTACACCTCAGTTTCCTATTTTAAACTGAGGGGGTAGAAAGATGAAAAGCCATCTGTTTTGAATTATTTTTAAATATAAAACTATTTTTTCAAATGAAATCTTATGCAGAGGTCCAGTATAAATTTGGTGATGGTGAGAGGGAGGTATGGGGAAGAGAAAAGCTGAACTTGTAGTCGTTCCTCACAACAAAGTTATTTTCTCCATTTAAAACAGATTAAAACGGAGCCAATGAAACTAAAAAGAATGAATAGTGTGGACTTCTACCTACTCTTCGATAAACTTCAGGCACCTTGTGGAAACTATAGAAGTTTAGTTTGAATATCACTGGGTACATCTAAGGCAGAAGTTTTTAATCCGCTGTACTTTGGAATCAAATGAAGAGCTTTGCTTTGATTAGTTTTATTTCTAACTGATGTCCTGGTCTCTCTCCCAAAAAGTCAGCTATTGAGAACAGGCAGGTATATTCTTTTAAGAAACTCTCCAGTGACTAATGGGATTGGAAATAACGTCTCTGGATAGAGTTTTCCTGATTCTGAGTGCTTGTCTTTTCAGTGATTTTCATTAAGGCAAGTCTCTCATCTCAATCTGGGTCCTTACTTTGTTTCCTCCACCTACAACTTCTCCAAAAGTCCTTGGATTTCCCTAAATTCTTATATTCCATTATACCCCTATTCTTTGTTACCTAACTTATCCCAAACCAGCATCATATTCCAAAACAAAACACTGTTTCTTAGGCTTTATTACAAGCTGTTGTTCTTCATATGAATACATAGAATAATTATTTAATGATAGGAAGATGAGCCTTCGAGTCAGGGTTGAGTTATTTTATATCTCTTCCCCATATTAACTCTAAAGCTTACTAACACTTTGGACAAGTTAGGGAAAAGTGATAGTATTACTACATAGAATTATCATAATAATTTGGTAGGGTGAGGCCTACAAATTGTTTGCATGGTGACTAGCACATGGAAAGTGCTCAGATTGTTAACAGTGGTTCCCATACTAAATGCTCCAATCAAAAGACAGAGGGTGAAAAAAAAAAGACAAAGGGTGTCTGATTGGAATAAAAAAAACAAGACCCTTCTCTATGCTGCATAAAAGAGACTCACTTCAGAGCTAAAGACACACACAGACCGAAAGTGTGGAGATAGAAAAGATATTTTATCCAAACAGAAATAACAAGAAAGCAGGGGTAGCAATACTGATATCAGACAAAATAGACTTTAAAACAAAGGCTGTAACAAAAGACAAAGAAGGGCATTATATAACTATAAAGGAATCAATACCAGAAGAGGATATTACACTTGTTAACATGTATGTACCCAATACAGGAGCACCTAAGTATATAAGGCAAATGTTAATAGACATAAAGGGAAAAATTGAAAATAATACAAAAATAAAAGGGGACTTTAACACCCCATTTACATTAATAGACAGGTCATCCAGACTGGAAATCAATAAGGCACAAGTGGCCTTAAATAACACAAGAGAACAGATGGACTTAATAGATAGCTACAGGACATTCAATCCAAAAACAGCAGAATACATTCTTTTCAAGGGTACATGGAACACTCTCAAGGATAGATCACATGATGGGCCACAAAACATGTCTCAACAAATTTAAGAGGATTAAAATTATATCAAGCATTTTTCCAACCAGAACTGTATGAAACTAGAAATGAATTACAGAATGAAAAATGGGAAAAGAATAAATGCAGAAACTAAACAGCATGCTATCAAAAAACCAATGGATCAATGAAGAAATAAAAGACAAAATCAGAAAATATGTCAAAACTAACTCCAAAATCTATGACATTCACAGAAAGCAGTTCTAACAGGGAAGTTTATAGCAATATAGGCCTTCATCAAGAAATAAGGAAATCTCAAAAAAAAAAAAAGAAAGAAAGAAATAAGAAATCTCAAACAAGCTAACCTACCACCTAAAGAAATTAGAAAAATAACAAACAAGATCAAAGTCAGAAGAAGAAAGGAAATAATGAAGACCAGAGAGTAAATAAATGAACTAGAGACCAAAAAGGCAATAGAATAGATCAAAGAAAACAAGAGCTCGTTTTTTGAAAGGATAAAAAAAATTAATAAATCTTTAGCCAGGCTCATTAAGAAGAAAAGAGAGGACCCAAATAAACAAAATAAAAAATGAAAGAGGAGAAATAACAACCAATACCACAGAGATACAAGAAATCATGAGAATAATATGAACAGTTATTTACCAACAAATTAGGCAACCTAGAAGAAATGAGCAAAATTCTAGAAACATACAACCTACTAAGACTGAATCAAGAAGCAACAGACAATCTTAACAGACCAATTACTAGAATTGAAACTGAATTTTTAATAAAAAAAATTCCCACCAAACCCTCTTCCACTATTGGTGGGAATGTAAATTGATACAGCCACTAGGGACAACAGTATGGATGTTCTTTAAAAAGCTAAAAATAGGACTATGACCCAGTAACCCCACTACTGGGCATATACCCTGAGAAAACCATAATTCAAAAAGAGCCATGTACCACAATGTTCATTGCAGCACTATTTACAATAGCCAGGACATGAAAGCAACCTAAGTATCCATCGACAGATGAATGGATAAAGAAGATGTGGCACATATATACAATGGAATATTACTCAGCCATAAAAAGAAATGAAATTGAGTTATGTGTAGTGAGGTGGATGGACCTAGAGACTGTCATAGAGAGTGAAGTAAGTCAGAAAGAGAAAAACAAATACCATATGCTAACACATATATATGGAATCTAAAAAAAAATGGTTCTGATGAACCTAGGGGCAGGACAGGAATAAAGATGCAGACGTAGAGAATGGATTTGAGGACACAGGGATGGGGAAAGGTAAGCTGGGACGAAGTGAGAGAGTAACATTGACATATATACACATATATACCAAATGTAAAATAACTAGTGGGAAGCAGCTGCATAGCACAGGGAGATCTGCTTGGTGCTTTGTGACCACCTAGAGGGGTGGGATAGGGAGAGTGGGAGGGAGATGCAAGAGGGAGGGGAAATGGGGATATATGTGTGCATATAGCTGAGTCACTTTGTTATACAGCAGAAAGTAACACAACATTGTAAAGCAATTATACTCCAATAAAGATGTTAAAAAAAAATTCCCACCAAAAAAATGTCCAGGACTGGATGGCTTCACAGGGAAATTCTACCAAACATATAAAGAAGAGCAAATACATATCCTTCTCAAACTATTCAAAAAATTGAAGAGGACAGAACACTCCTAAATTTATTCTATCATACCCCATTACTCTAATACCAAAACAAAGACACTTAAGAAAAAATTACAGGTCAATATCTTTTACTGAAACATCTTCAACAAAATGTTAGCAGACCAAATCCAACAATATATAAAACATACACCATGATCAAGTTGGATTTATTCCAGGGATGCAACAATGTTTTAATATTCACAAATCAATCAATGTGATACACCACATTAACAAAAGGAAGGATAAAAATCACATGATTATTTCAATAGATGCAGGAAAAGCATTTGAAAAAATTCCACATCAATTCATGATAAAAACTCTCATTGAGGTGGATGTAGAAGGAACATATCTCAACATAATAAAGGTCATTAATGACAAACACACAGCTAACATCATACTCAGTGGTGAAAAGCTGAAAGCCTTTCCACTAAATTCAGGAAGAAGAAAAGGATGCCCACTTTTGCCATTTCTATTCAATATAGAACAGGACTTTCAATACTGAAAGTCGTAACCATAGCAATCACACAAGAAAAAGAAATAAAACGCATTCAAATTGGAAGGGAAGAAGTAAAACTGTCTCTATTTGCAGATGACATGATACTCCTAAAGTCTCCACCACAAAACTATTAAAACTAGTAAATGAATTCAGCAGTATTGCAGGATATAAGATTAATATACAGAAATCTGTTACTTTTCTATACACTAATAATGAACTAACAGAAAGAGAAAGTAAAAAAGAAATCCTGTTTAAAACCACATCAAAGAATAAAATATCTATGAATAAACTTAACTAAGGAAGTGAAAGACCTATACTTTGAAAACTATAAAACATTGATGAAAGAAGATAATACAAAGGAATGGAAAGCTAACCTATGCTCTTGAATTGAAAGAATTAATAATGTTAAAATTGCCATACTACCCAAAAAAGTTATACATTTAGTGCCATTCCTGTAAAAATACCCATAACATTTTTCACAAACTTGAATAAATAATCCTAAAATTCATATGGAACCACAAAGGCCCCAAATTGCCAAAGAAATCTTGAAAAAAGAGAACAAAGCTGGAGGTATCACCCTCCTAGAATTCAGACTACACTACAAAGCTACGGTTCTCAAAACAGCATGGTACTGGTACACATAGCTCAATGGAAGACAATATAGAACCAGAAATGAACCCTCACACCTACAGTCAATTAATCTACAACAGAGGAGGCAACAATATACAATGGAGAAAAGACAGTCCCTTCAATTACTGGTGCTAGGAAAACAGGACAGCTACTTGTAAAAGAATGAGATTAGAATATTCTTCACACTGTATACAAAAATAAAGTGGATTAAAGACGTATGTGTGAGACCTTAAACCATAAATCTCCTAGAAGAGGACACAGGCAGAACATTCTTTGACATACACTGTAACAATACCTTTTTGATCTGTCTCCTAAGGCAAAATAAATAAAAGCAAAAATGAACAAATGGGACCTAATTAAACTCAAAAGTTTTTGCACAGCAACGAAAACCATCAACAAAACGAAAAGACAACCTATGGAATGGGAGAAAATATTTACAAATGATATAACCAACGAGGTCATATAAAGATAAATATATAAACAGCTTATACAACTCAATATCAAAAAAACAAACAAACCCAATCAAAAAAAGGGCAGAAGAACTAAAGAGATACTTTAAAAAAAAAACCTGTAGATGGCTATCAGACACATGAAATGATGCTCAACATTGCTAATTATATAGAGAAAAGTGAATCAAAACGACAATGAGATACCACCTCACATCTATCAGAATGGCTATCATCAAAAATACTAAAAATAACAAATGTTGGCAAGGATATGGAGAAAAGGGAATCCTTGTACACCACTGGAGGAAATGTAAATTGGTGAAGTCACTGTGGAAAACAATATGGAGGTTCCTCAAAAAACTAAAAATTGAAATACCATATGATCCAGCAATTACAATCCTAGATATATATCCAGAAAAAATGAAACCACTACTTCAAAAAGACACATACACCCTAAAGCTCATAGCACTATTTACAATAATCAAGATATGGAAGCAAGCCAAATGTCCATCAACAGGTGAATAAATAAGATGTGGTATGGAATATTACTCAGCCATAAAATAGAATGAAATACTGCCATTTGCAGCAGCATGGATAGACCTAGAAAATATTGTGCTAAGTGAAAAAGAGTCAGACAGAGAATAACAAATACCATATGATTTCACTTGTATGCGGAATCTAAAAAATAAAACAAATATACATAACAAAACAGAAACAGATATACAAAACAAACTTGTGGTTACCACTGGGAATAGGAAAGGGGAGAAAGATGGGGTATGGGATTGAGATACAAACTACTATGTATAAAATAAATAAGCAACAAAAATATATAAGACAGTACAGGGAATTATAGCCATTATCTTGTAATAACTTTTAATAGATTATAATCTGTAAAAATAACAAATCACTATGATGTACAACTGAAACTAATATTATAAATCAACTATACATCAATTAAAAAAAACTATTACGGTTACCAAATATGTCAGTAAATGTATTCAGTTTTCTCTCTTCATATAATTTAATAACTGAATTTTTTGTTTTTTATTTATTTATTTTTATACAGCAGGTTCTTATTAGTTATCTATTTTATACATATAATGGATATATGTCAATCCCAATCTCCCAATTCATCCCACCACAATAACTCTGAATTTTGAACCATATAACATAGTGTGGATGATTTCTTCATTTTGCCTAGTCAACAAAATTTATTAAGTACCTGTTATGTAATGTGAAAGGAACTCAATAGTCATTCTCTCTTTAAATATCTTAACTATACGTGATCAAAGGTTCTATCAGCTGAAACTGAGAAATATCCATTAGGATGGAGGAAACATACATTTTGAGGGATGCATCTAGTGTAATAGAATATGTGTTTGACCTACACAGTATTTCCACATATTTATTTTTTAGGCAACCAGTAAGAATGTTTTTATTATTTTTATGTTTTATTTTTTTTGAAATATAGTTGACAGCCACATATTTTTAATTAAAGTATAATTGACTTACAATATTATATTAGTTTCAGGTGTACAACATAGGGATTTGGTAGTTTCATAAGAAAAGGGCAATAAGAACATATGTATCAATAATTACCTTAAATGTAAATGCTTTAAATGCTCTGACCAAAAGACACAGACTAGTTGAATGGATACAAAAATAAGACCCATAAATATGCTATCTACAAGAGACCCACTTCAGACCTAGGGACACATACAGTCTGAAAGTGAGGGGATGGAAAAAGGTATTCCATGCAAATGGAAATCAAAAGAAAGCTGGAGTAGTAATACTCATATCAGCAAAAACAGGCTTTAGAATAAAGACTGTTACAAGAGACAAGGAAGGACACTACATAATGATCAAGGGATCAATCCAAGAAGAAGGCATAGCAATTGTAAATATATATGCACCCAACATAGGAACACCTCATGATATGAGGCAACTGCTGATGACCATAAAAGGGGAAATTGATGGTAACACAATAGTGGGGGACTTTAACACCCCACTTACATCAATGGACAGATCATCAGGACAGAAAATTAATAAGGAAACACAAGCCTTAAATGACACTTTAGACCAAATAGACTTAATTTATATTTATAGGTCATTACATCTGAAAGCAGCAGAACACACTTTCTTCTCAAGTGCACACAGAACATTCTTCATGGTAGATCATATCATGTATCACAAATCAAGCCTCAGTAAATTTAAGAAAATTGAAATCATACCAAGCATTTTTTCCAACCACAGTGCCATGAGATTACAAATCAATTACAGGAAAAAAATGTAAAAGACACAAATACATGGAGGTTAAACAATATGTTATTAAATGACAAATGGATCACTGAATAAATCAAAGAGCAAATCAAAAAATGCCTAGAGACAAATGACGATGAAAACACAGAGATCCAGAACCTATGGAATGCAGCAAAAGCAGTTCTAAGAGGGAAATTTATAGCAATACAATCTCACCTCAAGAAACAAGAAAAATCACAAATAAACAAACTAAGCTTACACCTAAAGCAACTAGAGAAAGAAGAAGAAAAAAAAAAACTTTGTAGAAGGAAAGAAATCACAAAAATCAGAGCAGAAATAAATGAAATATAGATGAAGAAAACAATAGCAAAGGTCAATGAAACTAAAAGCTGGTTCTTTGAGAAGATTACCAAAATTGATGAAACTTTAGCCAGACTCATCAAGAAAAAAAGGAAAGGGTCCTAATCAATAAAATTAGAAATGAAAAAGAAGTTGCAACAGACACCACAGAAATACAAAGGATCATAAGAGACTAGTACAAGCAACTATACATGAATAAAATGGACAACCTGGAAGAAATGGACAAATTCTTAGAAAGGTACAACATTCCAAGACTGAAGCAGGCAGAAATAGAAAATATGAACAAACTAATCACAAGTGCTGAAATTGAAACTGTGATTAAAAATCTTCCAGCAAACAAAACTCCAGGAGCAGATGGCGTCACAGGCGAATTCCATCAAACATTTAGAGAAGAGTTAATCCTTATCCTTCTGAAACTCTTCCAAAAAAAAGCAGAGGAAGGAACACACCCAAGCTTATTCTACGAGGCCACCATCACCCTGATACCAAAACCAGACAAAGATATCACAAAAAAAGAAAACTACAGCCCAATATCACTGATGAACATAGATGCAAAAATCGTAAACAAAATACTAGGAAACCAAATCCAACAACACATTAAAAGGATCAAACATAATGATCAAGTGGGATTTATCCCAGGTATGCAAGGATGTTTCAGTATCCGCAGGTCAATCACTGTGATACACCACATCAAGAAACTGAAGAATAAAAACTATATAATAATCGCAATAGATGCAGAAAAAGTTTTTGACAAAATTCAACAACGAGTTATGATTAAAAACTCTCCAGAAACTGGGTATAGAGAGAACTTCCCTCAAACATAATAAAGGCCATATACGACAAACCCACAGCAAACATCATTCTCAGTGGTGAAAAACAGAAAGCATTTTCTCGAAGATCAGGAAGAAGACAAGGATGTCCACTCTTGCCACGCTTATTCAAAATATTTTAGGAAGTCCTAGCAACGGCAATCAGAAAAGAAAAAGAAATAAAAGGAATCCAAACTGGTAAAGAAGAAGTAAAACTGTCACTGTTTGCAGATGATATGATATTATACACAGAAAAACCTAAAGATGCTACCAGAAAACTACTAGAGCTCATCAATGAATTTAGTAAAGCTGCAGGATACAAAATTAATACACAGAAATCTCTCACATTCCTATACACTAACAAAGAAGGATCAGAAAGAGAAATCAAGGAAACAATCACATTTAAAATCACATCTAAAAGAATAAAATACCTAGGAATACCTTCCTAAGGAGTCAAAAGACCTACACTCAAAAAACTATAAGGTACTGATGAAAGAAATAAAAGATGACACAAACAGATGGAGAGATATACCATGTTTCTGGATTGGAAGGATCAATATTGTGAAAATGACTATACTACCCAAAGCAATCTACAGATTCAATGCAATCCCTATCAAATTACCAATAGCATTTTTCACAGAATTAGAACAAAATATTTTACAATTTGTATGGAAACGCTAAAGACCATGAATAGCCAAAGCAATCTTGAGAAAGAAAAATGGAGCTGGAGGAATCAGGCTCCCTGACTTCAGACTATTCTACAAACGTACAGTCATGGTACCGGTACAAAAACACAAATACTCATCAATGGAACAGGATAGAAAGGCCAGAGATAACCCATGCACTCACCTAATCTATGTCAAAAGAGGCAAAAATATACAATGGAGAAAAGACGGTCTCTTCAATAAATGGTGCTTGGAAAACTGGAGAGCTATATGTAAAAGAAAGAAATTAGAACACTCCCTAAAACCATACATAAAAATAAACTCAAAAAGGAATAAAGACCTAAATGTAAGACCAGACACTCTAAAACTCTAAGAGGAAAACATAGGTAGAACACTCTGACATAAATCACAGCAAGATCTTTTTCAATGCACCTCCTTGAGTAATGAAAATAAAAATAAACAAATGGGGCCTAATTAAACTTAAAAGCTTTTGCACAGCAAAGGAAACCATTAACGAAATGAAAAGACAACCCTCAGAATGATAGAAAATATTTGCAAATGAAACAACCAACAAGGGATTAATCTCCAAACTATACAAACAGCTCATGCAGCTCAATATCTAAAAAACAGTGAACCCAATCAAAAAATGGGCAAAAATATAAATAGACATTTCTCCATAGAAGACATACAGATGGCTGAAAAGCACATGAAAAGGTGCTCAACATCGCTAGTTATAAGGGAAATGCAAATCAAAACTACAATGAGGTATCACCTCACACCGGCCAGAATGGTTATCATCAAAAACCCTACAAAGAGTAAATGTATGAGAGGGTGTGGAGAAAAGGCAACCCTCCTACATTGTTGGTGGGAATGTAAACTGGTACACATGCTCTGGAGAAGAGTATGGAGGTTTCTTTAAAACTAAAAGTAGAGCTAACATATGATCCTGTAATCCCACTCCTGAGAATATATCCAGAGAAAACTATTATTCAAAAAGATACATGGAGGAGACCTTCAAGATGGCAGAGGATTAAAACGTGGAGATCACCTTGCTGCCCACAAATACATCAGAAATACATCTACATGTGGAACAACTCCTACAGAACACCTACTGAACGCTGGCAAAAGACCTCAGATTTCCCAAAAGATTTTTTTTTTTCCTTTTCCCCTTTTTGTGAGTGTGTATGTGTATGCTTCTCTGTGTGAATTTGTCTGTACAGTTTTGCATTTACCATTTGTCCTAGGGTTCTGTCTGTCCTTTTTGTTTGTTTTGTTTTTTTAGTATAGTTTTTAGCACTTGTTATCAGTGGTGGATGTGTTTTTTGGTTTGGATGCTCTCTTCTTTCTTTCTGCTTTTATTACCTTTTAATCTTTTTATTTATAATAATTTTTTATTTTTTATTTTAATAACTTTTATTTTCTTTCTTTCTTTCTTTCTTTCTTCCTTCCTTCCTTCCTTCCTTCCTTTCTTTCTTTCTTTCTTTCTTTCTTTCTTTCTTTCTTTCTTTCTTTCTTTCTTTCTTTCTTTCTTTCTTTCTTTCTTTCTTTCTTTCTTTCTTTCTTTCTTTCTTTTCTTTTCCCTTTTCTGCTGAGTCATGTGGCTGACAGTGTCTTCATGCTCTGGCCGGGTGTCAGGCCTGTGGCTCTGAGGTGAGAGAGCCAAGTTCAAGACATTGGTCCACTAGTTACCTCCCAGCTGCACATAATGTCAAACAGCAAAAGCTCTCCCAGAGATCTCCATCTCAATGCTAAGAGCCAGATCCACTCAAGAACCAGCAAGCTACCGTGATGGACACCCTATGCCAAACAACCAGCAATACAGGTACACAACCTCACCCATTGGCAGAGAGGCTGCCTAGAATCATAATAAGGTAACAGACACCCCAAACACACCACTGGATGTGATCCTGCACACCAGAAAGACAAGATCCAGCATCATCCGCAAGAACACAGGCACCAGACCCCTCGACCTGGAAGCCTACACAACTGACTGAACCAACCTTACCCACTGGGGGCAGACACCAAAAGCAACTGGAATTACGAACCTGCAGCCTGCAAAAAAGAGACCCCAAACACAGTAAGTTAAGCAAAATGAGAAGACAGAGAAACACAAAGCAGATGAAGGAGCAAGGTAAAAACACACCAGACCAAACAAATGAAGAGGAAATAGGCAGTTTACCTGAAAAAGAATTCAGAGTAATGATACTAAAGATGATCAAAAGTCTTGGAAATAGAATGGAGAAAATACAAGAAACGTTTAACAAGGACCTACAAGAACTAAATAGCAAACAAACAATGATGAACAACACAATAAATGAAATTTAAAATTCTCTAGAAAGAATCAACAGCAGAATAACTGAGGCATAAGAAAGGATTAGTGACCTGGAAGATAAAATAGTGGAAATAACTACCACAGAGCAGAATACGGAAAAAAGAATGAAAAGAATTGAGGACAGTCTCAGAGACATCTGGGGCAACATTAAATGCACCAACATTCGAATTATAGGGGTCCGGGAAGAAAAAGTGAAAAAGAAAGGGACTGAGAAAATATTTGAAGAGATTATAGTTGAAAACTTCCCTAATATGGGAAAGGATATAGTCAATCAAGTGCAGGAAGGACAGAGAGTCCCATACAGGATAAATCCAAGGAGAAACACACAAAGACACATATTCATCAAACTATCAAAAATTAAATACAAAGAAAAAATATTAAAAGCAGCAAGGGAAAAACAACAAATAACATACAAGGGAATCCCCATAAGGTTAACAGCTGATCTTTCAGCAGAAACTCTGCAAGCCAAAAGGGAGTGGCAGGACATATTTAAAATGATGAAAGGGAAAAACTTACAACCAGGATTACTCTACGCAACAAGGGTCTCATTCAGATTTGACAGAAAAATTAAAACCTTTACAGACCAGCAAAACCTAAGAGAACTCAGCACCAGCAAACCAGCTTTACAACAAACGCTAAAGGAACTTCTCTAGGCAGGAAACACAAGAGAAGGAAAAGACCTACAATAACAAACCAAGAACAATTGAGAAAATGGTAGTAGGAACATACATATCGATAATTACCTTAAATGTAAATAGATTAAATGCTCCAACCAAAAGACATAGACTGAATGAATGGATACAAACACAAGACCCATAGATATGCTGTCTACAGCAGACCCACTTCAAAAGTAGGGACACATATGACTGAAAGTGAGGGGATGGAAAAAGATATTCCATACAGATGGAAATCAAAAGAAAGCTGGAGTAGCAATTCTCATATCAGACAAAATAGACTTTAAAATAAAGACTGTTACAAGAGACAAAGAAGGACACTACATAATGATCAAGGGATCAATCCAAGAAGAAGATATAAAAATTGTAAATATATATGCATCCAACAAAGGAGCACCTCAATACATAAAGCAAATGCTAACAGCCATAAAAGGGGAAATTGACAGTAGCACAATCATAGAAGGGGACTTTAACACCCCACTTTCACCATTGGATAGATCATCCAAAATGAAAATAAATAAGAAACACAAGCTTTAAATGATACATTAAACAAGATGGACTTAATTGATATTTATAGGACATTCCAACCAAAAACAACAGAATACACATTCTTCTCAAGTGCTCATGGAACATTCTCCAGGATAGATCATATCTTGGGTCACAAATCAAGCCTTGGTAAATTTAAGAAAATTGAAATTGTATCAAGTATCTTCTCTGACCACAACACTATGAGACTAGATATCAATTACAGGAAAAAAATCTGTAAAAAATACAAACACATGGAGGTTAAACAATACATTACTAAATAACCAAGAGATCACTGAAGAAATCAAAGAGGGAATCAAAAAATACCTAGAAACAAATGACAATGAAAACAAAATGACCCAAAACCTATGGGATGCAACAAAAGCAGTTCTAAGAGGGAAGTTTATAGCAATACATTCATACCTCAAGAAACAAGAAACACCTCGAATAAACAAGCTAACCCTATACCTAAAGCAATTAGAGAAAGAAGAAGAAGAACAACAAAAAAACCCAATTAGCAGAAGGAAAGAAAACATAAAGATTAGATCCGAAATAAATGATAAAGAAATGAAGGAAATGATAGAAAGATCAATAAAATTAAAAGCTGGTTCTTTGAGAAGATAAATAAAATTGATAAACCATTAGCCAGACTCATCAAGAAAAAAAGGGAGAAGACTCAAATCAATAGAATTGGAAATGAAAAAGGAGAAATAACAGCTGTCATAGCAGAAATACAATACAAAATATCACTGATGAACATAGATGCAAAATCCTCAACAAAATACTAGCAAACAGAATCCAACAGCACATTAAAGGGATCATACACCACGATCAAGTGGAGTTCATCCCATGAATGCAAGGATTCTTCAATATATGCAAATCAATCAGTGTGATAAACCATATTAACCAATTGAAGGATAAAAACTATATGATCATCTCAGTAGATGCAGAAAAAGCTTTTGACAAAATTCAACACTCATTTATGACAAAAACCCTCCAGAATGTAGGCATAGAGGGAACTTTCCTCAACATAATAAAGGCCACATATGACAAACCCACAGCCAACATTGTTCTCAATGGTGAAAAAGTGAAACCATTTACCCTAAGATCAGGAACAAGACAAGGTTGCCCACTCTCACCACTATTATTCAACATAGTTTTGGAAGTTGTAGCTATGGCAATCAGAGGAGAAAAAGAAATAAAGTAATGCAAATTGGCAGAGAAGAAGTAAAACTGTCACTTTTTACAGATGACATGATACTATTCATAGAGAATCCTAAAGATGCTACCAGAAAACTACTAGGACTAATCAAGGAATTTGGTAAAGTAGCAGGATACAAAATTAATGCACAGAAATCCCTTGGATTCCTATACACTAACAACAAAAATCAGAAAAGAAATAAGGAAACACTGCCATTTACCATTGCAACATAAAGAATAAAATACCTAGGAATAAACCTACCTAAGTAGACAAAAGACCTGTATGCAGAAAACTATATGACACTGATGAAAGAAATTAAAGACGATACAAACAGTTGGAGAGATATACCAGGTTCTTGGATTGGAGGAATCAACATTGTGAAAATGAATATACTACTGAAAGCAATCTACAGATTCAATGAAATCCTTGTCAAACTACCAATGGCATTTTTCACAGAACTAGAACAAAAAAATTCGCAATTTGTATGGAAACACAAAACACCCCAAATAGCCAAAGCAATCTTGAGAAAGAAAACTGAGCTGGAAGAGTCAAGCTCCGTGACTTCAGAATATACTACAAAGCTACAGTAATCAGGACAGTACTGGCACAAAAACAGAAATATAGATTAATGGAACAGGATAGAAAGCCCAGAGATAAATCCATGCACATATGGTCACCTTATTTTTGATAAAAGAGGCAAGAATATACAATGGAGAAAAGACATCCTCTTCAACAAGTGGTGCTGGGAAAACTGGACGTCTACATGTAAAAAAATGAAATTAGAACACTTCCTAACACCATACCCAAAAATAAACTCAAAATGGGTTAAAGACCTAAATGTAAGGCCAGACACTATCAAACTCTTAGAGGAAAACATAGGCAGAACACTCTATGACATAAATCCCAGCAAGATCCTTTTTGACCCAGCTCCTAGAGAAATGGAAATAAAAACAAAAATAAACAAGTGGGACCTAATGAAACTTAAAAGCTCTTGTACAGCAAAGAAAACCATAAATAAGACGAAAAGACAGCCCACAGAATGGGAGAAAATATTTGCAAATGAAGCAACTGACAAAGGATTAATCTCCAAAATATACAAGCAGCTCATGCAGCTCAATATTAAAAGAACAAAAAACCCAATCTAAAATGGGCAGAAGACCTAAATAGACGTTTCTCCAAAGAAGACGTACAGATTGCCAACAAACACATGAAAGGATGCTCAACATCACTAATCATTAGAGAAATGCAAATCAAAACTCCAATGAAGTATCACCTCACACTGGTCAGAATGGCCATCATCAAAATATCTACAAACAATAAATGCTGGTGAGGGTGTGGAGAAAAGGCAACCCTCTTGCATTGTTGGTGGGAATATAACTTGATATAGCCACTATGGAGAACAGTATGGAGGTTTTTTAAAAAACTAAAAATAGAACTACATGTGACCCACCAATCCCACTACTGGGCATATACTCTGAGAAAACCATAATTCAAAAAGTGACATGTACCACAGTGCTCATTGCAGCACTATTTACAATAGCCAGGGCATGGAAGCAACCTAAGTGTCCATTGACAGACACTATGGGTAAAGAATCTAAAAAAGAGTGGATATATGCAAATGTATAATCAATTCACTTTGCTGTACATTTGAAACCAACACAACATCTTAAATCAATGATACTCCAATAAAACATTTAAAAGAAAATTATAGTATTATTTTTTAGCTCTATTAAAATTTTTCCTATAACAATTTGTCCAGTTAATTCTACTCTATTTACATATTTACTCAGACAATTCCACTCTGTTATCATTGTATAATAGTTTAATTTTTCAATATTGAAGTCATCTTTAAAATATTATATGAAACTGTTTTACCATATAGTATTTATTTTTAATAGCAACATTCATGATTTTTATCACCTTTATTGAGGTATAACTGTCAAATAAAATTGGATATATTTAAAGTACAAAATATGAGGAATGGATATATATATACATTGTTAAATGATTGCCACAATCATGGTAATTAACACATCTGTCACCTCACATACTTATGTGTGTGTGTGTTGAAAACTTTTGAGGTCCACTCTTAGCCAATTTCAAGCATAGAATACAGTATTACTAACTACAGTCACCATGCTGTGTATTTGATCCCCACAACTTATTCATCTTATAATTGAAGGCTTGTACCCACCATTCTACTCTCTATTTCTAAGAGTTCTTTTTATATATTCTATATTTCACATGTAAATACAATCATTCAGTAATTTTTTTTGTGTCTGGCTTATTTCCCTTAGTATAACGTCCTCTATGGTCATTTTGTCACAAATGGCAGGATGTCCTCCTTTCTCATGGCTGAATAATATTCTATTTGTGTGTGTGTGTGTGTGTGTGTGTGTGTGTGTGTGTGTGTGTGTGTGTATCATATCTTCTTTATCCTGGACAATTAGGTTGTTTCCATATCTTGGTTTTTGTGAACAATGCTGCAGTGGACTTGGGAGTGCAGATATCTCTTTGAGACACTGATTTTTTTCCTACAGATATATATTCAGAAGTGGGATTGCTGGATCATCTGGTAGTTCTCTTTTTAATTTTTTTAGTAACCTCCATCATGTTTTCCATAGTGGCACTACCAACTAACTTCCAAATAATGAACAAGGGTTTCCTTTTCTCTACATCATTAAGAACACTTGTTATTCCTTGCCTTATTTTTAAAATAAAAGCCATCCTAAGAGTGTGAGATGATATATCTCATTGTTGTTTTCACTTGCATTTCCTTGATAATTAGTGATGTTGAGCATCTTTTTGTGTACCTGTTGGCCATTGTATGTTTTCTATTGAGACATACCAAAAAGTGCATTAAAAATTTTAATATTAATTAAAAATTAAAAAAATATATTTATAAATTAAAATGTGTATGAGACAGGCTGGGATGTGGGACCTGGGACCCTTTGCTGCAGTGCTTGCAACTGGACAAATGTCTCCTCAAGCAAGAAAATATCAAGAAAGTATATGGGATTGAAAATAGCTGTGGGCATGTGCAGTTGGGGTGAATTATGGACAACAAGATACAAAAAGACCAAAAATCCAACTGCCATTTCTGAAGAGACAGGAGCAAAATCAGGGTGTTGGGAGCAAATGCAGGGTACTGCGCATGAACTCTGCACACAGCACCATCAAGGGGATGGGCAAACCAGCTAAGCCACACATCTGGCCTGACCCATGGACCCGCCCCTACCCTTTCCCTATATAAGGAACCAGCTCCCCCGAACCCCCACCTTGGGGAGTGAGCAAGGGAACGTGTTACTTGTTTTCGTACCCTCCTGCTGCAGCAGGAACCCCAGTAAATCTTTGCCTGAATTTCTTGTCTGGCCTCTTATTACTTTCTGTTGATTAAGGAAGGCCAAGAACCTTGGTCAATAACAAGCTTTGTGGCACCCAACGTGGGGCATTTGTCTCCTTCCTGGGTACATCTGGGACCACTGAATGAGGCTTCCCTGTGGGTGACAAGCGGCCACCTGAACCTCTTGTTTCAGCATCACCACGTTTAGTAAGTCTGCCTTCCTGGTGCCTGAGGGCCTCGGTACCCTCTCTCAAGCAAAGATTTCCCCTCCCCTTTGTCCCTTTCCCTCTCCTACTATCTGTTTCCTTCTCCTTTCTCTGTCCTCTCCTACTTCCCTGTCCTATCCTTCTGAGAGAGTGGATGTCAGGCAGCTACAGCATCTCTCCTCTCAGCTTGTGAGAACTGCTCCCTCTGGCTGGCAATGGCTCACCTTGATGAGTGACAAGCAGAGGTGGGAGAGGCTTGCCTCACACCATGCAGATCTTAGTCCAGTGGGCTCTCCCTGATGGGAGATTTATGAGAGTGATACATGTTTATCCTCATATTGTGTAGTGGCTGGAAGTCTGATAGTCCCAGTATTCTCACCTTTATTTTTCTCCTGTCTCTTTCTTTTTTTCAGTCTTTTTTGTCCCTCCTCCCTTTACCTCTCCCTTGATCTTTAGGCTTGTACTCCCATACATCCCCTTTATCCTGAAAACTTCTTGTTTGTGCCTTTAAGTTTCTGTCATTGGTACATGTTGAGTAAAATGATCTTTGTCTTATGTACTTTTGTCTGTCTAAATGCTCCTGCAAGTCTCTGCCAAAATTGTGGGCACGGTGGAACACTGAAGCATTAAGTGTTGAAATAAAAACACAGTCCACATTGCCTGAGACTCCAGCCTTGGGCTACTTAGCGGAATTTTAAAGAGAAAAAAAAAGAGAGAGAGAGAGAGGGAGGAGCTTGCATTTCTCTCCACTGCCTTTGCAATGTAACTATTCTGCCTGGGCTCTCAGGAAATATTTGATCCATCTCTAGTCCCCCAGACAAAGGGGGAAAGAAAGAGACCTTATTAAACTCAGGCAGGAAAACTATGAGATCTTTGGTTCTGTCTGTCGTTATGTAAAAATTAGCTTGAAAATGAGCTGTATTTAACTGGCTTAAAGGAAATTGGCCACTTATATGCATTCTCAGAAATACAAAAGAAACTTACCAGAATACATTTCAGGTTCATGTGATCTGGGAAATACTCAATATTGAATTTATATCTGGTATTAAATCTAGCTTAAACTTGTGGGTTAATTAATACAGACCTGTTTTTATAGTCATTAACATCAAGTATAATACTTTTATTGTACCAAGGGTTACTGAAAGTCAATAAGTGCACATTGTTTCTGTTATGAAGTTTGTCAACAAGGAAAATAACCAGATATGATTAAACTTTTAAGTAAATGTAACTGAGATAAGAGACTTTTGGTAAACTCTATGGGAATAATGTTGTTTTGGAAATGTCCATCTAAAATAGTTTCTTCAGATTTTGGTAACTTGAAGCTGTATTAAGTTAAATGATACAAGTTTGTTGAATAGCTAGGTCATTCCCAAATAAGATACTGAGACATCAGTTACTAACCAGAAAAACTAAAGAGATATAGAACTATTAATGTATATGTTTGGTGACACCCTGAGATATTTTCTACCAATAAGACAGTTCATGGTTGCTTAAGGAAATTAGGATGTGTGTTTTCAGTAAAGAAGGCATAAGGAATGGAATTGCATTTATTAAGGGAAAAGAAAGTAGGTTTCTCATAGAGCTGATTGTTTCTGGATGGAAAAAATAAGGGACAAACTAATATGGATACAGAAAGTGATGGAGGGTTTGTGCATGGTTGGGATTGGTTAGGTTTAGATTGAATTTAATTCAGTAAAATTAATTCTGTTGTTAAAAGTAAGCAAGTGCACGACTAAATTTGGCTCTCTCTCTTAAGAGAACAAAGTTTTCTTGAAATACTGCTTTTGATAGCAGATTGTGTGAATTTCCTTCCTTTAAAGGATCTATTTTGGCAGTCCTGCCTCTGGGGTAAGTCTGAGGCAGTTCAGGCTGTACTGAGGCTTTGGTTTTGCTACGACTGGTATCATACAGGTGACCCATTCAACCTGCCTTCCCTACTTGAATTCTCAATAACTTTAAAGAGCCAGGAGAGAAGAGGGTGGTGCTATAGGAGGAGAGACCACTGGAGATGTGCCAGCCAGGAAAAAAAAGAATTTAAAAAGATCTTTAAAAAAAAAATCAGGCCTAAGGATTTAATCAAACATGCCTGTGTAATGAAGCCACCGTTACAATCCAAAAGGAGGGGTTTCAGAGAGCTCCCAGGTTGGTGAAGCAGAATGACTCTATGTGCCACTGTGCTGGACTCCAAACTCCAAGAGGACTGAAGTTACTTTGTTCTCGACCTCACCCTATGAATCTCTTCATCTGGCTCTTGGTTCCAGTGGTATAATATCCTTGGTAATAAACCACTCATCTGCCATGTGGCTGAAAGGGTATTGGTGCTCCGGCCTGGGGTCAGGCCAGGGCCAGAGCCTCTGAGGTGGGAGAGCCGAGGTCAGGACATTGGACCACCAGAGACCTCCCGGGACCATGTAATATCAATCAGCGAGAGCCCTCCCAGATATCTGTGTCTCAATGTTAAGACTCAGCTCCACCAAACGGCCAGCAAATTCCAGGGCTGGATGGCCCATGCCAAACAACTAGAAGACAGGCACACAACCCCACCCATTAGCAGAAAGGCTGCCTAAAATAATACTAAGTTCACAGACACCCAAAAACACACCACCGGATGCAGCCTTGCCCACCATAAGGACAAGATCCAGCCCCAACACGAAGAAAACAAGCACCAGTCCCCTCGACCTGGAAGCCTACACAACCCACTGAACCAAACTTACCCACTGGGGGCAGACACCAAAAACAATGGGAACTACGAACCTGCAACCTGTGAAAAGGAGACCCCAAACACAGTAAGTTAAGCAAAATGGGAAGAAAGAGAGATATGCAGCAGATGAAGGAGCAAGGTAAAAACACACCAGACCAAACAAATGAAGAGGAGATAGGCAGTCTACCTGAAAAAGATTTCAAACTAATGATGGGAAAGATGATCCAAAATCTTGGAAATAGAATGGAGAAAATACAAGAAACGTTTAACAAGGACCTAGAAGAAATAAAGAGCAAGTAAACAATGGTGAACAACACAATAAAGGAAATTAAAAATTCTCTACAAAGAATCAATAGAAGAATAACTGACGCAGAAGAACAGATAAGTGACCAGGAAGAAAAAATAGTGGAAATAACTACCACAGAGAGGAATAAAGAAAAAAAGAAAAAAGAAAAACATTGAGGACAGTCTCAGAGACCTCTGGGACAACGTTAAATACCCCAACATTCGAATTATAGGGGTCCCAGAAGAAGAAGAGAAAAAGAAAGGGACTGAGAAAATATTTGAAGAGATTATAGTTGAAAACTTCCCTAATATGGGAAAGGATATAGCCAATCAAGTCCAGGAAGCACGGAGAGACCCATACAGCATAAATCCAAGGAGAAACACAACAAAACATATTAATCAAACTATCAAAAGTTAAATACAAAGAAAAAATATTAATGCAGCAAGGGAAAAACAACAAATAACATGCAAGGGAATCCCCATAAG
Organism: Eubalaena glacialis; assembly: GCF_028564815.1. Classification (NCBI taxonomy): domain Eukaryota; kingdom Metazoa; phylum Chordata; class Mammalia; order Artiodactyla; family Balaenidae; genus Eubalaena; species Eubalaena glacialis. Next base: position 43,208,606 of record NC_083732.1, on the reverse strand, counting down.
GTTAACAGCTGATCTTTCAGCAGAAACTCTGCAAGTCAGAAGGGAGTGGCAGAACATATTTAAAATGATGGAATGGGAAAACTTACAACCAAGATTACTCTACCCAGCAAGGATCTCATTAAGATTCGAAAGAGAAATTAAAACCTTTACAGACAAGCAAAAGCTAAGAGAATTCAGCACCAGCAAACCAGCTCTACAACAAATGCTAAGGGAACTTCTCTAGGCAGTAAACACAAGACAAGGAAAAGGCCTACAATAACAAACCCAGAACAATTAAGAAAATGGTAAACGGAACATACATATTGATAATTACCTTAAATGTAAATGGATTAAATGCTCCCACCAAAATACATAGACTGGATGAATGGATACAAAAACAAGACCCATATATATGCTGTCTACAAGAGACCCAATTCAGACTTAAGGACAAATACAGACTGAAAGTGAGGGGATGGAAAAAGATATTCCATGCAAATGGAAATCAAAAGAAAGCTGCAGTAGCAATTCTCATATCAGACAAATAGACTTTAAAATAAAGACTATTACAAGAGACAAAGAAGGACACTACATAATGATCAAGGGATCAATCCAAGAAGAAGATATAACAATTGTAAATATTTATGCACCCAACATAGGAGCACCTCAATACATAAGGCAAATGCTAACAGCCGTAGAAGGGGAAATCAACAGTAACACAATATAGTAGGGGACTTTAACACCCCACTTTCACCATTGGACAGTTCATCCAAAATCAAAATAAATAAAGAAACACAAGCTTTAAATGACACATTAAACAAGATGGACTTAATTGATACTTTTAGGACATTCCATCCAAAAACAACAGAATACACTTTCTTCTCAAGTGCTCAAGGAACATTCTCCAGGATAGATCATATCTTGGGTCACAAATCAAGCCTTGGTAAATTTAAGAAAATTGAAATCATATCAATTATCTTTTCTGACCACAACGCTATGAGACTAGATATCAATTACAGGAAAAAAACTGTGAAAAATACAAACACATGGAGGTGAAATGATATCCTACTAAATAACCAAGAGAACACTGAAGAAATCAAACAGGAAATCAAAAATTACCTGGAAACAAATGACAGTAGAAACACGATGACCCAAAACCTATGGGATGGAGCAAAAGCAGTTCTAAGAGGGAAGTTTATAGGAATGCAATCGTACCTCAAGAAACAAGAAACATCTGAAATGAACAACCTAACCTCACACATATAGCAATTAGAGAAAGAAGAACAAAAAACCCCCAAGTTAGCAGAAGGAAAGAAATAATTATGATCAGATCAGAAATAAATGAAAAAGCAATGAAAGAAGCGATAGCAAAGATCAATAAAACTAAAAGCTGGTTCTTTGAGAAGACAAACAAAATTGATAAACCATTAGCCAGCCTCATCAAGAAAAAAAGGGAGAAGACTCAAATCAATAGAATTAGAAACGAAAAAGGAGAAGTAACAACTGACACTGCAGAAATACAAAGGGTCATGAGAGATTGCTACAAGCAACTATATGCCAATAAAATGGACAACCTGGAAGAAATGGACAAATTCTTACAAAAGCACCACCTTCCGAGACTGAACCAGGAAGAAATAGGAAATATACACAGACCAATCACAAGCACTGAAATTGAGACTGTGATTAAATATCTTCCAACAAACAAAAGCCCAGGAGCAGATGGCTTCACAGGCGAATTCTATCTAACATTTAGAGAAGAGCTAACACCTATCTTTCTCAAACTCTTCCAGAATATAGCATAGGGAGGAACACTCCCAAACTCTCTCTATGAGACCACCATCACCCTGATATCAAGACCAGAACAAGATTTCACAAAAAAAGAAAACTATAGGCCAATATCACTGATAAACATAGATGCAAAGTTCCTCAACAAAATACTAGCAAACAGAATTCAGCAGCTTATTAAAAGGATCATACACCTTGATCAAGTGGGGTTTATCTCAGGAATGCAAGGATTCTTCAATATATGCAAATAAATCAATTTGATACACCATATTAACAAACTGAAGGATATAAACTATACGATCATCTCAATCGATGCAGAAAAAGCTTTCAACAAAATTCAGCACCATTTTATGATTAAAACTCTCCAGAAACTATGCATAGAGGGAACTTACCTCAACATAATAAAGGCCATATATGACAAACCCACAGCCAACATCGTCCTCAATGGTGAAAAACTGAAACCATTTCCACTAAGAGCAGGAACAAGACAAGGTTGCCCACTCTCACCACTATTATTCAACATAGTTTTGGAAGTTTTAGCCACAGCAATCAGAGAAGAAAAAGTAATAAAAGGAATCCAAATTGGAAGAGAAGAAGTAAAGTTGTCACTGTTTGTAGATGACATGATACTATACATAGAGAATCCTAAAGATGCTACCAGAAAACTACTAGAGCTAATCAATGACTTTGGTAAAGTAGCAGGATAAAAAATTAATGCACAGAAATCTCTTGCATTTCTATACACTAATGATGAAAAATCTGAAAGAGAAATTAAGGAAACACTCCCATTTACCATTGCAGCAAAAAGAATAAAATACCTAGGAATAAACTTACCTAAGGAGATAAAAGACCTGTATGCAGAAAACTATAAGACACTGATGAAAGAAATTAAAGATGATACAAACAGATGGAGAGATATACCATGTTCTTGGATTGGAATAATGAACATTGTGAAAATGACTATACTACCCAAGGCAATCTACAGATTCAATGCAATCCCTATCAAACTAACAATGGCATTTTTCAAGGAACTAGAAAAAAAAAATTCACAATTTGAATGGAAGCACAAAAGATCCCAAATAGCCAAAGCAATCTTGAGAAAGAAAAACAGAGCTGGAGGATCTGGCTCCCTGACTTCAGACTATAATACAAAGCTACAGTAATCAAGACAGTATGGTACTGGCACAAAGACAGAAATATAGATCAATGGAACAGGATAGAAAGCCCAGAGATAAACCCTCGGTCATATGGTCACCTTATCTTTGATAAAGGAGGCAAGAATATACAGTGGAGAAAAGACAGCCTCTTCAATAAGTGGTGCTGGGAGAACTGAACAGCTACATGTAAAAGAATGAAATTAGAACACTTCCTAACATCATACACAAAAATAAACTCAAAATGGACTAAAGACCTAAATGTAAGGCCAGACAGTATAAATCTCTTAGAGGAAAACATAGGAAGAACACTCGATATAAATCACAGCAAAATCCTTTTTGACCCAGCTTCTAGAGAAATGGAAATAAAAACAAAAGTAAACAAATGGGACCTAATGAAACTTAAAATCTTTTGCACAGCAAAGGAAACCATAAACAAGACGAAAAGACAACCCTCAAAATGGGAGAAAACATTTGCAAAGGAAGCAACTGACAGAGGATTAATCTCTAAAATATACAAGCAGCTCATGAAGCTCAATATCAAAAAAACAAACAACTCAATCCAAAATGGGCAAAAAGCCTAAATAGACATTTCTCCAAAGAAGACATACAGATTGCCAACAAACACATGAAAGGATGCTCAACATCACTAATCATTAGAGAAATACAAATCAAAACTACAACGAGGTATCACCTCAAACTGGTCAGAGTGGCCATCATCAAAAACCTACAAACAATAAATGCTGGAGAGGGTGTGGAGAAAAGGGAACCCTCTTGCACTGTTGGTGGGAATGTAAATTGATACAGCCACTATGGAGAACAGTATGGAGGTTCCTTCCAAAACTAAAAATAGAACTACCATACAACCCAGCAATCCCACTACTGGGCATATACTCTGGGAAAACCATAATTCGAAAAGAATCATGTACCACAATGTTCATTGCAGCTCTATTTACAATAGTCAGGACATGGAAGCAGCCTAAGTGTCCATCAACAGATGAATGGATAACAGAGATGTGACACATATATACGATGGAATATTACTCAGCCATATAAAGAAACGAAATTGAGTTATTTGTAGTGAGTTGGATGGACTTAGAGTCTGTCATACAGAGTGAAGTAAGTCAGAAAGAGAAAAACAAATACCATATGCTAACAAATATATATGGAATCTTGGGCTTCCCTGGTGGCGCAGTGGTTGAGAATCTACCTGCCAATGCAGGGGACACGGGTTCGAGCCCTGGTCTGGGAAGATCCCACATGCCACGGAGCAACTAGGCCCGTGAGCCACAACTACTGGGCCTGCGCGTGTGGAGCCTATGCTCCGCAACAAGAGAGGCCGCGATAGTGGGAGGCCCACGCACTGCGATGAAGAGTGGCCACCACTTGCCGCAACTAGAGAAAGCCCTCACACAGAAATGAAGACCCAACACAGCCAAACATAAATAAATCAATAAATAAATTTAAAAAGAAAAAGAAGTAAACAGCTCTTTAAAAATATATATATATGGAATCTTAAAAAAAAAAAAATGGTTCTGATGAACCTAGTTGCAGGACAGGAATAAAGACGTAGGCGTAGAGAATGGACTTGAGGACATGGGGATGAGGAATTGTAAGCTGGTACTAAATGGGAGAGTAGCGTTGACATATATACACTACCAAATGTAAAATATATAGCTAGTGGAAACACTAGCTTCATCACACAGGGAGATCAGCTCGGTGCTTTGTGACCACCTAGAGGGGTGGGATAGGGAGGTTGGAAGGGAGACGTAAGAGGGAGGGGATATGGGGATATATGTATACATATAGCTGATTCACTTTGTTAAACAGCAGAAACTAACACAACATTTTAAAGCAATTATACTCCAAGAAGGTGTTAAAAAGAATGTTCTATTTCCTATTTGCCCTTTGAAATCTTTTATTGTCACTTTGGTTAAAGGAATAAGTATGTTTCCACAGCAAACTATGATCCTATCTGACCAAATGTTTTAAAATTTTTTGAAATTTTTTACAAACTTCCCAAATATCAAACGCTAATTAATGTTCTTTTGACCTCCAGCTAACATTGGGGTGCTTCAAATCTCCCCTGGAGCATCCCAAAGATAAATCTTAAACTAATTGGGATCATTTGGTATGTTAAGTTACATGGGAAACATTGTCCAAACTCACTGTTGCCTGTGTCAGATGGAATCATCAGGCTCTCTTCAATTTTATCGTAGCCACCAAAGGTGGATAAGGTGAAGGATTTGGGGTTCTTCTGCTGTCTAGTCTCTCACTCATCTCACCTAATGTCCAAAAATATACTATGAGAATTTCTCCATTTCCTGGCCCTCAAGTCTTGAACCCCATGCTACCTTCTATAATTCCCAACTCCAATTCTTCTAGGAGTTCCTTTTTGCACCTCTGGGACACCCTTCACCTCAGGCGTTGGCAGCCCATACACTACTACAGACTACCTATTGGGCTGGCTACTTCCAAGCAGCCCACATCCTAGGCTTTATAGATGGTCAATCTCAAGGAATACACAACAGCATAGGGAAACTTATTATAGCACATAAACTTTATAGACAACAGATTTCCCTCAAGGAGAGTCCTGGCAATGCACTGGCAATGGTTCAAACGTTCTCCCCTCTACCCCAGACTTGCATAAGGGACTGGGTCAACCAAGTCCATCTGGTTAGGCAATGGGAGAATAGAGGACACTCAAAACCTGATTAGGTTTGAAGGGAATTCAGAGGACACTTCGACCCCTTCAGGTTAAAGCCGCCTAAATGTTTCCAGGACGCTGGATTCCATTTCTAGGAGAGCTCTCTTGTTTTCAGTTGCAGGTTTCTCAAGATGGGAGGATCCTCTTCTAAGCCAGAAGAAACACTCTGGAGTGTATCCTTAAAAACTGGAAATTTTGGAGAGTGGAGAAGATGGCGGAAGAGTAAGACGCGGAGATCACCTTCCTCCCAACAGATACATCAGAAATACATCTACACGTGGAACTGCTCCTATAAAACACCCACTGAACGCTGGCAGAAGACGTCAGACCTCCCAAAAGGCAAGAAACTCCCCACGTACCTGGGTAGGGCAAAAGAAAAAAGAAACAACAGAGACAAAAGAATAGGGGCGGGACCTGCACCAGTGGGAGGGAACTGTGAAGGAGGAAAGATTTCCACACACTAGGAAGCCCCTTCGCGGGTGGAGACTGAGGGTGGCAGAGGGGGGAAGCTTCGGAGCCACGGAGGAGAGTGCAGCCACAGGGGTGCGGAGGGCAAAGCGGAGAGATTCCCGCACAGAGGACCGGTGCCGACCAGCATTCACCAGCCCGAGAGGCTTGTCTGCTCACCCGCTGGGGCGGGCGGGGTCTGGGAGCTGAGGCTCGGGCTTCGGTCGGATCCCAGGGAGAGGACTGGGGTTGGCGGCGTGAACACAGCCTGAAGGGGTTAGCGCACCACAGCTAGCCGGGAGGGAGTCCGGGAAAAGGTCTGCAGCTGCCGAAGAGGCAGAGACTTTTTCTTGCCTCTTTGTTTCCTGCGGCGCGAGGAGAGGGGATTCAGAGCGCCGCCTAAGTGAACTCCAGAGACAGGCACGAGCCGCGGCTAACAGCGCGGACCCCAGAGACGGGCATGAAACACTAAGGCTGCTGCTGCCGCCACCAAAAAGCCTGTGTGCAAACACAGGTCACTATCCACACCTCCCATCCCGGGAGCCTGTGCAGCCCACCACTGCCAGGGTCCCGTGATCCAGGGACAACTTCCCCGGGAGAACGCATGGCGCTCCTCAGGCTGCTGCAACGTCATGCCGGCCTCTGCCGCCGCAGGCTCACCCCGCATCCATACTCCTCCCTCCCCCCGGCCTGAGTGAGCAGAGCCCCCGAAGCAGCTGCTCCTTTAACCCAGTCCTGTCTGAGCGAGGAACAGACGCCCTCAGGCGACCTACACGCAGAGGCGGGTCCAAATCCAAAGCTGAAACCCGGGAGCTGTGCGAACAAAGAAGAGAAAGGGAAATTTGTCCCAGCAGCCTCAGAAGCAGCGGATTAAAGCTCCACAAACAACTTGATGTACTTGCATCTGTGGAATACCTAAATAGACAACGAATCATCCCAAATTGAGAAGGTGGACTTTGGGAGCAAGATATATTATTTTTTCCCCTTTTCCTTTTTTGTGAGTGTGTATGTGTATGCTTCTGTGTGAGATTTTGTCTGTATAGCTTTGCTTTCACCATTTGTCCAAGGGTTCTGTCCGTCTGTTTTTTTTTTTAACTTAAAAAAATTTTTTTCCTTTTTTCTGAATAATTATTTTTTATTTTTTTATTTTAATAACTTTATTTTATTTTATCTTACTTTACTTTATTTTATCCTCTTTCTTATTTTCTTTCTATTTTTTCTCCCTTTTATTCTGAGCCGTGTGGATGAAAGGCTCTTGGTGCTCCAGCCAGGCATCAGGGCTGTGCCTCTGAGGTGGGAGAGCCAACTTCAGGACACTGGTCCACAAGAGACTTCCCAGCTCCACGTAATACCAAATAACCAAAATCTCCCAGAGATCTCCACCTCAACACCAAGACCCACCTTCACTCAATGACCAGCAAGCTATAGTGCTGGACACCTTATGCCAAACAACTAGCAAGACAGGAACACAGCCCCATCCATTAGCAGAGAGGCTGCCTAAAATCATAGTAATGCCACAGACACCCCAAAACACACCACCAGACCTGGACGTGCCCACCAGAAAGACAAGATCCAGCCTCATCCACCAGAACACAGGTGCTAGTCCCCTCCACCAGGAAACCTACACAACCCACTGAACCAACTTTAGCCACAGGGACAGACACCAGAAACAACAGGAACTACGAACCTGCAGCCTGCAAAAAGGAGACCCCAAACACAGTAAGATAAGCAAAATGAGAAGACAGTAAAACACACAGCAGATGAAGGAGCAAGGTAAAAACACACCAGACCTAACAAATGAAGGTGAAATAGGCAGTCTACCTGAAAAAGAATTCAGAATAATGATAGTAAAGATGATCCAAAATCTTGGAAATAGAATAGACAAAATGCAAGAAACATTTAACAAGGACCTAGAAGAACTAAAGAGGAACCAAGCAACGATGAAAAACACAATAAATGAAATTAAAAATACTCTAGACGGGATCAATAGCAGAATAACTGAGGCAGAAGAACGGGTAAGTGACCTGGAAGATAAAATAGTGGAAATAACTACTGCAGAGAGGAATAAAGAAAAAAGAATGAAAAGAACTGAGGACAGTCTCAGAGACCTCTGGGACAACATTAAACGAACCAACATTCGAATTATAGGGGTCCCAGAAGAAGAAGAGAAAAAGAAAGGGACTGAGAAAATATTTGAAGAGATTATAGTTGAAAATTTCACTAATATGGGAAAGGAAATCGTTAGTCAAGTCCTGGAAGCACAGAGAGTCCCATACAGGATAAATCCAAGGAGAAACATGCCAAGACACATATTAATCAAACTATCAAATATTAAATATAAAGAAAACATATTAAAAGCAGCAAAGGAAAAACAACAAACAACACACAAGGGAATCCCCATAAGGTTAACAGCTGATCTTTCAGCAGAAACTCTGCAAGCCAGAAGGGAGTGGCAGAACATATTTAAAGTGATGAAGGAGAAAAACCTACAACCAAGATTACTCTACCCAGCAAGGATCTCATTCAGATTTGAAGGAGAAATTAAAACCTTTACAGACAAGCAAAAGCTGAGAGAGTTCAGCACCACCAAACCAGCTTTACAACAAATGCTAAAGGAACTTCTCTAGGCAAGAAGCACAAGAGAAGAAAAACACCTACAATAACAAACCCAAAACATTTAAGAAAATGGGAATAGGAACATACATATCGATAATTACCTTAAATGTAAATGGATTAAATGCTCCCACCAAAAGACACAGACTGGCTGAATGGATACAAAAACAAGGCCCGTATATATGCTGTCTACAAGAGACCCACTTCAGACCTAGAGACACATACGGACTGAAAGTGAGGGGATGGAAAAAGATATTCCATGCAAATGGAAATCAAAAGAAAGCTGGAGTAGCAATTCTCATATCAGACAAAATAGACTTTAAAATAACGACCATTACAAGAGACAAAGAAGGACACCATATAATGATCAAAGGATCGATCCAAGAAGAATATATAAAAATTGTAAATATTTATGCACCCAACATAGGAGCACCTCAATACCTAAGGCAAATACTAACAGCCATAAAAGGGGAAATCGACAGTAACACAATCATAGTAGGGGACTTTAACACCCCACTTTCACCAATGGACAGATCATCCAAAATGAAAATAAATAAGGAAACACAAGCTTTAAATGATACATTAAACAAGATGGACTTAATTGATATTTATATGACATTCCACCCAAAAACAACAGAATACACATTTTCTCAAGTGCTCATGGAACATTCTCCAGGATAGATCATATCTTGGGTCACAAACCAAGCCTTGGTAAATTTAAGAAAATTGAAATCGTATCAAGTATCTTTTCTGACCACAATGCTATGAGACTAGATATCAATTACAGGAAAAGATCTGTAAAAAATACAAACACATGGAGGCTACACAATACACTACTTAATAACGAAGTGATCACTGAAGAAATCAAAGGGGAAATCAAAAAATACCTAGAAACAAATGACAATGGAGACAGGACGACCCAAAACCTATGGGAGGCAGCAAAAGCAGTTCTAAGAGGGAAGTTTATAGCAATACAAGCCTACATCAAGAAACAGGAAACATCTCGAATAAACGACCTAACTTTCCACCTAAAGCAATTAGAGAAAGAAGAACAAAAAACCCCAAAGCTAGCAGAAGGAAAGAAATCATAAAGATCAGATCAGAAATAAATGAAAAAGAAATGAAGGAAACGATAGCAAAGATCAGAAAAACTAAAAGCTGGTTCTTTGAGAAGATAAACAAAATTGATAAACCATTAGCCAGACACATCACGAAAAAAAGGAAGACTCAAATCAATAGAATTAGAAATGAAAAAGGAGAAGTAACAATGGACACGGCAGAAATACAAACGATCATGAGAGATTACTACAAGCAACTCTATGCCAATAAAATGGTCAACCTGGAAGAAATGGAAAAATTCTTAGAAATGCACAACATGCCGAGACTGAACCCGGAAGAAATAGAAAATATGAACAGACCAATCACAAGCACTGAAATTGAAACTGTGATTAAAAATCTTCCAACAAGCAAAAGCTCAGGACCAGATGGCTTCACAGGCGAATTCTATCAAACATTTAGAGAAGAGCTAACACCTATCCTTCTCAAACTCTTCCAAAATATTACAGAGGAAGGAACACTCCCCAATGCATTCTATGAGGCCTCCATCACCCTGATACCAAAATCAGACAAAGATGTCGCAAAGAAAGAAAACTACAGGCCAATATCACTGATGAACATAGATGCAAAAATCCTCAACAAAATACTAGCAAACAGAATCCAACAGCACATTAAAAGGATCATACACTATGATCAAGTGGGGTTTATTCCAGGAATGCAAGGATTCTTCAATATACACAAATCAATCAACGTGATACACCATACTAACAAACTGAAGGAGAAAAACCATATGATCATCTCAATAGATGCAGAGAAAGCTTTCAACAAAATTCAACACCTATTTATGATAAAAGCCCTGAAGAAAGTAGGCATAGAGGGAACTTTCCCCAACATAATAAAGGCCATATATGACAAACCCACAGCCAACATTGTCCTCAACGGTGAAAAACTGAAACCATTTGCACTAAGATCAGGAACAAGACAAGGTTGCCCACTCTCACCACTATTACTCAACATAGTTTTGGAAGTTTTAGCCACAGCAATCAGAGAAGAAAAAGAAATAAAAGGAACCCAAATCGGAAAAGAAGAAGTAAAGCTGTCACTGTTTGCAGATGACATGATACTATACATAGAGAATCCCAAAGATGCTACCAGAAAACTACTAGAGCTAATCAATGACTTTGGTAAAGTAGCAGGATAAAAAATTAATGCACAGAAATCTCTTGCATTCCTATACACTAATGATGAAAAATCTGAAAGTGAAATTAAGAAAACACTCCCATTTACCATTGCAACAAAAAGAATAAAATATCTAGGAATAAACCTACCTAAGGAGATGAAAGACGTGTATGCAGAAAATTATAAGACACTGATGAAAGAAATTTAAGATGATACAAATAGATGGACGGATATACCATGTTCTTGGATTGGAAGAATCAACATTGTGAAAATGACTCTACTACCCAAAGCAATCTACAGATTCAATGCAATCCCTATCAAACTACCACTGGCATTTTTCACAGAACTAGAACAAAAAATTTCACAATTTGTATGGAAACACAAAAGACCCCGAATAGCCAAAGCAATCTTGAGAACGAAAAATGGAGCTGGAGGAATCAGGCTCCCTGACTTCAGACTATACTACAAAGCTACAGTAATCAAGAGAGTATGGTACTGGCACAAAAACAGAAATATAGATCAATGGAACAGGATAGAAAGCCCAGAGATAAACCCACGCACATATGGTCACCTTATCTTTGATAAAGGAGGCAAGCATATACAGTGGAGAAAAGACAACCTCTTCAATAAGTGGTGCTGGGAAAACTGGACAGGTACATGTAAAAGTATGAAATTAGAACACTCCCTAACACCATATGCAAAAATAAACTCCAAATGGATTAAGGTCCTAAATGTAAGGCCAGACACTATCAAACTCTTAGAGGAAAACATAGGCAGAACACTCTATGACATAAATCCCAGCAAGATCCTTTTTGACCCAGCTTCTAGAGAAATGGAAATAAAAACAAAAATAAACAAATGGGACCTAATGAAACTTAAAAGCTTTTGCACAGCAAAGGAAACCATAAACAAGACCAAAAGACAACCCTCAGAATGGGAGAATATATTTGCAAATGAAGCAGCTGACAAAGGATTAATCTCCAAGATTTACAAGCAGCTCATGCAGCTCAATACCAAAAAGCAAACAACCCAATCCAAAAATGGGCAGAAGACCTAAATAGACAGTTCTCCAAAGAAGATATACAGATTGCCAACAGACACATGAAAGAATGCTCAACATCATTAATCATTAGAGAAATGCAAATCAAAACTACAATGAGATATCATCTCACACCAGTCAGAATGGCCATCATCAAAAAATCTAGAAACAATAAATGCTGTTGAGGGTGTGGAGAAAAGGGAACACTCTTGCACTGTTGGTGGGAATGTAAATTGATACAGCCACTATGGAGAACAGTATGGAGGTTCCTTAAAAAACTAAAATAGAACTACCATACGACCCAGCAATCCCACTACTGGGCATATACCCTGAGAAAACCAAAATTCAAAAAGAGTCATGTACCAAAATGTTCATTGCAGCTCTATTTACAATAGCCAGGACATGGAAGCAACCTAAATGTCCATCATCGGATGAATGGGTAAAGAAGATGTGGCACATATATACAATGGAATATTACTCAGCCATAAAAAGAAACGAAATGGAGTTATTTGTAGTGAGGTGGATGGAGTTAGAGTCTGTCATACAGAGTGAAGTAAGTCAGAAAGAGAAAAACAAATACAGTATGCTAACACATATATATGGAATCTAAGGGAAAAAAAAAAAAAGTTCATGAAGAACCTAGTGGCAAGACGGGAATAAAGACACAGACCTCCTAGAGAATAGACCTGAGGATATGAGGAGGAGGAAGGGTAAGATATGACAAAGTGAGAGAGTGGCATGGACATATATACACTACCAAACGTAAAATAGATAGCTAGTGGGAAGCAACCGCATAGCACAGTGAGATCAGCTCTGTGCTTTGTGACCATCTAGAGGGGTGGGATAGGGAGGGTGGGAGGGAGGGAGATGCAAGAGGGAAGAGATATGGGAACATATGTATATGTATACCTGATTCCCTTTATTATAAAGCAGAAACTAACACACCATTGTAAAGCAATTATGCTCCAATAAAGATGTTTTAAAAAAATTGGAAATTTTAAAAAATATGCTCGCTGCAACTAGAGAGGGCCCTGGCACAGAGACGAGGACCCAACACAGCCAAAAATAAATAAATGAATGAATGAATTAAAAAAAAAATAAAAAACAATGTACCGATGACTGAGCCGCACCCCGCAGCAATTAAATCTGAATGTCTACAGATAGGACCCAGCCCAGACACTATACTTTAAAAAAAAAAAAAAAAAATAGATGGGATGAAAAAGGAAAAACTTAAATTTTACTGAAACACTGCTTGGCCTTTATATAAGTTGGGGGCATGGAAAGCATGGCCTGAAAATGGGTCCCTAAATTATAATATCATCCTGCAATTGGATCTTTACTGTAACAAGATGAGAAAATGGACTGAGGTTCCCTATGTTCAAGCCTTCATGGTCCTTTACCAAAATCCTGCCCTATGCGGCTTTTGTAATCAAAAGCCTAGGGAATCAGAAAACAATCCCTTCTAAACTTTCCATCTCTCAGGGGGGAAACCATGCCTCCCCTGTCTCTGTGGAGCCACCTAGTTTTCCAGATTCCTCTAACTGATCCCAAACTCCACCTCCCTATGTCCCTTTATATCCTCCATTGCCCCGGGAGAGAGAGACTAGTCCCTCTGGGGTAACTTGTAGTGGAACTTCTTATCACCCAGGATCAGGGAAAATATGCCCTCTTAGGGAAGTAGCAAATGGTGAAGGGGCAATCAGAGTACATGTGCCCTTCTCTTTAACCAATTTAGCCCAATGCAAACAGACGCTGGGTTGATTTTCTGAAGTTTGGTGAAGGATTTCAGGCCCTAGCTCTGTCCTTTGATTTGACTTGGAAGGATGTCCAAATAGTCCTATTTACCTGCTCTAGTCATTAGGAAAAACAGAGAATTTGAGCAGCAGCTCAGGGGCACAGCAAACAGCTTGCCAGGGACCAACACCAACATTTTGTTATGGGTGGAAACGCAGTCCCAAATCAGGAACTCTACTGGGGTTATAATTCCCTGGAGGAAACAGAAGCCAGGAACCACATGATCCAATATGTATTAGAAGGGATGAGAAAGTGTATCAAAAAGCCAGTTAACTATGAAAAGGGTAAAGGAGTGACCCAGAAGAAAAAGAAAATCCAGCTCTCTTTTAGAGATGGCTTGTGGAGGCTTTTAGAAAATTTACTAACATTGATACCTCCATCCCTGAGGGTCAATCACTGCTGGGAAAACATTTTATCAGCCAGTCTGCCCCTGATATTAGGTGGAAACTGGAAACTCCAAAAGTTACAATTAGGCCCTCAAACCCCTATGCCCCAACTCGTAGAGGTGGCCTTTTGGGTATTTAATAATAGAGATCAAGCTGAGGAGGAAGAGAGAATCCAATGTGAAAACAGGCAGGCCAGGGCTCATGCTAAACTGATAGCCATTGCTGTCAGCCATGCCTTGCAACCTCAGGACAACCCAAGGGGGCCAAGAAGTTTTAACCATCTGTCTAGAGGTGAAACCAGTAAGGAGGAATGCTTCAAATGCAAGCCAACCAGCCACTGGGTTCGTTAATGCCAGAAAGAGCCTCCCTGGTCCATGCCCAACCACATCCCCTTGTGGTCAATCCTTATATTAGTCCAGGTTCCTGGAGATGCCAAATGGTTTACTGTGCTTGACCTCAAGGATGCCTTCTTTTGCATCCCAGTACATCCCTCATCTCAATATCTGTTTGCCTTCAAGTGGACTAACCCCCACTTGGGCCAAATGCAACAATATACCTGGAGAGTATTGCCTCAGGGGTTTCGGGACAGCCCACACTTTTTTGCCCAGGCCCTAGGAAAAGAACTAAGGGAAATACACCTAAAAGAAGGGGTTATTCTACATTATGTACATGATGTATCAATATGTAGCCCCACTATGGAGGACTCAGATCAAAATACCATTAAAGTCCTTAATTTCCTTGGGGCCCAGGGCTACAGTGTCTCCCAAAAATGCACAAATCTGGGCTTCCCTGGTGGCGCAGTGGTTGAGAATCTGCCTGCCAATGCAGGGGACACGGGTTCGAGCCCTGGTCTGGGAAGATCCCACATGCCGCGGAGCAACTAGGCCCGTGAGCCACAACTACTGAGCCTGCGTGTCTGGAGCCTGTGCTCTGCAACGAGAGGCCGCGACAGTGAGAGGCCCGCGCACCGCGATGAAGAGTGGCCCCCGCTTGCCACAACTAGAGAAAGCCCTGGCACAGAAACGAAGACCCAACACAGCCAAAAATAAATAAATAAAATAAATAAATTAAAAAAAAAAAAAAAATGCACAAATCTCAAAACAACAAGTTAAATATCTGGGATATATTATAAACCCTGGAAGTAGAAGACATTTATCTCCAGATAAAAAACAAGCTATATTGGGCCTAAGCACCCTAAAGACAAAGAAACATCTTTGTACCTTCTTAAGCATGGCAGGATTTTGCAGAATTTGGATTCCAGTATTTGAACTAATGGCTAAATCCCTATATGAAGTCACTAAAGGCCCAGATGCAGAACAATTACTTTGGACTGGGGGACAAGAAAAGGCATTTAATACTATCAAACAGGCCCTCACCAGAGCTCCTGCTCTGGGTCTCCCCTATTAAAAAATGCCATTCATCTTATATGTAGCTGAAAAGCAGTGGACAGCTCTGGGCGGTCCTTATACAGAAGCTAGGAGAAGTTCTTCTGCCTATAGGCTATTTTTCCAAACAACTAGATTCTGTGGGCTGAGGTTGGCCTGGCTGCCTCCCAGTGGTAGCTACCACAACTTTATTAGTAGAAGAAGCTAACAAGCTTATCCTTGGACAGTCACTGGAATTCCAGACCCCTCATCAAGTACAAGGGATTCTGGAGATTAAAGGCTACCACTGACTAACTGGAGGCTGTTTACTAAATACCAGGCTTTTCTCTTTGACTCCCCAGAGGTAACCCTGAAAACTTGCCACAGCCTTAACCTGGCTACACTGATGCCCACTGAAAGCCCCAAACTAACACATTCCTGCCGCGAAACCCTTGACCAGGTTTATGCCTGTAGGCCTGATCTAACAGACCAGGCCATAGAAAACCCTGAAGAGGAATGGTTTACTGATGGCAGTGGTTTACAACTAACCACCAATCCTCGCTATTCAATATGGGTGGGGAAATTGAAAACTGTTTATCTAGTTTGTTCTCTTGCACCCCACAAGGAATAAAAAGCTTTCTGGCAGGAGGTTTTGCCCTTCATTTCTTATAATCCTTCTCTTTTCAGTTATACTGATTTATGCTATATTTTGTCTAGTACTCCATTGTCTTCCCCACTGTTGTAAATCTGTGACTAAGACTTTTCGGTCCAAGAAGGAGACCTGGGACAAACAGGTCCAGACCTTCCATTTTAAAAATAGAGAAACATGTTAAACTTTAACCCTGAGATTAACAAAAATATACACTCAAGCAGAATGGCTTCACAATTTTGACAAGGGCGATATTGCCTCTACTGTATGGTCAACAATTAAGGAAGCTCTCCCAAGGTTAACCTGGTTCCTTCCCTTTCTAGGTCTTTTAATGGCTATTGTTGTTCTCCATTTTGGCCCTTGTTTGTTTAACCTTTTGGTTAAGTTTGTGTCTTCTAGGCTCTATCAGTTTCAAGTAAGGCTCATGATGGCCCAAGGAATTCACCCCATTCCAGTGGAAGATGGCTCAGGTCCCTATAGGTCCTTGGAACAGTCAGCAAGGGACTTCTACACCTCTATGGTAGGCTAAGGTGTGTGGCCCCCGTCCAACAGGAAGAAGTTTCAGAAGCGACCTTCTGCCCCTTACCCCTAAAGAATAAGGGGTGTAGAATCTCTCAATGGGGAATGAGACAGGCTAGGATCTGGAGCATGGGACCCTTTGCTGCAGTGCTTGCAACTGGACAAATGTCTCCTCAAGCAACAAAATACAAAGAAATTATATGGGACTAAAAATAGCTGAGGACATGTGCGGTTGGGGCTAATTATGGACAACAAGATACAAAAAGACCAAAAACCCAACTGCCACTTCTGAAGAGCCGGGAGCAAAATCAGGGTACTGCACATGCACCCTGCACACAGCACCATCAAGGGGTGGGTGAACTAGCTAAGCCACCCCTCCGGCCCAAACCCTGGACCCGTCCCTACCCACACTCCATATAAGGAACCAGTTTGCCTGCACTTTGGTGAGCAAGCAAGGGAACCTGTAACTTGTTTTCACTCCCTCCTGCTACAGCAGGAGCCCCAATAAAGCCTTACCTAAATTTATTGTCTGTCCTCTTATCAATTTCTATTGATTAAGGAAGGTCAAGAACCTTGGTCGGTAACAAGTATATTAAAAAGTTCCTCTAATCAACTCCAGTTCCCAGATGGGACTACTGTTAATAAAGCCACTTACTGTTAATAACATTTTAGGAATAGCACCAACTTGATTCTTACCAGCTGTACTAGTTTCCTCAGACTGCTATAAAAAAGTAGCAAAAGCAGGTGGCTTGAAACAACAGGAATGTATTGTCCTATAGTTCTGAAGGCTAGAAGTCTGAAATCTAGGTGTCAGCCAGGGCTATTCTCCTGCTGAAGGCACTAGGGCTCTTAGTTTTATCATTTTCTTTCTTCTGCTTACTTGAGATTTTATTTGCTCTTTTGTTTCTAGTTTCTTAAGGTGGAAGCTGAGACTATTGGTATAAGAACTCCTTTTCTAATATAGAGATTTTATGTGATAATTTTTTCTCTGAGGATTGCTCTAGAGTATCCCACAAATTTTACATTGTGTTTTTGGTTTTTTTTCGATTCAAAGTACTTTCTAATTTCTTCTTTGAGTTCTTTCACTCATGAGTCATTTAGAATTTGACTTTTTAAAAACTTTTTATGGGACTTCCCTGGTGGCACAGTGGTTAAGAATCCACCTGCCAGTGCAGGGAACATGAGTTCGATCCCTGGGCCGGGAAGATCCCACATGCCACGGAGCAACTAAGCCCATGTGCCACAACTACAGAGCCTGCGCTCTAGAGCCCATGAGTCACAACTTCTGAGCCCGTGTGCCACAACTACTGAAGCCCGCGACCTTAGAGCCCATGCTCCACAACAAAGAGAAGCCACCGCAATGAGAAGCCTGTGCACTGCAATGAAGAGTAGCCCCCGCTCGCCGCAGCTAGAGAAAGCCCACGCGCAGCAACGAAGACCCAACGCAGCCAAAAAATAAAGTCATTTATAAAAATAAAAAATAAAAACTTTTTATTTTGATTTAATTTTAGACTCACTTAGAAGTTGCAAAAATAATATAGAGAGTTCCTGTGTACCCTTCTGCCAGCTTCATAGAGTTTTATAAAAACCAGGAAAGTGCTGTTGTTACAATACCATTAACCATAGACCTTATTTGGACTTTACCAGTTTTACAAGCACTCTTTTTGTGTCTATAAAATTTACTACATGTACAGATATATTTGACCACCACTAAAATCAGGGCACAGAACTGCTCCATCATATCAAAGAAACTCCTTGTGCTGCCCCTTCATAGTCACTACCTCACCTTAACTCCTTCCAAACTTCTTTTGTTCTTGAACATGTTATATTTCTTCATCTATGCATTTGTTCTGGCTCTTTTAAATGTTCTTTAAATGCTCTTGATTAGCCTTCTGATTTCTGATGCTGATACAGTAGCCCTTCCTGGAATATATCTTTAGTTATAGTGTAATATACATTTTATAATTTTGTTAGTAAGGGTTTAGGGTCTTAGGTACTGCTTTGTGAGGTTAATATTTGTACACTTTTTGCTTTGCTGTTAATGTAAAAGTATGTTTTTTGATTATATTTTCTATCTTGTTATTGCTGGTTTACAAAAAATTACTGGTCTTTCTAGCTCCTTTCTCTCTTCTTGGCTCATATTTCTTCAACTCTTATGTCTTTATTTCTCATTCTTCTCGCTAACCCTTGTCAGAGGGAAGAATGTGTCTTTCCTTTACTCATGAAGAGCAGTTTTCTGATTTCTCCTGATACCTTCCACCTCCTGATATCAAGTCCTATAATGCCTCACCCAGCATTAGGAGGCTCTTGAAAGTAAATTCCCAAGGACTGATTTCTATCTGACAGAAATTCTTCCTATATTCCTAAAAATTTTTAATAAGACAGTTTTATCTGGAAACTAAATCAGAAAATGTATAATTATTAGAGCAGAGACTCTAATAATTAAAGAAATATATGAAACATCATTAACACTACCAGCTTAAAATGCTGTTGTTAGGCAGTAGTAGCTGAAATTTTAAAGTTTACTATAGAAACCATTATAGTAGTGCATGAAATTCTTAGAACAGAATGATTATCTTCCAATTTTAAACTTAAAATTCAGAGGTGAAATTCTGTATTGTTTAAAAAATGAAATTGTAATGCACACTTCTAATATATAAAAAATCTGTAATTAACTCAGGAGGTGGAAACATTTATTTTATTAGATATAATCAATTTAATTAGAAGAGCTCTTTTCAAAAGTTGTGTTTTTAGTGAAGATAAGAATCCTTATTATGTTAATCCTCCATATGGAGAGACTGAAATAAATGATTCAGATAACAGGTAAAAAAAAAACCTTTGGGAGAAGACAACAAAGAAAAGGAATACAGCTAAGAGAAATGATCAGATGCAAATAACCTTGGGGTTGGGGGTGAGAGAGGAGTGGTAGTGTAGAATTGAGGTAGATGGTCAAAGTGAACAGCCTAGTTTTCAGGTTCAGGAGCAGATCATATTAATAGGATTGAAAAAGATAAACTTTGGCAGACTATGGCTAAAAATAGATTAAAGTTTTGTAATAGCTACTTCCATCTGTATACGGCTTCATATGTCTCAACATATGCAACCTCTGTACAAAGGAGGCAGTTATGTCTAAAAACAAAGGATTTGGAATCAGATTACTTACGTAGAGATTCCAGTTCTAACATTTAAGGCTAGTAATATCATGAGTGAGCAATCCGATCTCTTAAGAGTTTCAGTGTCTACCTCTGTAAAATGTGTATAATAGTAGTACCTGCTTCAAGGGTTGTTTTGAGGATAAATTGGGATAATTCAACATAAAGAAATAGCCCTCATTTAAGAATGCTAACTACTGTCATTATCAAATATACCCCACTTTAATGTTAGAAACTTTTTCACTTGAGGTAGAAATAAATTATCCCTGACTTTCCCAGTTGGCTTATTTTTGTATCTCTGCCATTCCTGACCAGGGCAAGAAATAGATTAAAAAACCCACATCAACCAGGGCTGTGGTTAGGATACCATCTGACATCTGCTTATGAACTCTGAGCTTATAAAACTGTGTCCTCCAAGCTGCAGGCTTCCCCTATATTTGCCAGTATATTATATTTGTCAGTATGACAGAGTACTTGCCCCCAGCTCTTGATTAGCCTTCTGATTTCTGTTGCTGATACAGTAGCCCTTCCTTGAATTTAAGCCTGCTTTACTAGTACTCAACAACCTACAGAGCCGATGCTAGCCCTTTCTCCGTAGGAACTGAACATGTGCCTCTGATTAGTTTCTAACCCTTCGTCAGCTAGATCACTGCTCTCCTAATATAGAATTTCAGTTCTTCCTAGATTCTCTTGCTGCTATACCTTAACAGATAGGTCAAAAGCCCCTTGGTACTGATTTGATTTGGAACAAGCTTCAGTTTTCCCTGACCATTTGGACAGTGTTAACCTATATTGCAGGAGCCTACCCTATGCTCATATCAATTCGCCTATTTATTCTTACTTCTGATACCTCACCTTTACCTTTCAAAATAATTAGTATTTCCCAGGATGCATCAATGCCAAGCTAGTCTGAATGGTGGTATAGAAAACATGGAGATGTTTCATAAAGTAAGAAATTGGGATTTGGATGTCATATGGCTCAATGGTATTAACTGTCCTACTTATTTATTTCACAGGTTTACTGTAAAATGAAAGTCTATACACAAAGCATATTTTAAAATCTAAATTATAACACTATAATGATAATGGACAGAAGTTCCTTTTTTGTTTCCAGCTCTCCCTTCCTCTGCCTTTCTTGTCATGTCTTTGTTTCCCTGATATGGCTACCTCATTACATTTCATCTCCCTCACTTTCTTTTTCCTTTTTCCTCTTTCTTTCTTACCTTCCACTCCCTTCACCCCTCATGTCCTTTATACTTTTTTATTTTCATCCAATAGGCTCCTATTTCTTGTGGGGAGCGGGGAGATGTTAGTGCCTCTCTCAGATGGGCTTTTACACTATCTCCTATTGTACCCGATCATGAATTTCTGTGCCGTTCCAGGAGAATTCGCACATGATGGGATGGGACAAGTCAAGGCTTGGGACATAGTGGGTGTATTCATACAATGGAAATAAATGCAAATCTAAAAAGAGTGAAACTTATTTTTATATGTTGATATAGAAAAATCTCCAAAGTAGATTATCAAGGTAAGAACAAAATACAGAAAAATGTATATAGAATTATTCAATTTATGTTTTAAAAAAAGGGATATACATGCCTCATGTATTACCTTTATTGTAGGGAAGGCTAAACAAATTGACACCATTTAGAGTCTTTTAAAAGAGTCAAGGTTATTTGACTCAGTAATTCCACTTTTATTAATAAAAATTTTATACTGAAGAAATAAATTTCATATAATTATTACAATATACTTATAATATTTTAATAGCAAAAAAATGGAAATAATTCCAACATTAAGAAATTAGGTAAATAAATCAAGGAATATCCACAATCAGACATAAAGTACAGATAGTAAAGTTAAATTTTTGAACTCTATTTAATGACATGGGAAATGTAATAACAAATGTTTAAACAAAAAATCAAGTTACAAAACAAATTTTACAGAAGGATCTTAATTTTGCTCATGTGTAAGACACATTTGCATAGACAAATAATGAAGGAAATACATGAAAGTGTTTGGAGTGGGTATCACTGAGTAATGAGATTAAGGTGATTTATGTTGTCTTCTCTGTCCTTTCTCCATTGTCTAAATGTTAAAATATGAAAACACATTCTTCTATAATAATAAATTAGAAAATGTTATTAAAATAAAAAAACCATTTTTCCAAAAATTCAGGAGTTCAGTTGAGTTCAGTTCCTTAGAAGTTTCACTTTTCTTATTTTTTAACACATGGCTGGTTTCCATATCTTAAAGTAAATATATTTTCTCTTTTTAAAATTTTTATTTTATATTGGAGCAATAGTTGATTAACAATGTTGTGTTAGTTTCAGGTGTACAGCAAAGTGATTCAGTTATACATATACATGTATCTATTCTTTTTCAAATTCTTTTCCCACTTAGGTTATTACAGAATACTGAGTAGAGTTTCCTGCTGCTATACAGTAGGTCCTTGTTGTTTATCTATTTTAAATATAGCAGTGTGTGCATGTCAATCCCAAACTCTCAATCTATCCCTCCCCCAACCCACTCCTCCCCTCTGGTAACCGTAAGTTTGTTCTCTGTTAGTCTGTTTCTGTTTTGTAAATAAGTTCATTTGTATCATTTTTTTAGATTCCACATATAAGCAATATCATATGATATTTGTCTTTGTCTGTCTGACTTACTTCACTTAGTATGATAATCTCCAGGTCCATCCATGTTGTTGCAGATGGCATTATTTCATTCTTTTTAATGGCTGAGTAATATTCCATTGTGTAGATATATATATATATATATATATATATATATATATATATATATATATATATACCACATCTTCTTTATCCATTCCTCTGTTGATGGACAGTTAGGTTGCCTCCATGTCTTGGCTATTGTAAATAGTACTGAAATGAACATTGGGGTGCATGTAGATTTTTGAATAAATATTTCCTCTGCATATACGCTCAAGAGTGGGATTGCAGGATCATATGTTAGCTCTACTTTTAGTTTTAAAAGAAACTCCATACTGTTCTCCAGAGTGTTTATACCAGTTCACATTCCCACCAACAGTGTAGGAGGGTTGCCTTTTATCCACACCTTCTCACATATTTATTGTTTGTAGATTTTTTGATGACGGCCATTCTGACAAGTGTGAGGTGATACCTCATTGTAGTTTTGATTTGCATTTCTCTAATAACTAGTGATGTTGAGCATCTTTTCATGTGCTTTTTAGCCATCTGTATGTCTTCTTTGGAGAAATGTCAATTTATATCTTTTGCTCATTTTTTGATTGGGTTGGTTGTTTTTAGATATTGAGCTGCATGAGCTGTTTGTATATTTTGGAGATTAATCCCTTGTCGGTTGTTTCATTTGCAAATATTTTCTCTCATTCTGAGGGTTGTCTTTTCATTTTGTTTATGGTTTCCTTTGCTGTGCAAAAGTTTCCTCTATGTCCACTTTCTGGAGAGTTTTTTTTTTTTTTATCATAAATGGGTGTTGAATTTTAGTAAAAGATTTTTCTGCATCTATCGAGATGATCATATGGTTTTAATTCTTCAATTTCTTGATGTGGTGTATCACAGTGATTGATTTGTGGATACTGAAACATCCTTGCAACACTGGGATAAATCCCACTTGATCTTGGGTTATGATTCTTTTAATGTATTGTTGGATTTGGATTGCTAGTATTTTGCTGAGGATTTTTGTGTCTTTGTTCATCAGTGATATTGGCAGGTAATTTTCTTTTTTTGTGATATCTTTGTCTGGTTTTGGTATCAGGGTGATGATGGCATCATAGAATGAGTTTGGGAATATTCCTTCCTCTGCAATTTTTTGGAAGAGTTTCAGAAAGGTAGGTGTTAACTCTTCTCTAAATGTTTGACAGAAATCGCCTGTGAAGCCATCTGGTCCTAAACTTTGGTTTGTTGGGGGTTTTTAAATCACAGTTTCAATTTCATTACTTGTGATTGGTCTGTTCATATTTTCTATTTCTTCTTGTTTCAGCCTTGGGAGATTGTACCTTTCTAAGAATTTGTCCATTTCTTCCAGTTTGTCCACTTTATTGGTATATAGTTGCTTGTAGTAGTTTCTAATGATCCTTTGTATTTCTGGGTGGCTGTTGTACCTTCTCCATTTTCATTTCCAATTTTATTGATCTGTTCTCTCTCCTTTTTTTCTTGATAAGTCTGGCAAAAGGTTTATCAATTTTGTTTATCTTTTCAAAGAACCAGCTTTTAGTTTCATTGATCTTTGCTACTGTTTTCTTTGTCTTTATTTCTTTTATTTCTGCTCTGACCTTTATGATTTCTTTCCTTCTACTAACTTTGGGTTTTGTTTGTTCTTCTTTCTCTAGTTGATTTAGGTGTAATGTTAGGTTGTTTATTTGAGATTTTTCTTGTTTCCTGAGGTAAGATTTTATTGCTATAAACTACCCTCTTAGAGCTGTTTTTGCCTTGTCGCATAGGTTTTGGATCATCCAGCTTTCATTTTCATGCGTCTCTAGATATTTTTTTATTTCCTCTTTGATTTCTTCAGTTATCCATTCATTGTTTACTAGCATATTGTTTAGCCTCCACGTATTTGTGTTTTTTATAGTTTTTTTCTCATAGTTGATTTTTAATCTCATAGCATTGTGGTCAGAAATCATGCTTGATATGATGTCAATTTTTTAAAAATTTACCGAGGCTCACTTTGTGGCCCATAATGAGATCAATCCTGGAGAATGTTCCATGTGCACTTGAGAAGAATGTGTGTTCTGCTGCTCTTGGATGGAATGCTCTACAAATATTAAGTCCATCTGGTCTAATGTGTCATTTAAGGCCTGTGTTTCTTTACTGATCTTCTGTCTAGAGGATCTGTCCATTGATGAAAGTGGGGTGTTAAAGTCCCACACTATTACTGTGTTACTGTCAATTTCTCCTTTTATGGCTGTTAGTATTTGCCTTATATATTGGGGTGCTCCTATGCTGGGTGCATATTTACAATTGTTATATCTTCTTCTTGGATTGATCCCTTGATCATTATGTAGTATCTTTCTTTGTCTCTCGTAATAGTCTTTATTTTAAAGTCTATTTGTCTGATATGAGTATTGCTACTCCAGCTTTCTTTTGATTTCCATTTGCATGGAGTATCTTTTTCCATCCCTTCACTTTCAGTCTGTATGTGTCCCTAGATCTTAAGTGGGTCTTTGTAGTCTATGTCTTTGGTTGGAGCATTTAATTCATTTACATTTAAGGTAATTATTAATATGTATGTTCATAATGCCATGTTGTTAATTGTTTTGGATTTGTTTTTGTAGGTCTTTATTCTTCCCTTTCTCTTTTGTTCTCTTCTCTTGTGATTTGATGACTAACTTTTGTGTTGTGTTTGGATTCCTTTTTCTTTTTTGTGTGTGTAGCTACTGTAGATTTTTGGGTTGCAGTTACCATGAGGTTTTGATATAGCAGTCTATATATGAAGAAGATTGTTTTAAGTTGCAGGTCTTTTAATTTCAAATGCACTTCCAATATCCTGCATTGGTGCTCTCCTCTTCTCACAATTTCTTGTTTTGATATAATATTTGTGTTCAGTTGATTTTCTACATTTACTTTATATTGGCCTTTACTGGTGAGCTTTTCCATTCATAATTTTCTTGATTCTAGTAGCAGCCTTTTCTTTTCCACTTAGAGAAGTTCCTTTAGCATTTGTTGTAGAGCTGGTTGGGTGGTGCTGAATTCTCTTAGCTTTTGCTGTCTGTAAAGCTTTTGATTTCTCTGTTGAATCTGAATGAGAGTCTTGCTGGGTTGGTTGTAGGTTCTTCCCTTTCATAACTTTATATCGTGCCACTCCCTTCTGGCCTGCAGAGTTTCTGCTGATAAATTGGCCGATAACCTTATGGGAGTTCCCTTGTATGTTATTTGTTGCTTTTCCCTTGTTGCTTTTAATATTTTTTCTTTGTCTTTAATTTTTGTTAATTTGATTACTATGTGTCTCAGTGTGTTCCTCCTTAGGTTTATTCCGCCTGGGACTCTTTGTGCTTCCTGGACTTGGATGACTGTTTCCTTTCCCACATTAGGGAATTTTTCAGCTATTATATCTTCCAGTGTTTTCTCAGGTCCTTTCTCTCTTTCTTCTCCTTCTGGGACCCCTATAATGCGAATGTTGGTGCATTTAATATTGTCCCAGAGGTCTCTTAGACTGCCTTAATTTCTTTTCATTCTTTTTTCTTTATTCTGTTCCATGGCAATTATTTCCACCATTCTGTCTTCCAGCTCACTTATCTGTTCTTCTACCTCAGATCTGTTTCTGTTCTGCAGACTGCTGGATAGTATTTCTTCTTGCTTCTGCTCTCTGCCCTTTGGTGGATGAGGCTAAGAGGCTTGTGCATGCTTCCTGGCGGGAGTGTCTGGTTCCTGCTCACTGGTGTGTGGAGCCCGGTCTTGTCCCTCTGGTGGGCAGGGCTGTGCTCAGGAAGACTTTAAGCAGCCTGTATGTGGATGGGTGAGGCAGTGTTCCCGCCCTGTTGGTGATTTGGCCTGAGGCGTCCCAGCACTGGAGCCTACAGGCTTTCGGGTGGGACTAGGTCTTGGGAAGGAAATGGCTGCCTCCAGGAGGGCTGATGTCAATGAATACTCACCAGAGCTGCTGCTGCCAGTGTCTTTGTCCCCACAGTGAGCCACAGCCACCCCTCGCCTCTGCAGGAGGCCCTCCAATACTAACAAGTAGGTCTGGCCCAGTCTCTCATGAAGTCATTGCTTTTCCCCCTGTGTCCTTGTGCACATAGGACCTTGTGAGGGCCCTCCAAGAGTAAAATTTCTGTTTCCCTCTGTCCTATAGTATTCCTGTGATCAAACCCCACTGGCCTTCAAAGCCAGATTCTCTGGGGGCTTCTCCTCCCACAGCCAGACCCCCAGGCTGGGAAGCCTGACGTGGGGCTCAGGACTTTCACTCCTGTGGGATAACTTCTGTGGTATAATTATTTTCCAGATTTTGGATTGCCCACCTGGTGGGAATGGGATTTGATTTTATCATGATTGCATCCCTCCTACCATCTCATTGTGGCTTCATTTTTGTATTTGAGTGTTAGGGTATCTTTTTTGGTAGGTCCCAGCATTTTGTTTTTTCTGTCAATAGTTGTTCATCAGTTAGTTTTTTTTTATTCCTTTTTTTTTTTTGGCTGTGTTGGGTCTTCATTGCTGCACGTGGGCTTTCTTTAGTTGCAGCGAGCAGGGGCTACTCTTCATTGTCGTGTGCGGGCTTATTGTGGTGGCTTCTCTTGTTGCAGAGCATGGGCTCTAGGTGTACAGGCTTCAGTAGTTGTGGCACACAGGCTCTAGAGCACAGGCTCAGTAGTTGTGACACATGGGCTTAGTTGCTCCACGGCATGTGGGATCTTCCCAGAACAGGGATGGAACCCATGTGCCCTGCATTGGCAGGCAGATTCTTAACCACTGTGCCAGCTGAGAAGTCCCAGCAGTTAGTTTTGATTTTGGTGTTTTTGTAAGAAGGGGTGAATTCGTGTCTGTCTAGTCCACCGTCTTGCCAGCCAGTATATATTTTCTTAAATTAACTCTATCTGTTTAGCTATTTCACTATCTATTGTCTATCTGACCACTTGTCTGTCTCTCTATCTTCCATTTATATATGTCTGCCTACCTGTCCTTCTGTCATCTGTCTTTACTCTCCTCAGCTGAGTTTTCTAAAGAAGTCTGTTGTATGTTTTCTCTTGCTTAGTTAATAACTCTTATGGTAATAAATGGCTGCTGTTAGGCTTGTTGAGTAGACTTGGTATGTTCTTCATAGAGATATAACTTTTCCAATTACAAGAGTATCATTACACTAATTCCTTACCTCTCCAAGTATAAACTTGTTTAGAGTATGTTTTGTTTAAAAGTAGGCCCATTCTTAAATGTTTTTGAGTAATGATGCATTAAAAGGCACATTTAGCTTAGAAATTACACAGCAAATTTGCAGAAGGCAAGCATGCAACTGCCTGCTCTAAGAAGTTCTTTTCCCTATGTGTAGTTCATATTTGTTCAAATTAAACATGGAAGTTAAATTCAGTCAAATAAATCCTTCTAGTCATCCAGCTTGGTGTAAGTAAAAACCTTTTGGATAAGAAGATACCTGTTGGTCAAAGGAGCAATCATATCTTTTTGAAAGAGATAAGGTTAGTAATCAAATTATTGGTATCAACAACAATAATTTTACTGCAGTCTGTGCTTACAATTCATTTTTCTTTCCTAAATATTCCTTCATTCCACTACTGGCTATATAATACATATAGGTACATTCTCTTCATTGTTCTTTTCCTTATTAGTAATAGGAATTTTAGCTGAGACTGAGTACATTATTTTCTAAGGTATGATTGCTTAAGAATTAGATGTTCCCTTAACTGTGTTTCCATGGTGTTTTTTTCATGTATCCATCAGTGCAGAAATATTTAATTTTTAAAGTATATGTCACACTAAACTGTAAACTTCTCATAATTAGAACTCATGCTCTATCCATTTTCATGTACCCACACTAATGATGGTGTTTGGTACTAAGTAAGCAATCAATAAGTGATTTTTATAAATGTAGAAAAGGGTAGATGATAACAATAGCTTCTAGGAGAAAACAAACAAACTATATGGTTGAATTTGAAACTCTCTCTAATATTATTTTTAATGAAAGAATTTCTAATATTTCTAATATTTTAAAATTTTATATTGTTGTACTGATCCTGCAAGTATAATATTGATTTATGTTTCTGATTCTCTGGTTCATTTGAAATAGGAGAAAACAAAATGGAGGAAATATTATTTAGAGTTTATATGTTTTCTTTTAATCAATGTTTCCTAAATGGAAATTTATACTATTATCTTCAAGAGAGACTTTAAAACTTTAAGAAACCAAAAGTAAATCATATGTAAGTACAGATATTTCTTGTATCAGCCCAACCAAAAGTTACCTATTTATCTCTAATTATAACTCTGAATTGAAGTTAATGTTTCTATCAAGGGGTTATTTCTTGTGCTGTATTCTGACTTTTGTTTTTATATATTTTGGGTTCTGCTAGATTTTTTTTTTAACTTATGTTAACCAACTCATAGTAATTAGGGAAAAAAATGAAGAAATAAAGAAGTGAGATTTTTGTCTGAAAAAATTTCTACACTGAGTGGTCCATGACTAGACACCATTTCAGAGTCAGGAAGAGATCATGGAGAAGGCTTTGCATTATGGTGTGTTGAAATTCTCCTGTGAGATGTAGAATAGTGGCCCACCAAAGATGTCTGCCCATATAATAAACTCCGGAACCTATGAATATGTTACCTTACATGACAATTAGGACTTTACAGATATGATCAAATTAAGGATACTGAGATGGAAAGGTTATCCTGTATTAGCCATGTGAATAATCACAAGGGTCCTTGTAAGTGAAAGAAGGCAGGAAAGTCAGGGACAGATTTGAAGATGATGGCTTTGAAGATGGAAGAAAGGAACACAAGCGAGGAATGCTGGTGGTCTCTTAAAGCTGGAAAAGGTAAGAAACTGGATTCTCCCCTGGAGCCTTCACAAAGAAATGCAGTATTGCTGACAGCTTTATTTTAGCCTAGTGAAAGCCATTTTATACTTCATGCAGGCAGCTTTTGTGATGAGTTTAACTAGCTTGACCTGTTAGTGTTGACTAGCATGGACAGGGTGATCAGTGAGAATATGTGACAAGTGAGGTCAATGACAAACTGACCAGCCAGACAAGGCAGGATCCCTCTGAAAGACTGAGTGACCTGAAGCATAACCTTAAGACTTAGATAACAAAAAGGGAGAGTAGTCTTGAGAGTGAATGAGGCATGAGAGGGACAAAGCAAGAAATGGCACATTGTTCACTCATGCATCCTATATTCTGGGTGTAACCGAATTGAGAAAGAATGAGGATAGGAGTTCTACCAGCAAAAGAAGACAGTTTGATATTTCATGGGCTCTAAATTACAGAGAATATAAAGAAAGATCATATACAAAGACAGCTTATAGTGGAAAATTAGACAACCATTAAACATATTTTCAACACAGGCAAAATCAAAAGACAAACAATAAGCTAGGAAAAATATATACTGTATTTACTACGCGTCTAACTTTTAAAAGTTGTCCGGGACTCAAGGATGGGTATGTTATTCAGGCTGTTGCAATAGGAAGAATAACCAAAGGGAGTGTTTCCTGGAAAATGGGAAACAAGAGGGGTTTTATATGGCAAAGAAACAAAAGTAGCAGAGCTCCAGTTGCAGTTCTGGTGACCAGTCAAGCAGGTGTGGTAGTCTTTCAGAAAATGTGTGTGTGTGTGCATGCACGTGCATGTGTGCATGTGTGTGCATGCATGAGAGCATTTGGCCGATTTCAGTCCATTGTGTCCTGTTCTTGGAATTGTCAACTCAAAGAAAGAATTTAGAGGAATGGATTAGTCTCTCAGTATGAGGGAGCATGGATGTCAGTATACATTCAGAGAAGAAAATTTTACATTTCTTCACACAGACAAAAGATAAATATATTTACTATATGAAGATAAATTCTTTATAACTCTTTAATATATATGTCTTTATTAATTAAGAAAAACACCTCCTGCTGTAATAAATAAACTCTGAAATTTCAGTGGCTTAACACAATGAAGTATAGTTCTTGCTCATAAAACACTGCAAAACTGGTGTCTTGGTGGGCAACTCTCCTATATGCAGTGATGTAGTATCTCAAGATCCTTCCTTCCTTGTGTCATTTTCAACATGTGACTCCCCCAGTCTCCTTGGGAGTCATCTCCTACATTCTATCTTAGAGGGGAAAAGAGCATGGAGGATGATGTAAGGGAGGTTTTTATGGCCTGGTTTAAAAGTAGTCTATAACACTTCTACCAACCTTCCACTGGTCAAAATTTGGACATATGAAGACCTCTAAATGCAAAGATGGCTGGGAAATATAGTTTAGCTCGATTCCCAGGACGAAAAGGGAATGGGTTTTATTAATCAATCAATAAAATGTATATTAAATTTATAAATAAAACTATAAATGATAACAAAAAGATGAACTCCCCAGTGGAAAAATGTCCAATACCAATGATCAAAAATAATATTCAGAATCAAGACTAAAGTAAATTACAAAAATAACATATTTCCTATTAAAATAGCCACAGTAAAAATAATGTTATTTTCCTTGGCTGCTGAAAAATGTACAGTGTCAGACACCACAAGTGAGGGTAAAAAATTGTTCTCAGGTTCTAAAGAGCAACTGACAATATATATCCAAAGATTTTAAAATGTGCATAGTCTTTGAGGACTTCCCTGGTGGTCCAGGGGCTAAGACTCCGTGCTCCCAATGCAGGCGACCCAGGTTCAATCTCTGGTCAGGGAACTAGATCTCACATGCTGCAACTAAGAGTTTGCATGCCACAACTAAAGATCCCACATGCCACAATGAAGATCTTGCATGCGGCAATGAAGATCCCGTGTGCCGCAATGAAGACCTGGCACAGCCAAATAAATAAATAAATATTTAAAAAATAAAATAAAATGTGCATATCCTTTGATCCAGCCTACCACTTCAAAACCTTTATCAGGAATAAATAATCAGAAAAGTGTTCTAAGATTGATTGATGTCATCCTTAACTTCTGTTTTTCATAAACTATGTGAAATCCATAAGGAAATCATGTTAGATTTGCTTTCATAACATATCCAGAATCTGATCCCCTTTTTTCCACTTCCACTGCTTCTGTCTTTCTTACCTATAGTCCAATTTTAACATAGTAGCCCTTGTGATCCTTTTAAAGTCTATGTTGGGACTTCCCTGGTGGTGCAGTGGTTAAAACTCTGCGCTCCCAATGCAGAGGGCCTGGGTTCGATCCCTGGTTGGGGAACTAGATCCCACATGCATGTTGCAACTAAGAGTTCGTATACCACAACTGAGGAGCCCACGTGCCACAACTAAGGAGATAGCAAGCGGCAACTAAGGAGCCGTCAAGCCACAACTAAGGAGCCTGTCTACCACAACTAAGACCTGGCACAACCAAATAAAAATAAATAAATAAATAAATAAATAAATAATTTAAAAAATAGAGTCTATGTCATATTGTTAGCACAGGTTCGTGTGCCCAACGCACAGTGAGGCTAAACAAACCAAAATGTTGGAGTTTGGAGCAGAGAAAGGTTTATTGCAGGGCCCTGTAAGGAGACAGGTGGCTCCTGCCCTAAAAAAGCCCTGAGCTCCCCCAAATTTTGGAAAAGCATTTTTAAAAGCCAGGTGAGGGAGATGGTTGCAGGGTATGTGATCAGTTTGTGCACAAGTCTCTGACTGGCTGATGGTGAAGGAACAGGGTGGTGTCACAGGGGTTAACATTATCAATCTTTTGGCTCCAAGAGGCCTGGAGCTATGTGCTCATGGTCATCAAGTAGTTAATATCTTCCATTTGGTGGGGGGTTTTCACATCTGTAAAACAACTCAGGAAATGAGCATCAAATAATGTTATCTAGGTACTTCAGAGAGGAGCTAAAGCAGAGGATATGGGGGAAGGTCTGTCTTGGGAAGGCCTTATAGGGTTCTGCTCAGTTACAATATCGTTACTCCTCTGCTCAAAAGCCAACAAGAGTTCCAAAGTTTTCTCAACTCAGAAGATATACCAAACTGGCCTCATACAATCTGCCCCATCTGGGGTACATGCCAAACTTCTCTGATCTCATCTTTTACTCCCCCACACCCCACCCCCAACCCCCCAGCTCAGTTTGCTCAGGCTTCCTTGCTGTTCCTGCATATACCAAGCATGCTCCCTTCTCAGGGCCTTGCTGTTCACTGTCCACATACCTGTTTAAATGTCAGTGAAGCCTATCCTAGCTCCTCCATGTAAAAAAGCAATGTGCTTCCTCCACCCATCTTTGCCATTTTCCCTTACTCTGCTTTATTTCTTTTATAACATTTATCACCATCTGATATATTATATATCCTTGTTAAACTGTTACCTATAGTTTTTGTTATAATGAGGTCAGAGATATTGTAACTCCTTAAACAGTGCCTGGCACATAGAAGGTGCCTAACAAACATTTGCTGAATGAATGAATAGAAAAATACCGCAACAATTCTGAAAAATTAAAAAATAGAGGACTGGTTAAATAAACTGGGATGTTGCACTTAAGTAACAGGCAGATAGACCCTTCAAAAGCCTAGAAGTAGAAATGAAAAAAGCCTAGAAGTGTGGAAATGAAAACTAGAATGTGGTTCTGTATCTCACAGGAGGAAATGCTGGGAATACTAACTTCTAAAGAGGTAATAGGTATTTTTCTTACCCAACTGTTTTCTGAAACCATAGGAAAAGTAGGTTTCTTATCATAAAATGTGTTTTTACATTAATCAACTGCTTCTATGGTCTCAAATAGGTTTATCCATGAAATGTGTGTATGTGTACCTCCAAGGGCTAAAAGGATTTTTAAAAAGCAATCTTATTCTATGTAGATTGTATTAGCTCAAGCTGCCATAACAAAATACCACAGATGGTTTAAACAGCAGAAGTTTATTTCCTCACAGTTCTGAAGGCTGGAAGTCTAAGATCAAGGGCTCAGTTTCTGGTGAGGACTCTCTTCCTGGCTTGCAGATGGCTGTCTTCTCATTGTATCCTCACGTGGTCTTTCCTCAGTGCAGATTCATGGAGAGAAAAAGAGAGACAGAGAGAGAAAGAGAAAGAAAGAAAGAGGGAGTGAGCTAGCTCTCTGGTGGCTCTTCTTATAAGGACATGAATGTCATTGGATTAGGGTCCCACCATTAGGACTTCATTTAACATCAATTACCTCTTTTTTAAAAAAAGTATTTATTTATTCGGCTGCGCCAGGTCTTAGTTGTGGTACATGGGATCTTCCTTGCTGCGTGAGGGATCTTTGTTGTAGCAACTTTTAGTTGCGGCATGTGGAATCTTTTAGTTGCGACATGCAGAATCTTTAATTGTGGCATGTGGGATCTAGTTCCCTGACCAGGGATCGAACCTGGGCCCCCTGCACTGGGTATACAGAGTCTTAGCCACTGGACTAACAGGGAAGAGCTAACCTCAATTACCTCTTAAATGCCCTGTCATCTTTGTAGCCCCAGAATTTAGTACCAAATTCTTATATTTATTAATCAAAAATATTTGAATCAAGGAAAAGCTTGAATTTGAGGCAACAATCATATATATTTCTACATTTATCCATATCTATCTATCTATCGATCTAATCATCTATCTATCTCTACAAGTTATTAAACAAATAAAACTTAGCAAGGTACAGATAAGAAACAGTTATAGTTTCCTACAAATACTGCCCCTAATAGGGCCATTTTAAATTCTCGCTTGCCTCCTGTAACAGATATCTTATCACATCATCACATCTTGGGTAGATTCTATAACTTCCTTGTCAATTTCAGTGATTAAAAATCCATCCAGTCTAAAACTCCAATTTCATATCCAAATCAAAGATTTCCTCTTTTCTGTCATCTACTAGTATTGTGGCTTGAAGGACCTGAAATGGGGAGGGGTATGGTCTTCCTTTTGCCTCTTTCCCACTTTCCACCTTGGGGGAAAGAATGTAGTTTACCTCTGGGCTTCAGGTCCTTCCTCCCTTTTCTAGTTTCTACCTCCTCCAAGAAGTGGACACAGGGAGGAGTTGGAGGCAGTCAAAGGGCTGTCGTAGTCTTCCTTGTGTTCTTTGATACTAATTCTTGGGCTAACACTGACTGGCCATTGACAGACAATACTCTCTCCACAGCAGGCACTCAAATACTGGATTTCTAGAAGAGGCACAAATGTGAGTTCTTTAGGGCCTTCCCAATCTATGGTGTCCTGCTTAACTTCTTCCAGTCCTCTTCAGCTCTTGTACTCAGTGGAATACCCCATGGGCTCTGGTTGCTGGGGTTTTTTCACCCAGCAGTTAGCTTCTTTTGTTGCTGCCATCATGATGGCACAAGTCCAGCTAATTTTTTTTTTTTTAATAAATTTGTTTATTTATTTATTTTTGGCTGTGTTGGGTCTTTGTTGCTGTGCGTGGCTTTCTCTAGTTGCGGTGAGCAGAGGCTACTCTTCGTTGCGGTGCGCTGGCTTCTCATCGTGATGGCTTCTCTTGTTGCGGAGCACAGGCTCTAGGCGCGCGGGCCTCAGTAGCTGTGGCTCGCGAGCTCTAGAGCGCAGGCTCAGTAGTTGTGGCGCACGGGCTTAGTTGCTCCGCAGCATGTGGGATCTTCCCGGACCAGGGCTCGAACTTGTGTCTCCTGCATTGGCAGGCGGATTCTTAACCACTGCGTCACCAGGGAAGCCCCCCAGCTAATTTTTGTGGTGCTACTTTGGCCTACAAGAAACTCACATTCTCATCAAAGCAGAAGTGACAGCTGAGCTACACCACAGGCCTTTCTGTTTGCCCTGCCATAATTCACCAATTCTTTTTTTCCTGTTCACAGAGACTTTGGGAAGAGCAGGTAGTCTGTGTCCTAATTTGAAAATGAGGTGTTAGTTTTCCTTTTATGCAGATACATCCAAACTTTGCAAATTATTCTTAGAGCACTTCTCACTTGACTTTTCAGAAAACGGCAGGGGGAAGCCACAGAAGAACTCCCTAAGCCAACAATTCATGACTTCAATAATTTCCATTTTCTTCCTTCTCATTCTCCTGTTTATATGGATTGGGGTAATTGTGGTTATTGAGGGGCCAGTTCTGCTGATTTAGTAGGTGGAGATACTTACTGCTTGTTTTTGGCCTCAGTTTTGGACCCTAACTATCAGTTTTGGATCAACAAGAAAAGTTCCACACAACTTCAAGTCACATTTTGTCTATGGAACTTTGCATTTCACTCTGTTCTGTTGGGGTGTGCTTATAGAGCTTGGACCTTATTTTACTCTTATTAGCATCCTGTGAGATGTAGGACAGCTATCCCCCATTTTGCTGATGAAACTGAGACAATAAGAGGCAATCTAGGACTAATTAATTGAAAAAAAACAACTCTTCTATGCCTATAGTCAAGACTTCAACCCTCCTCTATTGTTTTTGCAAAATGCTGCAATTTTTTCAACTTTAGAACATGACCTTATTTTCTCAGAGTTATAATTCTGTTTGCTGGAGAAGTAAACAAAATCCCTCAGAGCTGAAGGTAAACTTATTTACCCTAGTCTTAGCAGAGTGTGTACCCATCCTTCAAGTTTTCCTCACTTAAGAACCAGTTTCCTGCTTTTTCAGGGTATGCATATAACGAAGGGGCATTCATATTTCAACCTTCATGTGAAATCTAAATCCCTATTTCCTCAAAGTCCTTTTTACTGGGCATTTCCAAAAGCCTTAGGAACATTCATGAATTTTTTTTTATTCTTTTGGTCATGTCCCTTGGCATGTGGGATCTTAGTTCCCCGACCAGGGATTGAACCTGTGTCCTCTGCATTGGCAGCACTGAGTCTTAATCACTGGACTGCCAGGGAAGTCCCCATTCATGCATAAATACAACTCCCTCAGGCCTGCTGAGATACCCTAGATTTCTTGCATTAAGCATACAGACTACACACCTGAGATGTACTATATAATAACTGTAAGGTGAATGTAGATGAATTAATGAGTTAAAAATACAAACATGTTCTGGCCCATTGTGCTTCTAGCTTAGTTCAGTGATGCCTGTCCCCTAGTTTTCCTTCCAATAGAGCTAAAAGGGGAGAGTGATAAAAAAGCTTACGTTTATGGCAAGTCTATGTGCCAGTCACTGATAGTTACATTCCATATATTTTCTCATTAAATTATAATAAATACTCCATAAGGTAGGTATTATTACTCTGTTTTACAGACTAATTAGACAACTGAGGTTTTGAGATGTTAAACTACCTTAAATAAGATCACTACTCAGAGGTAGTGAATTCAAGTATAATTTTATCTGATTTCCAAGCCTGGGCTCTCCTGGCACAGAGTAGAGAAACAGAGGTCAGGTTAAGAGAGTAGAGGTGGTATCCTGGTATGTGCTAAGGAAAGCAGTTATAACCCTTACGAGTACATATTTAATATGAACATACTTTACATAGAGGTTCATAAAATATTCATAGATATTCATGAAATCTATGATAGATATTCATTAAATATCATAGATATCTTGCATAGATATTCATAAAATAGCCTTCTCAGATGGACTTTAGCATTTCAAATTAAACTTCCCCAAAACATCATGTCCCTTGAAGAACTCTCCTTTGTCTTTATGCCTTTTTTACACAAAATATTGTTTGTGGTTGTGATAGATCATTATTAAGTGACCTCCAATGAATCACACCTCCCTGCATCTATGATCCTCTGCATGTGAAACTGTCACATCTTCCATCAAGAGACTGAATTTATCCCTCTGCCTGTTTGAATGTGACCTGGCCTTGTGATTTGCTCTGACAAATAGAATGTGGTAGAAGTAAACTTGTACATGTTCCAAAACCTTGGGCTTATTGTTACTGAGTCCAAGCTCGTTCTGCTCACTGCATGACAGGCCAGTAAATCAAGAGATGACGTGTTGAGGCAAGGAATAATGACTTTATTCTGA
The DNA here is from genome assembly GCF_028564815.1 of Eubalaena glacialis. Classification (NCBI taxonomy): domain Eukaryota; kingdom Metazoa; phylum Chordata; class Mammalia; order Artiodactyla; family Balaenidae; genus Eubalaena; species Eubalaena glacialis. The sequence goes on along the minus strand of NC_083732.1, from coordinate 43,171,301 downwards.
AAGCCAGCATACCGAGAAGATGGCAGACTAGTGTCTCAAAAGAACCAGCTTATTGGAGTCTGGATGCCAGTTTCTTTTATAGAACAGAGATGGGGAGGAGGTTAGGGAATAAAGTAAAAAGGTCATAAGTCTTGCAAATATCTCCTGGAATGGCCAGCCTCAGGGAGGGGATGTGTTAATTTCTTCTTTCTCCTAGCCATCCACAGGTGGACAGGGTCAGGATGTTTCCCTGAACAAAGGCACTTTGGTTTAACATTCAGGCAGAGGGGCAGGGTTCCCAGAGGCAGGCCATTATGTATAGACAGTATCCTCTTAGTGAACAAAAGCAACCGGAAGAAAAGGTTAAGGTAAAAGAAACAGATCCAACACGTAGTCAGATTTTGTTCTTCCCTGTAACATTATAAGGCCTTGGAAGCATCTGCCTTTGCCCTCTAAGTGTACTATTCTGAGACTGACATGCAAAGAGGAAGCCCAGGGTAAAAGTGCATTTGGAGACAGGGGTTCAGCCAATGCAGCTTTCTCAGCTGATCTCAGTCCCCAGCTGATCCACCAGCTGAATGCATCTTTCTGAAAAATAATACATTGTTGTTTTAATCCACTAAGTTGTAAGATGATGGATTCTTAAAAAGCAATAAAAAAGCAGAAAGTGGTACTGGAAGTACAAAGCAATAGGTAAATCCAACAGAAATTGGTACTGAAAGTACAAAGCAATAGATAAATATAATAGAAATTAGTATTGCTCTAAAAAACCCCAAGTATACGGCATTGTCTTCAGGACTAGGCAGCCTGAGAATGCTGAAAGGAATAGAGAGGAAACTGTTAGTAGAAGCTAAAAAGCAGAGAGGAAATTGTTATGGGAGACCAGAGAACAGAGGTCTACCAATTAACTATTGCTTATGGCAACTTGGAAGGTAGAAAATGCACCTAATGAACTTATTGATCTCACTAATTTCCATGTAGGGTAGAGAAAATAACAATTAGCTTCTTTCAGCTTTGTCTGATGAGAGGTGGTATTTTATATTGCTGCCATAAAAAAATTATCACGAACTTAGCAGTTTAAACAACATAAGTTTATTATTTTATAGTTCTGTCAAAATTTAGAGATAGTAAAAATTAAAACTAGATCAGTAAAATAGTATTAAGTAAGAGTTTATGGTGTACAAAAGGATAGTTTGCAAACTGGGAGTCTTCAAATCCAACACGGAGATGAAACTCAGAGGCATGATGTCACAGGATGACTTTGTATAGTAGAAGTAAGAAAGCTGTTTAACCTTTACAATGATCGAGTATTACAATAGGGGTTTCCAGATGGTAGGGGATTCATTAAAATTGATTAATTTATACCATTTTAGGAAGATGATTATCAGAGGCACTTAGAAGAAAAAACCTACGTTGATTTTTACTTATGTTCATGAAATAAGCTAGATTTATTTTCTTTAGGTAACTTAAATGATTTTGTCTGCTTGTAGGATTTTCAAGCCTGGCCTCTATTTTATTTTATTTTAACATTTCCATAGGTCAGAAGTCCAATAATTCTCAATGGACCAGAATCAAGAGATCAGCAAGTCTGTGTTCTGCCTATAAGCTCTAGGGGAAGATCTATTTGTTGACTTGAAAATAAAACACACAACATAAAGGGTTGTGAATTTAAGTTTTATTCAGGGTCTTACTGAGGAGTATAGCCTGGGAGACAGCTCTGAGGAAGTGCTCCAAAGAGCTAGGGGAGGAGCCAGAATACATGATTTTTTGGCCAGAAAATACATGTAGTCACGCATATATCTTGGTAAAAGATGACTGCTAATTACAAAGAACAGACATCTCGAGTTAATGATTTTAGTGCTTTTCTATGTATGGAAGATGCAAGAATCTGGGGTCATTGAAATTCTTCCTGAGACATGAATCTATCTAGGGGCCTGTTTATTGAAAGCACAGAGTGCCTCATCCTGTTTTTCATCTTGAATTCCTCTCAGGGGAGACTGCAGTGGGTTTCAACTTAACCCTTGTATAGCTGGGTGATGAGCGATGCTCTATGTTCTTCTTTGCTCACAATTTCTTTGCTCATTAAAGTTGTTTATAGAATCCAGTTCTTTGTGTTTGTGGGGCTGAAATCCTCATTTCCTTGCTGCTGTCAGCTGAGAGTCACCCCTAGCTCTAAAGGCCACCCACACTCTTTGGTTCCCTTCCTCCACCTTCAAAGTCAACAATGGTAGGTTGTGTCCTCCTCACACTTCTAATCTCTCCTCCTTCTTCTTGTGTGAATATCACTAACTACAGCCAGGAAGGTTCTCAGCTTTTAAAGACTCATTGGCCCACCTGGATTACCCAGGATAACCTCCCCATCGTAAGATCTGCAACCCTTAATCACATCTTCTAAATCTCTTTTGCTATGTAAGGTTTCCTAGGTTCTAGGGATTAGGTGTAGACATCTTTTGGGGGTTACTATTTTCCCTACCACAGAGATGAACTAAAAAAGAACTTTCAGTTTACAACAGAATTTAGAGGAAATATAGAGGACTCAGAACAGTCCAGTAAAAGATTTTTAACATAAGAAATGGCCTCAGGATAAAATTTTAATCCAAGGGGATGGCTATAAAACTCCTTGTTAAGACCTCTGAAAGATTCAAGCAGTGATTTGAAGACTTCCTTAGGTAAGACAAAGGGGTTTCTACAAATCTGAAGGGTCTCAAATGTGGCCCAATGTATAGAGATGCCTATCTCAAAAAGAATTATGTCTGTGGCTTTGGGGGCAGGAAGTAAACCCCAAACGGATTTATAAGAAGCCTGCAAAGTTTTTAAGGGAATTGTATTAACTTGGATTAAAAGGAACAGAGACAGTTCAAAATTTTAAAAAGGCCTCTGGGCCTCCAACTTTGTTTGGGCAAGAGGCAGACTGGGAAAGCTACTCAGCTACAAACAGGAGTTGTACGTTATAGAAAAGAAAGGACTCAGTGGCAGGGCAGAGAGCCAAGGACAGCAATAGATGAGGAAACCCAGTAACACTAAGAGCAGAACTATGCCCTAATAAAGGAGCGTTCCCTGGCTCTAGTGTCAAGGGTGCTAGTGACATATGCTCAACTGGATTTCAGAATTCTGTGGTTCAGTGTACACTATGTTCTTTCCATTCTAAATGCACATCAGCTCCCTCCCCTCACCTTATGAAATTGGAGTGTTTATTGCTGTTATGCTGTTCGTGTTTCACTGTTAAATGTTGGAGGCTGGGGCAGGGGGAGATGAGGAAGTCACATAATTTGTCTTTTTAGTTCACAGCTGTCAGAATCAACAGGTGATGTACCCAAGGAGCTGAACCTATGGAATCATACCCAAGGAACTTTGTCTGCACCTGGACTTGATTTAGGTGACAAGATATACAAAGATGACTTTGGTGATTAAATGAGACTTTGGGATCTTAGGAATGGGCAAATGTAGTTTGCCTGTGAGAGGGACATGAACCATTGTGGCCAGAGGATAGACTATGGTAGCTTGCTATATAATGGCCTGCAATGAATCATGCCTTCCTGTGTTCCACAGCCCTTTGCACTGTGACGTTGTCACTCCATCCATGAAGATATGAAATCTATTCCTCCACTGGCCTTGTGACTACCTTTGACCATGAAAAGAGATCTCTGGGCCTCCAACTTTCTTTGGGCAGGAGGCAGGCTGAAGGAGGTGGAAGAATGTGGTGAAAGTAACATTATTTGAGGTCCAGAGCCTAGATCTTAAGAGGCGCCATAGCTTCCACAATTGCCCTCTTAGAACACTGCTCTGAGACTACTAAGCACGTGAAGAAGCCTTGTTTGAATGACTATATGGAGAGAGACTCGTGGCCATCCCAGCTGTCTCATCAGCTGAGCCCAGCCCCCAGCCAACCTGCTAGCTGAATGCAGCTGCCTAAGTAAGGCTAGGCAAGACCAATAGAATGTCTACTCAGTCAACCAACAGAATCATGAAAAATAACAAATCACATTATTTTAAGCCACTGGGTTTTGATATAATTTGTTACTTAGTAGTAGATAACTGGAACTGTAGCTTAAGCGCTTAAGTAAGTAGTAAGATATATCTCTTACTAGTTCATACATTATCTGTTTAACCATACAATTATTCCAAAAGTGAAAATGAATAGTGATGGCAAAGTATCATAATCATAAAATGCCTTAGATTGATCAGTATTATTTAACATTTACTGAGTAACCATAAACTATAGAATTATCTTTAAACTAGAATGAAGTGATACTCTTCTAATAAAAGATTTTTACTTTTTGTGAAATTTGGCATTGTTGCAAATATAATCTCAATATACCCATTAACTGTATCACCCTCAATTGAATTCTGAAATTAATAGAGAAGTCATATAAAGAAGTAAAGAATGAAAAAAAAAAACAAAAAACCTTTATACCATTATTACCTGGGCAATAAAGAAAGTCTAGCTGTAAAGATAAAATGGAACAATAAAATAGGTGGCAAAACTCTCATCTTCATCAAACAGTCAAGAAATGCTCTTAACTTTTTTCCCATTAACAATTTGTTTTAGTAAGATTCTGGGACTGTGTAGGATTTGTTCATATACTCATTTGTTATTTATTTGGCAAACATTTATCAAGTGCTTATTAATGTGCCATGCATTGTGTCAGATACTGGAGATATAATAGTGAATGAGATAGATTTGGTTTCTGACCTCACAAAGTCAGTTGGGGATAAAAGGTGGGTGGGTAATGGAAATGTAAATACACTGTTACAATAAAGTGTGATAGGTGACAGGATAGGACACTAAAGTCGCCCCTTGTCTTTCTGTATCCATGGGGGATTGGTTCCAGACCACCATCTCCCTGCCACCCCCAACTGATACCAAAATCTTTGGATGCCCTTCCATAAAATAGCGTAGTATTACACAGTATTGCATATGACATATGCATATCTTCCTGTATACTTTAAATCATCTCTAGATTACTTATAATACTTAATACAATGTAAATGATATGTAAATAGTTGCCTGAGCATGGCAAATTTATGTTTTGCTTTTTGCAACTTTCTGAAATTGTTTCTTGCAAAAAATTTTCACCTGTGGTTGAATCTGTGGATGCGGAAACCCATGTATACGGAGGGCTAACTGTATAGAAATAGGATTTTGTTGATTCTTTTTAAAAGTTTCTTTATCTCAATAGCTTCTAGGCTGCAACTGTAAAAACACTGCTGTTTCCTTTGTAAATTGTTCACTTTTTCAGGGAGTGCTACATCTTTACCCCTCACATTCCAAGTTCCTAGAGACCTATAAATGCCCTTGGATTATATCCTATGGGAATCCTATTTATTTATTTATTTTTGTCTGCACTGGGTCTTTGTGGCGGGGCAAGGGCTCTTTGTTGCGGTGTGCCGGCTTCTCTAGTTGCGGAGTGCGGGGGGGGGGGGGTCTAGAACGCACGCATGCTCAGTAGTTGCTGCGCATGGGCTTAGTTGCCAAACGTGAGGTCTTAGTTCCCCGACCAGGGATCAAACCTGGGCCCCCTGCATGGGAGTGTGGAGTCTTAACCACTGAACCACCAAGGAAGTCCCTGGGAATCCTTATATTGTGTTGTCTCCTGATACTACTGATCCACAAAGGATGCTGCATCATAGAAAACATTATTCTTTGATTTTCCCTTAGGATTTCCAGCTGGTGCCTAAATGGAATTTTCAGAATAAATAGTATCTTCAGAGGGCATGTAATATAAGAGGTAGTTTCAAATGTCTACAGTTTGCTTTCACTCATGCCCCTTTAAATCTCCAGCCCCTTTAAAGAATACCAGCCTCATTTTTGGTTTGTTTCTGACTGTGCTATCTGACAGACATCTTGAAGACCAAGACCATCCTCTATTCATATGTGTAGACCAGTAATCACATGATAATACGTGATGAATGACTCAAAGAACTGTTGCAGAAAAATGATCTGTTTGAGACCATGACTATTTTCCCATTGCATTTTTTTATCTGGGCATGTTCAAAACTTTGATTTTAAAACCACTCTAGCAAGCCACCAAAAAAAGAAAAGAAAAAAATAAACACAAAAAGCAAGATGAGAACTGTGCTTAGCTTGTTTTTAATACTGTTTTACATGTGAATGATTATTTTTAGACATTAGCTAAAGAAAATAGTTATTTGTCTTACATTATTCATAACTTTATTATCATATATGTGTCAGGGACAATACAGTACAAAAACAAAACTAAAATGACAACCTATTTTGTTAAATTAAACTTGTAAAAACCAACACACTATGCATAGTTTCAATAAGGTACAGTTACTAGAGTGCCAAACAGATATTTAAAAATTAACAAGGAAAAGCAGGAAATGGCACTGCTCATACAAAAATCTACTTCCTCTTAGACAACAGATGTTGAAAAATGATTTCCTAACAAAAGCAGCAGCCCTCGAGAAGGAATTGATAACCCTAGGAATAAGTTTTCTTTATATAATTGCTGCAAAGTTTGACACCAAAGAACTCCTCTTCCTCCCTTGAGGAGTTAAACTTGGATTTGTGATCGGTGTAGTTTTCCTGTAATCAAGCCATAGGCCTTTTGCCCCCTTTCAGGCTGCTCTTTACTCTTCTTTTTCCTTAGTTAAGGAAATGTGAAGTACAAAGAAGAAAGAGTTGTAACCCCTCCCTCCCACTTACCTCTTCTCTGCTTTCGGTTACTTGGCACCTTCCCTTCCCAGCGTTTCCTAGTCAGCCCTACTACGTTCCCAGGGCTCCTGCTCCTCCCATTCTCCCCTCCCCCAGCTCTCCCGGGCCCTTTCTTTTTTTTTTCTTTATCCGCTCCCCTCCCCTAGGCGTGCTTCCCAGCGCGCTTCCCTTCCCCGCCTCTCGATCCCGCATCCCCCCTCCCTGCCCGCCTCCTACCTTGTGACACATCCCGCGTCCTCCCAGAGGCGGCTGCAGCGGCAGTAGCACTAACAGCGCCTCCAACCGGAGCCGCAACCCCAGACTCAGCCTCCACCCCGGCCCCGGCGCCACTGCTGCAGTCATGGCTGCTGATGGGGTGGACGAACGCTCGCCTCTGCTCTCCGCATCCCATTCTGGAAATGTCACTCCCACGGCCCCACCATACTTACAAGAAAGCAGCCCCAGAGGTAAGGCCAGCATAGATCTTTCTACTTTGTAAGAAAAAGCCTAGGATGTAAAGACCAGGGAGCTCTGAGGCGGAGGCCAGCCTCTCACTTGGGCTGGGAGAGAGGGATGCTGACTGTGCCTTCTGAAGCAGAGCCTGCCTGCCTGAGAGCTTCACCGCAGGGCTTTCTCGTGGTGTAGTGTGAGGTGTGTGAGTGTGTGCGTGTGTGTGTATTTCGCCCCTTCTTACCCACGGGTATGGGATGTGTGTGTGTGTGTGTGTGTGTGCACCCTGTCTTATCCACTGCTGTTGGGGTGTGTGTGTGTGTGTGTGTGTGTGTGTGTGTATTTCACCACTTCTGACCCAGGGGTACAGGATGTGACATGAATTGCCCAGGTTGGGCTTTGCTGTTTTAGAGCAGCTCCTAAGTGCAGCTGGATGGTGGTGCAAATCTTTCACAGTCATTCACAAATTCTTTCAGGTTGCTGAGAAACCAGGAGTACTGCTCACCTTGACATCTGTCCTTGAAAGGGCTTAGCTTGAAAAATATGCATTTCCTACCATTCACCCACCAGTGGTCTGTTCAATCAGGGAATTGCCTTAGCAAAAGGAGAAGAGTTAATCAATATTCTTAACATGTCTGAAATCTCTGCCCTTCCTTATTGCTTCTACTTGTAAGGAGTATGTGTTAGTTTTAGTGGTAAATGAAGAGGAATAGAAGAGAAGATGGACTATTTTTGATGCATATCTGAGTGAGATTGAAATTGACTTTTAAAAGTAACCGAAGTTAATAAAATAAATATTTCTATTTATTTCTCTTCGTAAGATGGAGTCAAGAAAGATTTGATGGCAATGGGGTCTGAAGAAAGAAGGGGGAAATCTATTTACAAACTATTCAATTTATTCCAAGATCTATCCTTGTTCTAAGCCTTTTAGTTGATTCCTATAGTAGAAATAAGGCGGAGTCAGTAGTTATAGAAAATGGAAGGCAAGACTTTAAAAAACCACTTAGAGTAGTGAAAAGATTGGTCAAATATGGCACTTGCAAATGTAGGTTAAGTGCATCTCTCCTTTTTGGCTGAATTTGAGACATTTAAAAACCCAAGGAGGCAAACATTAATGCCTTTGAAAATGTGGGTGGATCCTGTTTCCTGTAACACAACTTTTTCTACATTCAAGTCTGGAATTGGAGCAGCTGTAGAGCAGGTCGAAATTGTCAAGCATTTAAAATTTCCATTTAATACTTTATAACTTGAAAAGCAACAATCTAGATCTTAATCCACACTTAACAAGAAGCAGGACAAACGAAAAGGATGTTTAGCAGTGAATAATTTAGTGTGTTTAATGAGTTGAGAAATAAGGTGCAAAATGGTACAAATACTCACCCATAGAAAACCCACAAGTCATGTTTGTTGGTCAGCATTAAACACGTGTCAGAGGACACCTCTTGGGGGAATTTCCTTAAAAGGCAAATTTGATGTTAATGTGTTTACTGTTATCTAAACTGTATGGTCTACAACAGGTTTAAACACTTATTAATGACTGTTTCAATTTCATCAATTCACCCTTTTAAGACGAAATATTTGATGATTTATTGAGAGAGAATTTAGATTTAAGAAACTGTCCCATAACAGATTTTCATGCTCTCTATCTTGCATCTATGTTTTTTATTTTTAGTCCGAGAGTGGCTAAATTATCCCACAAAAATGGTCATACTCACGGACCTGCTTGTAGACTTCTTTATCATTTGCCAAATAGTTGTTATTCTGATAAGACTTCTCAAAGCACAAAATATGGTACAAGTTTCAGCTCAGCCACTAAGAAAAAGAAGTTTCATTCCAGAAAACTTTTAACAACCAAAGAAATTCAATGTGTTATAAAATAAAATTCAACTGAGTACATTTTAAAGATCTTATTGGCTTTATTTAATGATTCATGAATCAGGCAGAATCCCGCCTAGCAGATAAAAAGGAGCTCTAAGGAACTGTACAAAATTAAAGACTCATATAGGCAGAAGGGAGTGGGACAAGGAAGTTATACTAGCAAAATGTGGATTGGTTGTGGCAAGGTCACTTTTCTTTAGGGGATGGCAGGGGCCTATCAGGCAGATGACCTCACTAGTGCTGATCAGGAGATTCCTGATTGAATGGGTTGAATCCATTTTTGAGAGAGGCATAAGTGACTCCATTTTGGGCCTGTTGTCTTGTTTGTAACAATTTTTTAGCAAAAAGCTCTTTCTGCCTATTGTAGAATATTTTTTTTTTTCTTAACTGGTGAATGAGACAGGTTAGATAATTAGAAACACTAATTTCATATGGCATAATACCTAGGAAGCAAGAAGCATAAATGAGAAGTAAAAGGCATTTGTTCTTTGCATTTTTGACAAAATATCTTTTCTTAATAAATAACAAATAAGAATCTTGATAAATATTTTGAGTAAATACACAAGATCTGATTCTAGAAGAACAGTGCTAATTACTCATTCAGTAATTCATCGGGCAGGACAACGTGCCAGAGACTGCTCTAGGTAAACAAGAGTAACCAAATCCATGCCCTCATGGAACATGAGGAGAAAGAATAAGTAAAGACATGGTTGAATCATTTCAGATTGTAAGAAACAGTCTGTCACTAGACCAAATATTTTCAGGAGTTGACAACAGTAGAGTTGAAGCTTGGGATTCAAAAGACCAGAAATAGAATGTACTTTTTGGTAAAGAACTTTGGTTTATGATAATTACCATCTATAATTACCCAGACATTAAAAAATTTTCCTAGAAGTGGTTAATAGCTATAACTAGTGACTATTTTCTCCAATTCAACCCTTCGCTATTTGTGTAACCTTCTAAGAACAGGAATGTGAGATCCCACCCCAAGATGAAATATTCCATTTCAAATTGAAAGTTGATGGAGTGTTTATTTATAGACAAGTTATCGATAATGTAGTGGGGGAGCAGTTAGTATTTTGCATCTGGTTTCATTTGTGTAACAAATCCTCCTGGGTTTCTAAGTGGAATGCTTCTAGTGGTCTTTGCTGTCAGTATTGGATTCCTGCATAGAGTAGGAGGACATGACCTCTCCTGTGATTACAGTGCCCCATTTGGTATATTTGTCAGCTTTTGTTAAATCATAGAAATTAAAATCAAAGAGAGTTTTAGGCTCATTTGAAAGGAGGTTGGAAAAAATACCACAAAACATACAATTTGGCTATATTTGTTTGTTTTCTTTATACATCTGCTAATTTTATAGGTAAGATGTGGCAAATGAATATGACCTCTAAATTTATGAGACATCATCTGTGAAAAATGGTTTATATTTGGGTTGTCTAATTATGTATTGAATATGGGAATGTGATTACTTCACTATAAGTCTATAGGGAAAAGAGTACTTTGTTATACAGAGATAGTTTCATTTGCTTAGTTTGTTTCTGTTATTCATTCAGCAAATAAATATTGGAGTACTAGCCAAGCTCTGTGGTAAGAAGGGAAAAACCGACATGGCTCCTCTTCCAGTCTAGTGGGGGATATTGAGACATAAATTACATAATCATTCAAACAAATACAAAAGTGCAGTGGGGATGAGGACAGTGCTAAAAATATATCCAGTGCCGTGAGAGTATATAATGAAAAGATTTAACCTGGTCAGGAAAGGCTTTCCTGAGACTTGATTTAGGTCTGAAAGCTGAGCAGTAGTTAACTTGGCAAGGAGGGGATTAGAACACTCTAAGCACACAAAAAAAGTATGTGCAAAAGCCTTTAGCAGGATAGAGTATGGTAAGTACTAGGAACTGAAAGAAGGCCAGTGTGGTGAAAGTAGAAACAGCAATAGGGAATGTGCTGCAAAATGGGAGTGGAGAGGTTGGTGTGGTTCATATTCTCCAGAGACTCTCCTTAGAACTATGCTTTTTGATATTCAAGTCCTTAGATAATTCTTCTCCTTGAATCTGGGCTGACATTGTGATTGATTTTGGCCTATAAAATAAGGTAATAGAGAGCTGAATGACTTCGGAGACTAGGTCACAAGAGGTCTTGCAGCTTTTGCCTTGGTCTCTTATAAAGTACACTCTGAGGAAAGTAACTTATATAAGAATTTGAACATCCTGAGACTGCCATGCTTTGAGGAACCCTTAACTAGCCACCTGCAGAGGCTATATGGAGAGAGGGATGCCTGACCAGCCCTCAGACATGTGAGTGAAGAAGCCATCTTGGATGCCCATTTGAGTCTTCAGATGACTCCAAGCCAAGCCAAATTCTTACTGCACCTGCATGACAGATTCTAGGTGATTAACATCCCAACTGAGTCTGAACAATCTACAGAATCATGAAAGCTAATATTAAATTGTTGTTTTAAGCCCTAAGTTTTTGGGTGATTTGTTCTGCAGCAACAGATGACCAGAACAATAAGTATTAATCAGTGCATGCAGGGATGATTGGTCATGTTGAAGAATTTTGCCTTAAGCAAAGGGATGATCTGGTTAGATCTTTTATTATTTTTTAATTACTCTATCTATGGATTAGAGAATGAATTAGAGAAGGGCCAGAGTAGATGAGGATAGACGATTTTGAATGGCTACTATAATGATTTGGACAAATCTGATAAACTGTGATGATAACTTGGACTCAGGTGGTGGTAGAAGTGGAGAGATAAGTAGATGTTAGGAATTACTGAAGAGGAGTTGATGATAGATTGAATGTAGGAATGAGAGGGAGGTGGCAAGGATATTTCCTAGAATTCTGGCTTCTACAACGTGGTGTGATTGCCTACACTGAGGCAAAACACCAGAAGAAGACCAGGTTTTGAAGAATACAGATCATGAGCTTAGTTTTAGACATGATACATTTAAGGTGCTTTCAAATTTCCAAGAAGCGATGTCAGATAAACAATTGGATTTACAGGTGTAGGGCTAAGAAATGAGATCTGGCCTGGAAATATAAAATTGTGTTATTTACATATTGGTGATAGCCAAATACATGGATCTTGATTTAGAGTTTCCCAAAGCCCCACCAGTGTGCCATGGAATGTAACGAGATAGAACATACATGTGTTAAGATATGGATTATCCTCAGTCCTTGGAGTAGCAGAAGCCTTTAGTCCAGTGGCCTCCAGCTCTGAGTAGCTATACAAATATTGTTGTTTTCTCTGTGTACCAAAATGTGAAAAAGTTTGGGAAGCTTTATATGAGACCACTCAGGGAGAAAGAATAACATAAAAGGAGGAGAGAGCTTAGGACAAAGCTTTGAGAAACTCCCAAATTTAATGAGCAGTCAGATTAGGAAGAGCCTGCAAAAAGGCTGATAAGTGTCTTCCAGTGAAGTAGGATGAAAGCCAGGGGACTGTAATATCACAGAATCAAGGGGAAGAAAACACTTCGAGTAAGGGGTGGTCAAACATGTCAAAAGCTACAAGAAAGAGCAAATAGATAAGGTCTAAAAAAATGTCATTTGAACTTAGTGCCATGGAGGTTATTAGTGACCTTAGTGAGAGTTTGTTTAGAAGTGGCAGGGGCGGGGGGGGTGGGGGTAGTGGTGTGATGAATTGGGAGATTGGGATTGACATATATACCCTAATATGTATAAAATGGATAACTAATAAGAACCTGCTGTATAAAACAATAAATAAAATAAAATTCAAAAATTCAAAAAAAAAGATATGTTTATATTCAATTCCTTTTTAAAGAATTGAAGAACTGTTCATTTCCTTCTAATGTAATACTCTAATGTGCATTTATTTTAATTGTAAAATTACCTCAAAGCAACTTAACTTCAATGAAGAGGTTAATATTCCTTTATTCTGAAACATGCTTAGATTTCGTATGAAACATAATTGCATTTTAGAAGGCATTGCCATTTCCTTTTCACCTTGTTTCACTTTAAAAAGTGAGTAAATTCGAAGTTGCTTGAGGAAATGTTTTCAGTGACTAGAAAATAAATTGACTCCTGGTTTGAGAGATAAGTTATTTAATATGAACTTTTGTACTTCTTACTTAGAAATTGTACAATAAATAAAGTATATTTTTAGTGATCCTCTACCTGAAGAAATCTAAAGTTAAAATTGGTGCCTTACTTTAAAGCGAGGCAAAGTTTTATTTCACTTGGAACTATGTTCTACACTAGACTAGAGTTTTACTAGGCACTAGAGTGTCTTGGTTCAGACTGTTATAACAGAATACCATGGACTGGGTGGCTTAAACAGCAAACATTTATTTCTCACAGTTCTGGAGTCTGGGATGTCCAGGATGGAGGTGCCAGCAGATTTGGTGTCTAGTGAGAACTCGTGGGTTGCAGACCCCCAACCTCTCCTTGTATCCTCATGTGGCAGAAGGAGGGCAAGAGAGCTCTTTTGGGTTCTTTTCATAAGAGCACTAGTCTCATTCATGAGGTCTCCACTCTCATGACCTAATTACCTCCCAAAGATCCCACCTCCTAATACCATCACATTGGGGGGTTAGGATTCAACATATGAATTTTGAGGGGACACAACATTCAGTCCATTGCACTGAGTTAGAGTCCTTGAATCTATTTGGGCAGTCTTTTAAATTTCGGAACCTCCTTGCATCCTTGCAGAGTTTAAGGTTGGCTGTGGACCGGCAGGAAGAGATGATGTAGACCCAGAGACCCACACTATATGCATAACCAACTGTAAGATTAAATTAAATTCTCATTTTATCAATATTTGCCAAGGTTTCTGAAACCCACTAGAAACCAGTTTGTCACAATGAGTGGAAATAGATGCAGCATATTTGAGAGCAGCTACCTGAAGCTCCGTGAAGGTCCCAGTATGGGTGTGGACCTGCTGTGATACTGAGAAAGTAGGGAAACTTGATATTGCGCTGTGTGCTAAAGCTGGTGCTCCATTTAAGGGAGTTTTTTTTCAAAATGGTTCTTTTTTGTTTGTTTTTTACTGAAGTACAAATGATTTACAATGTTGTTTCAGGTGTACAGCCAAGTGATTCAGTTATACTATATATATATAGTCTTTTTAAGATTCTTTTCCATTATAGTTTATTACAAGATATTGAATATAGTTCCCTGTGCTGTACAGTAGATCCTTGTTGTACAAAATGGTTCGTGAATCAAAATCTCCTTCAGTGAGACCACATCCTTATGAAGGGAAAATAGAGCCCAAACGTTGCTGAAGTACATCTGCTTCCAATTTTCCAATATTATGGCAAGCCCATTTCCTATTATAATCCTTTTCTGTTATTCAGCAGGCATCAAGCTCTATGATTCTTTTATTTTATTTTATAATGCCCACATTTCCTCCTGACTCTACCAAACATCTTTAAAACATTAATCAAGAAATGTTTTATTCAGTCAGTTATCATTTCAAATATTTGAGCACCTGTTATACTGTTCCAGATGCTAGGGAGTTTACATTTCAGTGAGAGATACATTTGGTAAGGATTATAACTCCAGAGAGTGAAGAGAATAAAGCAGGGCATGAGGATAGAGTAAGTGGTGGTGCGGGGAGTATTTCAGGTAGTGTGTTCAGGAAAGATATCTCAGAGGTGATAATTGCTCAGAGACGCAAAAAATGAGTCGGAATCAGCTGTTGGAAGATTTAGGGGAGGAGTGTGTCAGGCAGCTGGAACAACAGGCACAAAACATGCTGTTATAAAACAAGGAGGACAGTTGTTTAGAGTGTGGTGACTTAGGGGAGTGTGGTAGAAGAAGTTAGAGGACTAGACTAGGAAGTCCAGGAGAGCTTTGTCAACTGAAAAAAATGTACAATGTGAGAGTTATGAGTTAAGTTTTATTTGGGGCAAAATGAGAAATATAGGCTGGGAGACAGCCCCTCAGATACCTCTGAGGAACTGTTCCAAAGAGGTAAGGTGGGAGGTCAGTATATATGTGATTTTAGTGAAAGGGGTATACGTGCAATCAAGCACACATTTTGGCAGAAGGTTGCTGCTAGTCATGAGGAGCAGATGTCTCCTTTAATGATTTTAGTGCTTTTCTAGATATGAGAAGATGCAAGAAATTGGGCTCATAATATCTTCTCCTGAAAAATATCTAACTCTCTGAAGACCTGTTCTGCCAGGTTTTCCTGGAGAACATAGTGCCTCCTTCCTGATCTCCACCGTGAACTCCTTTCAGAGTGTGTTGAAGGTCAGCAACTGCAGTGGCTAGTACTTCATCCTTGTAGAGGCAGATGGTGGGTGACAAGTTTTATGGCAGCTTTGTAGGCCATCATCAGAAATGGGATTGTGTGCGGAGGATAATGGGAGGCCATGAAGGGTTTGGAGCAGATGAGAGACACGAGATATTAAATGCTTTACATTTAAGTAGATCATCCTGGTTGGTGTTTGGAGAATGAATTATTGGGTGAAAAATGATAAGAGGCTAATAAGACATGAAACTAATCAGGAGGCTGTTACAGTGGAATAGGCAAGAGGTAATGTTGTTCTGAACCAGGGTAGAGGTGATGGAAGCAGTGAAATGTGGTTAGATTCAGGACATATTTCATCCATAGAGCAGCAGGACTTGCTGATGGATTGAATCAGTGGAAAGAAAGGAATCACAAATCTCAAAAATGACCTAAACAGCTAGGTAAAAAATTGTACTTTTTTCTAAAATGGGCAAACAGAAGGAGTTGGGTGTGTGTTGGGGGGGTGGTGAGGAGAAGGACAGTGGAAATAAATATTTTGTTTCAGACAAGTGGAGTTTGAAATACCTTTAGTCATCATTCAATTGGAAATGTCCAGTATGCAGTTGGATGTACAAGTCTGGAGTCTGGGGAGAGATCAGGCCTGAGGAGTACATTTCATTCAACAATTATTTATTATATGTATGGTAATACTTCACTGTAGTGGGAGATGATGCTTTCAGCTTCTCATTTATTTCCAAGGATTCTTCAAACTCTTTTCAGGAATGTCAAACTTCTAGGACAGAGCATTCTGCAAAAATCTTGCAAGATTTGCCAGATGCATACAGATGTTAGCTAGATAGCTCAGATGTTAGAGAGGAGAGTTAGCAGGATGGATGTTCATAACTATATTTGAATGCAGTAAGCAACTATCTGGGAAGTGATCAGTGGAAATGCTAATCCTTCCACTTTGGGGAAAAGCAGACAACCCTGAGTACAGCTTTATGCTCAGCTGTTATGAGTTTCATTTTTATAAGGATGAAGAGATATTGCATAACCTGAGAATGACAACGCTTTAATAGTTCTTAAAAGGGAACACATTCTGTCTGCTATTCTTCTTTCAAGAGAACTTCCATACTTTTTTTTGGTGGATTGAGTATGGAGTGCATCAGAGTTTGTGTTGCTTTGGCACTTTTCTAGATTTTTTTCCTTTCCCTGGTTGCTGTTATAAAGTGAACTTCTTTTTCTTTGTAAGAATAAAAATAAATATGTAAAAAAGAAGTGAAAAGTGTATCTCCTCTTCCTGGTCTTCAGGTAAGTTTCTCAAGCATTATATAACTAAATCCCTGTATAGTCTCAGAAATGATCTGCCACCAGGTGTAGTTTGGCCTGGGGGACCTGACACTTGAATTCTTTCTTCCAGTTACTAGCTGTTGACCTCAGAGTAGCTACTTTACATCTCTGGGCCTCAGTTTTCCATCTGAGAAAGAGTGGTGTAGTGTGTTCCCTTTTGCTTTTATATTCCATAACACAGTTCTTCTTGGTAAGGAATCTGGATACACCTAAGAGAATATATCTGTGACTTTAAAATATAGATGATGATTATCTTTTTTTACCTCATTCTTTTACTTCCAATGTCCCTTTTTTACTTAAATTTCTATTTCTTCCAGTACCTTTTTGAAAATTTTCAAGACAGTATTATTGAACATTAAGGAGTGTTACATGGCTCTTTTAAGCATCAGAAGACCAACTAGCATGCAATATTTTTTTCTTCCATAGGAAGTATTTGTATGTGCCACATGACCAGTCAGGGCATTCTATTCAAAGCATGTATTTCTAAAGGCAATGGCAAAATATTTTTTCTTCCTATGCTTTGTCAAGTTGAGATAGTTAAGCTTCGCAGATCAATAATATGGATTTAAAACCAGTATACAAGAAAGCCTCTAATAGTTCATCATTTGAACATGTGAAGTTTTAAAGTTTCAGAGATTAAAGTGCTAAGATTCACCATCCAGAGGAACAGCAATACATAGAAGGGATAGTGAGCAGATTTAAATAGAAGACTTTCACAGACGCCTGAGTTGTTATTAATCTTAGGCCATGGGAATTTCCCAAATAAACATTGATTTCTACTGAGCTGTATGGATTCTGCCAATTAATACAAAGTTATTTATAAGAAAACCATTTTCCAAGTTTACAGAATTCAGGGATCCTATTCTGGTTCTCTATATAGAATGCTTTGCCTTGCTCAACAAAAGTAGTATTTATATTTATTGCCAGTCCCTAATGAGGACATAGGTTATTATTAACACTATCAGACATGCCTGAACACAAGGTGACCTAAGTGAAAGCCATATGGTCTTTTATGACCTAGTCTCAGAAGTCAAATATGGTGTCACTTCTGCCATGCTCTATTGGTCAAAACAGTTATAAACCACCTGCACGTAAGGTGAAGGAACATAGACTTCAATTCTAATGGGATGAGTATCAAAGAATTTGCAGCCATATTTTAAAACCACCACAATAAGCTGTGATATACCCACAAACTGGAACACTGTGCAGCTGGAAAAGAAATGAGGAAACTCTACGTACCATTGTGGAAAGGTTGCCAAGATATAAAATAAAGTGAAAAAAGCAAGATGAAGAATGAGGAAGGCATATTCCCTTTTTTTGTATGAAAGATGGAGAAAAGAGAATATGTGTATTACATATTACAGGTATATATTACCTGTACTAGGCTAAAGAAACACTGGAAGGATTAAAAAAATAATAATTTAAGTGGAAGTCTCTGAAGTGAGGCATGGTAGATTGGCACAGAAATTGGAGTAACAATTCTAAGGATATATTTTTTACATTAATGTTGATTTTTGAGCCATGGAAATATGTTACTAATAAAAATTTAATGTATCAGAAAGCACTTTGGCCACATTATGTTATTGATCCTTGTAGAGTTTATCCTTGACTAGGACCCTGAACAATGTAACAAATGCTATGTTTTAGACCATGTCCCCACATCTCTATACAGGTCCTTGCAGTGGAACCTTATATTTCATTGTGTTTGATTTGGTCCATTACTCCCACTTGTCAAGATCTTAATAGGAAGAATCCTGTTTTAATATGGGAAATGTATCACTATGTGTATCTGCTTTTTCCCAGGACCATGCTCATTGCCTCATACCAGTATCATTTATTAGGCACTTCTGGTCTTCTCTAGATGAGGATTTACTTTTTGCTTCCTATGGGTAGATAAGTAGGAAAGGGATTTTGGAAACTGAAACATTCAAATTCTATCCATTCGTCAAAGTCCTTTCTTTCCATGTAATCCTTTTTAATCTCTGTTACTGGACGATATATGTTCCCAAAGCAATATCTCTCAACATTTCTACTATATATTTTAATACTTATTTGTGTACATGATCTTATCAAGGAAGGCAAGGAGGGAGACAGGATTCTTGTATCTTTTATCTGTGAGTCCTACATAGTCTCTTGCACTTGATCTTATATTTCTAGGTACTCAACAAGGATCCGTCATATGAATGAGTGAGTGAGAAAACAAAGAAGGATGCCATCGTGGTGATTTTGAAGTCACTTAGAGAGTGAAGGTTTTACAGGTTTACAGAAGAACATGAGAACAAAAGATGGAAGTAATCCAGCAGGGCATGTAGCTGAATCCATTTGTTTCATTAGAAATGTCCACATAGCAAAGGAAGGATCTCCATCACTATACTTCCTGCTGGCTACAATGAGGAACTCTCCTCTTAATGGATTAACTTCTGGATTTTTTTTATTAATCGCTATATTTTAAAATAAAATTTAATTGACCCATGGGGTAGAAATATCTAAGCACTAGAATTTAAGGGATTTATTCACTAAATATGCTTAAAAAATAAATATTGTTTCTAAGAGGTTCAGTTCACTCCATATATTGTATCTGATTTTGCTTAGATTTATGGTGAATATGTCCCAAATTCTAAAATTACTAAACTGGTGACTTTTATCTATAATCTATTAATCCCTAGGTCATTTTAAAAAAAAATGAGTGAAATATTTCAAGATAGAAAAATACTGAGTATAATATAATCATTCATATATCATCATCTAATTCTATCAGACCTTAACATTATGCCATACTGTTTCATATATTGAAGCAAATAAAACATTGCAAATCCAGTTGAACTTTTTCCCTTCCCCATATACTGAGGTAATTTCCCCCCTCATATTTTCTCATCTAAAATGTCTTAAAACAAATTTTGGGTTCAGTTATATTTAAGTATATTTTATAACTGTGATTCATGAATACTTGTAACCTGCAAGTTATCATTTAGTGTGTATACCTAGTTATATGCAAAGTTTTGCTCTTAGAAAAAGCAAGTCTGTAAGAGTGAAAATGAGCTGTCTAGGAAGAGTGACAGAGTAGGAATCTGTTACCTCCTCTGGCTATAGGAGGAGTTTCTAAATTTCTAGGCAGGTACATTTTTTGCCTTGGAAACAATTTGTTTTTCTGTACTAAAAATTAGTATCTCTATATTTTTCTTGAAACACATGCTTTCTTGGAAGCAATATTGTAAATAAAAAGTTAAGAATGGAGCCATGCATATACAAACAATATGATTTCACATAAATCGTGTCAGAAAAAAATTGTATTTTTTTCAATAAAAATAAACACAGTAGTTGATAAAATGAGAGAAGAATATGTAACTTATGAACTGCCAATACTGGAAGGAAGTACTAGTACCACAAATGAAATACACTAGAATGAGGTAAAAATATTGCCTAATGAGAAATAGAAAAGACAGAGCAGAAGTTTTTGTCATCAGGGAATTTGTCATTGGCAGGTCACTAGGCATTTCTTGCCAGTATCTCCAGTTATATGGCAGCATTTTGATACAACCCAAATGCCTAAGACCACTAAGGGAGGGAAAAATAGCAGATAAACTCCCCATAGTGGAATTCAGTACTCATCATCACCAGCTGTATAAGAATACCTAGTTTGTTGTTGCCTTGGGGTCTACCATGGACCCACATAAGCTCCTACAAGCAATACTAGAGGCACTAGGATGTAGATTGGTATTGGTGCCAAGCTGATTTCACGACCAAACTTAATAAGGTATAGCTGTTTTTCTAGAGCTGCAGTTTGGAGAAAGGAGTTAATGGTTAAAATATATAGAAAGATTGCAGTACTTGAATGCTAAATTGTGCTAGAGTGACTCTTCTCTTCCCTCCCCTACTCCTCGCTCCTGACACACTGCGCCTTAGTCAGATTTATATGCCCTCCTCTATACTCCCAAAGTCCCGTGTGTGCACATCCTTGTTAGAGCACTTACCACACCAAATTATACTTGTAGTTTTACTGTCTTTCTACATGTTAAGAATGTGAGCTCTTTGAGCCCTGGGGTATGCCTCCTTCTCCATAGTATCCCTGACATACATCCAGTACAGTACCTGGTACAGAACAGATGCTAAGTACTTGTGACTGAGTGCTAACTAACTCTTGGAAATCCACCATAGAGGGCCTGGCTGGCTGCTGCTTTTTGCCTAACTATAGCTGAAGGCCTCTTGACTTCCTCTGTCATCAGAGCTCGTAGAGGGGGCTTATATCACATCTCCTCAGTTACAAAACTAGAATTGCCCTGGAGCAGCAGTCAAACTTAGAAAATGAGTGAGTTGAATGAAGATGTGACAGTTATTACCACTCCTACATCTTTCATAGTAGCACTGTCTCTGTAGTCCTCCCAGAGAATGTGGAGCTGCTCTTGTTAGAAGATCCAGGGACCCTCTATGTGACCCTTCCTACCTTAATCTGTGGGCCAGAGAACCAATTTAGGTATTTGCTGGTTGACAAGAATGTCTGTTCCAATAATATATTCAGAAACTGGGGAAATAACTTCAGCGTGGGTACCCAGATTTACTGGGACCACTATGGGTGGATCTGGGGCAAGACTCCATCTGTAACCTGATGGCCATCTATAACTTCTCTGACAGGTCACCCACATTGGAGTTTTGAGTCAGGAATTAGCACCATTTACGAGCCAGTTTCTAGCGATACCTGAAATATCTGGGTATTTTCTTTTTCCCCAGTGAATAGTCACTCTAGTAAATGATCTCAGGTCTTTAGGGGAGACTTGGAGATTTATAATATATACTTATAGTAGTGTCGCTGGATCATTCGTCAGAGGCATCAACAAACCCTCAATAAAGATGCTCTGGGTCTGTGAACTTGGCTTTGTTGGAAACTGGTTGAAAAACTATGACTCATCACTGTGGCTACTCAAGTCAGGTTGCTGGTTTTAAGACCTAGATTTTTCTATTATATATAACCAAGTAACATTTGTGTAGGTTACCCATCCATTTCATTCTTAGGCTTATTTCAATGAGCCACTGCCAAAGGTCCTTATGGATCAAAATTTTCTAATATCCACTATTTCCCATTACATTAAATGTACCCACTTTTTCTTTGACTTTTAAGTGCTGCCATTTGGCCTCTGTTACTCTGGGATTCCATGATCTCAATTGGAGTCATCCTGCACTGTAATGCCTGGTCTATGTAGGAGAGCCACCACAGCAGAATGCTTGTGTTCCCCTAAATAATGTATAAATCAATGCCTTAGTTAAAGGCATATCCTCTGGGTCCTCTCAGGGAATGTAGTGGGGTGTGGGATGCAGATTTCATATGATAAACTCACTCTAACATTCCTGACTCCTTAAACCTTTGATTGCTTCTTCTGCATCATGCTAGGGATGTTTTGACATTTCAACCTCATTGAATGTAAGGCCAAGTCTCATCAAACCAACAAGTAAACTGATAGAGCCACTTTCAGATTTAAAACAAACATTGAAACCAGAACATTTGTCAAGTACACCTGGATTATTAAATTTGGCTCAACTCAGTGTTATATTCCATCCTCTTTGCTTTAACCCCCATAAGATTCACTCCCACACATATTCTCCAGGTTTCTGACAATATATATTATCAAAACATTGCAATTCTCTTGATGTATTAGTTGCTTCTTTCTGAGTCACACTTTGTACTTGTCCTCCTAAAGCTTGTTGAGATCTGATCCTAGTTTATGGGTCTTGAGGCAACAAGGGGTTTGATGATGGGTCTTAAGGAAAATGGTCATCTCCTTGTAAGATAACTACTTCAGGTGAGCTTATTACAGTTTTCCATTAAAAAGAGGCTCATATTCTCAGACATAAGAAGAAATGTTGTGTTCCACTCACAGGGGAGGCTCAGAGTGACTCAGGAGTGTAAGATTCTCAGCTCTGTTTGGGTACAACTAGATGGCCCCATTCCAAGTTTCAGAGTTCCACTTCTTTGCAATCAGTGTCCTAAGTTTCACATGGCAGACTTAGTAAGGCTGTGGGTTTCCCTGACCTTATAATTTAGCTATCTATACAATTAAATTTTGTGTTTGATTTTCAGCAATATAAGCCCTGTGACAATTAGAAATAAGCAATATTTTTAGGGCTGCAATAGAAGTTCTCTGACCATGACTTGTGCTGAGAGTTTAAAGACCTGAGCTTCTCATTTTACCCCATATCACAATCCACACAGTAATTATTACTGCCATAATGGTCAAGTAAAGGAGCCTCAAATATCACAATCATCTACAGGAGATAATCTGATTCACCAGGATGCCACTGCATGCCATCAATCACTACCATACCATGTCTCACTGGTAAAGGAGCTCAGCACTGCATTCAAGCCCAAGGCATGACCAACCCATTTCTCCAGTCCCATTTTTGAGGGTCTGTTTCCTGGGATTACACCTGGTATGAGTTTTATAACAGTTAGGACCTGAAGATAGAAACCAAACAATATAACAGAAAGAATTAATTTGGTATAAAGTTGTTAAGTAGGTAACTAAAAGGTAAAGATATTACTCTAACTTATCAAATAGGTATTAAATGCAGGAAGCAGCTATTACCTCTAGGGCTGTGAGAACAAAGGGAAGAGATTAGAATTATTAAAATTTAGCAATTTAGAGGAACATAACTGAAACGTGACTTCTCAGAGGCACCAGCCCACTGGTGGTGATGTCTCTGAGCCCTGGAGAAAGATTTTGTACACCTGGAGAAAGGGCTACAAGTCCCTTCTTCCTCCTTCAACCTTGCAGGTTCTGTTTATCACCTCCTATTAACAAAACATAACCTGCAGCCAGCTGGCAAAGAAAAAATGTGGTTTGGAGAGTTTTAGCTCCAGCATGACAAAGCATAGAAGGGTGGATTTGGAGCTGAGAGTCGGTAGCCTAATAGCTGGCACATTTATCTTCCAAACTGACTTTAGCGAGATGGATCCTTATGAGGGTGTAATGGTTCTAGAAGAATCCAAGAGTCTCCTGGAATAGTTTTATTTCTTTGGTTTCAGAGAGGGGAGGAACAGAAGGTGGTCTTCCCTTTCTTTGTGTTGAACTGGACTGGAGAGGTTTTACACAGGATGTAGATATCCCATAGCAGCCAAGCGCAACCTGTCCCTAACCATACTCTCCACAAAAATCCTATGGAGGAGAAAAAGCCAAAGCTTTCCTCACAGGCTGGTCCTTTATACTTTTCTTGCTCATCCTATAATCATAGTGTTCTAAATTATCTCTCATTTTAATCTGATGTCATTTTTCAATTTTGGTACATCTTTGTCAAGGGCCAGAAGGACTGCACATAAAGGCTGTATTAGTGAAGTAAGCGAATTAAACTGGAAAATATTGTCACTGCAGAGATTTATAAAGGAATAACTGAGATAATAAAGATCAGAGCTATCCAGCAAAACATTTTCAACCTTTAAAATGCTATATCTGGGTATATCTGGTAAAAAATGAAGTATGGATTATTACACCAGGATGAATTAGCAGGAAAGAGGGGCTTTTGGGCATAAAATAAATAAATTAGGTTGATGTTTATGATGGGAAAGTGTAATTTGATCACTTGTGGGTTTATAGAATAATAATGGTTCCTTTTGAGTGTTTTAAGGAAGACCATTATGTATGCCTTGTGATCTATGTTATTTTGTGTTGTTTCTTTTACGAGTCTCAGTTTTTCTGTGAATTTTTTATCATGAACTAATTCTTTCTTCATATTATATTCTAATTTTCATTTTCCCTGACTCTTCCTTCTCCTCCTCCTAATCCCCTTTAACTCAGACCTGATTCTTGTCTAAGTATTTGTGCAGAATCCCCATTAGTCCTTACATCTTTTCCCTATATTAAATTATTATTCATTAAAAGAGGCAGCTGTCATTATGGAGTGACCTCTGAGAGAAGAGTCAGCTCTTGGCTTTGCTGAAGTGCTGTATAAAAGTCTACTAAGAAGTCAGAATCTCTGGTCTTCAGTTTTCTCTTCCATAAAATGAAGAAATTAGACTAAATACTAGACTAAGATTGCTTGAATTTCTAACACTGTATAATTCTGGAACTTTGAGGGGTTTTTCAGGTTTGAGGACTACTGGTCTAACAAATACTGCTCACATGGAGAAAAAAGATTTTTCACTTAGGCAAACCCCATAGAGAAAATGATCATTGTTTAAATAACAAGACTCTTCCAAAATGAAGAACTTTTGTGACTCTTAATATCCAATGATCCCAAGTTCTGAGATTACAGTGGACTTTTTATCCAGGTCAGAAATTTAAAATAGGTGTAATAGTGGTGATCTGTTGACTGTTTTAAAGTGAAAAGAGACAAAATGAACAATCTAAGTTGCTAATTATTGCAGGTTTACTGACAGTGAAATAAATTTCTGGAATTACAAGTCCTTTACAAGAGGAGATGGAGTTGTAGGTCAAGGTTTCCTTGGGATAAAAGTACAAGAAATATCTCTAAATCAGTTTAGTGCTAAAGTAATTAATGGACAGAAAATTGAAATTATAGGCCTGAAAGCACTGTTTAGTGGAGCAGTTAGGCTGCAACATCTGTCATTCTACTGATCTCTTGGATTGATTGTACTTATCTGGTGGGCCAGGCCAGTGTCCCCTGTCCACTTCCCTCTCTCAGTGCATGATTTGGAGAGGGTATTCTATATATAGAAGAGAGCCTTTTTTTCAGTCATGCTGTGCTCCCCTGCTAGGACCCTAGCTCCTCTTCAAGGAGAGTAGTGGTAATATACTTAGTATCATTTTCCCAGGAGAAAGAGATGAGCCTGATAAATTTCAGTGATTCACTTATTCATTCATTTATTCATCCATCATCCATTCAATAAATATTGAGTGAGCATCTGTCATAGACCAAGCACTATAACAAGTGCTGTGTCAGTTCTGAACAAGCCAAACATGACCTTGGCCTCATGGAGCTTATAGTCTTTCCCATTTTAGACTTCTAATCCTCACTCATTCTTTCCCCCTCCTTCCACTTCCCAAGCCTCCAGAAGATTCTCGCATATTTTTGTCATTGAAAGCTTTTCTTTTTTTACAGGTTAAAAATTATATAGTACAAATTTTAGAGGAAAAGTTCACAGGGTTTTGTTGGTTCTGATACACTTCAAATGTATCAGAACTAAATAAGATCAACCATTAAAATCTTTAGGAGATTCCACTGAGCAAAACTTTTGCCTGTTGGAGTGAATGGGTTTTACCATCCTTATATGTAGCTGCAATGTGTGGCCTCTTCCCCTCACCCTCAATGTCCTTGTTTTCTTTGTGAAATTGTCTTGTCTTTAAATTTCTTTTCTATCACACTATGTAAGGTCGAAACCTGGAATTAATGGGAGACCTACTTCATGTTACTTTATAACTCAAGGAAAAGGCAAAAGAAGAAACTTTTATTAATAATGTTATTGCTAATAATTATTTTAAAACGTATTTATTATTACACACCAGGCAGTGTGTCTTGAACTTCTAGTGAGGTGTGTATGCTTTTTCCCAGAACAATACCTTCTTTACTGAGATCTGATAATCTGCAAATTGCACAGGCTCAAATGTATTTTGACACATTGATCCTTTAACCTGTTTTTTCTTCTTGATTAATACATTACAGGTAATTCTGCATCAACCTTAAATTCTTTCAAGGATTTAAAACTATCTTTTGTTTGTTTTTTGTTTTTTGAATTTCATTTATTATTTTTTATACAGCACATTCTTATTACTTATCTGTTTTATACATATTAGTGTATATATGTCAATCACAGTCTCCCAATTCATCCCACCCCCACCACCCTTGGTGTCCATACATTTGTTCTCTACATCTGTGTCTCTATTTCTGCCTTGCAAACCGGTTCACCTGTACCATTTTTCTAGATTCCACATATATGCATTAATATACGGTATTTTTCTCTTTCTGACTTACTTCACTCTGTATGGCAGTCTCTATGGCTGTCCATGTCTCTACAAATGACCCAATTTTTTTTTGGCTGAGTAATATTCCATTGTATATATGTATCACATCTTCTTTATCCATTCGTCTGTCGATGGGCATTTAGGTTGCTTCCATGACCTGGCTATTGTAAATAGTGCTGCAATTGAACATTGGGGTGCATGTGTCTTTTTGAATTATGGTTTTCTCTGGGTATATGCCCAGTAGTGGGATTGCTGGGTCATATGGTAATTCCATTTTTAGCTTTTTAAGGAACCTCCATACTGTTCTCCATAGTGGCTGTATCAATTTACATTCCCACCAACAGTGCAAGAGGGTTTCCTTTTCTCCACACCCTCTCCAGCATTTGTTGTTTGTAGATTTTCTGATGATGCCCATTCTAACTGGTGTGAGGTGATACCTCACTGTAGTTTTGATTTGCATTTCTCTAATAATTAGTGATGTTGAGCAGTTTTTCATGTGCCTAATTTATAGTTTTATAAATTATAAAACTATTTTTATAATTTAGACATCTATAGCTTCTTTTTAAGTTCAGTGTTTGGCAGTGTTCTGGTATAAGACTCCCAGGGATGTGTGCATATTGTCATTTCAATGTGGCCTCTTTCAGAGCCTTGGCTGCTGCAGAAATTTGGTTTATTATGAATATTTGAGTGGATAACATTTGTTGCTAATTCTTTGCAAGTCTAAAAAATCTACATGATATACCCCAAGGATGCCAGGTGGTAATATGTGGATTTTAAATATACCATAATGTGTTGTGCTCTAACTCATTTCAGACTATCGTAGAGTTCAGAATCTAATCCAGTGGATAGAAAAATCTCTATTTCAAAAATAGCTCTTTTCATGATTAGGTATTGTTATTGTATTTTATAGTGTCACAGCAGTGACCCTTGAACTATCAGTTCTCTTTAGTGGGGATTCAATCATGTGTTGAGGTGTAGCCTTTTCTAGATGGCCTATGACAATATCTTACCTAGAAAGGGGCTCCTATGCCTGTAAATAAGATAGCTACAAAATGAGGCTAGGCAGTCCCCTTTAGAAATCCCATTCTGGAATAGTATATCTAGATTCTTTTTCTCTAACTTTTGTAACAAATATATACTTCTGGTAGATGAACACAATTCTGAAATTGGGCTTCTACCCTCTACCCAATCACCCAATCAGTCGACTTAAGGACTCTCAAAAAGCAGTGTGTGTGTGTGTGTGTGTGTGTGTATCTTTGTATTCTCAGAATTTTCAAACATACACAAAAGTAGTAAGAACAAAATGACCTTCTGTGTCTTTATATTCGTAAATATCGGCATTTTGTTACTCTTGTTGCATCTATTAACCCATTTTTTTCTTGGAGTATTTAAATTAAATTCCAGACAATATATTTTTTACCCATAAATACTTTGATACATTTCCTAGATTTTTAATGTTAGGTGAAAGTTTGACACAAAAATTGTTAAATTTACTTCATTCTTGTTTTTTGTCTGAAATTAGCATAATTCCATTCTAATTAGAACATGCTCCATGTTGATATGTTTAGATTTCCTGGGTTCGTTTTTGTCTCTCCTTGACTGCCACAAAACCCTATTTTGTTCTTGTCATACTCAGCAGTTTTATACTGGTTCTAGTATAACCAGAGCACGACAACTACACAATGTATGTATATGTATATATGTAAGTGATTTTAAAGCTTTGTCCTCATTGACTATTTCTATTTCTTGGGAGTCATATCATTAGTGTAAGATTTTTACTTTAGGCATAAATGATCACCTTCTTATTACAAACTCTATGAATTTGCACATAGAAATGGAGTGGATATTTTGAGTATAGGTTAATAAAAGGTGTAAACCTAGGCAGGTGTGATTTGGATTTTAGGAGCTAAGAATTACTCTACTTCACAATATAGTCCTATATGTGTTTCCGCTCTGAAACTATATTATGTTGGCCAGCTTTAAAAACATAAAGAACAGGAGAAATTTTGATAGTTTTCCTACTTTACTTCTATTGCTTGTTTGCTGAAACCAGCCGTAATATCTCTGAGACTCTGATTCAGTGGCTAATATCTTTTTAGCGGAACTCCCACCTCCGTACACAGCCATTGCCAGTCCAGATGCCAGTGGTATTCCAGTAATAAACTGCCGCGTGTGCCAATCTCTCATCAATTTGGATGGCAAGCTTCACCAGCATGTGGTTAAGTGCACGGTTTGCAATGAAGCTACGGTAAGTGGAGATATTCATTAATAAAAGCAGAAATTATTATCTGACATCTTCTCCCTAAAAAAGTACTCCAATAATGTTACTTACAAGTAGATGTGGGCTGGATACAGAAATGGCCATTTTTTTTATCCTTTCTTTCTTCCCTCTGGCTATTTCTCTTTTATCATACAAGGATGCCTCCAGGTGTTTAAAGTTAACTTCATTATGAAAATTTCATGATGAATTTAAATGTAATGCCATTTGGCTCTTTACTTTCTAAAATGAGACTGACCATGGACAGTTATTTACAATTATCTTCAGTGTCTATCCTCATCTCAACGAAATCCATTCTGATTTTCACTAAAATGAAATATACTGAAGTTCACTACAAATGTGGACTTTGTACTTATTATGTAGAAAATTATTTAAACTTGTTTTACGTCTGTAGTATGTCGGTATAGTTTTTCTGGGCTTTCGTGATTGTGCATTTATTATTGACATTTGTGTCAAAGTGTTTATTAACAGCTTGGTATATTATTCCATTTATTTGATATTAATTCAGTGAAATATTCAAAAAAACTTGAAAGGCATATTTTTTTACTGAACTTTGAGAAGAGCAACTAAATTTTAAGTAGGATTTTTACAGTTTTAAGTAATAAACTGGTAAAGAGTATACTGGTTAAATTAAATATATTTCTACTTTCATGGTTAGGCTTTATTTTAAAAATTTCAATGTCTCAAAATTTGAAATTAAATATTAATTTAATTTTTGGTATTTGTAGTTTTTCCTCTTTAGAAAAAGCCTAAAAGAAAGGTCAGCCAATGATTACTGTATCTCTAAGAACCTTGAAAGATGAATACTGGGGGCTTTATTATATGTTTTATGGAAAAATCATAAGATAAAACCTTAAGTCATGAAGCAATATATATCATTGTAAATACTTTTTCTATAAGGGACATCTTTTAGAGAACTTTATTGTGTAAATAGGTGATACCTACAAAACTAGCTATTTTCTTTTTCAGTTGAACACTTAAATAGTAAGTTTAATTAATATCAACTTCCTTAGTGCTCCTTTTAGAGTTGGCAAGCAAATAAGAATTGTTAGACACAAATAGCATTTAAACAAAAAATACCAGTGTCTTAAAGGCTTCCTTGGATTTGACATTAGTGTTGAATTTTTTCACCTCTTCCTTCACCCATACAAACTTTGTTCTTTAATGAGAAGAAAGGAGATTTAAGCTTTATATTTACATGTGGAAGTAAACAGAACAGAGTAGGTCAATTATGCAAGAATCTCAAAGTCACTATGGATTTAGCCAGCAGCCTCAATCTGGTTACTTAGAAGTGATGAGTTCATATAGGGTCAATAAAATTTGGCTACAAATAAGCTAGCTACTTTTGGACATAAAGAAAATTGTGCTGAAATTTTTATATCATTACTACCCCTGTTAAGTAAAGACATGTAAAAAATTGTGAATATTCTAGAGAATATGAATAGTATTTCATCAGATTGCCTTGTATGGAATTAGTAATATTACAAGGGAAGAAAAAATTGAAAAAAAAAAGCCTTTGAGGAATTCTGTAACATATGACCTGCTAATGTTTACAGTGTAATGTGATCTTAAATTTATGAATGAAGAGGTAGGTGTTAGGCAACTGGCAGCTTCTCTGGAGAAATTCTATGTTGAAAATAACAGATATAATAGACAGATATAGTGGACCAGGGCCCAAGAGAACAATTCTCTTATGTTCACTATCACTGTTTCCTACTCAATTTAACTGTTATTCATTCTCCTCATGTAACCTAAAACAGGATGTCAGTGTGTCTATTCTCTTGGGTAGCCACCTTTAACAGGAATTGGACATTCCTGTGGAGATTGAAAGAAATAAAACATAACAAAACAAAACAAAAAATCAAGGTTAATAAAAGTCCTTTTTACTTCAGTAGATAGAATTAGGAAGGGAAGTAAGATGTGTGTTGTGTGTGTGTGTGTGTGTGTGTGTGTGTGTCTGTGTGTGTGTGTCTGTATATGAGAGAGAGAGAGAGAAAGAATATGGACAAATTTTAGCAACACTTGGAGAACACAGAATTTAAGGTTAAAAAGAGAAGCAATATCTATGACTAGTTAATGGAAAATTTGAGAAGTCCTGGAGAAAGAGTGGAGCTAGTTGGCTGCATACTTGATTGAGTCTGAGCTTTGGAGACTAATAGACTGGGGTTTGAATCTGCCACTTAGTAGCTATATATCCTTGGGGACTTCTCCAAACTGTGGTTCTTCATGTAAAGAGGTATAATAGTAATAATACCTACCTCTTAGGGTTGCTGTTGGGATTACAGAGGTAAAGTGCCCAGCACAGTTCCTGGAACATGTAAGCTTATTTTGCCAAGTAAGACTATTAAAACTTATGCATATGAACAATGTCATCTCCCCTGCTGCCCCCCACCCCATCGTTTTACTGTAGACCAGACATAACATGGTGTGGGCTGGCATTGAGGACCAGTGCTTGAAGTCTTCTAGTTCAATCATCTTGTTTTACAAATGAGAGAATTGAGGTCTAGAAGTATGGTGGGAATAAAATACAGGCTACCTCAGAGACCTTACAGGTTCAGTTCCAGACTACTGCAATAAAGCAAATATTGCAATAAAGCAAGTCACACAAATTTTTTGGTTTCCAGTGCAAATAAAAGTTATGTTTACACTATTCTGTAAGTGTGCAATAGCATTATGTCTAAAAACAGGATATGTCTTAATTAAAAAATACTTTATTGCTAAAAAATGTTAACCATCATCTGAGCCTTCAGCAAGTCATAATCTTTTTGCTGGTGAAGCATCTTGACTCCCTTTTGATGGCTGCTGACTGATCATGGAGGTGCTTGCTGAAGGTTGGGGTGTCTGTGGTAATTACTTAAAATAAGACAACAGTGAAGTTCACTGCATCAATCAATTCTTCCTTTCATGAACCATTTCTCTGTAACACACAATGCAGTTTGGTAGCATTTTACCCACAGTAGAACTTCTTGCAAAATTGGAGTCGATCCTTTCAAACCCTGCGGCTGCTTTATCAACTAAATTTATGTAATATTCTAAATACTTTGTTGTCATTTTAACAATCTTCACAGCATCTTCACCAGGAATAGAATACATGTCAAGAAACCAATTTTCTTTGCTTATCCATAAAAAGCAACTCCTATCCATTAAAGTTTTATCATCAGATTGCAGCAATTCAGTCACATCTTCAGGTTCCACTTCTAATTCTAGTTCTCTTGCTATTTCCACCACTTCTGCATTTTCTTCCTCCACTGAAATTGAACACCTCAAAGTCATCCGTGAGGGTTAGAATAAACTTCTTCAAACTCCTGTTAATTTTGGTATTTTGACTTCTTCCCATGAATCACGAATGTTCTTAATGCATCTAGAATGGTGAATCCTTTCCAGAAGGTTTTCAGTTTACTTTGCACAGATCTATCAGAGGGATCACTATCTATGGCAGCCTTATGAAATCTATTTCATAAAAAATGAAACCTGAAAGTCAAAATTACTCCTTGATCCATGGGTTGCAGAATGAATGTTGTGTTAGCAGGCGTGAAAACATTAATCTCATTGTATACCTCCATAAGAGCTCTTGGGTCACCAGATGCATTATCAATGAGCAGTAATATTTTGAAAGGAATTTTTTTTTTCTCAGCGGTAGGTCTCAACAGTGGCCTTAAAATGCTCAGTAAACCATATTGTAAACAGATGTGCTGTCATCCAGACTTTGTTTCTCTATTTATAGTGTAGTGGCAGAGTAGTTTAGCATAATTCTTTAAGGGCCCTAGGATTTTCAGAATGGTAAATGAGCATTAGCTTCAACTTAAAGTCACCAGCTGCATCAGCCCCTAACAAGAGAGTCAGCCTGTCCTTTGAAGCTTTGAAACTAGACATTGATTTCTCCTCTTTAACTATGAAGGTCCTAGATGGCATTTTCTTCCACTAAAAGGCTTTTCATCTACACTGAAAATATTTAGTGTAGCCACCTTTCTTAATTAGCATAGCTAGATTTTCTGAATAACTCGCTGCAGTTTCAACATCAGAACTTGCAATTTCAACTTGCAATTTTTTTTTATTGAAGTATAGTTGATTTACAATGTTGTGTTAGTTTCAGGTGTACAGCAAAGTGATTCATATGTACACACACACACACACACAAACACACACACACATATATATATTCCTTTTTGGATTCATTTACCTTATAAGTTATTACAAAATATTGAATATAGTTCCCTGTGCTATATAGTTGGTCCTTGTTGGTTATTTTATGATTAGTATGTATGTGTATGTTAATCCCAATCTCCTAATTTATCCCTCATCCCCGTTTCCACTTTGGAAACCATAAGTTTGTTTTCTATATCTGTGGGTCTAATTATATTTTGTATGTAAGTTCTTTTCTTTTAGATTCCACATATAAGCAATATTATATGCTATGGGTCTTTCTCTGTCTGACTTATTCACTTTAGTATGATAATCTCTAGGGCCATCCATGTTGCTGCAAATGGCATTATTTCATTCTTTTTAATGGCTTAGTAACATTCCATTCCAATATACAACATCTTCTTTATCCATTCATCTGTCATCTGATGGACAATTAGATTACTTCCATGTCTTGGCTGTTGTAAATAGTGCTGAAATGAACATTGGGTTGCATGTATCTTTCCAAATTATGGTTTTCTCTGGATATATGCCCAGGGGTGGGATTGCAGGATCATGTGGTAGCTCTACTTTTAGTTTTAAGTGAATCTCCATACTGTTCTCCATAGTGGCTTCACCAATTTACATTCCCTTTAACAATGTAGGAGGGTTTTTTCTCCACACCCTCTCCAGCATTTATTATTTGTAGTCTTTTTGATGATGGCTATTCTGTAAATTGATACAGCCACTATGGAGAACAGTATGGAGGGTCCTTAAAAAACTAAAAATAGATTTACCATATGATCCAGCAATCCCACTACTGGGCATATACCCGGAGAAAACCATAATTCAAAAAGACACATGCACCCCAATGTTCATTGCAGCACTATTTACAATAGCCAGGACATGGAAGCAACCTAAATGCCCATCGACAGATGAATGGATAAAGAAGTTGTGGTACATATATACAAAGGAATATTACTCAGCCATAAAAAGGAATGAAATTGAGTCATTTGTTGAGATGTGGATGGATCTAGAGACTGTCATACAGAGTGAAGTAAGTCAAAAAGAGAAAAACAAATATCGTATATTAATGCATGTATGTGGAAACTAGAAAAATGGTACAGATGAGCTGGCTTGCAGGGCAGAAGTTGAGACACAGATGTAGAGAACAGACATATGGACACCAAGGGGGGAAAACTGCGGTGGGGTGGGGATGGTGGTGTGCTGAATTGGGCGATTGGGATTGACATGTATACACTGATGTGTATAAAATTGATGACTAATAAGAACCTGCCGTATAAACAAACAAACAAACAAAACAACTAATACTAAACTTTCATTGGGTTATTTGTATGGAAATATGTTAATATAAATGTTTCAGACATTACGTGAAATTTCTAAAAATCTTATATGTTCTGGTATAATGTTATAAGTCATAATTCTAGTTATTACTTTAAAATGTATATCTCAGAAATAACTAAATTTCCTTGTCAATTGCACTATTATGAACTTTCATCAAATCTTTAACTGTGGTCATTTTTAAGTCTTTTGTCATTTACAGACAGTTCTGGGTGTACTCTGATGCTTTTGCAAATATGTTCCTATAAAAGGGGTTCATCTTCAAGGAATTCATAGAAAAGACTCTGACAAGTACAGGTTTCTGGTAACTGTACTGATGAACTGAAAGAATAAGCATTTTCAGAACTCTAATGAAAAACTGATGAACTCATAAAAGTGCTAACAAAAGATCAAGATGAAAAAATAACTTAATTACATTGGATGATGGCCATTCCGACATGTGTGGGGTGATATCTCATTGTAGTTTTGACTTGCATTTCTCTAATAATTAGTGATGTTGAGCATCGTTTCATGTGCCTCTTGGCCATCTGTATGTCTTTTGTGGAGAAATGTCTATTTAGGTCTTCTGCCCATTTCTTGACTGGGTTGTTTGTTTTTTGATATTGAGCCACATGAGCTGTTTGTAAATTTTGGAGACTAATCCCTTGTCTGTTGCATCATTTGCAAATATTTTCTCCCATTCTGTGGGTTGTCTTTTAATTTTGTCTATGATTTCCTTTGCTGTGCAAAAGCTTTTAAGTTTAATTAGGTCCCATTTATTTATTTTTGTTTTTATTTCCATTACTCTAAGAGTCGGCTCAGAAAAGATATTGCTGCAATTTATGTCAGAGTGTTCTGCCTATGTTTTCCTCTAAGAGTTTTATAGTACCTGTTGTTACATTGAGGTCTTTAATCCATTTTGAGTTTATTTTTCTGTGTGGTGTTAAAGAATGTCCTAATTTCATTTTTTTTTTAATGTAGCTGTCCAGTTTTCCAAGCACCATTTATTGAAGAGACTGTCTTTCCTCCATTGTATAGTCTTGCCTCCTTTGTCATAGATTAATTGACCATAGGTGCATGGGTTTATTTCTGGGCTTTCTATCCTGTTCCATTGATCTAAATTTCTGTTTTTGTGCCAGTACCATACTGTCTTGATTACTGTAGCTTTGTAGTGTAGCCTGAAGTCCGGGAGCCTGATTCCTCCAGCTCCGTTTTTCTTTCTCAAGATTTCTTTGACTATTTGGGGTCTTTTGTGTTTCCATACAAATTAAAAAATTTTTTGTTCTAGTTTTGTGAAAAATGCCATTGGTAATTTGATGGGGATTGCATTGAATCTGTAGATTGCTTTGGGTAGTATAGTCATTTTGAAAATATAAATTCTTCTAATCCAAAAACATGGTATATCTTTCCATCTGTTTGTGTCATCTTTGATTTCTTTCTTTAGTATCTTAGAGTTTTCAGACTACAGGTCTTTTGCCTCCTTAGATAGGTTTATGCATAGGTATTTTATTCCTTTTGATGCAGTGGTAAATGGGATTGTTTCCTTAATTTCTCTTTCTGATTTTTCATTGTTAGTGTCTAAAAATTCAACAGATTTCTGTGTTTTAATTCTGTATCCTGCAACTTCACTGAATTCATTAATGAGCTCTGATAGTTTTCTGGTAGCATATCTAGGATTTTCTTTGTATAGTATCATGTCATCTGCAGTAACAGTTTTACTTCTTCCTTTCCAATTTGGATTCCTTTTCTTTCTTTTTCTTCTCTGATTGCCATGGCTAGGACTTCCAAAACTATATTGAAAAAAAACTGATGAGAGTGGATATCCTTGTCTTGTTCCTGATCTTAGAGGAAATGCTTTCAGCTTTCACCTTTGAGTATGATGTTAGCTGTAGGTTTGTCATATTTGGCCTTTATTATGTTGAAGTATGTTTCCTCTATGCCCACTTTCTGGAGAGTTTTTATCATAACTGTGTGTTGAATTTTGTCTAAAGCTTTTTCTGCATCTATTGAGATGATCATATGGTTTTTATTCTTCAATTTGTTCATGTGGTGTATCACAGTGATTGATTTGTGGGTATTCAAAATCCCTGCATCCCTGGGATAAATCCCACTTGATCATGGGGTATGATCCTTTAAATGTATTGTTGGATTCAGTTTGCTAATATTTTGTTAAGAATTTTTGTGTCTAAGTTCATCAGTGATATTGGCAGGTAATTTTCTTTTTTTGTGGTATCTTTGTCTGGTTTTGGTATCAGGGTGATGGTGGCATCATAGAATGTTTGGAAGTGTTCTTTCCTCTGCAGTTTTTTGGAACAGTTTCAGAAGGATAGTGTTAACTTTTCTGTAAATGTTTGATATAATTTGCCTGTGAAGCCATCTGGTCCTGGACTTTTGTCTGTTGGGAGTTTTTAAATCACAGATTCAATCTCAGTAGTTGTAATTGGTCTGTTTATATTTTCTATTTCTTCCAGGTTCAGTCTTGGAAGATTGTACCTTTCTAAGAATGTGTCTATTTCTTCTAAGTTTCCATTTTCTTGGCATATAATTGCTTGTACTAGTCTCTTACGGTCCTTTGTATTTCTGTGGTGTCCATTGTAACTTCTGTTTTTCATTTCTAATTTTATTGATTTGGCCTCTCTCCCTTCTTTTCTTGATAAGTCTGGCTAAAGGTTTATCAATTTTATTTATCTTTTCAAAGAATCAGATTTTAGTTTCATTGATCTTTTCTATTGTTTTCTTCATCTCTATTTCATTTATTTCTGCTCTGAGCTCTTTGATTTCTTTCCTCTACTAACTATGGGTTTTGTTTGTTCTTTCTCTAGTTGCTTTAAGTGTAAGGTTAGGTTGTTTGTTTGAGATTTTTCCTGAGATAAGCTTGTATCTCTATAAACTTCCCTCTTAGAACTGCTTTTGCTGCATCCCATAGATTTTAGATCATTGTGTCTTCGTTTTCATTTATCTTTAGGTATTTTTTGATTTCTTCTTTTTTTCGTCAGTGATCCATTGGTTGTTTAGTAGCCTATTGTTTAGCCTCCATGTATTTGTGGTTTCTGCAGTATTTTTCTTGTAGTTGATTTCTAATCTCATAGTGTTGTGGTTGGAAAAGAGGCTTGATATGATTTCAATTTTCTTAACTTTACCAAGTCTTGCTTTGTGGCCCAGCATTTGATCTATCCTGGGGAATGTTCCATGTGCACTTGAAAAGAATGTATTCTGCTGTTTTTGGATGGAATGCTCTATAGATATCAATTAAGTGCATCTGGTCTAATGTGTCATTTAAGGCCTGTGTTTCCTTATTGATTTTCTTTCTGGATGATCTGTCCATTGATGAAACTGGGGTGTTAAAGTCTCCCACTATTATTGTGTTACTGTCAATTTCTCCTTTTATGGCTGTTAGCATATGTCTTATATATTGAGGTGCTCCTGTGTTAGGTGAATATATATTTAAAATTGTTATATCTTCTTCTTATAATGATCCCTTGATCTTTATGTAGTGTCCTTCTTTGTCTCTTGTAGCAGTCTTTATTTTAAAGTCTAATTTTGTCTGATGTGAGTATTGCTACTCCATCTTTCTTTTGATTTCCATTTGCATGGAATACCTTTTGCCATCCCCTCACTTTCAGTCTGTATTTGTCCCTAGATCTGAAGTGGGTCTCTGTTGTAGACCACATATATATGGGTCTTGTTTTTTATCCATTCAGGCAGTGTATGTCTTTTGGTTGGAGCATTTAATCTGTTTACATTTTAGGTAATTATCAATATATATGTTCTTATTGCCATTTTATTCATTGTTTTGGATTTGTTTTTGTAAGTCTTTTTTCTTCCTTTCCTCTTTTGTTCTCTTCTCTTGTGATTTGATGACTAACTTTAGTGTTTGTTGGATTTCTTTTCCTTTTTGGTATGTATATCTATTATAGATGTTTGATTTGTGGTTACT
This sequence comes from Eubalaena glacialis, assembly GCF_028564815.1. Lineage (NCBI taxonomy): Eukaryota > Metazoa > Chordata > Mammalia > Artiodactyla > Balaenidae > Eubalaena > Eubalaena glacialis. Next base: position 43,133,207 of record NC_083732.1, on the reverse strand, counting down.
ATGAGGTTTTGATATAGCAGTCTCTCTATATATACATGATTGTTTTAAGTTGCTAGTCTCTTAATTTTAAATGCATTACAAATATCCTGCATTTGTACTCTCCTCTTTTGATTACTTGTCTTGATATCATATTTGTGTGTGGATAATTTTCTGCCTTTACTTTATGCTTGCCTTTACCAGTGAGCTTTCCCATTTCATAATTTTCTTGTTTCTAGTTGTGGGCTTTTCTTTTCTGCCTAGGGAAGTTCCTTTAGCTTTTGTTGTAAAATTGGTTTTGGTGGTGCTGAATTCTTTTAACTTTGCTTGTCTGTAAAGCTTTTGATTTCTCTGTCAAATCTGAATGAGACCCTTGCTGGGTAGAGTGTTCTTGGCTGTAGGTTTTTCCCCTTTCATCACTTTAAATATATCATGCCACTCCCTTCTGGCCTGTAGTGTTTTCGCTGAAAAATCAGCTGATAGTCTTTTGGGGATTCCCTTTTATGTTATTTATTGCTTTTCCCTTGTTGCTTTTAATATTTTCTCTTTATCTGTAACTTTTATCAGTTCAGTTATTATGTGTCTTGGTGTGTTCCTCCTTGGGTTAATCCTGTATGGGACTCTCTGTGGTTTTATGGACTTGGGTTCCTGTTTCCTGTCCCATGTTAGGGAATTGTTCAGCTATTATCTCATCAAATATTTTCTCAGGCCCATTGTCTCTGTCTTCTCCTTCTGGGACCTCAATATTGCAAGTGTTGGTACATTTGATGTTGCCCCAGAGATCTCTTAAACTGTCTTTATTTCTTTTCATTCTATTTTCTTTATTCTGTTCCACAGCAGTGATTTCCACCATTCTGTCTTCCAGCTCACTTGTCTGTTCTTCTGCCTCATTTATTCTGCTATTGATTCCTTCTAGTGTGTTTTTCATTTTTGATTTCTTCAACTCTGTTTGGTTGTTCTTTATATTTTCTAACTCTTTGTTAAAAAGTTCTTGTAAGTTCTTGCTTGAGCATCCATTCTTTTCCTGAGTTCTTGGATCATCTTTACTATCATTACTCTGAACTCTTTCTTGGGTATCTCTAGAGATAGTTTGCCTATCTCTACTTCACTTAGTTGTTCTTCTGGGGTTTTATCTTGTTCCTTTGTCTGGAACATATTCCTCTGTCTTCTCATTTTGTCTAAAATTCTATTTGTATTTTTATGTATGTGGAAGGTTAGTTATGTTTCTCAACCTTGGAGAAGTGGCCATCTGTAGGGGATTTCCTGTGTGTCCCAGTAGTACAGTCCCCTCTCATCACCAAGGGCCAGGGACCAGCTGGTCCCAGGGTAGATTCTGACCTGTGTTTGTAGACTCAGTTCCACTGGCTGCTGGATTGTGATTTCTTGCTTCTGGTGTCTGCCTCCTTGTGGGTGAGGCTGGTCTAGAGGCTTATGCAGGCTTCCTGGTGGGTGGGGCCAGGGCCTGCCCACTGGTGGGTGGAGCTGGGTCTTGGCTTTCTGATGGGTAGGGCCGTATCAAGGGGTGTGTCTAGAGGCAGCTGTGTGCTCAGGAACTCTTTAGGCAGCCTGTTTGCTGATGGGTGAAGCTGTGTTCCCACCCTGTTGGTTGTTTGGCCTGAGACATCCCAACACTGGAGCCTACAGGCTGTTGGGTGGGACCAGGACTTGATGCCAAAATGTTGGCCTCTAGGAGAGCTCACACCAATGAAATGTCCCCTGGTAACACTGTCACCAGTGTTGTTGTCCCCAGAGTGAACCACAGCCACCCTCCCACCTCCCCAGAATACCCTTCAAACCAGCAGGTGGGTCTGCCCTAGGCTCCTATGAAGTCATTGCTTTTACCCTGGCTACCAGTGCACACAGGACCTTGTGTGCACCCTCTAAGAGTGGAGTCTCTGTTTCTGAGTCTCCAAAGTCTCTGCAGGAGTCCTATGGAGCTCCTGCAATCAAGTCCTGCTGGCCTTCAAAGCCAAATGGTCTGAGGTTTCCTCCTCCAATGCCAGACCCCTAGGCTGTGGAGCCTGATGCGGGGCTTAGAACTCTCACTTCTATGGGAGAACTTCTGTGATATAATTGTTCTCCAGTTTGTGGGCCGCACACCTGGGGGGGTATGGAATTTGATTATATCAGGAGTGCACCCCTTCTACTGTCTTATTTTTGTTCTTCTTATGTCTTTGGATGTAAAATATCTTTTTTAGTAGGTTCCAGTCTTCTTAATCGATGGTTGTTCAGCAGTTAGTTGTGATTTTGGTTTGCTCACGAGAAGAAGTAAGCTGAAGGCCCTTCTACTCTGCCATCTTGGACAGGAATTGAAAAATTCTGCAGTTTTGCATGACACATACTGTTGGTTATGCAGTTAAGCACACAAGCCCTGGAGTCAGACTGCTGGGATTCAGATTCAGATTCTTTCCTTTAACCTCTATGTGATTGACAGCTAATGTCTCTATTTTCATGGAATTTATACCTCTTCTTTCACCCTTAGTCTAGCTTCAGGGACCGTGTGCAGAGGACTTGCACCTAATGAATTAGATTAGTTTGGATTAGAGTTCCCAGCTCAGAGCTGCTCCTGATATCTGGAATTTGCGTGCTGGGCCATTGGCAGTTCACCCTGCAATTTTATTTTATGGAGATGGCTCCTTTCTTTAAACTTCATAAACTAACCTTTGCTAGCTTTGAACTTTTCTTCTACAGTTTTGTCACCTCTTAGCCTTCATAGAATTGAATAGAGTTAGGGTCTTGCTCTGGATTAGGCTTTGGCTTAAGGGAATGTTGTATCTGGTTTGATCATCTATCCAGACCACTAAAACTCTCTCCATATCTGCAGTATGACCGTTTTCCTTTCTTATCATTTGTATGTTTACTGGAGTAGCGCTTTTAGTTTCCTTTGAGAACTTTTCCTTTGCATTTACAACTTGGCTATTTTGTGCAAGAGGCTTAGCTTTTAGCCTGTCTCAGCTTTGGACAAGCCTTCCTCACTAAGTTTAATCATTTCTAGCTTTTGATTTAAAGCGAGAGATGTGTGAATCTTCCTTTCACTTCAATACTTAGAGGCCATTGTAGGGTTATTAACTGGCCTAATTTCAATATTGTTGTGTCTCAGGGAATAGGGAGGCCCAAGGAGAGGGAGAGAGAAGGGGTCACTAGGTGGAGCAGTCGGAACAGATACAACATTCATCGATTAAGTTTGCTGTCTTATACGGGCAAAATTTGTGGCACTCCAAAACAATCACAGTACTAACATCAAAGATCACTGATCACAGATCAACATAACAAATAATATAATAATGAAGAAGATTCCAAAATTGTGAGAATTACCAAAATTGTGACACAGAGACACAAGGTGAGCAAATGCTATTTGAAAAATGATGCTGATAGACTTGCTTGATGCAAGATTGCCACAAACCTTCAATTTGTAAAATAGCACAGTATCTGCAAAGCACAATAAAGCACAGCACAGTAAAATGAGGTATGTCTGTATAAAAATAAATCTTGTCATTTGCCAAACACACATTTACTTAATGGTAAAATATGTATACAGAGAAATTAAGACAAATTCTGGTTCTTGATACTTTAGATTATATAGGAATACATTCTGGATGTTTGTGAATTTTAGATTGTCAGATTCTATTTATAATATAGTTTAATAAATTGCAGATGGCTTATTGCTAACTTATATATATTTCTACCAAGGTTATTTACTTAAAATTCTTAAATCTTAAAAAAAAATATGTTGCAGACTTACAGAAAGTTAGAAAAATAATAGTACATAGTATAGAGAATTCCCATGTGGGCCCCTCACCCACATTCCACAAACATTGACATTTTGCCAAAGTAACTTTCTCTCTCTAAATAAATAAATATTTTTTTCAGAACCTTTTAAGGTAACTGTGGACATGGTGCTCTTCTACCCCTAAACATTTTAGTGTAAATTTCCTAAAATTTAGTGTAAATTTTCCAAAAAAAAAAAAAAGGACATTCACTTATACAATCACAGTACAGTTATCAAATTCAGGAAATTAACATTGATACAATACTGTTATTTAATCTTTTGACTTCATTCATGTTTGCCCAATTGTTCCATTAAAAAAAAAAATCTGGTCCAGGAGTCAATTTAGAATTACATGTTGCATTTGATTATCATGTTTCTTTAATCTGCCTTAATCTGAAATTTAGTCTTTGTCTTCTATTGCCTTGACAGTTTTGAAGAGTACAGGTAAGATATTTTGTAGAATGTTCCTCATTTGGGTTTGTCTGATGTTATCTTGTGATTAAATTCAGGTTATACATTTTGGCAAGCATGCCACAGGAGTGGTGTTCTATTCCTCTCAGTGCATCAGAGCTTATTTGCTTTAACAAGCTTAAGTCCTAGTAATGAGAGGAGTGTTTTCTTTGGTGTTATTTATTCTAGCTTTTAAATTTACTGTAAAGTTAAATAAAAAGGAAATGCTAGCATTAGGAACTATAATAAGTTTTTTTTAAGCTAAAAGATGCCATAAAATTAATCACTTGTATTCTAGTGAGTAAAGTTTAAGAAAAATTCAAATTTCTGATATACTCCTCTTTCCCTACTATTCTTTTTGAGCTTGCTTTTCTCAGACATGTGCAAGAACCCTCAGTGAATATTTGCCCCTGGCCAGGCAGATAAATGACCTTGTCTTGTGAACTTTAAATGGAAAACAACTCCAGGCCAGTACAAACTAATTTTGAAATATACCCTTCATAATTAAATCTCTACAGTCCCCCAAATTTTATAGAGTGTTTACCAACATTTGAGCTATTTAAAATCAGCTATGATTCATCATTAATTATTAGAGAAATGCAAATCTAAACTACAATGAGGTACCACCTCACACCGGTCAGGATGGCCACCATTAAAAAGTCTACAAATAATAAATGCTAGAGAGAGTGTGGAGGAAAAGGAACCCTCCTACACTGTTGGTGGGAACGTAATATGGTGCAGCTACTATGGAAAACAGTATGGAGGTTCCCCAAAAAACTAAAAACAGAGTTGCCATATGATTCAGCAATCCTACTCTTGGGCATATACCCAGATAAGACTTTAGTTCGAAAAGGTACATGCACCTCTATGTTCATAGCAGCACTATTTACAATAGCCAAGACATGGAAACAACCTAAGTGTCCATTGACAGATGAATGGATAAAGAAGATGTGGTATATATATATATATATATATATGTATATATATATATATATGTATAATATATATATATATATGTACATACGATGGAATATTACTCAGCCATTGAAAAGAATGAAATAATGCCATTTGTAGCAATATGGATGCAACTAGAGATTATCATACTAAGTGAAGTAAGTCAGAAAGAGAAAGACAAATACCATATGCTATCACTTATATGTGGAATCTAAAATATGATACTATCTATGATACAGAAACAGACTCACAGACATAGAGAACAGACTTGTGGCTGCCAAGGGGCAGAGGAGTTGGGGAGGGAAGGATTGGGAGGTTGGGACTAGCAGATGCAAACTATTATATATAGGATGGATAAACAACAAGGTCTTATTTTATAACACAGGGAACTATATTCAATATCCTGTGATAAACCATAATGGAAAAGAATATGAAAAAGAATATGTATATGTATAACCAAGTCATTTTGCTGTACAGCAGAAATTAACATGGCATTGTAAATCAACTATACTTCAATAAAATTTAAAAAATCACTTACGATGCACTTTTCCTTAATGTGTACTTTGGTAGCACTATGGGGAGCCTTAGATTTTAAGAATCATTTCCATTTTATATACAAACAAGTTTTGGCAATCTGTACTTTGGTTAATTTGCTGTGTTTATATTTTCTTCTCTTATCTAGCCAATCAAAAACCCCCCAACAGGGAAGAAGTATGTTAGATGCCCTTGTAATTGTCTCCTCATTTGTAAGGACACATCACGGCGAATAGGATGTCCAAGACCCAACTGGTAAGACATAAAGATTCATTCATTCATTCATTTGTTCATTCAACAAGTACTTATTAAAGATTCATTATGTGGCAGGTTCTGTTCTAAACAGTCTTTCTCCTCAAAGTAATTACACGAACTACAGTATTTTTTTCTTTGTTAAAGGAATAATACTGCTTAGTTTGAAATTAATGGTTACAGTTATTTGTTTGTTTGGTTTTTTTATTTGCTGTTATTTTTATTTCCAGCTTATAGATGAGAAATCTGAAGCTCTGAGAGAGAAAATAAATAGTTCAAATCAGTGCTTTTCACACTTTTTAAACTTTTGGCTCTGATGGCAAGTGTAAAATACATTTTATTTTACAACCCAAAATTCATATGCATTCATATACATACATACATACACACACTCATATATTTGAAACAAAAGTTTCACAAAGGAAATTTACTTTTGCTATATGCAGTGCACTCAGATTTTTTCGTATTTTACTTACTCTGTTTCTGTCTATTTATCTTTTTTTCTTTCTTTTTTTTTTAAACATATTTATTGGAGTATAATTGCTTTAAAATGGTGTGTTAGTTTCTGCTTTATAACAAAGTGAATCAGCTATACATATACATATATTCCCATATCTCTTCCCTCTTGCATCTGCCTCCCTCCCACACTCCCTATTCCACCCCTCTAGGTGGTCACAAAGCACCGAGCTGATCTCCCTGTGCTATGCGGCTGCTTCCCACTAGCCATCTATTTTACATTTGGTAGTGTATATATGTCCATGCCACTCTCTCACTTTCTCCCAGCTTACCCTTCACCCTCCGCGTGTCCTCAAATCCATTCTCTAGTAGGTCTGCGTCTATTCCTGTCTTGCCCCTAGGTTCTCCATGACCATTTTTTTTTTTGATTCCATATATATGTATTAGCATACAGTATTTGTTTTTCTCTTTCTGACTTAACTTCAATCTGTATGACAGACTCTAGGTCCATCCACCTCACTACAAATAACTCAATTTTGTTTCCTTTTATGGCTCAGCAATATTCCATTGTATATATGGGCCACATCTTCTTTACCCATTCATCTGTTGACGGACACTTAGGTTGATTCCATGTCCTGGCTATTGTAAATACAGCTGCAATGAACATTGTGGTACATGTCTCTTTTTGAATTATAGTTTTCTCAGGGTATATGTCCAGTAGGGGGATTTCTGGGTCGTATGGTAGTTCTATTTTTAGTTTTTTAAGGAACCTCCATACTGTTCTCCATAGTGGCTGTATCAATTTACATTCCCACCAACAGTACAAGAGGGTTCCCTTTTCTTCACACCCTCTCCAGCATTTATTGTTTGTAGATTTTTTGATGATGGCCATTCTATCCGGTGTGAGATGATATCTCATTGTGGTTTTGATTTGTATTTCTCTAATGATCAATGATCTTGAGCATTCTTTCATGTGTTTGTTGGCAATCTGTATGTCTTTGGAGAAATGTCTGTTTAGGTCTTGTGCCCATTTTTGGATTGGGTTGTTGGTTTTTTTTGATAATGAGCTGCTTGTAAATTTTGGAGATTAATCCTTTGTCAGTTGCTTCATTTGCAAATATTTTCTCCCATTCTGAGGGTTGTCTTTTCGTCTTGTTTACTGTTTCCTTTGCTGTGCAAAAGCTTTTAAGTTTCATTAGGTCCCATTTGTTTATTTTTGTTTTTATTTCCATTTCTCTAGGAGGTGGGTCAAAAAGGATCTTGCTGTGATTTATATCATAGAGTGTTCTGCCTGTGTTTTCCTCTAAGAGTTTGTTAGTGTCTGGCCTTACATTTAGATCTTTAATCCATTTTGAGTTTATTTTTGTGTATGGTGTTAGGGAGTGTTCTAATTTCATTCTTTTACATGTAGCTGTCCAGTTTTCCCAGCACCACTTATTGAAGAGGCTGTCTTTTCTCCATTGTATATTCTTGCCTCCTTTATCAAAGATAAGGTGACCATATGTGCGTGGGTATATCTCTGGGCTTTCTCTCCTGTTCCATTGATCTATGTTTCTGTTTTTGTGCCAGTACCATACTCTCTTGATTACTGTAGCTTTGTAGTGTAGCCTGAAGTCCGGGAGCCTGATTCCTCCAGCTCCGTTTTTCTTTCTCAAGATTGCTTTGTCTATTTGGGGTCTTTTGTGTTTCCATACAAATTGTGAAATTTTTTTCTTCCAGTTCTGTGAAAAATGCCATTGGTAGTTTGATAGGGATTGCATTGAATCTGTAGATTGCTTTGGGTAGTATAGTCATTTTCAGAATGTTGATTCTTCCAATCCAAAAACATGGTATATCTCTCCATCTATTTGTATCATCTTTAATTTCTTTCATCAATGTTTTATAATTTTCTGCATACAGGCCTTTTGTCTCCTTAGGTAGGTTTATTCCTAGGTATTTTATTCTTTGTGTTGCAGTGGTAAATGGGAGTGTTTTCTTAGTTTCACTTTCAGATTTTTCATCATTAGTGTATAGGAATGCAAGAGATTTCTGTGCATTAATTTTGTATCCTGCTACTTTACCAAATTCATTGATCAGCTCTAGTAGTTTTCTGGTAGCATCTTTAGGACTCTTTATGTATAGTATTATGTCATCTGCAAACAGTGACAGCTTTACTTCTTCTTTTCTAATTTGGATTCCTTTTATTTCTTTTTCTTCTCTGATTGCTGTGGCTAAAACTTCCAAAACTATGTTGAATAATAGTGGTGAGAGTGGGCAACCTTGTCTCTTTCCTGATCTTAGTGGAAATGCTTTCAGTTTTTCACCATTGAGGACGATGTTGGCTGTGGGTTTGTCATATATGGCCTTTATTATGTTGCAGTAAGTTCCCTCAACGCCTACTTTCTGGAGGGTTTTTATCATAAATGGGTGTTGAATTTTGTCGAAAGCTTTCTCTGCATCGATTGAAATGATCATATGGTTTTTCTCCTTCAATTTGTTAATATTGTGTATCACATTGATTGATTTGTGTATATTGAAGAATCTTTGAATTCCTGGGATAAACCCCACTTAATCATGGTGTATGATCCTTTTAATGTGGTGCTGGATTCTGCTTGCTAGTATTTTGTTGAGGATTTTTGCATCTATGTTCATCAGTGATACTGGCCTGCAGTTTTCTTTCTTTGTGACATCTTTGTCTGGTTTTGTTATCAGGGTGATGGTGGCCTTGTACAATGAGTTTGGGAGTGTTCCTCCCTCTGCTATATTTTGGAAGAGTTTGAGAAAGATAGGTGTTAACTCTTCTCTAAATCTTTGATAGAATTCGCCTTTGAAGGCATCTGGTCCTGGACTTTTGTTTATTGGAAGATTTTTAATCACAGTTTCAATTCAGTGCTTGTGATTGGTCTGTTCATATTTTCTATTTCTTCCTGGTTCAGCCTCAGAAGGTTGTGCATTTGTAAGAATTTGTCCATTTCTTCCAGGTTGTCCATTTTATTGGCATATAGTTGCTTGTAATAATCTCTCATGATCCTTTGTATTTCTACTGTGTCAGTTGTTACTTCTCCTTTTTCATTTCTAATTCTATTGATTTGCGTCTTCTCCCTTTTTTTCTTGATGTGTCTGACTAATGGTTTATCAATTTTGTTTATCTTGTCAAAGAACCAGCTTTTAGTTTTATTGATCTTTGCTATCATTTCCTTCAATTCTTTTTCATTTATTTCTGATCTGATCTATATGATTTCTTTCCTTCTGCTAACTTTTGGGTTTTTTTGTTCTTCTTTCTCTAATTGTTTTAGGTGTAAGGTTAGGTTGTTTATTTGAGATGTTTCTTGTTTCTTAAGGTAGGATTGTATTGCTATAAACTTCCCTCTTAGAACTGCTTTTGCTCCATCCCATAGGTTTTAGCTTGTCGTGTTTTCATTGTCATTTGTTTCTAGGTATTTTTGATCTCCTCTTTGATTTCTTCAGTGATCTCTTGGTTATGAAGTAGTGTATTGTTTAGCCTCCATGTGTTTGTATTTTTTACATATTTTTTCCTGTAATTGATATCTAGTCTCATAGCGATGTGGTCAGAAAAGAAAGTTGATATAATTTCAATTTTCTTAAATTTACCAAGGGTTGATTTGTGACCCAAGATATGATCTATCCTGGAGAATGTTCCATGAGCACTTGAGAAGAAAGTGTATTCTGTTGTTCTTGGATGGAATGTCCTAAAAGTATCAATTAAGTCCGTCTTGTTTAATGTGTCATTTAAAGCTTGTGTTTCCTTATTTATTTTGATTTTGGATGATCTGTCCAATGGTGAAAGTGGGGTGTTAAAGTCCCCTACTATATTGTGTTACTGTTGATTTCCCCTTCTACGGCTGTTAGCATTTGCCTTATGTATTAGGTGCTCCTATGTTGGGTGCATAAATATTTACAATTGTTATATCTTCTTCTTGGATTGATCCCTTGATCATTATGTAGTGTTCTTCTTTGTCTCTTGTAATAGTCTTTATTTTAAAGTGTATTTTGTCTGATATGAGAATTGCTACTCCAGCTTTGTTTTGATTTCCATTTGCATGGAATATCTTTTTCATCCCCTCACTTTCAGTCTGTATGTGTCCTTAAGTCTGAATTGGGTCTCTTGTAGACAGCATATTTATGGGTCTTATTTTTTTATCTATTCATCCAGTCTATGTCTCTTGGTGGGAGCATTTAATACATTTACATTTAAGTTAATTATCGATATGTATGTTCCTATTGCCGTTTTCTCAATTGTTTTGGGTTTGCTAGTGTAAGTCTTTTCCTTCTCTTGTGTTTCTTGCCTAGAGAAATTCCTTTAGCATTTTTTGTAAAGCTGGTTTGGTGGTGCTGAATTCTCTTAGCTTTTGCTTGTTTGTAAAGATTTTAATTTCTCCATCAAATCTGAATGAGATCCTTAGTGTGTAGAATAATCTTAGTTGTACATTTTTCCCTTTCATCACTTTAAATATGTCTTGTCACTCCCTTCTGGCTTGCAGAGTTTCTGCTGAAAGATCAGCTGTTAACCTTATGGGGATTCCCTTGTATGTTATTTGTTGTTTTTCCCTTGCTGCTTTTAATCTTTTTTGTTTGTATTTAATTTTTGATTGTTTGACTAATATGTGTCTTGGCGTCTTTCTCCTTGGATTTATCCTGTATGGGACTCTCTGTGCTTCCTGGACTTGATTAACTATTTCCTTTCCCATATTAGGGAAGTTTTCAACTATAATCTCTTCAAATATTTTCTCAGTCCCTTTCTTTTTCTCTTCTTCTTCTGGGACCCCTATAATTCGAATGTTGGTGCATTTAATGTTGTCCCAGAGGTCTCTGAGACTGTCCTCAATTCTTTTCCTTATTTTTTCTTTATTCTGCTCTGCAGTAGTTATTTCCACTATTTTATCTTCCAGGTCACTTATCCGTTCTTCTGCCTCAGTTATTCTGCTATTGATCCCTTCTAGAGAATTTTTAGTTTCATTTATTGTGTTGTTCATCATTGTTTGTTTGGTCTTTAGCTCTTCTAGGTCCTTGTTAAACGTTTCTTGCATTTTGTCTATTCTATTTCCAAGATTTTTATCATCTTTACTATCATTATTCTGAATTCTTTTTCAGGTAGACTGCCTATTTCCTCTTCATTTGTTAGGTCTGGTGGGTTTGTACCTTGCTCCTTCATCTACTCTGTGTTTCCTTGTCTTCTCATTTTGCTTAAGTTACTGTGTTTGGGGTCTCCCTTTCGCAGGCTGCAGGTTCATAGTTCCCATTGTTTTTGGTGTCTGCCCCAAGTGGCTAATTTTGGTTCAGTGGGTTGTGTAGGCTTCCTGGTCTAGGGGACTAGCTCCTGTGTTCTGGTTGATGAGGCTGGATCTTGTCTTTCTGGTGGGCAGGTCCACATCTGGTGGTGTGTTTTGGGGTGTCTGTGACCTTATTATGATTTTAGGCAGCCTCTCTGCTCATGGGTGGTGTTGTGTTCCTGTCTTGCTATTTGTTTGGCATAGGGTGTGCAGCACTGTAGCTTGCTGGTCGTTGAGTGGAGCTGGGTCTTGGCATTGAGATGGAGATCCCTGGGAGATTTTCCCCATTTGATATTACTTGGAGCTGGGTGGTCTCTGGTGGACCAATGTCCTGAACTTGGTTCTCCCAACTCAGAGGCACAGCCCCGATGCCTGGCCGGAGCACCAAGAGCCTGTTATCCACACAGCTCATAATAAAAGGGAGAAAAAAAGAAAGAAAGAAAGAAAAAGGTTAAATAAAATGAAATAAAATAAAATAAAGTTATTAAAATTAAAAAATTATTTAAAAAATTTAAAAAGTAGTAAAAAATAAAGAAAGAAGGAAGAGAGCAACCAAACCAAAAAACAAATCCACCAATGATAACAATCGCTAAAAACTACACTAAAAAAAGAAAAGAAAAAAAAAGAAAAATGGAGAGACAGCACCCTAGGACTTATGATAAAAGCAGAGCTATACAGACAAAATCACTCACAGACGCATACACATACAGACTCACAAGAAGTGAAAAACGGAAAAAAAAATATTTATATATCGTTTCTCCCAATGTCCACCTCCTCAATTTGGTGTGATTCATTGTCTATTCAGGTATTCCACAGATGCAGGGTACATCAAGTTGACTGTCGAGATTTAATTCGCTGCTCCTGATTCTGCTGGGAGAGATTTCCCTTTCTCTTCTTTGTTTGCACAGGTCCTGGTCTTCAGCTTTTGATTTGGCCCCGCTTCTGAGTGTAGGTCACCTGAGGGCATTTATTCTTCGCTCAGACAGGACGGTGTTAAAGGAGCAGCTGATTTGGGGGCTCTGGCTCACTCAGGCCAGGGGAGGGAGGGGTATGGAATGCGGGCCGAGCCTGTGGCGGCAGAGGCCGGCATGACGTTGCAATAGCCTGAGGCATGCCGTGTGTTCTCCCGGGGAAGTTGTCCCTGAATCACAGGACCCTGGCAGTGGCGGGCTGCACAGGCTCCCAGGAGGGGAGGTGTAGATAGTGACCTGTGCTTGCACACAGGCTTCTTGGTGGATGCAGCAGTAGCCTTAGCGTCTCATGCCCGTCTCTGGGGTTCGCGCTGATAGCCGTGGCTCACGCTCGTCTCTGGAGCTCCTTTAATTGTCGCTCTTAATCCCTTCTCCTCGTGCACCACAAAACAAAGAGGCAAGAAAAAGTCTCTTGCCTCTTCAGTAGCTCCAGACCTTTTCCCAGACTCCCTCCTGGCTAGCTGTGGCACACTAGCCCCCTTCAGGCTGTGTTCATGCAGCCAACCCCAGTCCTCTCCCTGGGATCCGACCGAAGCTGGTGAGTGCTGGTCAGCACCGGTCCTCTGTGTGGGAATCTCTCCACTTTGCCCTCTGCACCCCTGTTGCTGCGCTCTCCTCCGTGTCTCTGAAGCTCCCCCCTCCGCCACCCACAGTCTCCACCCATGAAGGGTCTTTCTAGTGTGTGGAAACCTTTCCTCCTTTACAGCTCTCTCCCACTGGTGCAGGTCCTGTCCCTATTCTTTTGTCTCTGTTTTTTCTTTTTTCTTTTGCCCTACCCAGGTATGTGGGGAGTTTCTTGCGTTTTGGGATGTCTGAGGTCTTCTGCCAGCGTTCAGCACGTGTTCTGTAGGGGTTGTTCCACATGTAGATGTATTTCTGATGTATTTGCGGGGAGGAAGGTGATCTCTAAGTCTTGCTCTTCCGCCATCTTGAATCCCCTCTGGTTATAGTTATTTGTAAACTAATATTCTTGAATAAGCAATGAAAGTTTTCTTGAGGTTACATAACTACTTAATAGATTGTAATAAATCTGTGACTCATTGTGTTTTATTAAAAATAACCAATTAGTTTATCTTTGACATATTTCATCTTAAGTTGGAAGTGTTTTAGTAATCATTGTATACTTTAAATTGTGTTATTACACTAGTCTTTGCTGAGTATAAGCTATGCAATAAATTCTGTAGTCATGTGCCTCTGCCAAATGACATATGGAAGTGCCCAGATAGGAGTATATCAAAACCTTAACTGTGTTTTGTTTCTGTGTTTTCTGTCTTTTTGACCGTTATGTGAATCATTTGCAACCCCATCTGATGGTAACCTGGGAAACAGAAAGGAAAGGAGCCTACCATTGTCCTTTCTGTCCAACTCCAATTAAACAGACATTAAGGATTACCAGCCTACCGAGAGAAATTTGGTTGTGACTCAGCACTTTGGTACATTCATGGCACACATATATCTGTTAATGTACAATATTTTAACTTATTTAGTCTTTTACTCAAGTTGTCTTCCTAGATAGGATAAGATAAGATAAGGAATGATAAGATTTGAACTTATAAGAACTTGGAAACAGTAGTTAAATGGTTCCCAAGGTGATTTGATTAGGTCCAATTCCAACTAATCTTTTTGCTTTTGAAATATTGACTATTGCTGTTTTCTGTGATTTTGGCTCTAAAGGCTGACATTTAATTCACTTAATTTATAAAACAAGTATAACCTATTTTCAATGTTATATTCCATGTTTTTGGCCCCATAGTGTAGGTTTTGCTCTCAGTCCATTTGTGGGATAATGAAGTTGTTTCCTTTCTGTTTCCACAGTAGACGCATAATTAACCTTGGCCCAGTAATGCTTATTTCTGAAGAACAGCCAGCTCAACCTGCATTGCCAGTCCAACCAGAAGGTACAAGAGTCGTGTGTGGGCACTGTGGAAACACGTTCTTGGTACGTAACAAGACATTTGTGACAGACACATCAATCTGTAAATGTAGGTCTTGATCACACAGATTTGACCACTGCTCATAGTCTTATAGTTTTGTCCGAGTGCAAATTGATCAAAAGATTAAAATAGAGCCTTTTTTAGAAAGCCAGTTAATCAGAGCTGCAACTAGGATGTACTGCATTGTTTGTGAATTACATATAAGGTGCATCCCCTGACTGATTCATTTGCAAAAAGGGCCTCTCTGGATAGGCTAATAGCAAACAAGAACCCTGTCCTCCAGGCAGAGCAACTTGGGTATCCTGGCTTAGTGAGCAGCTGAATCTACCTCCTACCCTCATCTCCTCAGCAGAGCGCAAAATGCACACTCAGGCAGTGGCCTTGTTTCATGGTTCTGGATTCAAGAAATATTCTCATTATAATTTATCAAAATTTTTCTGATTTTTATATATGAAACTTGGAGTAACGGGAATTAACTGTGGTATCCATAATTAGATAAATTATTGGATATAAAATATAGTATAAGTAGTTTGACATGAACAAAAGTTATAGGAGTTCTTGTTTTACTACTTTTAACTTTAACCCTAAGCTTGATTTTCAAATGTTAATTTCATAATGACTTACCCAATCAGGAAGAATAAGAACAGGTTTTCTTTTGTTATTTAGCCTCCAAAGGAGACAAAGGATTTTCCTTAGAACCTAAGTACTAAAGGAATCTTCCAGAGTGTAGGCATGGGGAGAGCTGAGGTTGCAGTGGTTTATAAACAAGACCTGCTGTCACTAAAGGATGAATGAGCTTAAGAAAGTGT